>NW_026047095.1:0-623333 GCF_023864275.1 Schistocerca cancellata | reverse complement strand
GGAATATTATCAAAGTCTGACATCCATTCTTTTCAGTTAAGTTTAGTGATAATGTGGCTCACCTAGTCCATGTCATGCTATTCTATATTATGTACCTGAGATTCTTTTTGAATTCAAAGTGTGTCTTTACAGTATATTTCACCACTATGATTCATCTTATTTCTGTAAGTTTAGTGTGTACCCATTCAGTGACACTAGGGTTGTCATACACCCTTGCCGAACGTCGCAGTGTTAGGTTTGTGTATACCACCACCATTTGCTCACAGTACCCTGAAGCAGAGTTACCTAACTATTAATCAGCAGAATTTGGTTGAAAGCGGTCGACTTGGTCCCACTACTGTTTCGTGTCCCACCGATGTCAGCACTGGCTATCCAAAAGTACCTTTACCGTTATGAAGCGACTATACTACTGTAAGAAAACAGTAAGTGGACGTGAAGCGGCAGCACAGCGTGAGGAACGCGCAGTTTGTCCCCCCCCCGCTGCACAGCCACTCTCCCCTCGGCTGACATTGTGCTGAGATTCAGTGGGAGGACCTTCCTTCCACCACTAACTGCTACCTCCGCCCTACCCCCTTCAAATCCCACCCCTGACACCGCCCAACCCGAGAATTCGTTCAGGACATGTGGCTCAGACTTTCCCAATCGGCGGGTAACGACATTTCACTGAATGTCTCTTTATACAGAGTGCTTCACGAAATTTTGTTCTATACGGAGGTCTAACTTTACAAGCTTACAACACAATGAATTTTACTTTTCGGCATGGGATGTGATAATACAGAATCTCTTTCCAGACAATCTGTACATGTCAGCATGAGCTATGGCAGGCCACTGTCAGTTCTGTTTGCTGGTACTTCAAGTTATGACGAAAATCTAGTACAGTTAATACAAGAGAAAAAGGGTCTTGGTCGCTTGGACTATCTCAGAGAAGACACAGCCAACGTAGGCTTATCTGAACTTTATTGTGTAGAGATGTATTATTACTAAATTTCAATTTCTCTGTGTTATATGAATAGAGCTATTAGTAACCGACAGTGATGGTTAATTTTAGTGTCTCGAATAACGTTAGTTATGTTAACAAAATAATGGTTCGAAAAATCAATGCAATAAAATTTTGTTTATCGTCGCTCCTTATATGCAAGTAAACGGAACTATTTTAAAAAATAGGGATGTGTACGCTGAATATGGCCCCGAAGTTCATCAGAGCTACTGGCCCTGTGGCACATAAAAACAACCTTGGCAGGACATGAAGACTGAATTGTACAGCTATCAAACTGTGTAGGTTTCTCAACTGGTTATTGTTTCGTATGTCTTGTTCATTTAATTTTCAGTGGATCTCTGCTACGCTCTTAACACAATTTTCAAATAATTCAACTCAAGTTAGATAATTTTCATTTGAGATATATATATTTCCAGTAGTCACCAGTTGACAATCAGCTTCCAGATAATAAATTGCACAGTAAACACAAATCCACAGACTTCAAGGATTCGATCTTAAATGAAGAAATGGCTGTACTGCAAGATACATATCTAGGGCCAATTCGAAAATATTTTTGCACACAAGCAACAAATACTTTAGCGCCCTTCCTTCCATCACCCACTCCAATCTCTATGCTGGCCGGGGTGGCCGAGCGGTTCTAGGCGCTACAGTCTGGAATCGCGGGACCGCTACCGTCACAGGTTCGAATTCTGCCTCGGGCATGGATGTATGTCATGTCCTTAGGTTAGTTAGGTTTAAGTAGTTCTAAGTTCTAGGGGACTGATGACCTCAGAAGTTAAGTCCCGTAGTGCTCAGAGCCATTTTGAACCAACCTCTACTGCATACTCACTTCATCAAACATTAGTTGCCTTCTTTGGAAATCTCCTCATTTTACTGTTATCATTAATCTAAGTGTCCTCCTCTGAAGCTGAAAGACAGTGGTTATGCTTTCCACACTTGGTGAAATCAACAATTTCAATTGATATATCCTTCAATGAAATAGCGTTGGGTGGAAATATTTGTAACAAAGTGTAAGCCACACAGGACTTATTATTTATTTAATTACTAACTGTGCTGAGCATACGTTGCAAAGTCTGTTTTTGTTTCTAAGGAGGCACACATATGCAATGCAGACACAGTTACATGTACAAAATAAATGAAAGGCAATGATGTTTCGTGCGTGAAATGTCACTCCTTCTCATCATGACCCACAACTCTAGCTGTAGCAGGGTATCTTACTTCTTTTATTCATATAATGTGTGTACTAAATATATTTACCAGATTTGGTTGAAATTGCTCCTAGATTTACTGATTTACGCTTTAATATCACACATTTTTACCCCAAACCCTCATCCAAGGGTGTTCTAGATGTCTTAAAGTTATAGTAAATTGTTCCATATAGCATGTAATACATACGTCAGTTTTAGTAGACGTTCCTTCACGCATTAGATATGATACATCACAGCCATTGCATTCCCCTTCCTCTCCCGAACTCTACGGGTGCCTATCACCAAGAAGCCGAGCGACCCCGAAAACTATTGATTTGATACTTTTAACAGTCGTAATCGAATATTTTTTCACCTGACGTCTTCTCCGTCCAACTACACTCCATCTCTAGGTTTGTTTGGCAAATGTAACCCCACAATATTTTGATACAAATAACTAGTCATTCCCTCTTTCCCCCTCCCTCCCTTCCCAACATTATGGGTGTTAGGTTCTTGTTACCACCACAGGCATGAATACAACAATTCATCAAAGATTCATCATCATCCAATGAAAGGCTTAGATATGCATAGAGGACGATCAAACAGACATTCATTTTTATATGTTTGGTAAATACTTTAATTGAAGTTTTTTGTCATACAGGATATCCCAGGAGGAATGGTCAATATTCAGGGGTATTGCAGGAACTGTCACTTGAAGAAAAAAGGCCTAGTACGCATGGGCTCTAAAAGATATACCTTAAGAACTAAACTGATCTGTTAGAACATTAATAGCCGGTATGTTCACCTTCAGCATGAATAACAAGGGCGACGCATCGTTACATGGAAGCAACGAGGCCTCGGTAGGTCGCTAGATGGATTTAGCACCACGTCGGAAGAAACAAACCACCCAATTCCCGTAAATCCGGGGAGGGAACGATGACCTACGTATGATGCCACGATCAGTCACATCCCAGATGTGTTCGATCATGTTCAGGTGTGGCGATTTGGGCGGCCAGTACATCAACTGGAACTTGTGACTGTATTCCTTGAACCACCAAAACAGGCTCCTGGCCTTGTGACATGGGGTCTTATCTTGTAGAAAAATACCACAGCCACCGGGAAACATGATCGTCTTCAATGGTCTAAGTGCTCTGCACCCAGTGTATCGTATACTCCTAGGCCCTCAAGGTGCTTTGCACGAGCTACGCTGGACCCCTGGTTTTCTATACGAATGTTCCCCATAACATAATGGAACCGCACTACAGATGCAACGAGCTGTTCCCTAGGAAGACGGGGGATTCGCGCCTTCGCATCGGAATGGAATGTTGATGAAGGTATTTGGATTCATTAGTCCACGCAGTGCTTTGCCCTTGCACCAGCGCCCAGTGCCGATGGTCACATGCCCATTTCCGTCACAGTTGCCGGTGTCTTGGTTTTACCATTGGTACATGCATGGCTCGTCGGCTGCCATGGTCCATCGTTAGGAATGTTCGATGCACTGTCTGTTCACATAAGTTTTCACTCTGCCCAGTACTGACGTCTGGTGATAGTTCCGATACAGTCTGTCCTGTTTTACCACTCTCCCCAACCTACGACCTCCGAAATTTGTAATCAGAGGTAGCACCCAACCCCACGAAGTATGACGTGGTATCATCTTGATTTCACCATCCTCACCACACCAGTCCTCGAACACAAGACAATTCGTTCAGTTTACGAAATCTCGTGCCGAGCATCCAGAACACCACAATCTGCCCTCGACCAAACTCAGATAGACAGCACGCCTTTCCCACTCTACACACGGAGAGAACGCTAACTAATACTACATGCACCGTTCGTGTATCTGACTAGCAGTGATTCCTCACCAGGTGACGCAGCTGTAGCCTGGACCGGTTTATATCGATAGCAACTCCGTGGTCTTAACGTTCTGGCTGATCAGAGTATGAGAACTTCTTTATCTTCGATACGGTGAAACAAATCTCTTCAATTGCAAGCTGTTTACTGTAGATGTTTTGAGAGGAGGTACTATAGACCAAAACGAAAAAAAAATCCAATAAACATGAAATATAAATTGCATACCTCAAGAACGTTGAGCACTTGGTCAGTAGAAAAAGCTTGTTTTACAGCAGTGAAGACAAACAAGTGCTGGTAGTTCTGTAGGTATTCACTTTAGAGTTCACGTTTACCGAATATATTTTTCTTGTTTCGTTCCATCCTGTATCATCTGAAAATACGGAAAGCAAAGAGCTTGCCATTGAAGATAGCTATTTCCCACTTTAAAAGATTAAAAAGCGGTCATCGCTCTTAAGGTGTGCATTTAACAGCCCATGTATAGTAGACGTTTTTGCTTCGAGTGATCATTGGGTGGAAATCCATCGTTATAGACAGTTTCAAAATCATATAAAACCTTTGATGCGTATGGAACACTAAATCTGTATCTCGGTCACTATTCACCTGATTCTAAGACATATTGCTTAAAACATTTGTGCAATAGCTATTCTAAACATTGCTGAAATTTCCTTCGAAACATGTACACCGATTCTGGACTTCTAAGCAAAAAGCTTGACATTCGAGGTGCGTTCACATATTCATTTTTATTTTTTGGTAAGAACTTTATTTGTTAATCTCCAGCAGTGTTATCCTCTTCCAAATATTTCCCAATACATACTATACCAGTGCTTTTTCCAATTCCCGAAACACTTTAGGAGCTGTTTCTTCGGGACAGTTTACAGGTCTCTTAACTGTGCATTTTTAATCTCATTCACGCTTGTAAAACCGCCGTCTTTTAAGGCCTGCTATGAAATGTTTATACCGCTTGTCTGCCCTTGGTTTACTCATAACATGCTCACCAAAAGCAATATTTCCTATTTCTAAAAATTTCATAGACATTATTTCATTCTTATAGCAAAATTTAATACAGACTCTCCTATCTAATTTTATACAAAGCAAATAATCGTTGATGCTACCAAAACACATGTAACCTTTCTGACAGCTGACAACAGAGTAAATACCCAATATGCATAACATTGTACACATACTTTTGAGGCGTGTTTATTAAGACAGTAACAAAACAGTAGTGCAAATCGGACTAATACAACACACAAAATTAAAAATTTCTGCTTACTTTTTAAACACTCTTCGTGTTGATGGAATTGTTAAGTTTCAGTGCAGTCCTTGAAAGAAAACTTCTACCTTTTAGTAGAAACACAAAATAAGAACAAGCCTTATATTCTACAGATTGCTTGCATTGTATGGGGTTCGTTTTACGAATAGCAATAGAGGAACATACATTCACATGAACAGGCATTTGGTTGTATGTTTGTAGTAAAATCCTGACTTCCGTTCTTATGTTAATAATATTTACTCTATAATGTTGTGTATCGGAAGAAGCTATCGGATATTGTATTCCTTATACTCTTAATGAATTTGTCTAAAAATAAACCCAGCCGAGACGTATCTGTACACGGCGTCGCCCCAGATTTAAAGCGCGCGCCGCGGCAGGGCTGGCACTACGTTGTGAAACAGCCTGTAGAAGCGCCTTGTGACGTACTGGGATGGCGGAGTGGCGACTCGCTCGCTCGCTCTTCAGTTTACCGACAGACTATATCATGCGATGCCTTGTATATGCACACATAAAACAGATAATTATTTCAGAATTTTACTTGAAAGAGACAGTATGCTTGTTTTAGGTATACTTTAATTTATTGTATTTCAGATACTATTTGAAGTACGTCATCTGAAACGTCCAGGCTGGGAATTTATCAACACCAATGAATTATCTGGGGAGAATTTTCAAGGACAGAAGTAGCTAGTGCCCGTTAACGTTTTAAGTTCTGTATTTGTTTTCCCCTCCTATTTAGGTGTTGTGTCCACACTCTCAGAAATATTTTTGTGTTTAGTGTATGCCTCAATTTCAGTAAACGAGTGGATAGCACCAGGAATTCCACTTCACCGCACTCAGAACAGCGCCACACCCGTGCCGCAGTCCTCGAGAGAAGGCTGTCTTACCACTTACACTTCAGTGAGGTTATACTGGAAGATCGCTTGAAAGACTCATCCGAAAAAAAGATATTGGCGACTGTAACAACGGATACTCTAATTTTTCTTTTACTGGTTACTGAAGCAGCTGTAAGGGCTAAAGTCATGCACGGAGCGGCTCGTGCGTACACGCACGTGTAGCTGCCGCCATCTTGGATTGCTAACCAGCTTGTTGTGTGATGACAAGCGGTCGCCCAGAGGCAAAACGCATCCACAGCTGAGTCGCTGGCAGAACCGCTTAACCAGGGAGGCTGGAACGAGTTGTCAGTCGTTCAGAATGGCGAGTCTCCACATATATGTAATTAAGTGCGGCCACGGTGACGGACACAGTGTAGCGAGTTGGCGTAGCGTTAATGACAATAACACAATGAGATATTCACTCTGCAGCGTAGTGTGCGCTGATATGAAACTTCCTGGCAGATTAAAACTGTGTGCCGGACCGAGAATCGAACCCGGAGCCTTTGCCTTTCGCGGGCAAGTGCTCTACCAACTGAACTACCCAAGTACGACTCACGCCCCGTCCTCACAGCTTTACATCTGCCAGTACCTCGTCTCCTACCTTCCAAACTTTACAGAAGCTCTCCTGCGAATCTTGCAGAACTAGCACTCCTGAAAGAAAGGATATTGCGGAGACATGGTTCAGCCACAGCCTGGGGGATGTATCCAGAATGAAATTTTTCACTCTGCAGTGGAGTGTGCGCTGATATGAAACTTCCTGGCAAATTAAATTTGTGTGAAGGACCGAGACTCGAACTCGGGGCCTTTGTCTTTCGAGTATTTTATGGACGATTGTATTTTACAATCGTACAGGAAATAAAGAAAATGGCAGGTGAAGGCTTCAAGAAATCATTCAAAAAATTCATCGCAGCTGCGCATCCTATCTCATTGAAAAGCTCAACTTTATTTGACACGCTTTTCAATTTCTCAAATCAGATTTGTTGAAACGTAGTTGACTTACACCTTCTAGAGCACGTTGGGTGGCACAAGATACATGCGGATGTGCATTGTTGTGTTGGAACAGCAAGTTCCCTTGCCGGTCTAGGAATGGTAGAACGATGGGTTCGATGACGGTTTGGATGTACCGTGCACTATTCAGTGTCCCCTCGACGATCACCAGTGGTGTACAGCCAGTGTAGGAGATCGCTCCCCACACCATGATGCCGGCTGTTGGCCCTGTGTGCCTCGGTCGTATGCAGTCCTGATTGTGGCGCTCACCTGCACGGCGCCAAACACGCATACGACCATCATTGGCACCAAGGCAGAAGCGACTCTCATCGCTGAAGACGACACGTCTCCATTCGTCCCTCCATTCACGCCTGTCGCGACACCACTGGAGGCGGGCTGCACGATGTTGGGGCGTGAGCGGAAGACGGCCTAACGGTGTGCGGGACCGTAGCCCAGCTTCATGGAGACGGTTGCGAATGGTCCTCGCCGATACCCCAGGAGCAACAGTGTCCCTAATTTGCTGGGAAGTGGCGGTGCGGTCCCCTACGGCACTGCGTAGGATCCTACGGTCTTGGCGTGCATCCGTGCGTCGCTGCGGTCCGGTCCCAGGTCGACGGGCACGTGCACCTTCCGCCGACCACTGGCGACAACATCGATGTACTGTGGAGACCTCACGCCTCACGTGTTGAGCAATTCGGCGGTACGTCCACCCGGCCTCCCGCATGCCCACTATACGCCCTCGCTCAAAGTCCGTCAACTGCACATACGGTTCACGTCCACGCTGTCGCGGCATGCTACCAGTGTTAAAGACTGCGATGGAGCTCCGTATGCCACGGCAAACTGGCTGACACTGACGGCGGCGGTGCACAAATGCTGCGCAGCTAGCGCCATTCGACGGCCAACACCGCGGTTCCTGGTGTGTCCGCTGTGCCGTGCGTGTGATCATTGCTTGTACAGCCCTCTCGCAGTGTCCGGAGCAAGTATGGTGGGTCTGACACACCGGTGTCAATGTGTTCTTTTTTCCATTTCCAGGAGTGTAATATCCGGTCCGTTTGAGAGTGTTCTCACTTACCGAGAATTCTCGTTGCTGCGGCGTGTCTCCTCGTGTATTTTAGTGATGGACATCACCGACATCATCTGGAAATTAATACAGGAAGCTTAGTTGCTTCGCAATACAAGTCAGTTAATAATATATTGGTATCTTATCGAAGAATAGATCCATTTTTAACAATCATATACGGCCTCTTGTTTTGTCTAATGATCCGTATCTAAAGGCTGTAAAATTGTTCGGGTCACACCAACATAGAAGAAATGAAATAGAAGTTGTTGTTGTTGTTGTGGTCTTCAGTCCTGAGATTGGTTTGATGCAGCTCTCAATGCTACTCTATCCTGTGCAAGCTTCTTCATCTCCCAGTACCTACTGCAACCTACATCCTTCTGAATCTGCTTAGTGTATTCATCTCTTGGTCTCCCCCTATGATTTTTACCCTCCACGCTGCCCTCCAATACTAAATTGGTGATTCCTTGATGCCTCAGAACATGTCCCACCAACCGATCCCTTCTTCTGGTCAAGTTGTGCCACAAACTTCTCCCCAATCCTATTCAATACTTCCTCATTAGTTATGTGGTCTACCCATCTAATCTTCTGTTGTAAATAGCCTTTCGCTCCCTGTATTTTACCCCTGCCACCTTTAGAATTTGAAAGAGAGTATTCCAGTCAACATTGTCAAGAGCTTTCTCTAAATCTACAAATGCTAGAAACGTAGGTTTGCCTTTCCTTAATCTTTCTTCTAAGATAAGTCGTAAGGTCAGTATTGCCTCACGTGTTCCAGTATTTCTACGGAATCCAAACTGATCGTCCCCGAGGTCGGCTTCTACTAGTTTTTCCATTCGTCTGTAAAGAATTCGTGTTAGTACTTTGCAGCTGTGGCTTATTAAACTGATTGTTCGGTAATTTTCACATCTGTCAACACCTGCTTTCTTTGGGATTGGAATTATTATATTCTTCTTGAAGTCTGAGGGTATTTCGCCTGTTTCATACATCTTGCTGACCAGATGGTAGAGTTTTGTCAGGACTGGCTCTCCCAAGGCCGTCAGTAGCTCTAATGGAATGTTGTCTACTCCCGGGGCCTTGTTTCGACTTAGGTCTTTCAGTGCTCTGTCAAACTCTTCACGCAGTATCGTATCTCCCATTTCATCTTCATCTACATCCTCTTCCATTTCCATAAAATTGTCCTGAAGTGCATCGCCCTTGTATAGACCCTCTATATACTCCGTCCACCTTTCTGCTTTCCCTTCTTTGCTTAGAACTGGGTTTCCATCTGAGCTCTTGATGTTCATACATGTGGTTCTCTTATCTCCAAAGGTCTCTTTAATTTTCGTGTAGGCAGTATCTATCTTACCCCTAGTGAGATAAGCCTCTACATCCTTACATTTGTCCTCTAGCCATCCCTGCTTAGCCATTTTGCACTTCCTGTCGATCTCATTTTTGAGACGTTTGTATTCCTTTTTGCCTGCTTCATTTACTGCATTTTTATATTTTCTCCTTTCATCAATTAAATTCAATATTTCTTCTGTTACCCAAGGATTTCTACTAACCCTCTTCTTTTTACCTACTTGATCCTCTGCTGCCTTCACTACTTCATCCCTCAGAGCTACCCATTCTTCTTCTACTGTATTTCTTTCCCTCATTCCTTTCAATTGTTCCCTTATGCTCTCCCTGAAAATCTGTACAACCTCTGGTTCTTTCAGTTTATCCAGGTCCCATCTCCTTAAATTCCCACCTTTTTGCAGTTTCTTCAGTTTTAATCTACAGGTCATAACCAATAGATTGTGGTCAGAGTCCACATCTGCCCCTGGAAATGTCTTACAATTTAAAACCTGGTTCCTAAATCTCTGTCTTACCATTATATAATCTATCTGATACCTTTTAGTATCTCCAGGGTTCTTCCATAGATAGAAGTAATCTGTTGAATTATTGAACCATAACACTGACATCGGTTTGTGGTAGGATTATGAAACTATCACGTTCGAACATTACAAAATAACTAGTAGAAAATGCTCTCTTGACAAGCAAAAAGCACAAATTCAGGAAATTTTTTTCTTACGAAACACAGGTGGTTCTTTATTTCCATGAAGTAAAGATGTCTATCGATAGGAGCTTCTAAGTTAAATATCCGTTTTTAGGTTTCCAGAAAGATTTTGACGTCGTTCTTCACAAACGGATTTTATTCAGATGACATGCCCATGGCGTATCGTCTCAGCTGTGAGACATAATTTGTGCTTTCTTTTTAGAAAAGTCATAATTTGTCGTCATAGTCGCGAAGTCGCCCTAGTAAACCAAATTTAGGCCTGAGGTCACGCGCGTTGTAGCTTCTCTATTGTTCTTAATCTATATAGACGATTTAGGAGACAATCTAATCAACCCTGTTAGATTGTTTTCACATGATGCTGTTGCTTACCGCCCGGTAAAGTCAACAGACGATTAAAAAGAGTCGTAATATGGCTAAGACAAGATATCTGAATGGTGCGAGAAGTAGCAATTAACCGCAAGCAATGAAAAGTGTGAGGTTAGGAGTGCTAAAATTTTTGTGTGCTGCACCAACTGTGAATTTGCCGTCTACAAGATATACGGCAATGTACAATACTTTTTTCATCTCAGTAATATTTATTTCACGTAAAACTGCAAAGTGTTTGGAACTGCTTATCAAAGGACGGCCACAATGACGGAAGCAACGAAAGTGTTCAAGATTAGTGGCACTCATCAAATCGAATGCCACGTAATCACATTGGAAGATTTTCTACCTTTGGCCCCTATAAACCAGAGTCACAGTTTCAACACTGTTTTAGTAAGTCCATCCTTTTGGTTGGAGATTTGACAGACTTCGGAACTAGTTGTCGGTGAAGACACAACATTGTTGTTGCAGGTAGTCTGCGAAAATCAGTTTATAGATGCTGACCACTAAGGAATCATGTATACGATTGGCGTTAACCCCTCAGCGTCATTTGAGGGCTCAAGATGGTGTACTGAAGCATCCACAGCTCAAGCTGGATCTCTCCAGAGCCTAAATTCACAATTGTTTACAAATGAACCACAACGAAGACGAAGCACCTACGTTTTCCGAAAAGAAATACTTTCTTTACCTAGAGGAAAAGATTGTTAGAAGGGACAGAAGAAAGGGAAGAAGCCGGAAATAGTATCTGGGACTACATTCAAGAAGCAAGTGTAACCCCAGTTAAGAGAAAAGAAATAAATAAACCAAAGAGGAAACTGATTCTGGTCAAGGAAACAAATGGAATAGAAAGCAAAACTTAAATGTCGACAGATAAAAAATACAGCCTTTTCGCTGTCCAAACTGCTCTGAAAAGTACATTCCATCAACATAAGACTGCATTCATTGTCTAAAGAGCGAGTAGTGCTGGCATGAACACTGCTATTGTTACGTAGGCTCTGGCGGCTTCATTTCTGTTCTCTATTAAACAGAATTCCTTCCGATTGGAATATTATCGCAGGTTTTTGTTCACAAACACCAGAATTATTCATTAAACCATTAAATTAAATATATTGTTTGCTGAGACGCAAGGTACATTACGTGTATGTGTACCGTAAATTAAACTAAGAAGGACAGCTGAACGGCACGTATGTTTTTCCATTTTTAGCGCTCTGTATTTCAGTAAGATCACTATTTTGTCCGTCTGTCTGTCTGTTTGTCCGACTGTTAAAAACTCTTTTTCTCAGCAACGGGTCGACGCATCAAGTTGAAATTAATGCCACGTACTAAGATCTACGATCCCTTGCCAATGTAAAAAGTTGATGCTTCTACGTCATTTACATTATAATATATTTCATTTCTCAGTCGTACGTTTACTATATTTTATTTATTTTTATTGAGTTGTAACACGATCACGTAATGTGCTTGGAATAATAAGGCTTTAGTGATTGGTAGGACAGAGGAGTAAGATGAAATATAAAGCAAAATTGGTCCATTTCCATCAAAATTGATTTTTAATAATGTAATGCGATTGGTGACCTTGAATGACCTCACTGATAAACATGTTGATCTCGTGTTTCAAACTCGGGGAAGGGGATTCAAGCACAGAGTACCCCAAAGCCAATGTAAGACAAGTATTGATCAAGAGACAAAAGATATAACTTTTCAGATTATCAGTGCAGTTATAGAAGCAATTACCAAGTTTTAATACTTAGGACAGTAACGGCAGGGACAGCAGAACAATGTAATAGAGGAAAGAAGTAGCTGAGAGTGCTTTTCACGTGGTAAATAGGGTAATCAAAATTGGGGTTCTTATGAAACAAAAATGCAAATTTTTCAGTTGGTGTGAACAACAAAGTGTCACTTTTGGCAGCATGACGTGAACTTTTAATAAAAAAAAAAAAGTATTTCATAACCTGCGGCCTGTTCAGTGAGCATTAGGCAGATACTTGCTAACAACAACCAGCCGATGTAGTTGAGGCTCTTCTTATTCTTTTTAGTGGTCAAATCGAGGATTGGTTTGCAGTAATTAGGTTGGCGACAGGTAGACTTGACAGGCTCTTAAGCACTATACCAGTGAGATATAGCATAGGAAAAAACCCCAGAGGAAGACGACTTTAGGCTTACAAACGACAAATGAAAATGGATGTTCCCTGTAAGTCCTACACGTGAATGTATAAGAAGGGAGGGAGATGTGAATGTTGAAGGTCTACACCCAATCTAATAACTGCAAAACCAGTCCGCAGAACTGGCCACTACATAGAAGAAAAAGCGTCACAACTAGCACATAGTTATTCCTAAAAAGCATCTCTCAAATGTTCACTGAATAGACTACAGGTTATAAATGATTTTAATGTTAAAAGTTCATGTCTTGCTGCCAAAAGTGACATGTAGTAGTTCATACTGACTGTAAAATTTCTATTTTAGATTCATAAGAACGTCAATTTTGAAAACCGTATTTACCACATAAAGTACTCCAAACCATTTTCTTCCTCTGCTACTTTGTTCTGTCCATCCTTTTACTGCCTTAGGTACTAGGATTTTGTTGTTACTTCTATAAGTGCACTGATAATTCGCTTTTATTTAGCAAGCTTATGGTGGCTTTTCGCCACTGAGTGCTTGCAGCTCTTCTCCTGAACACGAAATGTGACGTCATCATGTTTTCCTGTGGTCCTAAGTCCGCACGCGTGGCACCCATCGTGAGCACACCTTCCGGTGGTTCAATGTTTCCGTTAAAATTATGTGAGCGATGCTTCGGGAAACCTCAGGAACCAACGTGCAGAGACCATCCATGGTAATCCGCCGATCTTCACGCATGCTTTGCTCAACCTTCAACACTGTCTCCTCAGAAATAGACGGTCTCCCGTTCCATTGTTCGTCGTGAATTTCGGTCCGACCAGCTGCAAACTCTTTGCACCACTTACGAACATTTTTGACATCCGTACACGACTCACCATACACTTGCGATGGATTTCAATCGGCCTAGTGCCCTTTGCTTTTAAAAACCGAGTAACTGCATGCAGTTCGCTGTAACAACCAACGGGACCTCCATTCTCAACGGCCGCCAAGCCGAGATTGAGCGCCTCAGCGTGGCGTGCGCACGTTTACACACAGCGTGTGAAGCACTCTTCATAACAGTGTGACCAACTGCCACACAAACAGAGTTCTGTACATATCAAAAAAAATAGGAGACCTTACTTTTGGGATTGAGCGGTTCTAGGCGCTTCAGTCTGGAACCGCGCGACCGCTACGGTCGCAGGTTCGAATCCTGCCTCGGGCATGGATGTGTGTGATGTCCTTAGGTTAGTTAGGTTTAAGTAGTTCTAAGTTCTAGGGGACTGATGACCTGAGATGTTAAGTCTCAAAGTGCTCAGAGCCATTTTTTTACTTTTGGGATTACCCTCGTAAGAGTGTTAGTTGAAAATTAAAATCACCCTCTTCCCTGTCTTGTGTCCAGACAGGCGTAGTACAGTCTGACATTGATGGAAACAGACCAATAATGCATCATACCCTAAGACCCCTACTCCTCTCATCAAAGTGTACCCTTAGTTTAAAGTTGAGGACACTCATTATTTCTCTTAAAGTCACATACACATGACTTGATATTAATATTGAAGTGATGTCAAAGTCAAAGCTACGGATTACATCATTTCATCCTCATCCACTAGCAAGTCGCCGTAGTGGCGTTAAAGAACTTGTGGAGCGGCGGCCGAACCGCCCCGCGAGGGGTCTCATGGCCACAAGTGCCGTACGCTCACTATCACTTCTTCACATACACACACAGACACACACAGGTAGTTCTGCGTTTGCTGTGTCATGATTTTTTTTTCATACTAGTTACAAACGTCTTATCTCTCTGTACGTCATACTTCAAAAATACAATACGCAGCTGTGATCTATGCCTAATGCGAAGTAATCATCCTCTCTCTCTCTTTCTCCCCTCTTTTCTCGTTTGTGCTCAATAATCAATTCTTGTCTATTTTCTGAGAAACTGTAACAAATTTCCCACAAAATAACCCTCTAAAACCTCTCTTCATTTAAATTAAAATGTTTCCCTCATTAAATCTGACCTCACCTCTGTTTCCGCTTGTCATTAAATATCACATGTCCTGAGTCTATGACCGCATCTCGTGGTCGCGCGGTAGCGTTCTCGCTTCCCACGCCCGGGTTCCTGGGTTCGATTCCCCGCGGGGTCAGGGATTTTCTCTGCCTCGTGATGGCTGGGTGTTGTGTGCTGTCCTTAGGTTAGTTAGGTTTAAGTAGTTCTAAGTTCTGGGGGACTGATGACCATAGATGTTAAGTCCCATAGTGCTCAGAGCCATTTGTACCTAAGTCTATACTTCACACCGTACTCGTTACAAACATGTGATCTCCCTGTAAATTTTCATTCTTAATTCAGAAGTGCTATATACAACTCTGCTCTATCCCTCATGAAAGTAATCATTTATTCCCTCCTTCTCTCCCTCTCTTCGTATTTCTCTCTCTATCTCTCACTTAACATGCATACATACATTCATACACACACACACACACACACACACACACACACACGTAACGTATCTGTATTTCACATGCCAAATATAATATCCTCAAAAAGCATATATGTGATCAGTAATCAGTTTTTGTGTATTTTCAAACATTTCTGCATTTAAATTAAAATATTTCCCTCATTAAATCTGATCACACTCATGTATTCGCCCACATCCACTTATGTGTTTCAACCAAATATAATCTCTCAGAGACTATAAGTACTCAGATCTCGCAGGCTCTTACGTTAGTTACTCAGGGACCTGTCAGCGCAGCATTCGCTTGCTGCTGCGAGGCAGGGAGAGAGGTCCAGTCCAGAGAGAGAGGGGGAGGAGGGATATCTCTGCACATCTCAGCAGTAAGACACAGCCCAGCTACAGCCCAGCTAAGGGACAGACACACACTCGCTAACGCGGTGTTGTGTGGCGCAAACAGACGGTGGAGAATGTACTAAGGGTAACAAAAAAGAACTGATACACAAATTATGATAGATATGAAATTTATTGATAGATTTTTCAAATAATGTTATTACATACAATGTATTCAAATTCAGTGGTTTACCTTATGGTAACAGTGATGCCAAGTCAGAAGCTAATCCTTACAGTTTTCTCACGTTTTTTTTTTTTTTTCAAGTAAACGTGCATTTAACTTCTCCTTGGAATACAACAATAATATATTACTGTTTGCTGATGTGAAGAATTCATGCTACTACCTGCAATCGTTAACAAGTTATTTATGTACTCTAATACGCACGACATATATTGGTATTATCAGTGCCCTAGAACATTAATAGATTAACATGTTCTTAATGGAGTGTTTTGTAATATTATGCAGCGGTGGAACTGGGAACACTTGAACTTCACTCTCGTCAGCTACAGTTTTCCATTCATAATCTGTATACTGGATGATGTAGACCTTTAAAAGACATATTAATTCTGTTATTGGAAAACATGAACATATTTGAGCTTTGCAGGTAATGATACATTAGCACAGTAGTTTATTTGCATGTGGAATATATTTACACTACTGGCCATTAAAATTGCTATACCAAGAATAAATGCAGATGATAAACGGCTATTCATTGGACAAATATATTATACTAGAACTGACATCTGATTATATTTTCACGCGATTTGGGGGCATAGATCCTGAGAAATCAGTACCCAGAACAACCACCTCTGGCCGTAATAACGGCCTTGATACGCCTGGGCATTGAGTCAAACAGAGCTTGGGTGGCGTGTACAGGTACAGCTGTCCAAGCAGCTTCAACGAGATACCACAGTTCATCAAGAGTAGTGACTGGCGTATTATGACGAGCCAGTTTCTCGGCTACCATTGAACAGACGTTTTCAATTGGTGAGAAATCTGGAGAATGTGCTGGCCAGGGCAGCAGTCGAACATTTTCTGTATTCAGAAAGGCCCGTACAGGACCAGCAACATGCGGTCGTGCATTATCCTTCTGAAATGTAGGGTTTCGCAGGGATAGAATGAAGGGTAGAGCCACGGGTCGTAACACATCCGAAATGCAACGTCCACTGTTCAAAGTGCCGTCAATGCGAACAAGATGTGACCGAGACGTGTAACCAATGGCACCCCATACCATCACGCCGGGTGATATGCCAGTATGGCGATGACGAATACACGCTTCCAAAGTGCGTTCACCGCGATGTCGCCAAACACGGATGCGACCATCATGATGCTGTAAACAGAACCTGGATTCATCCGAAAAAATGACGTTTTGCCATTCGTGCACCCAGGTTCGACGTTGAGTACAACATCGCAGGCGCTCCTGTCTGTGACGCAGCGTTAAGGGTAACCGCAGCCATGGTCTCCGAGCTGATAGTCCATCCTGCTGCAAACGTCGTCGAACTGTTCGTGCAGATGGTTGTTGTCTTGCAAACGTCCCCATATGTTGACTCAGGGATCGAGACGTGGCTGCAAGATCCGTTACAGCCATGTGGATAAGATGCTTGTCACCTTGACTGCTAGTGATACGAGGCCGTTGGGATCCAGCACGGCGTTCCGTATTACCCTCCTGAACCCACCGATTCCATATTCTGCTAACAGTCATTGTATCTCGACCAACGCGAGCAGCAATGTTGCGATACCATAAACCACAATCGCGATAGGCTACAATCCGACCTTCATCAAAGTCGGAAACGTGATGGTACGCATTTCTCCTCGTTATAAGAGGCATCACAACAACGTTTCGCCAGGCAACGCTTTTTAACTACTGTTTGTGTATGAGAAATCGGTTGGAAACTTTCCTCATGTCAGCACGTTGTAGGTGTCACCACCGGCGCCAACCTTGTGTGATTGCTCTGAAAAGCTAATCATTTGCATATCACAGCATCTTCTTCCTGTCGCTTAAATTTCGCGCCTGTAGCACGTCACCTCCGTGGTGTAGCAATTTTCTACATCTACATCTACATCTACATCTTCATACATACTCTGCAATCCACCATACGGTGCGTGGTGGAGGGTACCTTGTACCACAACTAGCATCTTCTCTCCCTGTTCCACTCCCAAACAGAACGAGGGAAAAATGACTGCCTATGTGCCCCTATACGAGCCCTAATCTCTCTTATTTTATCTTGTGGTTTTTCCGCGAAATGTAAGTTGGCGGCAGTAAACTCGTACTGCAGTCAGCCTCAAATGCTGGTTCTCTAAATTTCCTCAGTAGCGATTCATGAAAAGAACGCCTCCTTTCCTCTAGAGACTCCCACCCGAGTTCCTGAAGAATTCCGTAATAGTCGCGTGATGATCAAACGTACCAGTAACAAATCTAGCAGCCCGCCTCTGAATTGCTTCTATGTGCTCCCTCAATCCGACTTGATAGGGATCCCAAACGCTCGAGCAATACTCAAGAATAGGTCGTATTAGTGTTTTATAAGCGGTCTCCTTTACAGATGAACCACATCTTCCCAAAATTCTACCAATGAACCGAAGATGACTATCCGCCTTCCCCACAACTGCCATTACATGCTTGTCCCACTTTATATCGCTCTGCAATGTTACGCCCAAATATTTAACGTGTCAAGGGCTACACTACTAATGGAGTATACAAACATTACGGGATTCTTTTTTTCGTATTCATCTGCATTAATTTACATTTACCTATATTTAGAGTTAGCTGTCATTATTTACACCAATCACAAATCCTGTCCAAGTTATCTTGTATCCTCCTACAGTCACTCAACGACTACCCCTTCCCGTACACCACAGCATCATCAGCAAACAGCCGCACATTGCTATCCACCCTATCCAAAAGATCATTTATGTAGATAGAAAACAACAGTGGACCTACCACACTTCCCTGGGGCACTCCAGATGATACTCTCACCTCCGATGAACACTCACCATCGAGGACAACGTACAGGTTCTATTACTTAAGAAGTCTTCGAGCCACTCACATATTTTGAAACCAATCCCATATGCTCGTACGTTAGTTAGGAGTCTGCAGTGGGGCACCGAGTCAAACGCTTTCCGGAAGTCAAGGAATATGGCATCCATCTGATACCCTTCATCCATGGTTCGCAAGATATCATGTGAAAAAAGGGCGAGTTGCGTTAAGCAGGAGTGATGCTTTCTAAAGCCGTGCTGATGTATGGACAACAACTTCTCTGTCTCAAGGAAATTTATTATATTCGAACTGAGAATATGTACGAGAATCCTGCAACAAACCGATGTTAAGAGTATTGGTCTGTAATTTTGAGGATCCGTCCTTCTACCCTTCTTATATACAGGCGTAACCTGCGCTTTTTTCCAGTCGCTCGGGACTTTACGTTGGGCAAGAGATTCACGATAAATGCAAGCTAAGTAAGGAGCCAATGCAGTAGAGTACTCTCTGTAAAACCGAATTGAAATCTCATCACGACCTGGCGATTTATTTATTTTCAACCCATTCAGCTGCTTCACAACCCCAGGGATGTCTATCACTATGTCCTCCACACGGGAATCTGTACGAGACTCAAACAGCGGTATGTTTGTACGATCCTCCTCCGTGAAAGATTTCTCAAATGCTAAATTTAAAATTTCAGCTTTCGTTTTGCTGTCTTACGTTGCCAGGCCAGACTGATCAGTGAGCGACTGGATGGAAGCCTTCGACTAGCTTACCGATTTTACGTAATACCAAAATTTCCTTGGGTTTTCAGCAAGATCTTTTGCTAAGGTATGACGATGGTAGTGGTTGAATGCTCCGCGCATCGCTCTTTTTACAGCAGCACGAATCTCTACTAACTTTTGCCTGTCCTCATTCTCCCGATTTTTCTCGTACCGCGAGTGCAACTGCCTTTGCTTCCTGAGCATTCTCCGAATTGCGCTGTTAAACCACGGTGGGTCTTTTCCGGCCGTAACCCACTTTTTCGGCACATACTTGTCCAAAGCTTGATTTACAATGTGTTTAAAATTTGCCCATAATTCTTCCAAATCCATCGTACCGGAAGTAAATGAAGTCGATTCATTTACTAAGTGGGACGCTAACAGCTGCTTATCTGCTCTTTCTAGTAACAATACTCTCCTTGCCTTCTTGGCCCACTTTTTTCGTTTCGTAACCATAGTCGTAATGACAACATTATGATCACTAGTCCCTGTCTCAACACTGACACCGTCGATGAGCTCTGGTCTGTTTGTGGCTACCAGATCTAAAATATTTCCATTACGCATTCGCTGTCGGTTTAGCTGCTCAAGACAATTTTCGGATAATGTGTTCAGAAGTAATTCACACGACAGCTTGTCTGTACCACCTGTAATGAATCCATAGACATCCCAGTCTATACTAGGTAGTTTGAAGTCGCCTCCGACTAATATAGCATGATCCGGGTACTTCTGCGATACAGAATATACACTCCCTTTGAATGATTCTAGAACCGTCGCGGTGGAGCCTGGTGGCCGGTAATAACACCCAACGATTAACTTTATTTCCCCTAGCCCTGTTAAACGTGTCCAGATAACTTCACAATCACACTCTACTTTGACCTCAGTACACATAATATTTTTGTTAACTGCAATGAAGACACCACCTCCTACGGCGTCTAATCTGTCTTTCCGATACACGTTCCAACCCTCACTAAATATTTCAGAATTTCCTATCTCAGGGTTCAGCCAGGTCTCAGTCCCGAGAATAATTTGAGCACCACACGCTTCTTAGAGGGCAGTAAATTCAGGAACTTCATTCCGAACACACTGAAAATTCACTGCTAATATCTTGATAACTGAAGTGTCTTTACACTGAGCACGTCCTGATTTCCCTGCCTGCACGTCGACTGATGAGTGTTCATCAGGACACTTCGCACTACTGCCTAGCCTAAAAAATACCTATGTGCACGCCACAAGTACTCTGCTACCCCGAGTAGCCACTTCTTTTGTATAGTGCACAATGGACAGTAGTGTAGGTACACGTTGTGCATTGCTGTTTACAGGATATAATAATGCTAGTGTAGACCGCTTAAAACAGCCATTGTTATACGACTGAACGGTTATTATAACGCTCTTTTAAAACAAGCACTGTTATATTATTGGACTTTATTATCATAGACTTACATTAGACAGTTTCGTGTGTTTTCCAGCATAACATCCCTTCTTTCCATTAATGTTAACGAACAAAAGTATCTTATTTTGCTGCCCAGACACTATAGTGAGCTTAGAAAGTGGCTGCTCTTTTCAAAAGTCGTTTGGATGAGTACCATTTACTGATGTCATCGGAGAGCGATAGAGGCACGTTCTTATTGTTCACATACATTTCGTATTCTCAATTGTCTTCATCAAAAGGAACGTACAGAGCAGTGAGACATTCATTTTAACAGACTGATTCACCTCTTGCGCGTTGTTGATGAAAACTGTGAGGTATGTGACAAGTAGAAGTATGGGACTCTTAGGGCAGTAAATATTCGCTTTTAAAACCTGAATCCCCACAAACCTATTCTAGACTAGTATCACTGATTTTGAGACGATTTTTAGACAGCTCATCCGTTATTTATAGTCATATAACGTACCACTTTATTGGGACTCATGCTGACAACGACGATGATAACGATGATGATGAAGAAGCTCAGGTGGTTTTCCGCTGCAGAATGTCTGCTGCTTCCCCTTGTTGCAGATTTTTTCGCAGCTGCTCGATCAGGAGACCGGCAGATTAATTAAAATGGAATAAAAGCGAGTATTCAGATATGACGAACAGTTGAAGCACATTGTGCAACAGAAGAAAAGCAAGGAGAGAAGAAGAAAAATAGTTGCGTTTCCCAATTCTGTTCTCTTGCTATTAACTCCTTGCGGAAAATAGATCAGATTCCCAGGAAACGAATCTGCTCACAACTGACCAACGATGTTGAGCGTTCACACGATGAAGGGGAAATGCCTTCTGCGGGTCGGAAGTTCTGCTTTTATAGCCAGAGCATCCTCTTAACTCGGCAGAGATTGTCTGACACTACTGATTATACAGAGCATCAAGTTAAGCCCTAGTTTTTGCATCATACGGTCGTTGAATGAAATACTGCGATCTGATTAATGACATCCACCTTATCATTACCCCAACAACATCCAATTTCTTTACTAGCAGCGTATTTGGGGAAATACTGTTGTCCACTGCGTCATTCATGATGGTGAGCATAGCGGTCTTCTGGTGCCAAGAGGCATAGTGTGGTCGGAAGGACTGATTCACCATACAAGAAAGTCAAAACAACCTTCGGTGAAATGAGAGATAACGGTGTTAACATTAGGAGTCCAACGGTAAATCCACTGTTAAATGTAGAAGAGAGAGTGGGTAGGTGGAAAGTGTACACTGAAGGCCTCTATGAGGCGGAAGATTTGTCTGATGTAATAGCAGAAGGAACAGGAGTCGATTTAGAAGAGATAGGGGATCCACTATTAGAATCAGAACTTAAAAGAGCTTTGGAGGACTTAGGATCTAATAAGATAGAAGTGATAGATAACATTCCACCAGAATTTCCAAAATCATTGCAGGAACTCGGAACAAAACGACTATTCACGTTTGTGTGTAGAATGTATATGGCGATATAGCATCTGAATTTCGGAAAAATATCACCACACAATTCCGAAGACTCCAAGAGCCGACAAGCGCAAGAATCATCGAACAATCAGCTTAACAGTTCGTGCATCCAAGTTGCTGAAAAGAATGATATACAGAATGATGGAAGAGAAAATTGAGGATGTGTTACATGACGATTAGTCTGGCTTTAGCAAAGGTAAGGGCACCAGAGAGGAAATACTGATATTGCGGTTGATGGTGGAAGCGAGAAGAAAGAAAAATCAATACACTTTCATAGGATTTATCGACTTGTAAAAAGTGTTCGACAATGTAAAATGGTGCAAGACGTTTAAAATTCTTAGAAAAATAGGGGTATGCTATAGTGAGTGTGGTGTCACCGCCAGACACCACACTTGCTGGGTGGTAGCCTTTAAATCGGCCGCGGTCCGTCAGTATACGTCGGACCCGCGTGTCGCCACTATCAGTGATTGCAGACCGAGCGCCGCCACACGGCAGGTATAGAGAGACTTCCTAGCACTCGCCCCAGTTGTACAACCTACTTTGCTAGCGATGGTTCACTGACAAAATACGCTGTCATTTGCCGAGACGATAGTTAGCATAGCCTTCAGCTACGTCATTTGCTACGACCTAGCAAGGCGCCATTACCATTTACTATTGATACTGTAATCATGTACCGTCAAGAGCGACGCTCATCATTTATGGATTAAAGTTAAGTATTCCACCAGCTACATCCGTTTTTCTAAAGTCTAATTTCCTTGTCCTGTTCCAGACCTCACGCCAGCCTGCATGAGCTAAAACGCGTGCCTTTCGGCATCCTCTAATAATACGGTGTTGGCTCTCCTGCCAACCCACAACAGTGAGAGATGTGTAATATACAATATGTAAAATAGCCAAGAGGGATTAATAATAAGAGTGGACGACCAAGACAAAGTGCTCAGAATTAAAAGGGTGTAATACAGGGATGTAGTCTTTTACCCTTACTGTTCAGTCTGTACATCGAAGAAGCAATGACGGAAATAAATGGAAGGTCCACGAGTGGCATTAACAATCAAGGTGAAAGAATACTAGTGACACGATTCGCTGATGACGTTGCTAACCTGAGTGAAAGTGAAGGAGAATTACATGATGTGTTGAATGGCATGAATACTAGAGTACATAATTTGGATTGAGAGTAAATCGAAGAAAGACAGAAGTAATGAGAAGTAGCAGAAATGAGAAAAGCGAGAAATTTAACAACGGGTTTCATTGTCACGGAATGGATGAATTTAAGGTATTGTACTACGTTGGTAGTAAAACAACCAATGAAGGAAAGAGCCAAGAGGGCAGTGCAAACTAACACTGGTAAAAGGGCATTTATGGCCAAGAGAAGTCTACTACTTACAAATACAGGCCTGTATTATGACCTTCTGATGAAGAATTTAAAATATTAGTCAAGTAATGGACCCGGTTTTACATACACAGTGTACAGCATGAGACAGGCAAACAGGTGAGTGAGGTAACGTATCTCTCACAAGGCCGCAGCGAGTGCTGAGAGGGCTCTCATTATCCTTGCTTCACAATAAAAGCAAACTACTTCTCTAATAATTATGTGCGCGCATTAAAATGCCGTTAAGACAGTGTTTCCATAGCAATTTCGTTCCTTTACGCGAAGTTCTCACATACAGAAGCGAAATCTATATATTCGTCTCAAAGAGATCCAGGTACCTCGAGAGATTCGGTTGCCGGAAAATCTCACGGAGCTTGTGCTCTGGGGCGGGGTGGGAGCTCAGATAAAACCAGAGAGATAAGAAACCTCCTCAGAAATGCTTACTGATCACATTTGGCATATTTATCATACTCTTACCTGCTGATTCAGTTGGTAGCCAGACTATAGAACTTAAGAATGTGACGGTAGTAACATTTTAGTTAATGCTGAACTACTGGAGGTGCTGTTTTTGCAAAAGATGTACCACAGACACTGTTCCTAACATGCGTCTACATATTTTGCTTGTCATTTAGTTGCTATAATACATTAAAGGAGGGATTCCGTCTTAAATACTTTGATGAGTTGGGAAAGCACATTGGGCCCTGTAAGATTATCCGGTACCACCAATATTTTGACAGTAACACTGAACTCGACTCCCTCGACAGCGGTAATGTGTACATAATATATTGTAAAAGACTGAATAACATACATAGTCGACCTGGAAAATATTGGTACGTAATTGTTTGTGTATATCAAAATGTCAGTTTCTATTCACAAAGTACCATACAGTTGAGGATTCAACATTAGATCTCTAAAAGAAGACTGTCCTACGGTTTTATTGAGAGAATATTTCTGATATAAAAGAGATTTCACATTTAAATCTGACAGGTGATCTATAAGCTTTTACAGAACTGAACGAGATAGTAACAACTAGCTAGAGAAAGAGAGAGAGAGAAAGAGTGTGCTTCACAAGTTCCGAGTACTACTTTTTTTAATCGTACCACTGGTAAAAATTATTTGCTCTTTGATACTATTTATAAGATAGACCGAGAAATATCTAGCCACAGAGTACATACGCGTCGAAATGTTTCTGGGTTAACAAACCTCTCAAATTAAAGAGTCATTAGTCTTAATGATTCATTACTGGTGTTCGCGAAATTACGTTTCGATCGTTATTCCATTAACGAAATTGGAATAATCATTTTGTGCTCTGACAGCTGGCTGGCCTCTTAGTCTTGAGAACTGTTCGCTAACGCGAGTGTAACTCGTTGAATAATGAGAAGTACGTACAGCTTTGCCTCTCAAATGAGTGCCCACAGCTTCCAAAATGCTGTTAGGCCCTTTTATCTCATATTCCAAACCTTTGGTCTGGCTCCCGTCATCACTGATCATAAAGATACTGTATCACGTAGCTTCAGACTTTCATTAAATAGATTCTCGGGCTTCATCATATCTTTAATATGGCTTATTGGTATTAGTGCCTCTGGTCTTTATACCTGTTATATATGGATGGATACGTTAACGACTAGTACGTGGTCCCCTGTGACGATGCGTTTTGTGCTTGTGTTATTTCCATTACTGTCTTTGTTAGAGCCGGCTGCAGTGTTATGCAGATGTATATACACAGGTCACCATATAGTCAGTGGCATCATGGAACTGTTGGAACATATTGATGCATTGCTTACCATGCGAGATTACACTTACAGGTCGGAAATGTATCGCAAAACTCACCATACGGCAGTTGTACTTTTGCTTGCAGTCTTTATATATATTGCTGCACCAGTTAGCTTGTTAGCAGCGTATTTCCTCACACGCGATAAAACAACTGCCATCCATGTGTGTCTACAAGGCTTCGTTACGATCTGGCGAGCTCAGTTCTTTGGCGTTGTTCTGGTACTCAGGAACAGGATGGGGATCGTCTGTGGGCAACTGCTGAGGAGTACCCGGCCCACGGCGAGCACCGAGTCTGAACTGGAGGAGCTGGCGACGCGCGCAGGACAGCCGGGGGCGGCGGGGGCTGCTGGGGCGGCGGGGGCGGAGGTGCGGCGGCTGCAGCGCGCCAGGATGGCCCTCCACCGCTGCGCCCGCCTCTGCAGCCTTCACTTTGGACCCACACTTCTGCTGTCCGTCTTGGGCGATTTCGTCGCCATGACTTGCTGTGCCTACTTGCTCATACTTAGGAGAACTGATGTACATTTCCAGTCAATGGACTGGAGTGTGACAGTACTCCCTAACTGTTGGTGCCTCGCTAACGTCCTGTGTCGCCATCTGTTGGTGTGCTGGGTGTGTTCCTCGGCGGCCGAGCGCGCCGACAGAGCTGGTCTGCTGCTGACCAGGCTGCGGCCGCTGCTGCGTCCCGGGCCAGCAGTGGACGTCCTTCAGCTTCCGGTGGACAGACTGCGAGTTTCCGCCATGGGGTTCTGCGACATCGACCTCAAGATCTTCATAAAAACCATCAGCACAGCCGTCGCCTATCTCGTGATACTTTTACAATTTGATGAATAAGGTAAAATACATGGTCTTCATCTTCGCAGTCTGCCCTCGAGGTGCTGTTTCCGGAAACTGCTCCTAGGCAAGCTTCTTTTTGCAAATAAATTGAGTCATATATTACCTAGAGGTTGTTCTTTAATGACTTGTAACGTTTGTATTATACAGAGGGTTGAGTGAATTATGTGTTTCAAGAGACAGATACCAATAAATGGGGCCCCAAATGTTACGTCTTAAACTTGTGTATTTATAATATTTCCGTCTACAGCTGGTTAATGAATGGAGCTATAACTTTGTTTGCCGGCTGGTGTGGCCGAGCGGTTCTAGCGCTTCAGCCTGAAACCGCGAGACCGCTACATTCGCAGGTTCGAATCCTGCCTCGGACATGGATGTGTGTGATGCCCTTAGGTTAGTTAGGTTTAAGTAGGGCTAAGTATAGAGACTGATGACCTCAGATGTTAAGTCCCATAGCGCTTAGAGCCATTTGAACCATTTTTTGAATTACATTTTCCTGGAGACATATGTCTCAACTTTATCTTAATTAATTGAATATGTTCTGTAACAATTAAAATTAAGTGTTACAGAAAGCACAGAATGCATTAAATGAATAGAAATGTATATATTACCATACTTAAACCTGAAGTGAGCTTTTGTATTAAAGGACAAATCAGAGCTACATTATCCTATTATTGAAGTGTAACCATCTCTGTAACCATAGCTGTTACCGCTCACTTGTGCATTGGGTTTTATCGCTACGCTTGCAGGTAAGCCTGTTCAAATTCCGGTAGAGCGAACTCTTTATTTTGCTGGGAGAGGGAGAAGAGATGCTGGAGTAAAGTTCCAGAGTCCTGTATTAAATTCCAAACCTCTTCGTAGCTCTTCATGGAGTGATGGCACGTGACGCTGTTGATGCTGATCCGCCTTGCGTGTGAGGACGTAAAACTCGGTGGAACCCTTGATGCTTTTCGGATGAGGTGAGTTTCATCGCCTTCCTTCTCTTCATCGATAACCGCACAAACGTAGCAGTATACCATTTAACCACTCATCTCAGTCATCCACATGACACACATACACTGCTGACGCTTCACAACAGGTAGGAGGAAGGCAATGGAAAGACGCCTGCACTAGGACGTTGCCATGAGCGGCTATGCAGGATTCCTGTACTCGCTCCACTGCATTCACTCCCTGAGTATGGAAAGACTTTGACTTTTTTCATTATCCAAGTATGCACTAACTATAAAATGTTACTCCCCAGCTGCTATTAGTCACAATCTCATACACTTCCTCTTTGATATTACGTGTTACTGACGGCACCTTTAATGCAGCAGATGTGAAGAGATGAAGCATATTCATTCACAAAACATCAAATGACATCCAGACAGCATTGAGACACATAATAAATAGTTTAAACAAGTTTCTCTGAGTACTGCAGCATGATACGTCACTTGAATAAAACGTACACAGCACCATCTTCAGAACCCGCTTTGTGCACGCAGTCCCCACTTCTCCTTCCTGTAAGGTGTTGATTATTCGACACACCTACTTCGGATCCGAGCGTGACGACACCACGCCAGGGGATGGCCTGAGGATAGTACTGTCTACCAAAACCGCTAGCCAGCAGGAAAAAATTAAAAAATATAAAAAAAAATGTTGCTGTACACTAGAACATATATTATTCGTAAAGTAAAAACATTGAAAACAACGTTCAAATGATGTTCTCTAATGAGTTAAATTGTGTCAAGTTTACAGTTTCAACCACGAATAAAGCTGCTCTACACTGGGCAGATTCTTATCGTTCTTCTTAAGCATACGAGTAATCATGAGTAAAGACAACTTCTAGGATGCAGCAAGACTTTCAATAAGTTTGGCACAAAATGGGATCCCACTTCGACAAAAGCGATAGCAACTTGAAAAGCTTCACTTTGAAAGGATTTCTTGTAACGACTGTAATGTGATTGTAGCGGTTGGCTCATACTGTGATTATCGCCAGGATTGTACAGCACGTATTCCAAGATATTTACCAGCAGTGAGAATTCCTGTGGTACTGGTTTCACTGTTTGCAGCAGACAGAGTCAGCTGCAGTGGTAATAAAGTGTTTCGTTATTGGGAATCGGCACCTACGTGAAACTTTTGAGCTGCTGGAAAGAATGGATAAATTACTTTTGCGAGTGCCATTCACGAACAGCAAGATTTTACGGAAAACAAAAATAGTGGCTTTTGTAATCATCTTCGGGTTGAAGCTCTTTTCTTCCGTGTTTGCTTTCACAATACGTATGTTTTTGGATAGGGTCCGCTAATACCAAAACACAATTTTTTTGTAACCCAAACATGTTTCACTGCAGTTGCAACATCTTCAGTGGGCTTTATTTTTCATGTGTTAAAGATAAAGAGTGTTCTTTGCTGTTTGTGTACATGTAGCTATTAATTTTTAAAACGTAATTACAGATATTTGAAAAAACACATAAATTACGAATTCATACCTTTTTACAACATGGTGTGGTTTTTCTGATGTGTTGTGTTTCTACAACGACCGTTTTGTTCCACAGTTTGTCATCTGCAACCACTTATATCTTAAAGTAGATAAATTGTCTAAGCCAAAATTACGATTTGAAAACTTGTTATTTCTATGCCTGAAATCATTTAATTTTCTGTGTGTGTGTGTGTGTGTGTGTATTTACACAATGTTTCACTTACATTTTCCTATTAATCATCTTCACCACTGTCTAACACTATATACTTAGTTGCCACTATCACTGTCACTGTAACAGTTTCACTGCTTTACCAGCTGTAAAAACAAACATGGCGGGCAGTGAAACAATTCAGTGTGTAAAAACAAGATATCTGACAGTGGAACAGTTGAAGGTGTTCCTGGCACTTATTCTGAATCTTTCAGAGGTGTCTGTGAGTTTTATTCATTTGTGTGTGTGTGTGTGTGTGTGTGTGTGTGTGTGTGAAAAGGGAGGGAGGGAGGGAGGGAGAGAGGGAGAGAGAGAGAGAGAGAGACAGTAGGTCTTAGAATTTGCGTGCGTGTGTGTGTGTGTGTGTGTGTGTGTGTGTGTGTGTGTGTTTGTGTGTGGGTGGGGGGGGGGCTGGGATGCCGGGGGGTGGGGGGAAGTGAGAGCTCTGTTGGTTGGTCTTGTCTAATAATTCTTTGAGGGCAGAGAACAGAGTGCCATTGCAGAGAGCAGTGTATTCATTTATCACTTGTTTGCCTTCCACTATCGCTTTTTGTATCTGATAGTTTTCTCCAATTATTAGTTTTTATGGGGGACTGTTGCTGCATTTCAGAATTTTCAAATTCGTACTGATGTTTGTTGGGTTATGTTTCTTGTCCATGAGATGTTCAGCAAAAGTGGAATGACAGTTGTTACTTTTTAATGGTCTTCTGTGTTCTGTGTATCTGGTATTAAAGTTTCTACTTGTCTGCCCTATAGAAACTGCTTTGCAGTCCTGGCATCACACAAACACAATAGATGTACTGAACGACAAAATTAAAAACGACACCCAACACACAAAAACGAAAGCCTCCTCATCAACTTAAAAACGCACAGAACCCCCTCATGAGCACACATGGAGAGGAAACACCCACAATGACAAACAGGTGGTTCACTCTCACCTATAACAACAAATCAGTCCACGGAATAGGTAACATTCTCAAAAAACAAGGGGTAAAAATAGCCTACAGGACAGACAACCCAATACAGAGAAAACTAAGGACCACCAACACAATCATAGACAAACACAACACAAGTGGTATTTACCAACTACCATGCCAGGACTGATAAGCAGTTTATATAGGGCATACAAGCAGAAACCCAAAATGGCATCGCACTGATAGTAGTTAAGGCCTGTCCACATAGCGGCTAACTCCATCTTCTCGACTGACGATCGTGGCAATCAGTCGTGTTTACTGAATAACAAACAACATTGCAAGATGTTCCTCCAGTGATCCGTCAGCGGACAAAGTTAGCTTTGCTGCCAAAGGTGTGGCACAATGGCGGTCGGCGGTGTCTGTAACTAAACGCTTGGATAATGTTTTCGGATACTTGGTCGTATCCTCAGTTTATTCCTTAAAATACTCTCTATATTCCTTGGAAGTTTGTCGCAACACTTCTGGGACATATTGTATATTTATATGCAGCACACAGTCGCAATTAAAAACACAAAAAGGTATGAGCAAGTAATCCTAATATTAGCTTATAAAAACGTACAGGTCATATCAGTATGAAAGTGACTACTCTATAGACTGCTATGTTATATGGGCTAAATAGCTGGTGAATGTGATTACTCCACGGAGAACATCACATTAATATCATAAAAATGATATTCATCCAGACTATATTTAACAAATCTGGACTCTTTCCTGTCTACGACTCCTTTTATGTCCATTCAGTCTAGTAGTTATAGCAGTTACTTATTTACCAGACAAATTTTCGGGAACCCTCTTCATAAGTTTGAATCTCTTCTTTACTGTTGTAAGAACATGCACTGCGTTTTCAGGCCACAAATCACCCATCGGGACCATCTGACCGCCGTATCATCCTCAGCTGAGGATGGGGACAGGAGGGGCGCGTGGTCAGCACACCGCTCTCCCGGTCGTTATGATGGTTTTCTTTGACCGGAGTCGGTCGAGTAGCTCCTCAATTGGCATCACGAGGCTGAGTGCACCCCGAAAAATGGCAACAACTCATGGCGGCCCGTATGGTCACCCATCCAGGTGCAGGCCACGCCCGACGATTAACTTCGGCGATCTGACGGGAACCGGTGTATCCACTGCGGCAAGGCCGTTACCCAACCTTGTAAGAACAAGGCGAACAGATATCTGCTATAAAAAGCTGCTGCATATTTCCTGGGCTTTAATTTTCCGGCAAGTGCACGTGAAGTCCTACCCTATACAGCAGGGGCGGGCAGGAATTCTGCACGTGTGCAGTTAACAGGTGTTCTGCGTGCACACAGGGGCAAGCTGGCCACCCGCTTCTCACCCGTCCCCAACATACCGTCTCTCCGCTTCTTCCCCTGTAATGCGTTTTGTTTCCTGGCCTGCTTTATTAAATGAAGGAATAAGGTTAGTAGGAGTGTTTGAAAGTAATCATGGTTTGAAAGAGTACCTATTACCTACGATACGTTCTGTTTAATTATCACAGGTGGAGTTTACAATATGTTTAATGTCTGGAACAAAATTTCTACATACAGACAAACGCAAACAGTTACGTAAAATTTCATTACTGATGTTTGCTCTTAACCGAGACTTATTAATTTTCATAACAGAAAAAAATCTCTCACAAAATTATGTCGAGCCCAACATTGACTATCTTCATGGCTTCACAATGGAGACGTGGAAACTCTTGCTGTGGAAAGTCGTGATAAAAATCTATTACACGTCTTGCCAAAAGGAACTTGTCCCTCAGACGAAAATTACACTGTAGATCTATTAATTCCATTTGCAAACTGAGATGAATATCATCTACAGAAACCAGATTCTCTCGAGAACTATTCAAAACCTTGGGATAAGTAAGATATATCCCCAAATCGCTTGAGAAATTCCTCTTTTATTGCACTAAGAACGGCAACATACTGAAATTTATTATAATGGCGTTCAAAATTAAACTTCCTCTCATCAGCGAGAATACTGTCACATATTATAAATTTCCAATTTTCACGTTTTTCCACAGGGAACAAATGATTCTCCCATTCCTTTTTAAAAGATAGCAAATCTTCAATTCTCCGTTTCCTTGATTCACTCTGCATTTTCCGGTTATTGAAATACAACGTTCACTACGTAGTGGTCGCTTCGCTTCAACGTCCGCAGCTTAAGGTACGTTGTCCAAGACGCGACGCACACTAGCGACTGCGACGGGTCGCTACGTGACGTCAGAAGTTGCTTGCTGGCGTATGCGCAGTTCGAGTTTGGGATGCGACTCGCGACTGCTGCGGCAGCTGCCGCAGCACTGCACCAGTGAGCAGTGTTGCGACGGAAGTCGCACGACACAAAGACGTACGGCTGCCAGAAAGATGTCGAGCCAGTCAAGGAAAACTGAAATGAGCCACTCATAGGATGTGATTCTCTGTGAGCTGGTCTCGCAACATCCTTGCCTTTACGATTTGAAGAACCCTAAATATAGAGACTCTATGTTCAGAGACAGAATTTGGGAAGAAATTGGTGCACAGTTGAAACTGGCAGGTGAGTGAAATATATAATTTTTTCCCATTAATGCAAATTTTTCAGGCCTGTTATGAAAATCAGTATAATCCATGCAGATGTAGAATTAGAATGATGAAAATGAACTTGAAGGTCAATTTTCGCATTACTCTTTTTTGTGACGATAAAAATTGAAAACGGCAAGTACATTATAAAATGAACAATCTAAAGTACAACGAGAAAGTTGCATTTTACAATACCTTCACTTTGAAAGTAAACGGTAGATTGGTGTCTTGATGATACCTTCTAGTTGTGAAAAACCACCACCAGATTGTTGTACAGCTTTCTGTAATCAATAGATGCTCGTTTTTGAGGAAGGCGTTTCTCAACAGATTGCGCAAACAGTATGCTGCAATAAGTAATTTGTCACATTCACTTCAATTCATTGGTAGAAGATGGTGCTCAAAAAACTTGTGCCAAAAGTGCACTACTGTTTTACAAGGCCCTTCTGGTCTGACACAGTTCACAATTGAAATTCGTCTTTTGTAAATCCTCGAGTCATCTTTTGAGTGCAGCTTGGCAAGATTAAATGTTCATGTCATCCATAACGATGTATGCTGTCAGAATATAAGAATATGGAAGTTCATTTGGATGGGAATAAAGACTCAGTCGGCTATGAAAGTTGCCTTAGCTTGTTCCAAAAGTGTCTGCATGGGAGAAACTGACAAGTATAATTTGGGGAAATTTTGTGAACAAGCACGGACATTATTTCTTCCACATTTCTACCAGTGTATACTGTAGACGTTCAGAATGAAAATTCTAGAGATGTTTAAGGTGTAACCCTATCTTGTTGTCAAGAACTTGAAACAATGCAATGATGCAAGCATGCGCTTATTGTTAATAAACTTAGCTTTCATTGGAATTTTAGGTGAAATGTGCAAAAACAGATGGAGGAATATTCGGGACTCGTATCAGAGAAATAAACGAGAAAGAAAGCTTGGAACAGGTTCAGTTGCCTCAGCAAAACCACGAAAATGGGTTCTGCTTGATCACTTGGGTTTAAGAAACCTATATTTCGTGGCATTTTAAATGAAATTGTCAAGAGCATATTGAGAAATATTAGTAACTCACACCGGAGAAATATGACATAAAATGGTTTCATTAGGTCCAAATGTGTCAGCGAAACAAAACAAATGCATTCTCTATCGTGTGATGACCACACGATTCTCGTTGCACGTCGACAGAACTGGCGGCTAGTCGCGACGCTCCCGGAGATATATGAGCCCAAATCTCGGTAACGGAGTTCGATATCATTCTGATCTCAACTTTAAAAATAATTTCGATATGTTAGCTTCTTTTCATTGGCAACGATGTATGACCTAACGTAAACCATACGTAAAGTAGCCAGCGACCACATTTTTCACTGTACACAATTCAAATTTTATGCAGTAGGTTACTTGTAAATTAAGTATCTGGATAACTGTGACGAATATCGGAAAAATAGACACCTCATTATCAAGCTGTGATGTGAAACTGTAAGATACGCAAACATCAATTTTTTGTGCCTTTTACTTTCCTCACAATTGATAGAGAAGTAATATACAGCGAAAAAAACACGCAAAACCGGAAGAGATACTTTTCAATTTTTTAAAGTAAAAGGAGAATCTGTATCGACAAACTAACTCTGGGAGCCGATGTAACTTTGTTGCATTAACATACAGTATTTTTTACAGCAAGAAAATCGGAATTCTTATTTTTCTTATGTATTTGAATCCGCCGCCGCCGACCAGAGCTTGGGAAACGGCGACGACTCCAGTCGTGTTGCGGCCGTGTCGCCGTCTGCCAGGGTGGGAAAAGAGGAGGGGGCAGCGTCGCAATCGCAGCCAACTGTCGCGTCTTGCACAACGTAACTTTAGCCTGGTACTACACTGCCGCAGCCTGCAGGCTGTCGGCACTGTCCCGTTCGACGACTGCACGCGAGCAGCACACGTGCAGCGCTGTGTGCTCATGAGCCGCGTGCAACGTTTGCCCGCCCCTGATATACAGCATGGGGGCACAATTGTTGTGTGTGTGATTTCATACCGTCTGTGGAGGTTGCTGAGGTACTGTTTTCTTCTATGTCTCTTTCTACTAAGTATTTTATCAATTGGTGGAGGACTGAAGCCATTAATGTATGCAGTTTCCTTTCTATTTTTAATTCATTTTCGAAACATGATTTGTTTAGTGGGATAGATATCACGACGAAGTCTACGTCTATGTGCGTGTTATAGGGCGCTGGTTATTGCCAGGTCTTACGTTGTCTGTAAAGCTACTTTCCTGTGCTTTTTAAGTAAATGCTTTTGCTTGCTGGTATTAATAACAAGGATTATGTAATTGACTGAATCTTCTATTAACGTCACTGAAAAATTTAATTTTACTGTAGCCCCAATTTAAATGTTGGAAAATTTGTTTACCTGTCTTGTAGTATCTCTGCACAAACACAGTATATCACCTATTATTATGTCTGCTAGTTGTACTCGCCATTTTTACGGCACGTGAACATGATTAAAAATACGCTGACAAGAAGATAAAGACACCATAGTTACATTTCAGACCATGAAAAGGAGCCAAGGATATCAGTCACATACCGCGAAGAAAGCACTAAAGATATACTATCATTTGCTGAAACGTTTGCTCCAGTATCTTGAACCATTACGTTTGGCCCAATGAATAGTAAATTTCTGCATTACGTTTGGTCCAATGAATAGCAAATATATCCCAGAATACACCAGAATACATTTGAAAATAGACATCATTATCTTTAACTAATTGGAAAAAATATATTGCAAAAAATTTATTCAGTGTATTTTGAAATGCTTCACGTAATTATGAGTAATGCTCAACATTGCACCAAACCTGTAGCAGGTAACTAGCAGGGAGAAGATTGGGCTTCTCAATACAGCGGATCTTATCTCACCGGATGACGTAACTGAGTGATCTTCATACGAGTCATTGAGCGTCAAGGGACAGTTTTGAGTCTCCAAATTGCACTCTCTCAAAGAGTATTCGTCACATAATGGACGTTTCAAGAACAAGATGGTACTGTATTGCAAAATCCACACTTTGGAAGTGAAAAAACTCACTTTCGAAATTTCATTTATAGGTTAGTAGCAGTCGCAAAATAAAACTTGTCTTAAACCACACAAGTTGCCAGTGTACTCGGCTGAATAAAGGAATTTCATTACACAACTGATTAGCAAGTATTGACCGATTGAAGTAGCGCAGCGTATACTGCTGAAGCCAGCCAGGAGGATGCAGCGTGGCGGCGACATCAAACGGAAGACGAGCACTGTAGAGTTGAGGCGGGGCTACCTGGTGGTTTTAATTAAAGTGCAGCTACTCACAGAAGGCCAGTGTGAGTTGTAATTATCCTATGGTCGCGAAACTTAGTCGATATACTAATGCGTTAATGCCGAACCGATTTACGCTGAAAAAATTGTTCACAATTTGGCCACTAGCTGTAAATCAAGCGCTGTGAATACAAGAAAGACGTCAACTTTTTCATATGTGTTGGATTATCAGCGGGTTGTGAGCAGCGAGCGTCAAACAAGTGAAAATGGTGTGAATGTCATAACGTTGACTTCATTACTAACCGCTGCATTTACGATATGTTCATTATAAGCACCCGAGGCGTCGAAGAGTTGCTACACAGTGCGAAGTTTGCACCTGTTGGCCAAAACTGGTATACTTGTTTTCCAGTGAACGTCGTAGAAACTTTAATGTATTAGCATATTTACCAACTTTTGCTGCCATGCGATAATTACAGCCCTTATTGTACCTCCGTGAGTACCAACTCTCCAGCTGCAATTACCAGGTACAAGGTTCTCAACTGCACAGATAGAGCCAGCTTCCTCGTCAATTCGATCGCCTCACGGCAAGAATAACGTCTGGAAAGCTGAAAAGAACACACCAGTAAACAATGGAGCGTGCGCGGAACCGGGCTGCCGAAAATGAAACTCCTCCACCACGACAGTTGCCAATATGACTCACAGGGATGATCCATACATTGACCGTTGCCGCGCTACTCGCTCACTTAGTACTATATAGCGACGCAATTCCTGTGTTAAATCGCCAATGTGAGGGTGGGGGCATACACTAAACTGGCAGTTGTGCACCGGGGAAGAGCTACATGACTCACAGGGAGGATAGATGCGTGGCCAATAGCCGTGTTACTCGCTTGGGCAGAAATCAGCATCGATCCTTTACTATTGAATGGTGACGCAGTTTCCGTGTTAAGTCGTCAGTGTGAGGTTGCGAAGGATACAGTAAACTGACAGTGGTGCACCGGAAAAAAGCTACATGACTAACAGGACGTGATCCATATGTTCACCGTAGCCACATTACTCGCTCAGGTAGAAGTCCGTATCGATCTTTAGTATTGACCAACGACGCAAATTGTATTCAATCGCCAATGTGTGGGTGTGAGGGATACGGTAAAGTTGCGTTGGTGCACCGGGAAAAAGCAACATGACTCATTCACCATAACCGAGTTACTTGCTAGGGGAGAAGACGGCACAGTTCCTTTAGTGTTGAATAGTGACTCAAATTTTGTGTTAAATGGGCAATGTTAGGGTGCGAGGCATACAGTAAACTGGCAGTGGTGAACCGGAAAAAAGGTACATGACTCCCAGGAGAAAATCCATACGTAGACCGTTGCTTCCTTACTCGCTCAGGGAAAAGTCGGCATCGATACTTTAGTATTGAATTGCGATGCAATTTCTGTGTTAAATCCTCATTGTGTGGTTGCTTTAATTTGAGGAAGAAGTTTCTGAGAATGGACATTTGGAGCACAGCATTGTATGGTAGTGAAACATGGAGTGTGAGAAAACCAGAACAGAATAGACTCGAAGTATTTGAGATGTGGTGCTACTGACGTATGTTGAAAATTAAGTGGACTGATAAGGTAAGGAACGAGGAGTTTCTGCATAGAATCGGAGAGGAAAGGAATATGTGGAAAACACTGACAGGGAAAAGGGACAGGATGCTAAGACATCGATTAAGACATTAGGTAATGACTTTCACGGTACTAGAGGGAGCTGTAGAGGCACATTGTGTAGAGGAAGACAGAGATTGAAATACATCCAGCAAATCATTGAGGATATGGGTTGCAACTGCTGCTTTCAGATGAAGTGGTTGACACAGGAGACGAATTTGTGGCTGGCCGCATCAAATGAGTCAGAAGACAGATGACTGAAAAAACAAAAGAGATCTTCAGAATTTCAAAAAGAGAGTGTTGCAGTCAACTCTGTCAAAAGTATTCTCTAAGCATACAAACGCTCTAAACGTAGATTTCCCCTTCCTTAACCTATCTTTTAAGAGATGTTGTGGCGTTAGTATTGACTTGCATGTGCTCAAAGTTCTCCAGAATCCGAACTGATTTTCACCGCGGTCAGCTTTTACCAGTTTTTTCATTCGTTTGTAAAGTTTTAGTTGATCACGATCATGATTTACTGAACAGATAGTTCGGTGATATTCCCACCATGAGCACCTGCTTTCCTCGGTATTGGAATTGTTACGTTTTTCTTCAAGTCTGTGGGTATTTCCGCTGTCTTATATATATCTTGCATAGAAGATGGAAGAGTTTTGTCATGGCTCTCCTAACGTTACCATCAGGTCAGACGAAAAGTCATTTACTCTGGGAAATCGTTTCGGCTTAGGTCCTTCGTTGCTCTCTCAAATTGTTCTTGCAGTATCATGTCTCCCATCTCCTCTTCATCTACATCCTCTTCCATTTCCATAACACTGCCTTCAAGATCATTTACCTCGTATAGAACGTCCATGTACTCCTTGAACCATTCAGCCTTCCCTCTTTTGCTTAGGACTAGTTTTCCTTTGGAGCTCTTGATATTCAGACAATTGCTTTTCTGTTCTCCAAAGGCCTCTTTAATTTCCCTGTAGGCAGTATCTGTGTTTTGCCTAGTGATATATGCTACCAGATCCTCACATTTTTTTCCTTTAGCTTTCCCTGCCTAGCCATTTTATACTTCCTTTCAGTCTGATCTTTTAGACGTTTGTATTTTCTTTCGCCTGCTTCATTTGCTGCATTTTTATATTTTCTCCTTTCATTAGTTGAATTTAATCTATCCTGTGTTATCCAAATATTTCTACTAGTCTTTATCCTTTTACCTATTTGATTCTCTGCTGCCTTCACCATTTCACCTCTTAAAGCTATCTATTCGTCTTCTACTGTAATCCTTTCCCCTGTTCTAGACAGTAGTAGCTCTATGCTCCCTCTGAAACTCGCGACGACCTCCGGTTCATTCAACGTACGCTCCTTAATTTCCTATCTTTTTGGAATTTCTTTAGATTTAATCTATAATTCATAGCCAATAAATTGTGATTAGGCTCCACATCAGCCCCTGGAAATGTCTTATTACTTAAAATCTGGTTAGTTGCTCTATGCTCCCTCTGAAACTCGCGATGACCTCAGGTTTATTCAATGTACGCTGCTTAATTTCCTACCTTTTTTGGAATTTATTTAGATTTAATCTATAATTCATAGCCAATAAATTGTGATTAGGCTCCACATCAGCCCCTGGAAATGTCTTACTACTTAAAATCGGGTTCCAAAATCTCTGTCTCTACATAACAGAATCAAACTGAAACCTTCTGGTGTTTCCAAGTCTCTTCCACAAGTACGACATTCTTTCATGCTCCTTAAAGCTATTATTGGTGATATTTAAATTATGCCCTGTCCAAAATTGTACCAGGCCGCGTGCGCTTAAGACTGTGAAATCGATATCATGTTGGTTTCAGATTTATCAGTACGGCTAAATCGACAAAGAAATCGGAAAAAAAATGCAGGAATAATAACTATTTTTCTCCGTGAATTCTTGATCAGCTAATAACTCCATCGTTGTGCATCAGTATGGAAGCTTGCAGCATCTTGGTTCACACTAAGACATTCTTTATTGTCCTCGTCTACTGCTAGTATTAGTAGCCATACATTTCAGAAGTTTTAAAATACGTGTAAGCTCTAAAAATATTTCATACTCTGTGTATTTTCTAAGCTGCTCCAACACTGTTCTCACCCGTATAAGCTAGTTTTACATAGCTTTTCCACATTTTATTAGGTTCTATTAGGCGATGATGAGATCACGTTCTACATAAGAAGTGAGGTCTAAGGATATCTAAATGTTCTATCATTTAGCTAGTATACAATCCTAGTTGTGTCCTCTGCTATCTGCAAATGAAATATAAGTGAATTTCTTTCATAAGACAATTGTGACTTCTACAGAACTTCTAAAAAATTCCGGCAGGATTCCGTGTAACTACGATTAATATCATTCAAAACAAAGATTAAAAATGTAACAGCTTTCAGTTTACACACAATACTGGTAAAAATAGAAAGACTAGTTAAATCAACTGAAACACTAAAAATTAAGGAGTAAGACATCAGTCCAAGGCTAAACTTATTGCAACCTTTCAGATGAACGACATATATTCGATACCTTGAAAAAAAAAATTAAAACCAAATAGCTGTAAAGTGTGAAGAAATGCTAATGGGACATCACACAACGTACTGGGGGGCGGGGGGGGGGGGGGGGGAAGTTGGCATCGATCTTTTAGTATTGAATAGCGACGCAATTTCTGTGTTAAAAACTCAGTAAGAAGGTATGAGAGATACAGTTAACTGACAGTGGTGCACCGGAAAATAGGTCCATGACTCCCAATAGAAGAATCATAAGTTGACTGTAGCTGCATTACTCGCTCAGGCAGAAGTGGGCATCGATCTTTAGTATTGAGTAGCAACGTAATTTCTATGTTAATTCGTCAGTGTGAGGGGTGAGGGATACAGTAAACTGTCAACGGCCACCGGAAAGAAGCTACATGATGCATATGGAAGATCCATACGTTGACCACAGCCGCGTTACTCGATTGGTGAGAAGTCGGCATCGATCCTTTAGTACTGAATAGCGACGCAATTTCTGTGTTAAATCGTCATTGTGAGGTTACGAGGTATACAGAAAACTGGCTGTTGTGCAAGGGAAAAAGCTACATGACTCCCAGGAGAAGCTCCATACGTAGACCAGAGCCGCGTTACTCGCTCGGGGATGAGTCGGCATCGATCTTTTACCATTGAATAGCGGCCCAATTTATGTGTTAAAACAGCATTGTGGGGGTGCGGGGATACAGCAAACGGTCAGTGGTGCACCAGAAAAGAGGTACAAGAATCCAAAGCGAAAATCCATACGTAGACCGTAGTGGCGTTACTCGCTTGAGGAGAAGTCAGCATCGATCCTGTACTACTGAATAGCGACGCAATTTCTGTGTTTAAACGTCAATGTGAGGGTTCGAGGTATACAGTAAACGGGCAGTTTTGCACAGGAAAAGAGACTCCCAGTAGAATAACCATAAGTTGACTGTAGCTCCGTTACTCGCTCGGGAAGAAGTCGGCATCGATCTTTAGTATTGAATAGCGACGCAGTTCCTGTATTAAATCGTCATTGTGATGGTGCGAGTTACACACTAAACTGGCTGTGGTGTACCGGAGGAAAGCTACATGACTCACATGGAAGATCCATTCGTTGGCCATAGCCACATTACTTGCTCAGGGAGAAGACAGCATCGATCATTTAGTACTGGATAGCGACACCATTACTCTGTTCAACCGTCAGTGTGGGACTACGAGGGACACAGTAATCTGCCAGTGGTGCAAAGGAAAAAAGCAACATGACTCCCAGGAGAAGATCAATACATTGATAGTAGCTGCTTTCCTCGCTCCGGGAAGAAGCCGTTATCGATCCTTTAGTATTGAATAGCGACGCCATTTCTGTGTGAAATCGTTAATGTGAGGGTACGAGGGATATATCGAACTTTCAGTTGTCCACCGGAAAGGAAGGTACATGACTCCCAGGAGATGATCTATACGTAGACCGTATCCGCGTTACTTGCTCTGTGAGAAATCGGCATCGTTCCATTGATATTGAATGGCGACGCAATTACTGTGCTAAATCGTCAATGTGATGGTGCGAAGGATACAGTAAACTGGCAGTTGTAAACAAGAAAAAAGCTACATGACTTAAATGGAAGGCCACTACATTGACTAAAGCCACGTATCTCGCTCAGAGAGAAGTCGGCATTAATCCTTTAGTATTGCATAGCGACGCATTTTCTGTGTGAAATCGTCAATGTATCGGTTCGAGTGATATATCGAACTTTCAGTTGTCCACCGGAAAAAAAGGTACATGACTCCCAGGAGAAGATCTATACGTAGACCGTACCCGCGTTACTTGCTCGGTGAGAAGTCGGCATCGATCCATTAGTATTGAATGGCGACGCTATTTCTGTGTTACATCCTCAATGTGATGGTGCGATGGATAGAGTATACTGTCAGTGGTCAACGTGAAAATTGCTACGTGACTCGCAGGAGAAGGTACATACTGGACCATAGCCGCGTTACTTTCTCGGGTTGAATTCGACATCGATCCTTTAGTATTGAATAGGGTCGCAATGTCTGTGTTAATTCGCCAATATGAGGGTTCGAGGGATACAGAAAACTGAAAGTGTGCACCGGAAGAACGCTACATGTCTCTCAATGAAGATCCACACGTTGATCGTAGAAGCGTTACTCGCTTGGGGAGATGTCGCCATCGATCCTTTACTGTTGAATAGCTACGTAATTTCTGTGTTAAATCATCCATGTGATTGGGCTAGAGCTACTGATAACTGGGAATGGTGCACCGGAAAAAGGTATATGTCCCCCAGGAGAAGATACATATGTTGACCGTTTCAGCAGTTCTCGCTCGGTGATAAGTCGCCATCGATCTTTTAGTACTGAATAGGGAAGCAATTTCTGTGTTAGATCGTTAGTGTGTGATTGTGACGGATACAGTAAACTGGCAGTGCTGCATCTGAAAACAGGTTCATAACTCTCATGGAAGATACATTCATTGAATGTAGCCGCGATACTCGCTCGTGGAGTTGTCGGCATCGATCCTTTAGTAATGAACAGCGACACAATTTCTGTGTTAAATCTTCGATGTGAGGTTTCGCGGAATACAGTAACCTGACAGCCCTGTACCGGAAACCTAAATGACTCCCAGGAGAAGATCGATACATTGACGGTAGCTGCTTTGCTCGCTCGGGGAGAAGTCGGCATCTGTCATTTAGTACTGAATCGCGACGCAATTTCTGTGTTACATCGTCAATGTGAGGTTGCAAAAAATACAGTAAATTGGCGGTGCTGAACCACAGAATTGCTACGTGACTGTAAGGAGAAGTTCAATACTTGACCATAGCCGCATTACATTTACGGTTAGAACACGAAATCCATCATTTAGTGTTGTATAGCGACGCAATTACTGTGTTAAATCGTCAATGTATAGTTACGAGGCATACAGTAAACTGGCATTGGTGCACTGGAAAAACGATACGAAGTGATGTTCCATACTTAGACGGTATCCGCGTTACTCGCTTGGAGACGAGTCGACATCGATCATTTAGTATTCAATAGCGATGCCATTTCTGTGTTAAATCGTCAGTGTGAGTGTTCTAGGTAAACAGTTAACTGGGAGTGGTGTACCAGAAGAAAAGTACATGACTCCCAGGAGGAGATCCATACGTAGAACGTTGCCACGTTATTCGCTCAGGGACAAGTCGCCTTCGATCCTTTAGTATTGAAAGCGAAGCAATCTCTGTGTTAAATCGTCGAAGTGAGGGTGTGTGGGATACAGTAAATTGGCAGTAGGGCACCGGAGAAAAGGTACATGATCCAGAAGGGAAGATCCATACGTAGACCATAGCCGCAGTACTCGCTAAGGCAGATGTCTGAATTGATCCGTAAGTACTTAATAACAAGGCCATTCTAGTGATAAATCATCAATGTGATGGTGTGAGGGATACAGTAAACTGGCAGTGGTGCATGGGAAAAAGGCTACATGACTTACATCGAACATCTATACATTGACTACAGCCATGTATTTCGTTCAGGGAGAAGTCCTAATCGATCCTTATGTATTGAATAGCAACGCAGTTACTGTGTTAAATCGTCAGTGTGAGGCTACGAGGGATAAAGTTAACTGGCGGTGGTGCTCCGGAAAAGAACTACCGGACTCCCAGAAGAAGAGCCATATGTAAACCGTGGCCCCGTTACTCGCTCGAAGAGAAATCGCCATCGATCCTTCACTATTGAATAGCGACGCAATTTCCGTGTTAAATCGTTCATGTGAGGGTGCTGGGGATACAATAAACTGGCAGTGGTGCACCGGAGAAAAGCTACATGAATCTCATGGAAGATCCATACGTTGACTTGCTCAGTGAGATGTCAGCATCAAACCTTAAGTATTGAATAGCGACGGAGTTTCTGTGTTAAATCGTCAATGTGAGGCTGCGAGGGATACAGTAAACTGGCTGTGGTGCACTGGAAAAAGAGCTTCATGACTCCCTGGAGAAAATCCATACATAGACTGTACCCACATTAGTCGCATGGGGAGAGGTCGTCATTGATCCTTTAGTACTGAATAGCGAAGCAAATTCTATGTTAAATCGCCATTGTGAGGGTGTGATGGATACAGTAAACTGGCAGTATTGCACAGGAAAGACGGTACATGACTCACATGGTAGATCTTAGATTGACTGTAGCCACGTTACTCGCTCAGAGAGAAGACGGCATCGATTCTTGTACTGAATAGCGACGCAAATTTTGTATTAAATAGTCACTGTGAGGATGCTAGGCCTACAGCAAACCGGCAGTGGTGCACCGGAAAATAGCAACATGACACACAGTGAACATCCATAGGTGGCCCCCAGCCGCACTACTCGTTCGGTTAGAAGTCGGCGTCGATAGGTTAGTATGGGTAACGACGCAATTTCTGTGTAAATGTGGGTGTGCGAGGGATGCAGTAAACTGGCAGTGGTGCAACGGAAAAAAAACCTACATGACTCTAATGGAAGAGCCATACGTTGTCCGTAGCCACGTATCTCGATCAGTGAGAAGTTAGTATCAAACCTTAAGTATTTAATAGCGACACAGTTAGTGTGTTAAGTTGTCAATGTGAGTGTGCAAGACCTACAGTAAACTGGCAGTGGTGCACTGGAAAAAAGCTACGAAACTCACAGGGAAGATCCATACGTTGAACGCAGCCGTCGTACACCATCGTGGAGAAGTTAGCATCGATTCCTTAGTACTGAAATGCGGTGCAAATTCTGGTTTACATCGTCAATGTGAGGGGGCGAGGGTACACTAAACTGTTAGTGGTGCACCAAAAAAAAAAGGTACATGACTCCCAGTATCAGATCCATACGTAGAACGTAGACATGTTACTCGCTTGTGGAGAAGTCAGCATCGATTCATTAGTATTGAATATCTACGCACTCTCTGTGTTAAATCGGCAATGTGATGATGCGTGGGGTGCAATAAACTGGCAGTGGTGCATTGGAAAACAGCTGTATGACTCCCAGGCGAAGATTAATACGTTGCCTATTGCTTGGTTTCTCGCTCGGAGGGAGTTGTCGTCATCGATGTTTCAGTAATAAATAGCGATGATATTTCTGTGTCAAATCGTTAATGTGAGGGTAAGTGTGATACAATAAACCGGCAGTGGTGCACCGGAAAAACGGAACATGACTCCCAGGAGAAGATCCATACGTTCACTAAAGCCACCTCATTCGCTCTGTGAGAAGTCGACATCGATCCTCTATTATTCAATAGCTAAGTTATTTCGGTTTTAAACCGTCAGTGTGATGATGCGTGGTGTGCAGTAAACTAGCAGTGGTCAATCGGAAAAAAACTACATGACTCCCAGTTGAAGATCCATATGCGTTACTCGCTCGGGAAGAAGACAGCATCGATCCTTTATTGTTGAATAGCGACGCAATTTCTGTATTAAATAGACAATGTGAGGGTGCGATGACACAGTAAAAGTGCAGTGGTTCACCGGAAAAAAAACTACATGACTCTCAGGACAAGATCCATACATTGATCGTAGCTGCTTCAATAGCTTGGGCGAGAATTCAGCATCGATCCTTTATATTTAATAGCGGCGCAATTTCTGTGTTAAATTGCCAATGTGATTGTGCTATGGCTACAGTTAACTGGCAGTGGTGGAACCGGAAATAAGTTATATGAATCCCTGGTGAAGCTACATACGTTGCCTATTGCCGTGGTTCTCGCTCGGTGATAAGTCGGCATCGATCCGTTAGTACTGAATAGTGACGCAATTTTTGAGTTAAATTATCAATGTGAGTGTGTGGTGGTACAGTTAACTGGTTAACTGGGAGTGGTGCACCGAAAGGAAAATGCTTGACTCCCAGGAGAAGATCCTTACATTGATCCTAGCAGAATTACTCGCTCGGGGAGAAGTCGGCATCAATCCTATAGTATTGAATAGCGACACAATATCTGTGTTACATCGTCAATGTGAGAGTGCTAGGGATACAGTAGCCTAGGAGTGGTGCACCAGAAATATGTACATGGCACGCAGGACAAGATCCATACGTTGACAGTAGCCGCGGTTCTTTCTCAGAGATAAGTTTGCATCGATCCTTTAGGGTTGAACGGCAAAGCAATCTCTTTGTTAAATCGTCAATGTGAGGGTCCGAGGGATACAGTAAAGTGGCAGTTGTAAACTGGAAAAATGGTACATGACCCAAATTAGCAGATCAATACATTGACCGTAGCTGCGTAACTAGCTGGGTGGAAGTCTGAATTGATCCTTTAGTATATAATAGCGATGAAATTTATGTGTTTAATCATCAATGTAAGTGGGCGAGGCCAACAGTATATTGGCAGTGGTGCACCCGAAAACAGCTACATGACTATCAGGGGCCGGCCGCGGTGGTCTAGCGGTTCTGGCGCTGCAGTCTGGAGCCGCGGGACTGCTACGGTCGCAGGTTCGAATCCTGCCTCGGGCATGGGTGTGTGTGATGTCCTTAGGTTAGTTAGGTTTAAGTAGTTCTAAGTTCTAGGGGACTTATGACCTAAGATGTTGAGTCCCATAGTGCTCAGAGCCATTTGAACCATTTTGACTATCAGGGAAGATCCATTTGTAGACCGAAATCACATTACTCGATCGGGGAGCCGTCGGCATAGGTCATTTAGAATTTAATGGGGATACTGTGAACTTGAAGTGGAGCACCAGAAAAGAAATACACGACTGTCAAGAGAAGATCAATACGTTGACCATTACCGCATTCCTCGCTATTGGAGCAGTCGGTATTGATCCTATAGAATTTAATAGCCACGCAATTTCTGTGTTAAATCGTCAATGTGGGAGTTCAAGGAATATAGTAAATCGATAGTGGTGCACCAGATAAAAGGTACATGTCTCCAAGGAGAAGATCCATACCTTGACCGTAAACCGCGGTACTTGCGCCGGGAGAGGTCGGCATCGAACCATTAGTAATGAAATGAGACACAATTTCCATGTTAAATCGTCAAAGTGAGGTTTCGGGGGATACAGTAAACTGACAGTTCTGTACATGACTCCCAGGGTATAATCCATAGAAAGACCAAAGTCGCGTTACTTGATTGGTGAGAAATCTCACTCGATCCTTTAGTACTGAATAGCGACGCCATTTCTGCGTTAAATCGTCAATGGGGGGTCGCGAGGGATACAGTAAACTGGCAGTGGTACACCGGAAAGCAGCTACATGACTCCCAGGAGAAGATCCATACGATGACCATAGCCGCGTTTCTCGCTTGGGATATGTCGGCAACATTCCTACAGTATTGAATAGCTACGCAATTTATGTGATAAATCATCGATGTGTGGGTGCGAAGGATGCAGTAAACTGACAGTGGTGCACCGGAAAATAGATACATGTCTCCCAGCAGAAGATCCATACTTTGACCCTAGCCGCTTTACTCGCTCGGGAAGACATCGGCATCAATTCTTTAGTATTGAAGAGCGACGCAATATCTGTGTGAAATAGAGAATGTGAGGGTGTGAGGGATACAGTAAACTCGCAGTGGTGCACCGGAAAAAAGGATACGTGCCTCCCAGGAGAAGATCCACTCATTGATCGATGCTGTTTCATTCTGTCAGGGAGAAGTAAGCATCGATCCTTTAGAATTGAATAGTGACGCAATATCTGTGTTATATTATCAATGTGAGGGTGCGAGGAATGCCGTAACTAGGACTGGTGCGCCGAAAAAAAGAACATGAATTCCAGGAGAAGACCCATACATTGACCGTAGCCGCGGTTCTCGCTCGATGATAAGTTTGAATCGATCCCTTAGTGTAGAGTACCGACGCAATTTCTGTGTTAAATCGTAAATGTGAGGATGTGTGGGATACAGTAAACAGGCAGTGGAGAACCGGAAAAATTACGTGACTCCCAGGAAAAGATAAATATGTTGAGAATGGCCGCGTTATTCGCGCTGGTTTAGGTCGCCTTCGATCCTTTAGTATTGAATAGGCAAGCAACCTCTGTGTTGAATCGTTAATGTGAGGGTGCGAGGGAGACAGTAAACTGGCTGTGGTGCACCGGAAAAACGGTACATGACACCCGAGAGATGTTCCATACTTAGACCGTAGCCACGTCACTCAATGGGGCAGAGGTCTGAATTGATCCCTTAGTATTTATTAACGACGCTCTTTCTGTGATAAATCGTCAATGTGATAGTGCGAGGGATACAGTAAACTGGGAGTGGTGCATGGGAAAAAGGCTACATGACTAACACGGAAGATCCATACATTCACTGTATCCACGATACTCGCTCCAGCAGAAGTCGGTATCGATCCTTTAATGTTGAACAGCGGAGCGATTTCTGTGTTCAATCGTCAATGTGAGGGTGTCAGGGATACAAGAAACTAGCGGTGGACCGCCGGAAAAAAGCTACATGTCTTACATGGAACATCCATACATTAACTATAGGCACGTATTTCGCTCAGGGAGAAGTCGGATTCGATCCTTAAGTGTTGAATAGCGACACCATTTCTGTGTTAAATCGGCAATTGAGCGTGCAAGGCCTACATTAAACTGTCAGTTTTACACCGAATGAAATCTACATGACCAACAGGGAGGATCCATACCTTCAGCAGATCCGCTTAATTCGATTGGGGAGAAGTCGACATCGATCCTTTAGTATCGAATAGCGACGCGATTTTTGTGTTAAATCGTCAATGTGAGGGTGCAGTGATACAGTAAACTGGCAGTGGCGCACCGGAAAAGAACTACATGACTCCCAGGAGAAGATACATACATTGATTCTAGCTGCTTTACTCGCTCGGCAAGAAGTCGGCATCGAGCCTTTAGTATTGAATAGCGACTCAATATCTGTGTTATATCATCAATGTGAAGTTGCAAGGGATAGAGCAAATTGGCAGTGGTGAACCAGAAAATGGCTTGGTGTCTCGCAGGAGAAGATCCATAGTTGACCATAGCCGCGTTACTTTCTCATGTAAAAATCGACATCAATCCTTAGGGGTTGTATAGCGACGGAATAACTGTGTTGAATAGTCAATGGGGCGTTACAAGGCATGCAGTAAACTGGCAGTGGTGCACCGGAAAAACGGTACATGACTCCCAGGATGTAATCCATTCGTGGACTGTAGCCATGTTACATGCTCAGGGCGAAGTCAGCATCGATCCTTTACTATTGCAAAGAGACGAAATTTCTGTTACATCGTCAATGTAAGGATTCGAGGGGTTCAGTAAACTGTTGTGCACCGGAAAATAGGTACTCCCAGGAGAAGAACCATACGTAGACCATAGCCACGCTACTCGCTCAGGGACAAGTCGGCATCGATCCTTTAGAATTGAATAGCGACGCTATTTCTGTGATAAACCGTCAATGTGATGGTGCGAGGGATACAGTAAACTAGCAGTGGAGCACCAGAAGAAGTACATGACTCCCAGAAGCAGAAGCGATGTTGAGCATGGCCACGTATTTCGCTCAGCAAGAAGTCGTCTTCGGTGCTTTAGTATTGAATAGTGAAGCAATGTCTCTGTTAAATCGTTAGTGTGAGGATGCGATGGACACAGTAAATTGGCAGTGGTGCACCGGAAAATAGGTACATGACTCGAAATAGAAGTCTACACCTAGACCGTAGCCACGTTACTCGCTGGGGCAGAAGTCTGAATTGTTCCTTTACTATTTATTAGCGACTCTATTTCTGTGATTAGTCGTCTACAATATTATGATTATTATCCCGAGCGACATGAAAGAAAAATATATAGACCAAGATATTATTACATAAACTGTTATAGTTTAATAAAATGTAAAGTATTGGCTCCTAGAGGATTGTATCACCCTGTTTCGCCTGTACGCACGAAAATCGATAAAAACGAAAAACTATTATTTTTACGAGCGCGCAATGTTCCCCACGCATTGCGTGATGAGGTTGCAAAAACATTACACGATTTGGAATCACAAGGTGTAATCGAACATGTGCAGGCTTCTCTCTGGGCACCACCCTTAGTAATTTTGCCAAAACCTTCTGGAAAATTGAGACTTTGTGTGGACTTCAAGGCAACAGTGAATCCACAACTAATGATTGCAACATTTCCTTTACCCCGCCCGGAAGATCTTTTTGACAAACTGTGCCCAAGCACATATTTTTCGAAGTTGGACCTAGCAAATGCGTACTTGCAAAGAGCGGTGGACGAAGAGTGTGTGTGTGTGTTTGAAGTTTACGGGCGCTAAACAGCGTGGTCATCAGCGCCCAAACGCATAAAAACAGGAACACAGGCAGTGAAGGGACTAAGACAAACAGCGAACAAGGAGAACGGCTAAAAGACACAGACCTGACGCAGCTCCAAATCCTCACATACAGAGGCAAAACAAGAGGAGAAGGAACACACCAAAATGGAAAGGAAACACAAGGAAACGACAACAGAACCCGAAGGGAAACAAGGAGATAATCGTGACTGGCTGACCTCTTACCTAAAACCTGGGTGAGCCAGTCACCCAGCAGCACATTATAACCCTCTCCCTAAAATCCGAGGCAACAAATTGGACAGAACATAAAACGTAAGACCTTAACTACAGTCGTTGCGTCATCTTGTAAAATACAGGGCAAATCCTGTGGCACGGAAACCACCATCCTCTGGTCAGAGAATAAAAGACATTCAAGTAAAATGTGGCGGACAGTAATCTGGACGCCACAAGGACTGCAGATTGGGGGGTCCTCCCGCCGGAGTAAAAAAACCATGCGTTAAGGGACTGTGCCCGATGCGGAGGCGAGTGAGGAGAACCACATCCCGCCTGCATGACTGGTAGGACGTACGCCATGGCCGCGTGGTAACCTTGACCAGACGCAACTTATTTTCACCGACTGCCAGCCACTCCTCTTCCCACTGACGCATAACGCGAAAACGCAGGAGAGAGGCAACAGCATGGAGGGGGACGGCACATTCAACAACGTGAGGGACGGAACATGCATCTTTGGCAGCCACATCCGCCAGTTCGTTTCCCCTAATACCCACGTGCCCCGGCACCCAGCAGAAGGAAACCTCCTTCCCTTGCCGTTGCAGGTGGAGGAGGGCATCATGGATGTTCTGGACGACCGTAGCCGCTGGGTACAAGTGTTGCATAGTCTGAAGGGCACTCAGGGAGTCAGAACAGATGAGGAACTTAAGACTGGGAACACACCTCATCTGCTCCAATGCCCGCAAGATCGCAAACAATTCGGCATGAAAGATGGTAAACGCCGCAGGAAGCCGTAACTTGACGACTCGATCAGGGAAAACAACAGCACAACCAACAGAGTCCCCCAGTTTAGAGCCATCCGTAAATACTGGTACATGGTCGGGATGCTGGTTTTAAATACCATAAAATAAGGAGGTAAAAACAAACGCAGGAGTGCAGCTCCTCCGGTACTCCGACAAGTCTAAAAGGACGCTGGGCCTCTGGAGCAACCAGGGAGGCAGGCGAGTAAAACCTTGTCGTTGGGGTGCCACACGCTCCACACCAAGGGACTCAAGCAAATGCTTGGCACGAATCCCAAATGGTCTCGTTGCCCTGGGACGACTGGAAAAGAGACGTTCCATAGGCGGTCGGGCAACGGTAGGATACGCAGGGGAGGTAGGACAGGCAAGGAATTGACACACCTGTCGCACCATGAGGAGTTTCCGCCAGATGGCGAGCGGCGGTTCCCCTGCCTCAGCACCCAGGCTGGGGATGGGACTGGTACGGAAGGCACCAGTGGCCAGCCTGATACCCTCATGGTGTACTGCATCAAGAATCTTCAGATACGAAGGCCTTGCTGACCCATACACGGTGCAACCATAGTCAAGACGCGATCGGACGAAAGCCCTATAGAACTGCAGCAGACGCGCCCAATCTGCTCCCCAGGACCGATGGCACAGACACTTCAAAATATTCAGTGCCTTCAGGGCCCACACCTTGAGGTCTTTAAGGTGAGGCAACCACGTCAACTTGGAATCAAAAGTGAGGCCCAGGAACCGCACAGTGTCGCAAAAAGGAAGAATGGTGTCCCTCAGACGCAATTCAGGGGAGGTAAAAAGACGTCGAGAACGATTAAAATGAACACACACACATTTGTCTGCAGAAAAGGTAAAACCCATCTGCGCAGTCCATGCCTCTAATCGCTGTATCGTAGGCTGCAACTGCCGACGAGCAGTGACAAGACTGGAGGAAGAACAGAAAACAGCAAAATCGTCCACAAACAAGGAGCATTGGACAGGACTCCGGATAGTGGACGTGATACTGTTAACGGCGATGGCAAAGAGGGTGACACTTAAAACGCTTCCCTGAGGAACACCATTCTCCTGCACATACAAATCAGATAGCACATTACCAACCCTATAACGAAAGAGGCGGTGGGAAAGAAAGGACCGAATGAAGATGGGGAGACGGCCACGAAAGCCCCACTCATGGAGTTGATTGAGGATATGGCGGCGCCAAGTAGTGTCATACGCCTTATGAATGTCAAAGAAGACACCAAGACAATGCTGGTTACGTAGGAAGGCCTGCTGGATGGCCGCTTCCAGCAGGGTCAAGTTGTCTACCGTCGAACGACATCTCCGAAAGCCACACTGAGAGGGGCTAAGGAGCTGCCTGGTCTCGAGCAGCCAAACCAGGCGACGGTTGACCATGCGTTCCAACGTCTTCCCGACACAGCTCGTCAAAGCAATACTGCGATAACTGCTGGGATGCGTTCGGTCCTTCCCCGGTTTGAGGAGAGGAATCAAAATCGCCTCCCTCCACGAGTCAGGGTATGTGCCGGATAACCATATCATATTAAAACAATGCAGGAGAACTTCCTTGGATGGCAGCAACAAGTGCTGCAGCATGCTGTACCGGATTTGATCATGACCAGGCGCAGTATCATGAGCCACAGACAGCGCCGAATCCAGTTCCCACATTGGGAAGGGGCAGTTGTAGGGTTCAGAATTTGGAGACCGGAAGTCCAAGTGACCCCTCTCGATGGCAGTTCGGTAGCGGCAGAAATCTGGATCACAGTTAATAGTGGCGGTATATTCCGCAAAGGGCATGGCCAGTGTCTGGGCAATGTCTCTCGGCGCCGTGAGGAGACATCCCTGATGCAGCAATGCCGTGACAGGCAGTTGGCTGCGTTTCCCGGAAATCCTCCTGAAGGCTTCCCATACTTTCGTAGAATTAGTGGAGCGGGAGATGGAGTTCAAGAACAATTGCCATGACCGTCGTTTGCTCTCTTTAATCACTCGCCGCGCTTTGGCCCTTGCCACCCGAAAGGCCGCAAGATTGTCAGCTGAGGGACGGCACTTGAAGCAGCGCAGAGCTGCACGGCGGGCTCGGATGGCGGAGCGGCACTCAGTGGTCCACCAGGGGACAGGACGCCTCTTGGGATTACCGGATGACCGTGGAATGGACAATTCAGCAGCATGGGAGATCACGGCTGTAACATGGTCTACCCATTCGTGGACGCTGGCACGGTGTTCCAAAACAGCCAGTTGGCTGAAAAGTGTCAGCTCTGCAGAGGTGCCACCGAGGCGGCACTGATAATGCCACAGCCTCATCCAGGAGGCGAATCCAAAGGGGGAAGTGGTCACTAGAATGGAGGTCAGCAACAACCTCTCACAGAGCAGAATCCGTGAGCGCTGGAGAGCAAAAGGAAAGGTCAATAGCCGATGACGACCCGGAAGCAGTACAGAAATGAGTGGGAGCACCAGAGTTGAGGATGCACAGTTCTTCAGACATCATGAGGCTTTCCAGAATGCGACCCCTGGGGCAAGTAGTCGGAGAGCCCCATAAGACATTATGAGCATTGAAGTCCCCCAGCAGAAGAAATGGGCGGGGGAGTTGGCTAATAAGGTCTGTGAGAGCCTCAGAGCCTATCACATCCTGAGGTGGTAAGTAGACTGAACAGACTGTGAGCCTCCGACCCACAAGAAGGTCAACTGCAACTGCTTGCAAGTCTGTAACGAGAGGGAGCTCAGATGAGGGGTGCATGTCACGGACAAAAACCGCAACACCACCCTTTGCCCTTTGCCCCGTCAGATCATCTTTCCGATATACGGTATAGCCGCATAAAGAAGGAGCATCAGTGGCCCGAAAATGTGTCTCTTGGAGACATAAGCACAAAGGGCACTCTCGTACAAGGAGTTGTAATTCGGCCAAATACGTCCTGAACCCATTCAGGTTCCACTGTAATATGGGAGCCAGTGATTAGGGTGTCTGAACTTTCACCCTTCCTCTGTGCTTCGGAGGAGAGCCCGTACCCGCCAGAGGTTTATTCCTGGGGCGAGAAGATCGCCCCCGGTCGACATCAATGTCCATCAGCTCTGATGACGACCCACGGGAGATGTCAGACAGTACAATGGCCTTGTCATTGGACCGACCCTGACTAGTCTCCTCAGGTGGCAAAACCTTCACCTTCGGCGTCTTTGTCTTGGTGGGCTTAGAATGCAGAGCCTTGTCAACAGGGGAGCTTTACTCGCCTGGGCAGAAGGCGCCATAGGGGGAGAGGCAGGAAGTACCCCAATGTCAGCAACCACAGCCTTGTCCGACGTTGCAGGGAGAGCCGCAGGTTGCAAAACAACCGCAGCAGCACAAGTGCAGTGGCAAACGCAGGTATTAGTGCTAACACTAGCAACCTCCGTTTGCGTAGCAACAGTGGCCATTGGTACCGGTTTCTTCAGAGCGGAAGCGAAAGATGTTGTAAACACAGGAGGTTGCATGGCCTTAAAGAGCTTCTTGGCCTCACCATAGGGGATGCGCTTAGATGTTTTAATCTCCTGTATCTTCCGTTCTTCGAGATAGATGGGGCAGACCCGGCTCCAGACAGGGTGACTCCCAGAGCAATTCACGCACTTCACAGGCGATGAACAATCGGCTCCTTCATGGGCAGGCTGACCACATTTACCACAAGTGGCTATCCCATTGCACCCCAACGCAGTATGCCCAAAGCGCTGACATTTAAAACAGCGCATTGGGTTGGGGAAATATGGCCTTACTGCCAGATGTAAGAACCCTGCTTTAACATGCTCTGGGAGTCTCGGGCAACTGAACGTGAGAATAAACGAGTCGGATTTGACTAGGTCCCCATCGACTCGTTTCATAATATGCTGCACGTCAACAATACCGTCATCAGCCCATCAGATTTTAACTCATCTGTGGGGATATCCACCAAGTCCCTACATGTCACAACACCCTTACTATAGTTCAGAGTGGAGTGGAGCTCGGCCTCGATAGCGTACTCTCCGAGACAGGTTGCTTTCCTAAGAGAAGCGACTTGACGGGAACTAGAAGTCTCAACTAACAGAGTCCCATTGCGAAGTCGCTTCACAGATTTAAGTGTTCCTGGAATCCCCTCAAGACCCTTGTGGATGTAAAAGGGAGAAACCCTCTCAAAGCTACCCTCCTTCCGTTTAATAATCAAAAACACGTTCTGATTATCAGCATGTGCTCTGTTACGACAGTCTGATAAATCTCGATCAACACCAAGCGCTGGAGAACTCGCAGCACGAAGTCGCTTCTTCGATGGGGTGTGTTTTCCTACCAGTGGCCCACCAAGCCACTGGTAGGGGGAAATGTAGAGGTCAAAGGGTCCATTGCGGTCCCACGAGCAGCTTGGGAACTAAAGGTCCGCTCAGACAGAGCCCCGCGTGCCTGAGTAAGCCTGATACAACTGGGGTGCGGCAGGTGCCCCAGAGGTTGCACGCTTGCGACTGTTCCATCCCAACAGTCATGCATCTCATAGGCGCGCAGCACACCGTAAGATTGAGGGGTTTTTATAGAGGTTGTCCTTCCTCGCAATCCAGGCGGTCAAGCCAAGATTACCATTCCCCGCAGCACACAACATATCACCGCCGCGCCATACAGTGGTCGCTGAAGCATGTCCGGGGGTTACGGTGACAGGAGACTGGCGGCGCCGACCAGTCCCCAGCTCAGGACCCCGGGGTCGCCAAGCCCGTACTCAGCAAACGAATGCTGAGCCCCTGGGGGGGTGGACGAAGAATCCCAGCACGTTTTGGTGATTAACACACATCTTGGTTTGTATCAATTCAAACGACTGCAATTCGGGTGTGCATCCGCCTCTGCATTGTTTCAGCAATATCTACAAACTGTTTGTGCGTCGGTCCCTACTGCAGCAAACTATCTGGACGATATTGTGATCTCCGGAAAGACGGACGAAGAACATTTAGCCAATCTCAGAATATTACTTGAGGTCTTGCGACAAAATGGTCTTCGCTTACGGAAGGACAAATGTGTGTTTTAGCTCGTGGCTTGTCATACCTGGGACATGTCCTCAATGCCCAAGGCATACATCCCAGTCCCACACACTTCCGTGCCATACAAGACTTGTCTTCGCCGCAGAATTTGAAGCAGCTACAGAGTGTGCTGGGAAAAATCAACTATTATCATAAATATATCCCACACGCCTCTTCCATTTCAGCTCCACTTCAGCGCTTACGCCGTAAAGGTGTTCCGTTCGTCTGGAAGACGGAATGCGAACGCGCCTTTCGTTGGTTGAAATCGGCGTTGCTTTCCAATACTTGCCTTACGCCATTCGATCCCCAGAAGCCCCTTCTGTTCATGGTGGATGCATCGGATTTCGTGATCGGTGCTGTGCTTGCGCACAAAGATGGCTCGCACGATCGCCCTATTGCCTTTGCGTCCAAATTGCTCTTGTCTGCGCAAAGAAATTATTCACAGATCTAGAAAGAAGCATTAGCGTATTTGGCTGTACAAAGTTTCATGACTTCTGGTATGGTCGTCACTTTACCACAATTACAGACCACAAACCTTTGACATCACTTATTTCATCCGAACAAGCCTGTACCTCCACGTACAGCGGAGAAATTCATTCGCTGGTCTATTTTCCTCTCGCAGTACTGCTACGATATCTTGTAACATCGGTCCACTGCTAAGCACGGAAACGCCGACGCGTTGTCCCGTTTGCCTGTTGCTGAGGATAGGGCATTCGATTCCTCCGAAATTGCTTGCATGTTCATTCATTCGGAAACCGATAACTTGGTCGAATCGTTTCCGATTGATTTTCGTCGTGTAGCTACAGCCACAACTGCCGAGCCGGTCCTTGCTACCGTTCTGCGTTTTGTTGCTACGCAACAGCCCTTGTCAAAGTCACGGATTGGGGACCCGTTGGTTCGCCGATGTTTTGTTCACAAGGAGAGACTGTTTTTTTGGCGTGGTGTTTTGCTGTTGCGTTCTGATAATGATCGGTCCAGGGTCGTGGTACCACGTTCGTTACAGTCCACTGTCTTAAAGCTTCTCCACCAAGGACATTGGGGTATAGTGAGAACGAAACAACTTGCTCATCAGCACTGTACTTGGTTCGGAATCGATGCCGCGATTACGGATATGTGCTCTTCTTGCATGGTGTGTGACGAACAACAATCAACACCACCACGGAAATTCTTCGCATGGCCAAAAGACCACTTCCCCTTGGCAACGCTTACACATCGATTTTGCTGGTCCATTCTGGAATGCTCGATGGTTGGTTGTGATAGATTCATTCAGTAATTTTCCTTTTGTTGTCCGGATGTCTTCCTGGACATCATCTGCCACCATACAAGATATATTTTGCATTGAAGGTCTTCCACAGACTATTGTTTCCGACAATGGCCCACAAATCATGCCCACAGAATTTTAGTCATTCTGCAAGGCCAATGATATTCAACATCTGACGTCCGCGCCGTTTTCGCCTCAGTCGAACAGTGCCGCTGAAGGATTGATCAGGACTTTGTAATGGTCGCCTGGTCGTAGATATTGCTAATTGCTATAATCGCACTATTCCACTCCCATTTACGGAGCTTGTTAGCACTTGATGTTAGGTTGGCGCCATTACAATGCATTGTAGTAATCACTGCTGCTTGCTGGATCGCTGCTGTGTCTCGATGTTGATGCTGGCTCTAAATCTGGTTGTCTAGGGTTGAAAACATGAGGTCCCGTGTTTTTTATGTGCTTTTTATGATAAAGAATGAACGAAACCAACAAATATGTAAACTTCAAATATTTATTACTCTCGTGGCCATCTTAATTCCACTGTCCACCAAAGACTATGACACAACACAACTTCCTTTACATGTTATTTGCATTGTTTATCCACCTCAAACAATAACACACTAACACACTGTACCAAAGTGACATTCCGACTGCCTCTCGACCCTTCTTGCTGCTCGTATTTATAACATTGTCAAAGAACTACTAAAAAGAGATATAGTTTACAAGTCACATGTACATCTGTTATCATAATTTGTGCAGAAAGTTATTAATTTGCATCGAGTGACATAATTTAACATGTTATTAAAATGGCAGACAGATTTGTTGACTTGACAGAATAATTCTTTGTTACAAAAAGTCCGTTTTCTGGCAGTTTGTCAATTGACTCCTCTAATTTGCATAAATAAGTAATTAACATGAATTATTAAGAAATACATTGGTTTTCGTCTAAAACAGGATTGATTTCGTGAATACTAAGTGAAACCGCTCCTAGTGAACAAATAGGTTTCACTGGGTGATTTTTATTTAAGGAGATCCAAAATACCTAAGTTGTACACTATTTTTCGTACTTCATATTAATTATTTAAGATGAACTCAGTGTTTTTACATGATGACATTTGCTGTATCAGTGATCAAGTGATATTAACTTTTGTGTGGGTTAGTTATTCAGTATAATTTAATGGGTTGACTGTTTATGGAGACATGTTACGCAATCATTGTTAACATACACAATAACTTTTCTATAATCATAAATACTCGTTAAACTGGTTGAATTTGGAGGGTATCGCATACTTCGGTACAGTAAAGCCTTTAATATGTTCTGTTACAATACCCCCCTCGGGTAATATCATTTACAGAATGTTAATGATATTAGCAGACTAGGACAAATGTGTCAAATTGTTAAAATTTGGGAAAGTACTACTTTAATAATTTTTTTGTTTTACTATGCATAATGTGTATGTATGCAATGACCGTTACACCGTTTCAAAATGACTTTTTCCTGCAAATATTTTAGTTGTGTTGTTTCAAATGCACTTTGTGTTATGTCATTCAGTATGACAGCATAATAAAAATAATTAGTAATATATGAAAGTAAAAAAAAATGTTAATCTTTGCTCCCAGTGAGCGACATGGAAAATGATTAAAAACAGACACAAATATATCACATGCGATTTTAAGATATATCAAAAATATATGTAAATTATTTCAAAGTCAGTTCTCATTGTGTCACAGATTAATCAAGATAATAGAAGGAACATAAATATATTACATAGATGGACAGGTCATATGTCCATAGGAAAATATTGCAACTGTCTGCTCTTTTTGAGCCACATAAAAGAAATGAAAACAAAGAACATAAATATAAGTATGGACATGATATATAAACACAAACGCAAGAGAAGTCACATGTATGAATATAATATGCACTTGCAAAAAAAAGGAAATATTTAAAAAACTTGTCTCCCATTGAGACGCATAGTCAAGACAGTACAAGAACGTATTAATACTAAAATTGGACACTTAAATTGGTCACAACGTAACACAAACATCAAACTTGGTGAACATCTGATTAACTGTAGAAAATTGTACACAAATCTTATGCCTAAGAACACAATAGTCACAAAATGATGGGTCTTGCACAACCATTTTTTCATTGTCTTTTATTTGGTGCAAGTATGTCCCATTTTCAACAATACAAAAGGAAAGTAATAAATGTTTGTCACCTTCTTGCCCGTTGCAAGTAAAGAAGATGTCTCAAAATTTAATATTCAATAGTGACAATATAAATATAAAAACATTCTCTCAGAGATCTGGAACTTCTCCAGGGTCTGTAGGATGAGTGGTAGTTGCTATTAGACACACCCAGTAAAAAACTTTGCTGATAACATGCTTTATGGAAAATGGGTAAGTAACTGTATTCAAACAGGGAAATGTGCTTAACCATGTTTATATGGTTTCAATTCAGTGATGTTTCTTAATCCAAATAACCTTCTTGATCTGGGAAAGATAAGTCTATACGAATTAGGATGTGGGCTTTCTTTTATTTCAAATGGACAAATGTCAATGTTTACTTTAACATATGGACAACCTAGCTCAACATCTTTGTCTATTTCTGTATTTTCAAACAATAGATCATTTTCAATTTCCTTAGTACCTAAGTCTAATGTCTCTTTCCTACACTTAGACGCATCCCTCTCTGTTTGCAAAGCATTGACATTTAAACATAAACCTTTGTTTTCATCTGTTCCTTTTAACACTGTGTTGTCACTTAAACTACTGTTTTCACCCGCTTTTTTATAAAGTCCACTACGGATTCTTGTCCACCATGTAGGATACAAGGTTGCACTTACCTTTGCTAATTCTTTCCAAAAGGCATCTTTGTTTATACAGTATCCATAGTTGTTCCACAAAACTTCTAAAAACTTTTCCCCTTTCTCTTGAAAACACACATTTACATTCCATCCCTTTATAATTTCTTTAATATTATTATTATTACCATTCTCATAGATTAGTGTTTCATAGTTCCCAATAGGCAATAGCTTGTCCTCAGATACACATTCCCTAGTCTGCAGTTCACTTACATTAACCTCATTATGACCCATGTTTGTCACACCACTTACCTTTACCTCATCATCACTTTTCAATTCTACAAATACTTTTATTTCTTCCTCCACACTCTCATCAACAACATCACTTGATTTAGGATCATTATTTAAATGTCCCTCTATTACTTCTTCCTCCTCCTCCGCAACAACCCCATCTTCAGTTTCCCCCCTATGTATCTGAATCTCAGCAATTGAGTCTTTGGCTCCATTAAACACTTCGTCATCCCCCTTCTTATCAAATAAACCCCCCAAAATAGATTCTATTTGTGGTGTGTCTGACTTGATATTAACACCAGTATCTTTTTCAGCCCAACTATGGAACTCTGCAATACCTTCAACTTCTGCACTTTCACTAACTACCTGTGCTTGAACACTGTTTTTATTAACTGTATCACTTTTACTCATAGTATCCCAAACCCTTTTATTAAATTCTAATTTATTCATTCTAACAACATCAGTGTTTTCATGGTACTTACTCTTTACATTGTATCCTCTCCTTTTCCAGTTTCGGTTATGTGTTGTCCTATCATAATATTGTCTAGCCCCAAAACTACGGACATCTAGTGGGACTGTCCACCGTTTCCCGGCTGGTTCCCTCGGTCTGTCCGTTTGTAGTTGTCGTTTTGTTCACCAGTTTCAGCAAACCCCCTTCTATCTTGTTCTCTTACCCAATACCTACTTCTATCATTCCTGTTATCTCTCCTCCATCCTCCCTCCTGTGTATTGTTTCTGAAATCATTTTCATATCTCCTATCTCCCCTATTTGGAGCATTATTTCCAGAATTTTCAACGTCTCTCCTCCCATAATAATCTCTATTTACATTCCTGTTCCACCCCCCATACTGGTTGTTGCCAGAGCCAAAACTTTGGTTATTTTCTCTTTCCAAGGCCCTATCTAATCTATCTACAAATTTCAGGAACTCTTCCATTGAATCGTCTGGTCCATGGACCAATTCCCACTGCAGTCTCTCTGGTAACCTTCTTTTTAAAACATCAATTTGTGTCATAATATCAAAAGAGTTATTCAAGTGAGCAAGCTTTTTCAAAGATCTCTGCAAAATTTTCGCATTCCCACTACTTTCCCTCTATACACTGGTCCATTTAAAAATTCTGACTTTAATCTGGCTTGTATTGATGGTGACCAAAATTTGCAAATAAATTTAGCTTCAAACTCTTCAAAAGTACTCCAAGAATCATTATTCTCATTTGCCCAGGATAGGGCCTCCCCTTCTAGAAACCGTTTTACTAACTTGATTTTTATGTTATCTGACATTCCTACCACAAACATATCCTTACATTGGTGAATAAAGTCAATAGGGTGCAGATTTTCACCAGGAAAGCATTTCACTTGGATGTGCCCATACATTGTATTTTGAGTGTAAATCGTTTGTTTGGACATCAATGCGTCCTCCAATTGTGTACATTTAGTGTGCATATTTTCTACTTTTGTATCTACATTAATGGTATACAGGTTGTATTCTTGTTTAAGGTTTTCTGAAGTTTTGTCTATTCTCTGATCTAATCTTTCAACTTCAGTATCTACTCTGTTGTAGATGACAGCAATGCTGTCTGTGTTAGCTTGTATGTTTTCATTTAAACTTTCAACTTTAACTTGAAATTCTTTTCTGAAGTGTATCAACTGTTCTCTAGTGTCCTTACTGAGGGTAGTTTTAATTTCCTCACACTTCTCATTGAGATGACTACTTAATACATCAAAATTGAACCTTAACTTATCCAGTCTATCTGTGTTTTCTTTCAGTTTCACACTTATTTCTTCACTGGATTGTTTAAGTTGCGAGCTTATTTGAGTTGCAAACCCTGCTAGCCACTGTGTTAAGTTTAATTGTTCACCATCCCCTGGTTCAATTTTTACATTTCCTACGATCTCATCACTCTCAGGTAGAGACATGTTAACTATTAATTATTTTAAATGACAACAACAACAAAATACCTTGCTATATGCTATGATGTCGTGATCGGTGTTCCTGTTGGTTTCTTCACTTCTATTCGGTTTTATTGAAGCTGAGGTCTTGATTGATGACTTCTGTTGACATAATCCAGACGTTAACATTCCGAGCGGTGTGATGATGGTTTTTGGTAGTCGCACAAACACACTTTATTTATTTATTTAATTTTGACATATTTTCACTGTTGCCACACTGCACGAAAAAACTTTTTTTGGAATGCTAAGCACTTACGAAATTTATCGCGGCACTATTATCATCGACGCACCTAAAGATCACGGACAGGCCCCCACTTTTGTAATGGTCGCCTGGTCGCAGATATTGCTAATTGCTATAATCGCACTATTCCACTCCCATTTACGGAGCTTGTTAGCACTTGATATTAGGTTGGCGCCATTACAATGCATTGTAGTAATCACTGCTGCTTGCTGGATCGCTGCTGTGTCTCGATGTTGATGCTGGCTCTAAATCTGGTTGTCTAGGGTTGAAAACATGAGGTCCCGTGTTTTTTATGTGCTTTTGATGATAAAGAATGAACGAAACCAACAAATATGTAAACTTCAAATATTTATTACTCTCGTGGCCATCTTAATTCCACTGTCCACCAAAGACTATGACACAACACAACTTCCTTTACATGTTATTTGCATTGTTTATCCACCTCAAACAATAACACACTAACACACTGTACCAAAGTGACATTCCGACTGCCTCTCGACCCTTCTTGCTGCTCGTATTTATAACATTGTCAAAGAACTACTAAAAAGAGATATAGTTTACAAGTCACATGTACATCTGTTATCATAATTTGTGCAGAAAGTTATTAATTTGCATCGAGTGACATAATTTAACATGTTATTAAAATGGCAGACAGATTTGTTGACTTGACAGAATAATTCTTTGTTACAAAAAGTCCGTTTTCTGGCAGTTTGTCAATTGACTTCTCTAATTTGCATAAATAAGTAATTAACATGAATTATTAAGAAATACATTGGTTTTCGTCTAAAACAGGATTGATTTCGTGAATACTAAGTGAAACCGCTCCTAGTGAACAAATAGGTTTCACTGGGTGATTTTTATTTAAGGAGATCCCAAATTCCTAAGTTGTACACTATTTTTCGTACTTCATATTAATTATTTAAGATGAACTCAGTGTTTTTACATGATGACATTTGCTGTATCAGTGATCAAGTGATATTAACTTTTGTGTGGGTTAGTTATTCAGTATAATTTAATGGGTTGACTGTTTATGGAGACATGTTACGCAATCATTGTTAACATACACAATAACTTTTCTATAATCATAAATACTCGTTAAACTGGTTGAATTTGGAGGGTATCGCATACTTCGGTACAGTAAAGCCTTTAATATGTTCCGTTACAACTTCCAAGTCACAGATTTTGAAGTTGAAAGAGTCGCATTCTCGGGAGGACGCGTTATTGCTCTTTTTGTCCTCGTATCGCTCTCAGCCCCGAGATGGTAGCTCGCCGGCTGAGTTGCTCCACGGTCGCCATCATCGAACCATGATGACTTTGCTACAGTCGCCGCATCCGGTTCCTGTGCAGCGGCAGACACCTGCTTTTGCCCCAGGCGACGTTGTCTACAACCGCCACCATCGAGGTTCACGGCGTTGGCTCGAAGGGCGCACTCTTCGCTGCCTCGGACGCGCTGTGTCTCTGGTTTTGGGGGCCTCTGGTGAGGTGCGCCGGCATCTCAATCAGCTGGGCCTCTGTGGTCGCACGGGATCTGCCGCTCGCCGTCTGGTTTCAGAGACGGTGCTGTCCGGTCAGCGCCCCGGGGACCCATCTACTGGCTCGCCTCAGCACCAGGTATTACCGACGCTGCCGTCCATTTTCCCCATGGCGACGCGCCGCCGACGCCGACGCCGACGCCGCCGCCTGTTCTCCCGCCGGCGACGCCCGTAGTGGACGCGTCGCTGCAGCCGCCGGGCGCCCCATGAGTCACGCGCCGCCGATCGCTCCCCGTGACCAATTGTCCTCCGACATGGAACTCTTGCTCGCTCCGGACCATATGTCGTCTTCGCCAGTCGGGTGCCCCGGCCAGATGGAGGTCAACCCTTCGACCCCTCCTGTCTCTCTACGGGCGCATACATCGCATGTTGGCGTGCACCCTGGAGTAGGTTTTCAGGTGTTCCCTAGCTCCCCGCGGTCCGAATGGCAGGGTGCGAGTGACACAGCCTCGCCTGTTGTTGGGCTTCCCACCTCGTCGCATACGTCAACATGGGGTCCTCCCCACGGCGGGCGGAGACATTATACCACAACCGTCCGCCGATTTGCGGGGGTGGAATGTGGTGTCACCGCCAGACACCACACTTGCTTAGTGGTAGCCTTTAAATCGGCCGCGGTCCGTTAGTATACGTCGGACCCGCGTGTCGCCACTATCAGTGATTGCAGACCGAGCGCCGCCACACGGCAGGTCTAGTCTAGAGAGACTCACTAGCACTCGCCCAGTTGTACAGCCGACTGTGCTAGCGATGGTTCACTGACTAAATACGCTCTCATTTGCAGAGACGACAGTTTAACGTAGCCTTCAGCTACGTCATTTGCTACGAGCTAGCACCGATCCATATTCAGTTACTACGTATCATGAAAGGGTATCTGTGGTCGAGGGGCAGCGTCTTTGATTAATAATCAAAACGTCTTCGTTCCCGGGTTCGATCCCCACCACTGCCAAAATTTGGTAAATAATCAGTATTGGCGGCCGAAGACTTCCGGCATAAGAAGTCAACCTCATTCTGCCAACGGCCTTGTCAAAGAAGGTGGAGGAGCGGATAGAGGTTCAGGGCACTCTCTTGTCCTAGGGATGGGAAATTGTCCCTAAAGGCGGAAGAATCAGCAATGATCAACGACATGAGGATGCAGAAGGCAATGGAAACCACTGCATTAAAGACACGTAACGTGTATCCACAGGACATGTGGCCTGTAATTGAAGAAGTGTCATGATCATCTCTCCATTGGTACAAGATTCCGGAATAGTCCCCCATTCGGATCTCGGGGAGGGGACTGCTAAGAGGGAGGTTACCAAGAGAAAAAGATTGAATAATCTACGAAAGGATAACGTTCGACGAGTCGGGGCGTGGAATGTCAGAAGCTTGAACGTGGTAGGGAAACTAGAAAATCTGAAAAGGAAATGCAAAGGCCCAATCTAGATGTAGTAGGGGTCAGTGAAGTGAAGCGGAAGGAAGACAAGGATTTCTGGTCAGATGAGTATCGGGTAGTATCAACAGCAGCAGAAAATGGTATAACAGGTATAGGATTCGTTATGAATAGGAAGTTAGGGCAGAGGGTGTTTTACTGTGAACAGTTCAGTGACCGGGTTGTTCTCATCAGAATCGACAGCAGACCAACACCGACAACGATAGTTCAGGTATACATGCCGACGTCGCAAGCTGAAGATGAACAGATGGAGAAAGTGTATCAGGATATTGAAAGGGTAACGCAGTATGTAAAGGGGGACGAAAATCTAATAGTCATGGGCGACTGGAATGCCGTTGTAGGGGAAGGAGTAGAAGAAAAGGTTACAGTAGAATATGGACTTGGGTCAAGGAATGAAAGAGGACAAAGACTAATTGAGTTCTGTAACAAGTTTCAGCTAGTAATAGCGAATGCCCTGTTCAAGAATCACAAGAGGAGGAGGTTTACTTGGAAAAGGCCGGGAGATACGGGATGATATCAATTAGATTACATCATGGTCAGACAGAGATTCCGAAATCAGATATTGGATTGTAAGGCGTACCCAGGAGCAGATATAGACTCAGATCACAATATACACTCCTGGAAATGGAAAAAAGAACACATTGACACCGGTGTGTCAGGCCCACCATACTTGCTCCGGACACTGCGAGAGGGCTGTACAAGCAATGATCACACGCACGGCACAGCGGACACACCAGGAACCGCGGTGTTGGCCGTCGAATGGCGCTAGCTGCGCAGCATTTGTGCACCGCCGCCGTCAGTGTCAGCCAGTTTGCCGTGGCATACGGAGCTCCATCGCAGTCTTTAACACTGGTAGCATGCCGCGACAGCGTGGACGTGAACCGTATGTGCAGTTGACGGACTTTGAGCGAAAGCGTATAGTGGGCATGCGGGAGGCCGGGTGGACGTACCGCCGAATTGCTCAACACGTGGGGCGTGAGGTCTCCACAGTACATCGATGTTGCCAGTGGTCGGCGGAAGGTGCACGTGCCCGTCGACCTGGGACCGGACCGCAGCGACGCAGGGATGCACGCCAAGACCGTAGGATCCTACGCAGTGCCGTAGGGGACCGCACCGCCAGTTCACAGCAAATTAGGGACACTGTTGCTTCTGGGGTATCGGCGAGGACCATTCGCAACCGTCTCCATGAAGCTGGGCTACGGTCCCGCACACCGTTAGGCCGTCTTCCGCTCACGCCCCAACATCGTGCAGCCCGCCTCCAGTGGTGTCGCGACAGGCGTGAATGGAGGGACGAATGGAGACGTGTCGTCTTCAGCGATGAGAGTCGCTTCTGCCTTGGTGCCAATGATGGTCGTATGCGTGTTTGGCGCCGTGCAGGTGAGCGCCACAATCAGGACTGCATACGACCGAGGCACACAGGGCCAACACCCGGCATCATGGTGTGGGGAGCGATCTCCTACACTGGCCGTACACCACTGGTGATCGTCGAGGGGACACTGAATAGTGCACGGTACATCCAAACCGTCATCGAACCCATCGTTCTACCATTCCTAGACCGGCAAGGGAACTTGCTGTTCCAACAGGACAATGCACGTCCGCATGTATCCCGTGCCACCCAACGTGCTCTAGAAGGTGTAAGTCAACTACCCTGGCCAGCAAGATCTCCAGATCTGTCCCCCATTGAGCATGTTTGGGACTGGATGAAGCGTCGTCTCACGCGGTCTGCACGTCCAGCACAAACGCTGGTCCAACTGAGGCGCCAGGTGGAAATGGCATGGCAAGCCGTTCAACAGGACTACATCCAGCATCTCTACGATCGTCTCCATGGGAGAATAGCAGCCTGCATTGCTGCGAAAGGTGGATATACACTGTACTAGTGCCGACATTGTGCATGCTCTGTTGCCTGTGTCTATGTGCCTGTGGTTCTGTCAGTGTGATCATGTGATGTATCTGACACCAGGAATGTGTCAATAAAGTTTCCCCTTCCTGGGACAATGAATTCACGGTGTTCTAATGCAATTTCCAGGAGTGTAGTAGTGATGAAGAGTAGGCTGAAGTTCAAGACAAATGGTTCAAATGGCTCTGAGCACTATGGGACTCAACTGCTGTGGTCATAAGTCCCCTAGAACTTAGAACAACTTAAACCTAACTAACCCAAAGACATCACACACAACCATGCCCGAGGCAGGATTCGAACCTGCGACCGTAGCGGTCGCGCGGTTCCAGACTGGAGCGCCGGCAAGTTCAAGACATTAGTCAGGAAGAATCAATAAGCAAGGAAGTGGGATACAGAAGTACTAAGGAATGACGAGATACGTTTGAAGTTCTCTAACGCTGTAGATACAGCAATAAGGAATAGCGCAGTAGGCAGTACAGTTGAAGAGGAATGGACATCTCTAAAAAGACCCATCACAGAAGCTGGGAAGGAAAACATAGGTACAAAGAAGGTAGCTGCGAAGAAACCATGGGTAACAGAAGAAATACTTCAGTTGATTGATGAAAGGAGGAAGTACAAACATGTTCCCGGAAAATCAGGAATACAGAAATATAAGTCGCTGAGGAATGAAATAAATAGGAAGTGCAAGGAAGCTAAGACGAAATGGCTGCAGGAAAAATGTGAAGACATCGAAGATATGGACAGACTCAGCATACAGGAAAGTCAAAACAACCTTTGGTGACATTAAAAGCAACGGTGGTAACATTAAGAGTGCAATGCGAAATCCACTGTTACATGCAGAGGAGGGAGCAGATAGGTGGACAGAATACATTGAAAGGCTCTATGAGGGTGAATATTTGTCTGATGTGATGGAAGAAGAAACAGGAGTCGATTTAGAAGAGATGGGCGATCCAGTATTAGAATCGGAATTTAAAAGAACTTTGGAGGTCTTACGGTCAAATAAGGCAGAAGGGATAGATAACATTCCATCAGAATTTCTAAAATCATTGGGGGAAGTGGCAACAAAACGACTATTCACGTTGGTGTGTAGAATATATGAGCCTGGCGATATACCATCTGACTTTCGGAAAAGCATTATCCACACAATTCCGAAGACGGCAAGAGCTGACAAGTGCGAGAATTATCGCACAATCAGCTTAACAGCTCATGCATCGAAGCTGCTTACAAGAATAATATACAGAAGAATGGAAAAGAAAATAGAGAATGCACTAGGTGACGATCAGTTTGGCTTTAGGAAAAGTAAAGGGACGAGAGAGGCAATTCTGACGTTACGGCTAATAATGGAAGCAAGGCTAAAGAAAAATCAAGACACTTTCATAGGATTTGTCGACCTGGAAAAAGCGTTCGACAATATAAAATGGTGCAAGCTGTTCGAGATTCTGAAACAAGTAGGGGTAAGCTATAGGGAGAGACGGGTCATACACAATATGTACAACAACCAAGAGGGAATGATAAGAGTGGACGATCAAGAACGATGTGCTCGTATTAAGAAGGGTGTAAGACAAGGCTGTAGCCTTTCGCCCGTACTCTTCAATCTGTACATCGAGGAGGCAATGATGGAAATAAAAAAAAGGTTCAGGAGTGGAATTACAATACAAGGTGAAAGGATATCAATGATACGATTCGCTGATGACATTGGTATCCTGAGTGAAAGTGAAGAAGAATTAAATGATCTGCTGAACGGAATGAACAGTCTAATGAGTACACAGTATGGTTTGAGAGTAAATCGGAGAAAGACGAAGGTAATGAGAAGTAGTAGAATTGAGAACAACGAGAAACTTAACATCAGGATTGATGGTCATGAAGTCAATGAAGTTAAGGAATTCTGCTACCTAGGCAGTAAAATAACCAATGACGGACGGAGCAAGGAGGACATCAAAAGCATACTCGCTATGGCAAAAAAGGCATTTCTGGCCAAGAGAAGTCTACTAATATCAAATACCGGCCTTAATTTGAGGAAGAAATTTCTGAGGATGTACGTCTGGAGCACAGCATTGTATGGTAGTGAAACATGGACTGTGGGAAAACCGGAACAGAAGAGAATCGAAGCATTTGAGATGTGGTGCTATAGACGAATGTTGAAAATTAGGTGGACTGATAAGGTAAGGAATGAGGAGGTTCTACGCACAATCGGAGAGGAAAGGAATATGTGGAAAACACTGATAAGCATAAGGGACAGGATGATAGGACATCTGCTAAGACATGAGGGAATGACTTCCATGGTACTACAGGGAGCTGTAGAGGGCGAAAACTGTAGAGGAAGACAGAGATTGGAATACGTCAAGCAAATAATTGAGGACGTAGGTTGCAAGTGCTACTCTGAGATGAAGAGGTTAGCACAGGAAAGGAATTCGTGGCGGGCCGCATCAAACTAGTCAGTAGACCGATGACAAAAAAAAAAAAAAAAAAAAAAAAAAAAAAAGTGTCATGAACAGATAATATTGTGAATCATGTACCGTCAAGAGCGACGTTCATCATTAATGGATTAAAGTTAAGTATCAAACTAGCTACGTCCGCTTTCTGAATTCTAATTCCTTGTATGTTCCAGACCTCACGTCAGTATAGTTCTTCCCTCCTCACGCCAGCGTGCGTGCGCTGAAACGCGTGCATTTCGGCCTCCTTTAGTAACACGGTGTTGGATCTTCTGCCAGCCCAACACTATATATCGATTTTCGGATTGATCAGTTCCAAAAGTTGATTGACTCAGAGCCGGCGCCGTGTGAGGCTTCATGAAAGCCAAGGTGTATCTAACGAAATATTGATTTTGTTACTAAGGTAGACGATAATTATAGAATAAAAAAGGCTTTTTAACAATGTCAAAATACATTTGCTCCTCCATTGTTCTCATTAAAAAAAATTACACTCTATTATGTTGCGGCCGGCCGGTGTGGGCGTGCGGTTCTAAGAGCGTGACCGCTACGGTCGCAGGTTCGAATCCTGCCTTGGGCATGGATGTGTGTGATGTCCTTAGGTTAGTTAGGTTTAAGTAGTTCTAAGTTCTAGGGGACTGATGACCTCAGTAGTTAAGTCCCATAGTGCTCAGAGCCATTTGAACCCTATTATGTCGCGAACAAGGGCTAATTGGTGACTATCCTTTATAACACTGAATGTCTATCAATGAAATAAATTACTGATTTTCATGTTCCATATTTACTTTTAATTAATCCGATTAATTTTTTTGTCAAAATACTTCTGACCGCTGCTATATAATGGTTCAAATGGCTCTGAGCACTATGGGACTCAACTGCTGTGGTCAGAAGTCCCCTAGAACTTAGAAATACTTAAACCTACCTAACTAACCTAAGGACAGCACACACATCCATGCCCGAGGCAGGATTCGAACCTGCGACCGTAGCGGTCGTGCGGTTCCAGACTGTAGCGCCTTTAACCGCTCGGCCACTCCGGCCGGCTGCTATATAATGTACAGGTATCTTATACGGCGCATACTACTGAACACTATAGTTCTATATTGTTGACGTTAGTGGAACAAAGCGGAAGAGGTTATAGTATGCAGACGGTTTTATGATGGAACTGCACTAAGGCGCCTGTAAATGTAATTATGTGTTGGAAATAAAGCGATGGTGCAGTCCACTGTCACGCTCATTTAGGCAACCAAAATTTTATAACATCTGAGATCCCTCCTTATAAAATTTTCCCTAGGGGGAGGGAAGTGTCGCAAATGTAAGGAAGATTCCAACCAATCCATTAACTCAGTCACAAGAAGTTCTCGATCAAGAGCCGGCCGCCTGCTTGGCATGACTTCAGGAGGGACGAGCTAATATTTGAAGTCGACAACGAGCCTCGGACGGTCAACAGCGGCAAGTGAACAGCCTCTCGGTTGCAGGATCCAAAGATGTCAGGCGAGAAAGTAACAGGTGTACCAAATATGGAGGGCGTCACGCGTTAATCGCGTAAACAACAACGCACAGGACACGGGGCAGTTTCATCGCACCTTCCAATAGTAGTGCTGAGTGCCACTAGAAAGAGCGGGACCAGTTACGAGCATATAACGCCGTCTCCACGACAATGTGGTTAGGACTTAGTTTATTTAGCTAGTCTCGGCTGTGGTGGAACGCATTTTGGACTTGGAGAATGTTGAGGTAAGACATCATAGTTTGGGTCTTGTATATAACGGAATGTGCCAGGGGTACTTCCGTGTAATAAAATCACACTGATAGATATTTATGCCCTCCTCCGTTAGCAGCCCTACTGCGTTCCGTGCTCCGTATCGCTCAAAGCTTCGTTTCCAGCCGCGATTGGGGAATCAGCAGGCGGCCCACCACGGTTAAACCCAGCGAGTTCCACCTCACGGGGTGAGCTCTTCTGTCGCGCTAACAACAATAGTCCTTCTTACTCCCTCTCAGGCACGACAACATGTATCTGCCCTTAGTTCAACACTTGTGACAGTTTTTCTGACGCAATAGCTCTATGTGCAGATTTGTGTCCGTTATCACCGAAAGAATGCGGAATAGAAAAAATAAATACTTGTTGGAGGAATGTTTCACTATATTTTCGCTTTGTGGGTGTAAGGGCTATTGTAATTTTATCTTCGTGCACTTATCGCTTATCGTTGGATGGTCCCATTGCTGCAGGATCTATAGCTTCAACACTATCTCCTGACTCGGCTTTTGACAGATGTACTCTTTTACCTGTTGCTACGATCTTATGGATTTTCTTGCTTCTGAAACAATGTAATCTATCATTCAGTTTGTCGTTTCCTACTTTGTAGGTGGTGGTGGTGGGTAGTGTTTAACGTCCCGTCGACAACGGGGTCATTAGAGACGGAGCGCAAGCTCGGGTTAGGGAAGGATTGGGAAGGAAATCGGCCGTGCCCTTTCAAAGGAACCATCCCGGCATTTGAAACGATTTAGGGAAATCACGGATAATCTAAATCAGGATGGCTGGAGACGGGATTGAACCGTCGTCCTCCCGAATGCGAGTCCAGTGTGCTAACCACTGCGCCACCTCGCTCGGTCCTACTTTGTACCCCAAAGCACTGTAGAAATATAGGGCTACGTTGGAAGTTACCTATTAGAACTGTCTATTTTCATTTTCTCGTGTGTTGGTGTTCTGTGAACTCGAGATCAGTTTTTTCCTGTGATAATCTGTGCCCACTGGTCAATACTGTGGAGTAACCACTCCTGGCTCAGATGCAGTGGTTTCTCTTAGCGACGCTACTTGTGGCAGACGGCGGCTTGACCAATAAGAGTTTAACGCGGCTCCTGTGACAAGCATGAACTGTTTTGAAGAAAGAACAAAGGTTCTGAGGAGATCTACTCCGTTTTTGTCTCTGCTGTGGTGTAGAATTCTGGCTGCGCTGCTCCACATAAGTTGAGAGAGAGAGAGGGAAATGTTATGTTGGTGATGACGGTCTGGGTTTGTAGAGGAAAACTTATGAGAAATGCTATCTGCATTTCTCGGCGTACGAGCATCGGAAGATAAGTTTTTACTGGGTGCAAAATCGTAACTTGGCGTCTCACAGTGATCAAAGATGGTCAGGTATGTACTGAGCGTTTGTGAGTATTGAGATGGGACACGCAGATTCGATTAACGTGGACCAGAATCTGTTGTACATGCGGTGTATTCGATTCGTTACAGACTTCTACAAATTCGTTCTCCATTCAGCTAATGATGTGTTTCATTTTCATGAAGACTTTGTGATCCACATTTTTGTCTGGTTTTCATACGGTTCTTGTAACGTTAATTATGATCTTCCATGCGAAATTTTTGTATTTTGGGCACCAATAATTTTATATCTTTCTATATTACTCATGCACCTTTCCATTATTTATTTGTGACTACTTACACATAACAGACCTTTTCAACAAATAATGTGGCTGTGGTCAAATAAATTATTCAGTAATAGCGGTCCTACTGTGATCATATACCTTCAGCACAGCTACTTGCTCGGTACGAATTATTTATTGTTTGAAGAATTTATTCAACCAATGCGAGATTAATTGCACAATTCTTATTAGTAATCTTACTGGTTCCAGAAAGTAACCTTTCCTCGAGATCTTCGTTGCAGCAACTGCTACGCCCCCTTATAATGTTGTTGGAGTATTCACTATTTCCAAGTTCTTCAAGAAATATACTTAAGATCATGTCTATAGCTCAGGCATGCTCAGTGCACATGTTTTGCTTACCAGGTGATATATGTTGAATGTTTACAGCGTTAAATGATAGTTCTCCTATTAGGAAGATTAGTCATTAAAGTGGACAAACCATCCCTTACGCACAGTATAACCACTGCGCGACGTGGTAACGCTGTAACAGTACTTTCGCGGGTCAACATTCGTAGAGACAAAAGAGAGTATTAGTTAGGGCAACTGTCAGTAGGTATTTTTATGAGTTTCAGATGAGTTATTATCTCAAGCACCTTCGAAAGTATTGCAGAATTCTATACATCGTGCAAAACATCTAAACAGATAGAAACTGTGATTGAAACACAGCCACCTGCAAGATGGCCGACCACAGCAGGCTACACCGTTCGCACATTGCTGCAGCGAAGATCGACGCAGAGAGTCAGCTGGGGCGACTTTTCGAGTCCAGCGCGAGTTTCCCCACCCACCAGCATTCAAAAGTTGGCCAAAGCAGAGGTAACAGAGTGTCGAAACACCAATAACGAACAAATCTGGAAGGTTATCATTATTGACAATGCAAACTGTAAGTAATGGCTGTAACCAGCAAGAAGGTAGAGTTCTTCATTTCTACAGCACAACTAGCAATGTTGACATTCCTGTCGAAAGTGAGTCAGAGACAATCATGCGAAGAGAAAAGTAGATTGCGTTGGTAGATTCTTGCTGAGTTCTGGGTCACTAGCTCACTCATGTAGTTCCATCGATTTCGAGCCAAAACGTACCCAGAAACTACCAAAGAAATCTACTATAATCCAATTTTCAGGCCTAACTCACTTTTTTCTCACAAAATATGAACATAAGAAATTGAAATTTAATAATTTTTATAAAAGGTGAACGTAAGAAAATAAATAAAATGAATTATGGAGAACGTAATAAATGCTGATATAATATGTATAAAAACAGCTATTCATAAAAATGAGAATTGGATCCATTTTTTAATTGACTAATTAAATTTTTCATTTCTCATTTTCTCTTTCCTTCTAAAAATACTTAAAAATGAAATGCCAGCCACCTGCAAAGATTTCTGTAACTTTTTAAATTTTTTATTCAATTATAGTTAAAAATATTCAGTAAGTATTCTGTGCTGTGCATCATAATTTAAATTTTTCTTACCACACATCGTTACACTGACTACAGTATCTGTAGGAATTTTTTTCATTAAAAGATGCACGAAGTTTCATAGTCGTTTTCTGTGAACTTACAGTATTCTTTCTACGAGTCATGTTAATCACATACATAGGATTGTTCGTTATGAAATCATATGCAGTTATTTCAGTGTCTGATTTGAGTAGTGTAACTCGTTTAAAATAGAGACACGCATTGTATGTTTTGGGAAAATTATTTGCAGGATTAATATTCCACATATCCTGTAGGAAAATTTCATTTCTTCCATTTTTCTAGTATATATTCTGTAGACCAACGTGATCGATTATTAAAGAGTCAAGTAAGTGCTTAATTTTACGATTTGTCTGAAATGTAACAAATACAAAATATGTTATACTAAATTCTGCTAACCTATAGAAATTCGTGATATATAGTTCCAATTTTTCTTTCCACTTAATCAAGCAGCTTCTACAGTTAATAGTTCATAAAAAGATATCGTAATTTTCCGATTATACTGAATATTTTATCGTTGTCCTAACTCATAATTTCGTTCATATTTAACAATTCGTACACGAAATTCCACCGATAATATTATAGTTCTTCTTTCCTTAGGAAATGTACCTTTAATTCCCACTAAAGGATCATTATAATCTTGCCATCTCTCTGTCAGTCCTACCTGGTAAGGATCCCACAATGATCAACAGTCCTCAAGCATCGGTCGAACAAGCGCGTTGTGGATGAAATACGTTTCCTTAAGATTCATTCTATGAATATATGGCTCTCAACTCCTTTTCCAACTATTTGTTTGTGTGAGCGTTGCATTTAAATTCGTTCCGGAGAAATATTGCAAGATATTTTACTGTGGCTGCTATTTCCAGCAATCTCTCATAAGTACTGCAGTTCTACGTAGTGGATTGCTTTTCTTATGTATGCACAATGTGTTACATTTATTTGCATCCAGGGATAACTGCCAGAGCCAGCACCATCCATCAATTCTCTGTACGTCATTCTGCAAATCGTTACAGTCTCCTGGGATTGCTACCTTCTTCTAGGCAACTGCATCATTTGCAAAACCTTTGGACAGCTTTTGACTCGTTCTGCTATATCATTTAATATACCGTACATTGTAGACAGTAGTGGCCCTATTACACTTCCTTGGAGATTCTGTTCCGTTAAGAGCTACGTGTTAAGTTTTGTATGGAAAAAAAATTTAATTATAGTCGCAAATATGGTTCTGTACTCGGCAAGCTGCTATCATTTTTCACTTACCTGCAGTGCTGGACAGTGTAAAATGCTTCCCTAAAGTCAAGGAACACGGCATCAACCTCAACACTATTGACTACAGCGCCGTGGATCTCATGGAGGGACAGAGCGAACTGGGCTCCACTAGGTCTCTGTTTGCGGAACCCTTATTGTTTTTATAGAGGAGATTTGTATTCTCCAAAACGTCATAAAACATGAGTATGTAACGTTTTCCGTAATTCTGAAACATGTTAACATCAATTATATCCATACACATCACAAAATGTGTGCACTCTCCTCTATAAGTTTCTCTGTGTCTACCTACGTTCCTCATGTCCTCCTCAAGTACTGCATCAATTCCTACCAAACTTGTTACATGTATTGGGTACTGTCAGGTGACAATCCCTGTGGGTGTAAGAGCCACTCACCTATCACAGTTCTAGAGATATGACGTCGTAGATAATGGGGTGATTGAAAAACTGTCGGATTATATGTGACCTTTAAATGTGTCACTACTGTACTACAAATTGTATTGACAATAAATTTCGTGGGCTGTATCCATGTATACTGGGAATGCACCTACATAGTTATATCAGGATACCACAAACAGTTCAGTACATATGAACATTACAAACACTGAGATGCGCGAAAAATGTTTAAATTTATTACTTCTTGTTTTACTTACTCCATTCGCAGCACATTTTGCAGACTGTATCTACATATGCCGCTGATGTACCTACACAATTGTATCTCTTTACGACACATAGTTCAAGAGATATGACATAAAAACATTGAGATACATGAAAAAACTCCGCGTCACGTATGAAGTCTTAATGCATTTATTCTTTACGACTAAGACACAACTGCAGTCGAGTTAAGGATATCCATGACATCTGGCAGCGCTTTTGACAGTTTTCAGCTCCAAAGAGCAAACGGCTGGAGGAGTCAACGATAGAGATATGAAATGGCGCTACCGTACAGATGTTTGCAAGATCGCCTTGTAGACATGCGAAGCAGCTGCACCCAGCCTACAGGGACTGTCCGGGGCACTGCAGTTAAACATCTGTTCAATGTACATATTTCTTTATATGGCTGTCTCATTATTTCAAAGGTGTTTTGATGAATACATGGAAATGAAATTTCTTCGATACTTCACTACAAACATAGTTCAGGTTTTGTTTGCGTTTTCATAGAAAATTGGCAGAAGAAGTACCCGGGCAGTGCGGCATTCGTCAGCTACTAGGCTTATAATTATGTGTGTCTGTCCTAAAACAGTTCTTCAATACGGGAATGACTGCCCTTTTTTCCAGGCACTAGTTATCCTCCATCGGTCGAGCGACTTACGATAAAATGCTACAAGTTCTGTGAATCTCAAGCCTTTCCACTACAAAGCAATTCCACTTGAGAGGTCCACGTAAAACGTCCCCTTTGAAAAATTTATACAAGACTGTGCTTAACCTGACAGACTGTGCTTAACCTGACACACAATATTTTTAGCGCAACGCAATCTGACTTCCAATAATCCCTACAAAAGAATGGCCCTGACTAACATTAACCTATACCTTTCACAAATCACTTACTTCACCAAAAATCTTCGTTCCTCGAACTACTGCAATACAGCGAGCGCCACTACTGCCAGCTAAATAAAAGATTCAAACTACGGAAGGCACTAACTACTGATAGGCATAGTTAGCAAATGAAAGATTTTAATAGAGAACAAACAATGTATTTACCTTAATAGTGTTGAAAAATCATAATATACATAGCAGTTCATGACATCCAGTATTGGAAATTTCAAAACTCCGCCATCTCTCTCCCCACATCCACCACTGCTGGCGGCTCACCTCCAACTGCGCAACGCTACGCGCTGTTCACGTCCAGCTGCCTAACACTACAATGGCAGACAACAATGCAAACTAGCACACAGAGCGCTACGTAACGTTGCCAATAAGAAAACATAAAAAGCCTACTTACATAGCCCCCATGCTCCCCACAAAAAATTTTACAAATTGTTTTGGGCAGTGGCCAATACAGATTTGAAAAAATTTTTCATAATTACAGTAAGAAAGATATCAAATGCACACACTTATTGAAACAATGTTGGTCAAAAGCTAAAATTTTCTCACAGTCCATAAAGGCAGTCCAGATTGTTCATCACAGTAAAATTTCAGTGCTTTTTTTTTTTTTTCAAAGTCTGAGCAGTAAAAGACAATGCACACAGAAGTAGTGGATTTCCATGCAGTCTTGAAGAAGTAGTGTTGTCCTTCCAACGGAAAGACAGTACTGACTCTTGACATGCAGACAGGTAATGGGCCACAACTGAGCAAACCCACAGCAGAGTCATTCGACGTTTTGAAGAAGATTGGTAGGTAGGTCATCACAGAGTAGACCCACTTTAATCCTGGTAGAGATTACTGTAATGGTGGGCCACCAAAGGTGCAGACCCACTGCAGTCCTTGTAGAAATAATGGTATTGGTGAGTCAGCAAAGGTGTAGACCCACTGTAGTCCTTGTAGAAATAATGGTATTGGTGGATCATCAAAGGTGCAGACCCACTGTAGTCCATGTAGAGATGGCCAGCAGCCATCTGCTGTGGCTGTGCAGGTGCACAATCACCATCGAAGAGTCTTGCAGAGAAGATAGCAAGTCCATAAATCACCACTTGTGCTCGCACAAAGTTTTTGGAATTGTCCTTAGAAGTCTTGCAGACTATATAGCAAGTCCATAAACCACCACTTGTACACTCACGAAGTTTTTGGAATTGTCCTTAGAACCAGCAATGCTGTTATCCAGTCCCTTGCTGAATTATTAACACACATGCAAACACTAACAGTCCCTACTTCTCACATATTGTCCATATATTATGACCAACAGAAACGTGTGCAGTGAAATGGAACTTACAAGTTACTTAATTTGATGAACTGGTGTCAATTACTATTTTATAACATAAAAATACAATAACAAAGGCACAAAATACATCATTAAAGAACATAACAATACAGATAACATTTGTAGTAATACAGGCTTTGCAAAAGAATAGAAATAGACAAATACATCAGTGTTACAGGAATTATGACATAAGTAAATACATAAAAGATCAGAATAATTATTGAAACATCAACTTCACACATGAGCATTAAAACAAAACAGAATAAATAATGTCTAAGCATATTTACAAGGTAAATAACATATTATTAATGCCAATTATATTTGACGAGAACAGTATTCCTCATCATAGTGAATGTAGCTTAATATTAAAAGAAGAAAAAATTCTATGAAACTACACAGAGACAGGAAGAAAACAAATACGCAAGGGTACACAAACACATAGTGGGATAACACAAAAGGAAAGGACAGGGTTCGTTTTCAGTGTAACATTTGGTACTGCAGTCCAACCCAAAACTTCATTCCATATGTCGTCCCTCTTATTTCAACATTTGCTCCAGCCAAAAAAACATCCTATCCAAGCATGCTTTCTGTATTCTGTTCACATCCTCTTTCAAAAATAGTTTTTCTCCACTGTGCACTACTTTTTTGGCCAAACTATTTTCTTATAGCTTCTTAATGTCTTTCTTCCAATTCATCTTAGTTAGTTTCTTATATAGTCTACCCCTTCTTAAGCTAACTTAAATCTACTGAGCTCAGATGCTAAACTAAGGGACGAGGCAATGCAGCAACACAAAACAATTAACACAAACAGCAATGCAAGCAGCAGTAAAGCTAAATTAACAGATAAAATGCAAAATTACAACTAATATGAGCCAATGTGCAGCAACAAGAAAAATAAATCAGTAGTAAAACTGGCTTAACAGCGTAATACAAAGTCAAATTCAGTAACACTATGCCTGGCAAACAGCAGCAGCAACTGATACCTAAACATGACATAGCTCAAGCAGAAAAAATATTACAGTAAAACCAACAATGCAGATAAGGAAAATGTATATTCACATCTTAATGTCTATGTAATTAAAGTGGTGCAACACAAATTATTCTACAAAAAATTACCAAGTACTTGAAGAGAAAATTATAGATGCAGTTACTGTTATTAGTCCCTTCTTATTGTTCTCTCCATTCCAAGAGCTCCTTTTTCGAAGAATGTGGATCAGAAAATAATTATTTAATAAATCTGTTGACAGAAAGTGTTCACATTAGCAGATGCATTTAAGTTTATTTTATAAAACCAATGCTGCAACACAGCTGAAAAACAGGTATCAAATGAAATAAGCAATTACGCAAACCAAAGCATAAAAACATCATTCAATAGCTATGTGGCATTTCGTAAGTCAGTAGCTCTCAATTCTCGTAGAAAGACACTTGTCATAATCAGGTGTGCAGATGTACGAATATTTCCCATCAATTCATAAGCATTTCAGTAATTAACACAAAGTACGAGTAGTCATATGTTTTCAAGTAATGAGCGTGTCATATTTGCGATGCTTTCTACAAAGGAATGTCAATAGCAAGGTTAATGGTCTCTTTTTTTTTCTCCACTTCTGCCTCTGAAAGGCGCACACACTAATGGCTTTCTTTTGTCAGACGACTACCTCTCAGCTGGGCGCCCAAAACACATTACGTTAAGGTCACTTACCTTTCTTACTGAAATATTTATGACAGCAGTTTCCGCTACAGTGGCAGTCTCATATAAAAAATTTCAACGCTCGAGAATTTACGTTGCAAATGTGTAGAAACAAAATCCTATGAATATAACAGTGTTCAAAACGTTTACGTCGGCATTGTGATGCATTTACACATATACACACATTTCATAACTCTTAAAGTACGATTCTTGGTTTCCAACAACCTTATAAACAAACCAGAGTCCCTAACCACTACTCATTATTCCTTACCTTATTACATATATACATATTTGTCGACACTTCTTCAATATTTCATCACAACAGATATGTAGCATAATCAAATAACTCATATAGCATCAGCTTATTGATCATAAACATACCTCAACAGCATAATACACATAGTCATCGTAATAATAACATCATAACACCTCAGTCAACACCCAAAATCGTCGTAGCTTCCTCCAATAATTAAAAAAAAAATTCTCTGCTCATGTCAAAAGTGTCATCTGCCTCAAACGTACTTTAAAAATCGTGATCCCATACCAAATATATCATTCAAAGTTCTCATAATATCACAATGGGTCTGAAAAGATATGAAAAGTTCACAAAGTACAGACAAAATACAATTTCTTATGTGTGAAGTTATCCAACAGTGTAATTACATAAACATCTGTCACTGCCGTAGTAAAAAGTTTGTCTCTCTCAGTTAAATGATAAGATAGCTGTGTAATTTATGTGTTAGAGGAATATGGTACCGATGTGTAAAGTTGTATAAGCAAATACCATATTAGCTAGGGCTCCTTGTGCTTGCCAAACACATGGTACACAAAGTAGGCGTGTACCCCCCTGAGGATTATTGTAATTATACCCTCAGGTGTTACAGATTACAAGAATGGAATGAAATGTATTACGGAAAACCTTTGTATCATTGTACTTCAAATATCTTTAAAAAATAAATGTTTTAAGTACAAAATTAATCACTCAAATACGTGTACTGTAGCGCTAAATGTGCGTCTTGCTGTAAGATAATCTCTGTGGAAGTGTCGTAGGTATTGTCCTCCGAAAGCTAAGTTCTGCAGAAGTCAATGTACTTACCTCATGATAAACAAAGGTGAAATGCTTTGCGTATAGATATCTTAGTTATTACGCTTATTGTTGTGATGAAGAAATTACTGTGCTGTAACTTATTGTTGTGCTATGGAAACGGCTGTCTCATTGGGGCTATACCACAAAAGTTACTACTAAAACATGTTTTACTTTCCAGAAGAATGCAGAAAAACTGTGCAGATATAAAACAGATACACCGCAAAAGCAACATTGTAAATTGTCACTCATTAGTAGCGTCATGATAAAATCGTGTAGCTGTCACATAAACTAACCACTGTGTCATCTCGTATCTCTCAGAAAGTACTTTAAATCCAGAATGTATTTTCAAGTAAACCAAGATGTTGCATTAGAATCTCATTAGCAGTACTAGTAAATGTTCTAAGTATGTGAGCCTTATAGTCGTTACGTACTCGTGCAACTAGCAAGCAAGAATGAACACACACAATAACACTGTGTCGTCTGTTCGCAATAACAATGCATTCGTAATTTCTGTTTAAATTAGTTCTCTTGGTTCTTGACTGGATATTTAACTTCAAACATTGTAGCGTGATAACAGTTTCTAAGTGTGACAATGCATACTAGAAATGTGAAGTGAAACGTTTTATGGCAAAGACAAAGTTAAAAAGCAGATTATCTCCCAATAAATGGTTTTACATGTGAAATTTGGTGTAGCCCTTTGCTCTTCCTAGTACGCAGAGTTTCAACTTTAATGCAATTATCATGTGGTATACGTCAGTAAAGACTACTGGAATATTTCTCAAGGTTAGCGTCTATGTTATTTTTCTCTGAGCCAGCCGGTGCACGTGGCAGCCTGCGGTGCGAGTCATTGTCTGTTCCTTTGTTGGCGCGCGTCGTTATTGGGATTTGGAGACCTAATTTCTACAAATTCATCGTGACAAGAATACCCTGCTATGTTTGAATCTCGCCAGTTCTGATGCACTTCAAGTCTGTCGTTACGATTATATCGTCGGTCGTCATGTCGGTAGTTCCTGTACTTTCTTTCTTGTCGGTTAAGTGGTGGAGAATTTCTCCCTGAATTATCACTGCACGGTGGACCGTTGCGTCTGAAGTTATTCTGTCTCTCGTGATAATAATAGTTCTGGTTGCCATATTGTCTGTTTCTATGATTGTCTCTGTCATATTCATTACTACGGAAATTCGATTTTTCTCTGTAACTATTACTCTGCCAGTGGTTGTCATATGGGTGGTGTCTTTTTTGGTCATGATTGCGTTGTAAGAATAGACTTGTCGTGTCCTGTTATTGTTTCTGTCATCGTGGAATTGTGACGGATGTGACCTGTAATTGTTGTACTCCTGTTTTCGCGTTCTGCGATTGTCAGTGTCAATTTCCAGTTCTTGTAACAGTCCCTGAAAAGCTTCAATGTCGTCTTTGCAACGTCCTGCTAAAATAATATGTCGTAAATGTTCAGGCAGTTTGATTAAGCAAATGCGGATGAGTTCTGAGGGGCTGTATGGGTTTGAAAGATGCTGATTCTTATGCAACATGTCTTCAAAATATTTCATAAGACTGGAAAATTCAGATTGTTCGAAACGTTTCATCATTATGATGCTATGTTTTACTCGGTCTTGTGTAGCTTGAGACCAATACGCTGAGAGGAAGGCATGATAAAATTCTCCTTCACTGTGACAATCGTGAATGACCAATCGCATTCTTACAGCTGGTTCATTCTCTAAGTAGCCACACATAAATTCTAATCTGTGTTCTAATGACCAGTTGGGAGCAAAACAATGCGAGAATTGATGGAGCCATGCTTGTGGATGAATGTCGTTGGCAGAATTCTTAAACGTTTTGAATTTACGTGTAGTAATGAACAGCTTATAGCCAAAATCATCATGTCGGCGAGTAGCATATCGGTCATTGTTACGTTGTCTTGGCGGTTCCATCTCAAAATTCGGTGTACCTTGCCAATGTCTTTCATAATTTCCGAAGTGCCCTGTGTTATTATTTTGTGGCTGTTCCGTATTTCTATGTCCCTCTTCCTGTATTGGAGGGCGAGTGTCCTCTGAAATACGTAATTCTTGTATTACCTGTGTCAGCTGATCTTGTACTTCCCGGATTTCTCTTTGGTGTTGCGTATTAATTTGATTCAAATTTTGTTTCAGTTTCCTAATTTGTTCGCACTCTTCTGTGTCATTAAAGACTACCGGTTTTGTGTCATTCAGATTATCATCTACCTTCATAGATAAATTATTTAGCTGATCCGAAAGTTCAACTACTTTCTCTGATAATGAACTAATTTCCTCCATGTGTCTTTCTGAACCAATTTTCAGAGTATCTACTGTATCCTTTAAGTTTTCTTGATTTTTGCAAGTTGCGTAACCGAATCGGTATATGCAACTGAGTCAATTTTAGCTTGCAGGGTCTCATGATTTTCATGAACAATGGTTTGCAGTTCTTTTATGGCTGCTCCGTGATTCTGTAATGCATTTTCATGCCGCGAAAAAATAGGTTGAAAATGCTCACAAATTTGTGTTTTTACGTCATTACAGACTTTTTGACATTTCGATTCAATGTTATGTAACTCAGTAGTTAAATCTTCACGTGTTTGTTCAAGTGTGGTGTCTAACTTTTGAAGCTTTTGCTGTGTTTGTCTCTGATTTTGTTCCATTGTGTCTAACTTTTTAAGAGTTTGTTCCACTGTGTCTAACTGTTGCTGTGTTTTTCTCTGGTGTTGTTCCATTGTGTCTAACTTTTGAAGCTTTTGTCCAATTTGTTGCATTAATTGTAATAATAATGCACTGGTGTCTGAAACATGTTCCTCAGTGCTTTTCGGCAGTGAATTGGCACCGGCAACATTCACATTTTGACAAGCAGAAAATGTGCCTAGACTTATTTGAGAAAAGGGTGAGGACGCAAAACCTGAATCTACAGTATTTGCAAGATTGTGTCCTGTCATTTCGGATTCCTCAGGCAAGCTGTTGCCGACCGATCGATCGATAATGCTTCCCTCTTCACTAATAGTTTCACTGTCTGCGCCATTATTTGCCGCCCGCTCCATTTACCTATGAACAATTACCAAATTACTACTTTGAACATTAGTTACTTCATTACACGGTGGCGCTAACACACTGCTTTCGTCTTCACTGTCATTTCTCAGTTTACTTTGGAGCCTAGTATTACGTTTTTCACACGCCATTATTGTCACTATATTTCACTCGATAACACAAAAAGACACAATTTGAAGAGCAAAAATAAGAGAACACATTAACATAGAACTGAAAATAATATCTAGTTAATTGCAAGCGCAGCTGCAAAATACTTGGTGCAAATCTACATGCATGCCACAACTGTTTTACTGTGCAACAATGAAAAACCACAACTACCAAGGAAATTCTCTCTATAAATTATGTGCTAGCAATAAACAAAACCAACACTAAATACACAAACTACAAGAAAAAATCAGAAGATTCCAGTGAGGTATCCTGGCAGGGTCGCCATATAAAACGTCCCCTTTGAAAAATTTATACAAGACTGTGCTTAACCTGACAGACTGTGCTTAACCTGACACACAATATTTTTAGCGCAATGCAATCTGATTTCCAATAATCCCTACAAAAGAATGGCCCTGACTAACATTAACCTATACCTTTCACAAATCACTTACCTCACCAAAAATCTTCGTTCCTCGAACTACTGCAATACAGCGAGCGCCACTACTGCCAGCTAAATAAAAGATTCAAACTACGGAAGGCACTAACTACTGATAGGCATAGTTAGCAAATGAAAGATTTTAATAGAGAACAAACAATGTATTTACCTTAATAGTGTTGAAAAATCATAATATACATAGCAGTTCATGACATCCAGTATTGGAAATTTCAAAACTCCGCCATCTCTCTCCCCACATCCACCACTGCTGGCGGCTCACCTCCAACTGCGCAACGCTACGCGCTGTTCACAGTCAGCTGCCTAACACTACAATGGCAGACAACAATGCAAACTAGCACACAGAGCGCTACGTAACGTTGCCAATAAGAAAACATAAACAGCCTACTTACACACGGTCTGCGCTCGTAGGTAGCACACCGCGCCTTGTACTCGTCCACCGCGTAGCTCATGCGTCGCAGCACCAAGGTACGACACCTGAAGATGGGCGTATAAGAGCCCGAAATCGGTCGTGTGATAATAAATGAACCATTCAACTGTAGCGGTATTTACAACTTCTGGTAAGTTGATTTTATTTGAGGTTCACTATGTAACGCGCCCGGGGGTACGACTGCTGGGGGACCCTTAAGCTCTTCTCTCTTTGACCGTGCGCCCTGTCCAACGCCACGTATCTGGTTTTTCCGCGGCGGTCATGGTATTCTCTGCTCCACACTGCTGCCGCCTTGCATGCAGTTATGTATATACATATTCAGCGGGTTTAGGGGAGCCACTCAACAGTAAACACAACACTGTCTTACGTCTGATATGAAACATTATATTCTGAGACGATAAGAAAATCGCTGGTTGCGCTGTTTACACCATAAGTCGTGTTGATGCCAATTAACTTTCTTGCTAATTTGTTGGCAGGTCATAATTATAATGCCGTTATTATTGTACATTATTCATGACGATGTTGATATCTGTCACTATTGTACTTCACACCGTCACATGTATTGCACAGTCTTTCTCTGGCCGAACGTTCAGTGATAGATACACAGGCAATGATGATAATTATCTGTACTGAACCGACACGACGCGGGTGATTGTTCATGATGCGGAAACCGAAGGCTGAACGAAAGCTCTTACATTCGTCACGTACACACAGATATCAGGTACAAGTCCTTCTTAACACTTGTAGTACTGTAACACTGTTCATAAAGTTAATTTACAGTTCTCAGTTATCACTTGTACCAGAGTGCGTGTAACCGTCGCGACGTGGATGATTGTTGATGATGCGGAAACGCTATGACAGAGCGCATTGCATCTTCTCACGCTCGCTACAAGACACTGGCTCTCTATTGCTCTCCTCTGTGGTAACTGTTTTACTGATTCACATTAGTTTCATTCTGGGAGGTCGAACACGACGCTGATGATTGATGTTGTACATTACGACACGCAAACGGGCGTATACTCAAATAATTCATCGGCTTCACTGCCCATATTTAATTACTTCTTTACGCACTTTTCACTGAATCCACTTCCATGTCTTATTACTACACAATAACAGTACTTGCAGCCTCAATTGAACTTCCATGCAGAGCTACCAGCAACACAACATAGCAGCTTCGTGTCCCGTGCTCCACTCTGCAATGCAGCCTCTCGCAAAGACACTCCGCAACCAAGCCAGCGGTATGACAATACACTGACAACGAGATAGCGTCGTTTGCTAGGAACGTGATGGTCCCGGGTTCAGTTCCCAGTGACCTTCTGAAATTATTTTATGTTACTTTCTTGGATCGGCAACTATTCACCACAGTCCGATCAAAAGAAATATTTTTTCGATTTAATAATCAGTGATAATAAAGGACAAGCCTTCATAATTCTGACAAACAGAAATCATTGCTCTCTTCTTACGTAGACGTTTTGTTTTACTTACTATGGCTGGAAATATTATTCCCTAAACCAACATTTTTCCTCTTCTTTGAGTCTTGATTCATTTTCAGGAAATATAATTTTTAATTGCTCCGAAGTACACAGCTCCCATTTCACTTATCAGAAACTTCCTCCTGCAGCAATTGCCGCGAGATTATTACGATTGTCATCTTGCACCAAAAGTTAATGGAAAAGTGAAGTGCAGAGAGTAATGAGGCGATTTATAGAATCAAGGAATGCTCAGCTTATACCATATAGTACAGAAATGTGATTCTGACAACTGAGAGATGTTTATACCAGATTCAAACGAAGCAGGACTGTTGCTGACAAACAAAGTGGAAGGAAGTCAGAGAAAGCGTATGCACTATTAAGCTAGATTTGGACAGTGAATTTACTTGTTGAATTGATATAAGAACGCTACAAAGTACAATGTGAAATGAAAGGAACTCGTCGATCCACCTGTAAATGTGCTTTGATTGCAAAGACAACGAAACGGGAATACAAATTATGGCTCTTTGAAGTATTTTCGCAGGAGAAAATTCAAACACAGTTCCAAACACATGCCAAAATTAAAACAGAAGTGAGGGACTATGGAACTGAGGAATACCTGAAGACGCTGAATAGAGAAAGGATCGCTGGACGAGACGTGGCATCCCTTAGGTTGTTTTATCAAATACGGGGAACAACTGGTGTTTCTTATAAACAATCCGTCGCTGAGGCAGCGCAACTGGGGACAGGCACTGGTTTTGTTATGCAGTCAACAAAGATGTTCGGAGGAGAGATGCGCAGAGCGATGTTTATGTCTCGTCGATTTCAGCTGGAGTAACTGCGGAACACGCTTTTTGCTCCCATAAGATGACTTCTTTCGAGGCCGAATGATTCCTCTGGAAAAATCTACACTGATCGCGTGAAAGCCATCTTTCTTTATTCGTCCATGACATCCATAGCTCTTTAAAGAGAAGCACTCAGCGTAATGTCTCGTTTCTCCTTTTCACGGTACTCTGCGAAACAGATCTGCGCCGTTGTCAGCTAAACAGAATTCATGTTTATAGAATTTCGGTGTCAACTTGCAATTAGACTGACAGACTTTATGGCTAACAGAGCTCAGTACTCACTTAATAACGTGAAATCTTGGTCAGGAACTATATAGCGGTCTGCTGTATCTCAAGGTAACTTCCTTGTGCAAGTTCTCTACGTTTTTGTATTTGTGTATAATTCATGTAAATTAAACTTATGTAACAAATATTTGTACATGTATTTGTGTATCTTAGCGAATTTCGGCATGCAGTAATTCTGCCAACAGCTGAATGTCATTTCGAGAAGAACAACAGTCGCTGCCAAATGTCGGATACTCTGCTGTTTTACGTCGTGCGACTCTGGAGAAGACATCTAACTGTATCTCTCGTACTGAGAGGTGTGGCATGATCTTTGGCCCCATAACTCAATGCGGCTGATGGAATGAACAAGACAAAAGAGAAAGATCACATTTGATACTCTTAAAGTAGTCCCAGTCAAGTAATTACAGGGTGAAAATACCAACACGTCGTATCCAGACGATTCTACACGCCACATTGTTCCTCATCGTCATTGCCATCGCCATCCCTAGCAGTACTAAGCGTGTCTTACTCCCACAAGCATTTAATGTCTGATGAATATACCAGGTTTGGTTGAAATTGCTCCCAGCATTCTTTGGTTATGTGTTTATGTAAGTCTTTGCATTTCGGCCCATCAGCTATTGAGTTTCTTGACTGCCTTACCACCACAGTAATTTTTTTCTGGCTCCAAGCGATATGTGGGCAAATTTTGGTAGAAATTCCAGCAAGCAATACAGGAATATTTCACTTTCTTTGCATCCACCTCCCCCAACCCCTCTTTCCGATCTGTGGGATGAAGCTTCATCGTGACTGCCCTCAGTAAGTCTAGCGATCCCGAAAATAATGGATTTGATACTAACATCGGTTGTTAGCGAATAATTGTACGTGTCATGTATTTTCGTCACTACCCATCATTATAGAAATTATTTTAGAGACAAAGAGTTTAGTGTTTACAAATTTTAACTGATAAGATTAGATTTACTTTTATTCCAATCGTTCCATAGTGAGGTGGTCCTCCAGGAAGTAGAACATCTCAGAAAAACAATAAGACATGATAAATATTTACAACTAAAACAAGTAAGCTAATGTGCCTTCCACAGTTTCCAAGTGGAAGGATAGGTTTTTTTTTTTTCAATGAACGCTATATGAAAGGATCATTTTACAGTACCCATTTACTAAGATTGCACTGAATTTAAAATTAAAGAAATTTTTTTTTATAAAGTAATAAACATATAAAGGAACTACTAAAATACTTATTTACAATGAACACATTACTGCATTGAAATGGTGCAGAAGTTTAGTGTAATATATATATATATATATATATATATATATATATATATATATATATATATAATCAGTTGCTACTCTTCAGTGGAGTAGAAGGTTTGGCCACCAATAAATCATTTAGGCTTCTCTTAAGCTGAATTTCTTGGTTGTTAAGCTTTTTATGGCTGCCGGCAAGTTAATGAAAAGGTGTGTTTCTGAATAATGCACACCTTTTTGTACAAGAGTAAGTGACTTTAAATCCTTGTGAGGATCATTCTTATTGCTAGTATTGATTCAATGGACTGAGCTGTTGGTTTGAAAAATTGATATATTTTTAATGACAAATTTCATCAAGGAATAAATACATTGGGAATCACTAGTTTGTTCCCTAAACAAGCCTCTGCAGGATGTTCTTGAGTTCACTCCACATGTAACTCTTATAACACGTTTTTGTGCCCGGAGAACTTTTGCTTGGCTTGATGAATTACCCTGAGAAATAACCCCATATGACATTATGGAGTGAAAGTAAGCATAGAATCCCAGCTTTTTCATTTTTATATCCTCTATGTCTGACAGAATTCAAATTGCAATCAGAGATTTCTTTAGACGCTTCAGCAGTTCTGTGTTCTGCTCCCCAAGTTGAATTTATTATCAAGCTGTAATCCCAAGAATTTGACACTGTGCCCTTCTTCTATCTGCTTGTCATCATATGTTAGGCATGTACTCGGGAGACACCCCTTACAAGTTGAAACTGCGGCACTCGTCCCTGCGCTAAGCTTCTATGTATTGACATACTCACCCATATTCTACCCGCATCCATGGTTCAAATGGCTCTGAGCACTATGGGACTTAACACCTGAGGTCATCAGTCCCCTAGAACTTATAACTACTTAAACCTAACTAACCTAAGGACATCACACACATCCATGCCCGAGGCAGGATTCCAATAGGCCGGCTCACACATCCATAGTCGACTGCCCCTCCCCCATCCCCTCCCATACACACACACACACACACACACACACACACACACAGGAACTTTAGCGGGTGTGAGCACAACAGCTGACCAGAGTATCACCGCAATCGGCTGAATGATACAGGAACGCACAGAAGGCGAAGAAACAAATATACGTTTTTGTATATTAGATGTCTTAGAATACTACGTCTGTAACACTTTGAGAGTGTTTGCCTAACAATGAGCAGATGTCGAGCTTCGCCGCTTCCCTTTGGTATCACTCTGTCCTACCACGAATAAAGAATACACTGAGTACTTGATTCTTCCACTGCCTTGGAAATAACTTGTGAGTAACTGCTAATACGGCGCCCCACATGGTTATCGATGAATGTGCTTGTGATTCGGTCTCACCCTGGCCATCGATAAATCACACTGACCCTACGATATTTGTACTTCTATGGAAATAATTGATGGAGTAACTGGTTAATTCCAAGGGCACAGAAATACTGGAGATTACTGGTAAACGGAATACTGGATAACTAAGGCCTAACCGGTGTGGTCAGGAAGCCAGGAGAGGCTCTGCAGGCGATGACGTACCGTTAGCAAAGGCAGTCGCTTTGGTCGTCTTCTGCCATAGCCTATTAACGCCAAATTTCGCCTCACTGTCATAACGGATAGGTTGGTCGTACGTCCCACATCGATTTCTGTGGTTATTTCCCGCATTGTTGCTTCCTGTTAGCACAGACGACTTTGCGCAAACTCCACAGCTCTCGATCGTTAAGTGAAGGTCGTCGGCCTCTGCGTTGTCCGTGGTGAGAGGTAATGCCTGAAATTTGGTACTCTCGGCACACTCTTGGTCCTGTGGATTTCGGAATATTGAATTCCTTAACCATTTCCGAAATGGAATTTCCCATGCGTCTAGCTTCAACTACAATTCCATGTTCAACGTCGGAAACATTTTCACACGAATAATCTGAGTACAAATGTCGGTTCCGCCTGTGAATTGCACCTTTATACATTGTGTACGTGGTACAACGGCCGTCTGTATATTTACTTACTGCCATCGCAAGACTTTTGTCGCCTCATTGTATGAACCTGCATACGTTAACAACAAGAAACAAAGAGAAGATGATTTACTTAATTATGTTTCAGTGTGTGTCATGGCTCACTGCCGAATGCACTGAAGAATGTGAGAGTGAGGGGGGGGGGGGGGGTTGCATCCTCGCCCGCCACTCAGGTTGGACGCGTTCTTCACAGCGGCTACAGGGCAGTACAGCACCTGCTGTTGGGCAATTAGGTGGTACTTGAACGTTGTCCAAATTAGGTGACTAACAAGAAGCGTCAGAGACCAACTCCGCAGAATGGAATCCTTGCAGTTCAGAGAGTGGTGAGGCAACGCAGCATCTGGGTCGGCAGGTAGTAGTTTCTGGCTACCAGTCGCCGCCATAGGAGTAACAACAGTAGGCCGTACCGGTCTCACCTGAATGGATGCCATCGAGTGATCAGGTGGGTTTAGGTGCTGAATCATTGAAACGCAAGATGGCCCATCGGCTTGCCCACCCCTGGCTGGTCCTGGAGGAATCACCTTAAGAAGAAACACTGGAGACATCAGCAGCTGTTTCCGCACCGCCGACGCCATCAGGTGTGCAGGACTGGGAACTACAAGATACACAACTCTCAAACTTATTTCAGGGAAGGATTAGGGAATCCTCATGATCCTGCGTATAACATCTCTTGTGTTGCACTGCAGACAGTGCCAGATCGGTAACAGCAATTTCAGGACTGTCCTGCGAGGGTTCTGGCAGAAATTCAGGAGCTGTAACCTACGCCTCCGCCTGTTATCCATTTCACCTCAAGTAGACGTGGCACTAGTCTCAAGCGAAGATGAAACGAGGTCAGCTAACTGTAGTTTTCGACGCTGTTCAAATGATGGCCATAATGCTGTTACCTGCCTTGAGCCATTAGCTCTAACATGTCCACCTTAAGTTCAGAGAAAGCACATCCCCACTCGTCTGTTATACATCAATGCAGTAACCATCTACACTGAACGGACACCACTAAAACATTGAAACCAGAGTTGATAGGATCAGTGTTCGCGTCGGATATCACTCACATCAACATAAGCGATCAAAATCTCCTTAGGTACATAGTACCATGCTTATGGAACCATCACGATGCTGAAGCAGAACTTGAGAACCATGACACAAAAGGAACCTGTCTACTTGTACGGGATCCAAACGCTCAACGAAAACTACATAGTTGTCAGATTCAAGACAAGCAGATTCCGAATGTGAAATAATGTAGGTGACGTAATGCGTCAAAGGTGGTGAACGACGTTAAATCGGATGCTTTTATAACCATCTACTTCAGGAGCTGTGTCCGACCTCATGGCTGAGTGGTCGGCGCGTGTGACTGTCATGTTGCGGGCCACGTTCGATTCCAGGTGCGCTCAGAGTTTTCGTCGCTTAGGGAATAGGTGCAGTGTTTTCCTCATCATAAGTTACACACGGGTCGCCCAATGTGGTGTCAACTGAAACAGCTTGTAACTCGACGGGGGAATTTGCCCAATTGTGGACTCCTGGCCATCAATGCCATTCGATTATTTTCACTTTATTTTCAGGGGCTTTAAGGGCAGAATGCTTGTGAGAACTTGCAAAATTCGTGTAAGTTTCCTGGCCTTGCCTTCATTCCTTAATTCCTTAATTATCTATCCACACAACTGGAAAGTCATGCGATCCAAAGTGGTGCCAGAGACAGGGAATTGTGAGCTAATGTTCTGAATATCTTGCCCGAAAATTACTTTGAGCGGATAGTTAGAGTGATCAAAATGCCGCGCAGCGTCGATGACTATCAGTGTTACAAGGAACATTAGGCAACGTGGCAAAATACTTATACCTACCAAGTATGGCACGGTATAGATTACACATCATCTGAGCAGCCACCCTCAGATGTTCAGCTCAGAGGAAGACGGTGAGTAAAAGTGTATGAAATTCATAAGCGTCATTCAGTACACCTTAGACCAGTATAGGTCGAGCAAGGTGTTAAGAGGTCGCTCAGGAATCGTGTTGTAAAGTTGGCACAAAAGCAAAGAGACTTTCATCACGGATATAAGCGAAGTCAAAGTCTACTTGACAAACAAAAGCTGAATGCAGCATAAGGAGAGCATTACCAGAAGCGTCCATAGAAACTGAAAGAAAAAATTTGTCAACTGATAACGACGAAAGGCCCTCAGAAGTAATGGTCTCACATAAGGAAGATAAGCCGATCAAGTTCATCTATTCAGTCGCTAAACAATCGTACTGGCAACGAAACGGAAAAAGGGGGAGTACTGAATACGGTCTTCCGACACTGATTCATCGCAGAATTTCGTAACAAGGTTCCTGCTTTTAGTTTTGGCCCAAATGGTCAAATGGCACATACCGAGGTAAGCGTTCGAGGACTAGAAAATCAGCTAATATCATTAAGTAGTGGAAAGGTATCTGGGCCGTGTGAGACGCTACAAAGGTTTTGCGAAAATACTTGCGCTGCTTGTAGCAGCTGTTTATGGTATGTCGTTGGAGCGACGAAGAGTATCAAGCAATTAGGAGAGCACCGGCCATTACCGCTTTCAAGAAATGTCTCAGGACAGACGCGCGTAGTTACACGTCTGCGTCGCTGAAACCTATCTGCTGTAGAACTGAAGGCATGAGAATGATAAGTGGATACAGACCACTGTATTTGAATTTGAGTTATTAGCACAGAATGCAATAAGAATGCATGGTCCATATATTGGTGTGTGAATGGTACACAAATACCTCCCACAGATAGTGCTAGATGGTTTTGAAAGTTATCACCTCATAGATGTACATTTTTCATTAAGAATGAGAAGTGGACAAAAGTCCAGTAAAATCCTGTTCTCACTCTGAATGTGATAGGTATACCATGGCTATATCAACGTATTCCTCTGATGAAAGTGTTGATGATCCTAGTTATGTTGTGACAGATTCAAGTCACAGTGATGTTAATGTTATTCAAGAATCTCGTAATAAAACCAAATAAAGATCTAGAAATGTGGCTCAATAGAAACAAATCAACAGAAAATTTAACCGCAATAGTATACAAGCATATATGTCCACCAGTGAGAATTTAGTTCCAAAACGTAATTCTGAGAGTTTCCAATGCAAAAGGCAATGCACAAAGAGGTTTCCTGAAGATATAAAGAAACATATTCTTGACAGTTTTAATAACTTGGAAGAAAAGAATATACAGAATGCATATTGATAACAATGCAGCCTGTTGCAAGGTATGCATGATACAGATTGTTTTTTAATTATGTAGCTATTGCAGATTTACAAATGAAGATGTGTTTCATGTACTGTATGAATTAAAAATTTTTCAATATAATAATTTAGGAATCGTCCTCATTTAACACAGAGAAGAAAAGAGAAAAACGGTGCAACCAAACCGAGTCCTTACTCCAAAGCACAGATAGGGTTCATTTTACTACAAGGCATGTACTTGACAGTATTCCATTACATTTTGATTGATGTGTAAACATATTAGTGCTCGGTTTCCGGTAGGGACTAGCTGAGACTTCGAGCATCAGACGCGTAAATAATTCCCGTGAAATCATTGTAAATTTACATCTGTTTCGCTGATTGGCTTAATATTCCATATAAGAGACGTTGTACTTTGATACCATAGATAGTTCTCAATTCATTGTTTTCGTTTACACTGTATATACGAATATTAATACAGTTCCGTATAATTTACGCAAGTGCTTTTATTTTGTGCTTTTGATTTTTACTTTCTTTATTAATAATGCGTGTGGTGTAGCCTCTGTTGGGGCTTGCCACTACCGTCCTGTTTTAATAATATTATTCAATTCTTTAAGCTATTTTCGCATTGTTTTATTAGAAAATAAATTTTGATCAACACACTATTATGATCAAAACCAATGCACGACAAATATTATTTCCTCAAAATAAACTGATATGAGCTCACACGTTTACACATCAATATTTTCGTGAGTACCTTGGCACTCACACCCTTTTTTGTATAATACCAGTTCTACATTGTTTTGTTTGTTTATTTATTTATTTATTTTAGGTTCATGTTGGTGCAAAGAAAGTAGTTGCTAGTAAGCAAGCATTCTCTGGTCTTCATGGCATAAAAAAGGGTAGGATTGACAGACCACTGCAGCATAGGATTCACAGTGCTTCCCCGCCTAGGGATCAGAGAGGCTTCTCTGATAATTCAGGATCTAGTAAGAAGCCTCAGTCTCTCATAGCTCAAGTGGAGGATCACATCCCAATCATCACATTATTCTGGAAATACTTCCAAAAGAAAATATTTAAGTTCAGAGTTGACAGTGAAGACTAATAAACAAGGTCTACTGCCCAACCAAGGATTTCAGCCTCACGAGGCTCATCGCCAATCTTCTGCAAAATAGAAGATTCTTCGTTGACTTCCAAGGGCAGCACATCCGATGGAGGCTACAGAAAACTGGCGTCCCCCATGGAAGTTTGTTGGCTCCAGTACTGCTCAGTATATGTACTAAAGACAAACACATAGTCTTGACGACTTTCTTGCATGCTGATAATCGTCCTCTGGCAAGCCAAAGCATAAACTTCTATTCAATATAAATCAGCCTAAAGAGTGCTCTTGAAAATCTCCCAAAATCCTACAGAATAAACCAGCTTAACACAAACCCATCAAAGACACAAGCGTGTGCTTTCCATCTCAGAAATAGTTAAAGAACCAACAAGTTAAGGATGGAATGGTCAGGGGTTAAATTGGCACACTTTGACAGTCCAAAATGACTAGGTATAACACTCAACAGATCTCTAACATTTAAAAAACACTGCACGAATTTCAAATCAATATTGTCCACCACGAACAACCTACTGGGGAAACTGGCCGTATCACAGTGTGGAAGCCAAGCTAAAACCATCCAAACTTTTTCAATGGCATTACGCTACTCCGCTGTAGAGCATGCCTGTCCCGTTTGGTCTAAGTCAGCACATCACAGACAAGTGGATATTGCCATAAACGACACATGCAACTTATAACAGGACGCTGGTAGTCAGCTCCAGTCGACTGGCTGTACCAGTTTTTAGGAATTTCACCACCTAATGTTCGAAGTGAAATAGCATCAAACACTGAAAGAACGAAACTAGAGCCGGAAAAAACGCATCCCATGCATGGGAAACAACCCTACCCACAACGACTAACGTCAAGGGAAAGTTTCCTAACAACATCGGATAAACTAACAACTACTGACTAAAGACACGCTGCAACTATGGAGGACTGAGATGTCCCACCCTCCTGGTTGTGAACGATTTACAGAATCTTTACCCCCTGCTCATGAAGAGAACTGGCCAACCTGGAAGTCCTTGAACAGGCTGAGCTCAGGAGTTGCTTGCATCATATGCTAACCTGGCCAAATGGGGAAACACTGGAGAAAACAAAACCGTACGTGACTGCTGGGAAGAACAGACTGTTCAACATATGCTTCAGTGTCGACTGCGTCCAGCCACCTGTGCGGAAAATGACCTTCACCAGGCAGTGGAAAATATTGATCAAATATTATACACCTGTGTTGATCTGTTTTTAATTGTTTCTGACACGAGAAAAATAATAATAATAAACCATGCTAAATGTCGTCTTTCATTCAACTAAGTTCACAAATATTTGATTACTATCAACTGTAGTGACATTGTCCATACGCTTAACTATCTCACTCCATCACTATTGCGACCTTCCATTAACTACACTACTGGCCATTAAAATTGCTACACCAAGAAGAAATGCAAACGATAAACGGGTATTCATTGGACAAATATATTATACTAGAACTGACATGTGATTACATTTTCACGCAATTTGGATGCATAGATCCTGAGAAATCAGTGCCCAGAACAACCACCTCTAGCCGCAATAACGTCCTTGATACGCCTGGGCATTGAGTCAAACACAGCTTGGATGGCGTGCACAGGTACAGCTGCCCATGCAGCTTCAACACGATACCACAGTCCATCAAGAGTAGTGACCGGTGTATTGTGACGAGCCAATTGCGCAGCCACCATTGACCAGACATTTTCAATTGGTAAGAGATCTGGAGAATGTGGTGGCCAGAGCAGCAGTCGAACAATTTCTGCATCCAGAAAGGCCAGTACAGGACCGGCAACATGCGATTGAGCATTCTCCTGCTGAAATGTAGGGTTTCGCCGGGATCGAATGAGGGGTAGACCCACGGGTCGTAACACATCTGAAATGTAACGTCCACTGTTCAAAGTGCCGGCAATGTGAACAAGAGGTGGCCGAGTCGTGCAACCAATGGCACCCCATACGATCACGCTGGGTGATACGTCAGTATGGCGATGACGAATACACGCTTCCAATGTGCATTCACCGCGATGTCGCCAAACACGGATGCGAAAATCATGATGCTGTAAACAGAACCTGGATTCATCCGAAAAAATTACGTTTTGCCATTCGTGCAACCATGATAGTCGTTGAGTACACCATCGCAGGCGATCCTGTCTGTGATGCAGCGTCAAGGGTAATCGCAGCCATGGTTTCCGTGCTGCTGCAAACGTCGTCGTCCAAATGCTCGTCCCCATCTGTTGACTTCGGGATCGAGACGTGGCTGCACGATCCGTTATAGCCATGCGGATAAGATGCCTGTCATCTCGACTGCTAGTGATACGAGGCCGCTGGGATCAAGCACGGCGTTCCGTATTACTCTCCTGAACCCACCGATCCCATATTCTGCTAACAGTAATTGGATCTTGACCAACGCGACCAGCAATGTCACGGTACGATAAACCACAATCGCGGTAGGCTACAATCCGAACTTTATCAAGGTCGGAAACGTGATGGTACGCATTTCTCCTCCTTACGCGAGGCATCACAACAACGTTTCACCAGGCAACGCCGGTCAACTGCTGTTTGTGTATGAGAAATCTGTTGGAAACTTTCCTCATGTCAGCACGTTGTAGGTGTCGCCACCGGCGCCAACCTTGTGTGAATGCTCTGAAAAGCTAGTCATTTGCATATCACAGCGTCCTCTTCCTGTCGGTTAAATTTCGGGTCTGTAGCACGTCATCTTCGTGGTGCAGCAATTTTAAAGGTCAGTATTGTATATCCACTTCATGACACTAAACACCAAGTTACAGGGTTTCTGCTCAGTATTTATCCTCCCATTCCACCCTGGGCATGAACTCGGCTTTGCTTCCCGTGACAGATGTGTAAATGCACACGCCTCCAGAATGCCTTCTATGACCCTCGTGTCTTCCACGCGAAGTAGCAGGTTCCATCTGTGACCCAACAACTGTGTGCTGACAACCTGGTATGACCAGTTGGCGTGCGCTGCCCTCGGCCACAACCTGGCGATGATTCCGCCGCCTTCCCTCCGACCTTTCCTGCAGGTGGGGCAGGGCTGGCAGACGGCCGCAAAGTGCCCATTGACATCCCGTTACGAGTCGCAGTTGAGGACCTTTTAATTATAAACAATAAACACAGAATAAAATTCTATATACAACTGCCAACAGTAAGGTCCCACTCTAGTATATCTTATCTCCAATTTACGCCTACACAAGTGGAGGTCCACCTCTCAGCCTCAAAGAACTTACATAGATTCTATCATGTCATTAATCCTTAAACTTTTGTCATTTTAACTTATTTGCAACCAATAACTTTACAGTATATACTCGTATTTTGATATGAAAATTCAACTTAATATACCAAAGAATGGAAAATATCAGATGATAAATTTCTCCTTAGGCTCTTTTTGGTGCAGTGACCAGAATAGGCAATGAGTGGTTGTGACATTTTCACTAATGAAGAAATTACCAAACATCAATTGCTTAGTGAACCAGTCACCCTCTCAAAGAGCCTTGTCTGGTAACAGAGCTAATAAGTCTTCATGAAGTTCCCTGCCGAACATTACAGACTCTATCAGCATTTGGATAGCAATAAACTCAAAAAATTGCCTCGATCTGCTCCAAAAATGCATGCACATCTGGCAGTTTTCTAATCATTAACTCTAACGCAATTAAAGCTTATACACGACATCTAGAGTGATGCAGTAGTAGAAAACCAAGACCGACTATCTCGTATAGTGAGATCCAGTCAGAATTCCACTCGAGAGATGTGCAGCACAACAACGTAAGCATGCACTTAAAATCTTCAGGTACAGAACTGTACTATCTCCACCTCTCACAACATGGCTTATCATTGGATGAGATACACTGGTCCCACCCCATACCTTATGGTCTACGATCTGATAAGCTAAAGCTCTGGTTCACCTTTTGTGTTTCTGGAGGGGGCGCTAATCAGCGCTGTTGTTAGACTCGTTCCTTTGCCATTCTTGCAAAACGAAGGTGATGTGTTGTTCCAAAATGATAATGCTGGACTGCGAAACTCAACGTGCTCAGCAAGACGTGCAGCAACTTCCCTGTCCAGCACTATCTTAGGACATGTCTCCAGTCACGCACATATAAGATGTGATGGGGAGAGAAGTGACTCATACGACTTGTGAACCAACAACTCTTATAGAAGTATGTGAACCAGCCGAGTAAGCATGGCATAACGTTTCCAAGGCAATATTCGCCAGCTGTACGATGGACTAGATGACTGAGTCAGAGTCTGCATTGCTTCCTGTGAAGGCCATGCCGTGTACTAATATGGGTGTTTCAGCATGGATCGATACCTGCTTCCTCACCACCTCTTGTGTTACTGATCAGTAAAAATTATCATTTTGTGCATCCTATATGCACTGTTGCTACAATAAATGTTGAGTGAGTAGGGAATCTCTAAAAGGATGTAGTATTTTGTTTTTTGGCAGTGTATATTCAAAGGAATCTCCTCAGTCTATGCACGATGCACTCAGCCCTTGGGAGGCAAACTGAGAAGCTACTCGATTAATAAGTATCGGCTCCGGTCTCGGAAACTGAAACACGGCCGGAAGAGTGGTGTGCTGACCACATGCCCCTCCATATACTCATCCTGTGACGCCTATGGGCTTAGGATGACACGGCGGCCGGTCGGGCCGTTGGGCCTTCATGACCAGTTCGGGAGGAGTTTAGTTTAGATTTTATAATAAAAACAGAATTCTAATGAAGCGTTTATTACCACACTCTTTTGTGATTTCCTTTTTGTTGTGATGGACGTGTTTATTTTGAGAAATTGATGACACAAAGTTATTACTTAAAAATATTTACACCACGATTTCCTGTTTTAGAAACCCATTCAACTTTTGACGCCATCCTTTCTTTCAGGTCTCTGACAGGAACAAGAGTAGAATTATTACCGTAGTTGACTGCCGAATAACAGTTAGATACCACGTGCATTACCTGGTGTGTCTGTTCAACCACAAGTAGCCGAGCGTGATTAGTATCACATTTAAATCAAACGTTTTCGGCTATTCCGCGTTTGTACGCAGACACGCTTAGCTGCGTCAAGCTAACTAAGTTGATACCGGTGTCTTTGTAATTAATGTAGCTTTGCAGAGAGACTGTAGGTCATTTAGTGGTGATGTTTTCAGAATTCATTTGGGTGAATGTATCTGACGGGAAAACAAGGCGGCGAAAATGAATCTGTCTCAGAACATATTTGGATTTACAATAATACTGGCCATTGTTAAATAACACCACAGAAAATACTGGGAATGGCCGCGGCACACGTCGATGTAGCTCTGTGCACGATTTTTCAGATGCGAGACACGCATAGGACCTCTGCCTGAGGAGTAGCACCTATACAGTTATTCGTAAGTTGACCCACGTACGAATTAAACAGTTCCTGGGCGTACTGCTTTACACAAACAGTTTAGTGAAAGAATCGTGTTAAAATGCGGACACCACCGATCTCAGAGGAAATGTAATTCTTGAGTTACGTAACCTTTTCTTCTAAGTACAGGGGAAGATTCTCTGTTGGACAGTGGCGCATGTTCTGAGAGCTGACATACTCTGACTGGCTGAACCAGGCTTCATGACAAGGGAAGAAAAAGTGACGACACAAACGGCCTGATAAACAATTCATTCAGGTACCAACGGCTAATCTCGAAACCCGAAAGTACGACTGGACGCTTTAATTCATTCTCATCACTAACTTCAGCGGGATACTGGTGCAGGTAATTTTTTATTTAGTTTCGACGCTTCCTTAAATCTCGCTTGAACAGATAAACTGAATTGAGACATCATCGGACGTGTTGGTGTTCGAACTCTTTTCGGTTACTTTTTATTGTTTTTGTGGACGTAAACGTTAATTAATGAAACGTAAATAATTATACTCGTTACAGGTCAATGTGTTTTTTGAAAAGTAGTCTTTATAAATCGTTGATATTACGTTAATCTCCGTCCTATCAATGCACAAATATCTTTCCTGGGTAAAATGCCTTCTGTTTTCGTCTATTTCTATCTCTCTTGGCAGTGGCAAGATACAGATATGCTTGCGTTATTTGCCATCTTTTTGCTAATAATAATTGGACAATTTAATTCAAAAATGTGTTTTAATTTTTAAAACAATCTGCCTTTCAGGACTTTTATTCTGTTTGTATTTTGACCATTTAATTTCAGTTGGAGGCGACTTGCATGGCGACCAACAATCGAGTGCCATAAGAGCTTTATAGTTAACTCTGTACGTACTGAACCCTTCACCTTTTGAAAGTCGAACGTGCGTCCGTCCACGAAGTCTGATTACTTTATACAAAGTCGTTTCTTTTGTGCGCATATGAACTACGTACACGATTGTTTGTCACCAAGTGGACTCTATAAGAATCATTTAGAAATAAATGACACGACTTACCGAAAGGCAGAAGCGCTGCGTCGTCAATAATTACACAAAAAAAAGATACAGGGCTTTATTTTGCTAGCTTGCGGAATGAAATTCATTTCTCAAGCTATAAGAGAAAAATACGCACAAACACACACACACTATTGGGTGGGGGGTGGAGGGACAGCGAGTTATCTTAGGTTTAGTGCAGGGAGATTAGGTTAGCTCTCATATGTGCAGCTCAGAAAAGTTGGTGGTGGTGGGAAGGATCAAGATGGCATGGGTTGTGAAGCAGCCATTGAAATCTCCTATGTAGTGCTCTGCTGCATGTTGAGCCATAGGGAGGTCCACGTTGTTTTTGGCAACAGTTTGATGGTGACCATTCTGGTTGATAGCTGTTTGGTTATCATACCAATGTGAAGCACTGTGCAGTAGTTGCAGCAGAACTGGTATATAACATGGCTGCTTTCACTGGTGGTCCACCTCTGAGGGGGTAGTATAAGCCTGTGATGAGACAGGAGTAGGAGGTGTTGTATAGATGGATAGGGTAGGCCCTGCATCTGGCCCACAAGGGGTGGCAGGGGGTTATTGGGGAGTGCATAGGGATGGACAAGGATGTTGTGTATGTTGGGTGGGTGGTAGAAAACCACTTTGGGAGGCATGTAAGTATGTCGTGTAAGATATCCGTCATTCCAGGGTATGATGACAGATTATCATAGCCCTGACAAAGAATGCGATTTATTCGTTCCAGTATCAGGTGGTGTTGGGTAACAAGAGAGATGCTTCTTTGTGGTTGGTTCTTGGGGTGGCGTGTGTGTGTGTGCGTTGGAGCTTATGGACGCTCAACATCAAGGTCATCAGCGCCCTGACACACATTAAAAGGAACGAATGTGGAGAGACCTAACAAATCTGAAAATTACACTCAAAGAAATCAGGAAAAGAAGGAAAATACTACATAAGAAAGTAAAACCGAAGGAAAGGGAAAACATAGCAACAAGAATGCCACACAAAATTGCCATTGGCTGGCCACTTACATAAAATATGGGCGAGCTTGTCACACAGTGAGCAAATTAAGATCCTCTCCCTAAAATCTTTGTAAAAACATTTGACATGGCACAGAGATTTAAAACTTTTACCACATTCGTCCGAGTGTTGCCTAAAAGAGATGGCAGGTCAGCTGGCAAGTCAGCCGCGGCCCGCTGGTCAGAAAATAAAACACAGTCCAATAAAACGTGGCGCACAGTGAACTGAACGCCACAAGCACCACACATTGGAGGGTCCTCCCGCCGGAGCAGGAAGCCATGCGTCATAGGGCTGTGGCCTATTCGAAGCCGCGTGAGGAGAACCTCGTCCCGTCGATGGGACTGAAAGGAAGTACACCACACACGCGTTGTAGGCTTGACTATACGGAGCTTATTGTCAGTCACTTCCATCCACTCTTCCTCCCACCGACGCATGACTCGTGAGCTCAACAGCGAGGTGAGTGCGTGCAAGGGCATAGCACACTGAGATACGTGTGGATCGAGACACGCCTCCTTGGCTGCGAGATCTGCCCTTTCATTCCCAGCAATGCCGACATGCACCGGAACCCAGCAGAAAGCTACAACTTTCCCCAATCGCTGTAGTCGGAGGAGAGCATCCTGGATGGTCTGGACGATTTTATCTGCCGGATACAAATAGTGCAATGAGTGAAGGGCACTGAGTGAATCGGAACAGACAAGAAATTTAAGAGAGGAAGAATGTCTCATCTGATCCAGTGCCCGCAAGATCGCAGACAATTCTGCATCAAAGACAGTAAAAGTCTGAGGCAGTCGGACCTTGAGGACACGATCCAGAAAACAACTGAGCAACCAACGGAATCCCCTTGTTTCGATCCATCCGTAAAAACAGCTACATATTCGTTGTGCTCAGATAAAATGGCAGAAAACGCTGCATTAAAAACGGTGGCAGGAGTGCACCCTCTCTTGTACTGCAATAAATCTAAAATCACTCTGGGCCACTTCAGTAACCAGGGTGGCAGGCGGTTAAAACCCAGGATTTAGGGTTGTACAGATTCCACACCGAGGGACTCTAGCACACGTTGCACACGGATCCCAAACGGCAACGTAGCCCAGGGATGGCGGGAAAAAAGGCGGTCCAGAGGTGGATGGGCAACAAGATGGTGAGCAGGTGAGCTTGGGAGCCGCAAAAGACTTACATGCCTGGCGCACCAGCAGGAGCTGCCGTCGGATGGTAAGTGGTGGTTTGCCAGCCTCAGCACAGAGGCTGGGTACGGGGCTGGTCCGAATAGCACCCGAGGCCAGTCGAATCCCAGCATTGTGAACAGCGTCAAGGATCTGCAAATAAGACGATATTGCTGACCCATATACTGTGCACCCATAGTCCAGCCGTGAGCGCACTAAAGCGCAATAAAACTGAAAGAGACGCGCCCTGTCCGCTCCCCAAGACCTGTGGCTGAGGCACCTGAGGATGTTCAGTGCCTTCAGAGTTGTGGCTTTCAAGTTACGTAGGTGTGGCAGCCATGACAGCCTGGAGTCAAAAATTAGGCCCAGAAAACGCACTGTGTCTGTGAAATGTAGGACAGGATCCCCCATATCCAAGGCAGGCAAAGTAAAAAGACGGCGAGAACGATTAAAATGAACACAAACACACTTATCGGTAGAAAAGCGAAAACCCGTCTTTGCAGCCCACTCCTCTAACCGCCGCACTGTTAGCTGCAACTGATGGCTCTAGGTTGCAATACTGGAGGAGGAACAGAAAATAGCAAAGTCGTCCACAAACAAGGAGCACTGTACTGGACTCCTCACTGTAGACTTTATCTGTTGATGGCTATGGCAAAGAGGGTAACGCTTAAAACACTGGCCTGGGGGACACCGTTCTCTTGCTCAGTGATCATACAGTGTTTTACCAACGCGGGTCCGAAAAAACCGCTGAGACGGGAAAGACCGAATGAAAATGGGGAGGCAGCCACGAAAGCCCCATTGATGCAGTTGTGCAAGTATACAGTGTCTCCAAGTAGTATCATATGCCTTACTGATATCAAAGAAGATACCAACACAGAGATGCTGACGGAGAAAAGCCTGGTGAATAGCCGCATCTAGGAGGGTCAGGTTGTCGACCGTGGACCGAAATTTTAGGAATCCACACTGAAAGCGGCTAAGGAGCTGTCTGGTCTCTAACAACCAGACCAGACGACGGTTAACCATCCGTTCCAGGGTCTTTCCGCCAAAGCTTGTCAAGGCGATACTACGATAACTACTGGGACATGTGCGGTCCTTTCCTGGTTTGAGGAGAGGTATGAGGATTGCCTCCCTCCACGAGGTGGGGAACACTCCTGTCTGCCATATCAGATTAAAACATTCGAAGAGGATTTCCTTTGACGCCGCTGGCAGATGTCGAAGCATGGAGTACCGGATGCGGTCGTAGCCTGGTGCAGTGTCAGAAGTCTCAGTAAGTGCCGATTCAAGTTCCCACATGGAGAAAGGGGAATTGTAGGCCTCAGAACTGTTCGACCGAAAGTCCAAGGTCGCTCTTTTGACAGTCGCATGGTTGCGACGAAAGGCTGGATCCTGGGTTGCAGTGGCAGTACTTTGTGCAAAATGCTCTGCCAGCGTCTAAGCAATGGTTCTGGGTGTCGATTGGAGGCATCCCTAGTTCAGGACTGCAGCTATCAGTAAACGGCTATGTTTGCCTGAAATCCTCTGGATGGCTTCCCATACTTTTGTGGAACAAGTGGAACGATTGATGGAGTCCAGGAACTCCTGCCATGACCTTTTCTTGCTCTCTTTAATGACACGGCGTGCCCAGGCTCTCGCGATTCGAAAGGTGGTAAGATTGACCGCTGTTGGGCGGCGTTTAAATCGGCGAAGAGCCGCACGCCTGTCCCGGATGGTTGAACAGCAATCTTCTGTCCACCAAGGCACAAGGCGCCGCTTAAGAGGGCCAGAAGACTGTGGGATGGAGAGGTCAGCAGCATGATGGATCACAAGTGTGACGTGATCCACTCATTCCTGTACGCTGTTGTGGCGTTCAAAAACAGCCAACCGGGTGTACAGTGGCCAGTTAGCTCTGCCAATCATCTACGATGACGGCCTATGCTCCAGCAATACACCGTCCAGGAGATGAATGCGGATGGGGAAGCGATCGCTGGAATGAAGGTCGTCAATGACCTCCCAATGAACAGAGTTGGTGAGGGTTGGAGAGCAGAAAGATAGGTCAATGGCTGAGAATGACCCAGTAGCAGTAGAGAAATGTGTTGGAGTACCTGTGTTGAGGATGCTCGAAACTTGAGATGTTAGGAGGCTCTCCAAAATTCGACCTCGAGTGCAAAGAGAAGTGGAGCCCCACAGGACATGATGGGCATTGAAGTCTCCCAGGAGGAGAAATGGGCCGGGGAGTTGGTCGATAAGGTCTGTGAGAGCGTCTAAGGTCATTGTATCCAGAGGATGTAAATAAAGCGAGCAAACAGTAAGCCTCCCACGGGAATGAATTTCAACTGCAACTGCTTGCAGGTCAGTATCCAGGGGGAGAGCAGAGGTGTGGTGGTCATTATTGACAAACACGGTAACTCCGCCTTTGGCTCTTTCTCCAGTCAGGTCATCTTTGCGAAACAACATACTGCCCCTTAGTACAGGAGCATCAGAAGGTTTGAAATGCGTTTCCTGTAAACACAAGCACAGGGGGCGTTGCCGCGCTAGGAGGTTCAGTTCCTTCACATGTGCCCGGAACCCATTCATGTTCTACTGTATAATGGGAGCCATCTATCAGGGTGGGAGTACGTTCATTCTCACTTTCTGTCGGGGAGGAGAGCCCACAAGAGGTGGAGGCTCAGTTCGAGATGATTGTCCCAGTCTGACATCAACCTCCATCGCCTCTGAAGAGGAGTCGAGAGAGACGTCAGAGAGAATGACATCAACATCAGCAGACTGTATAACTTCAGTCTCCTTTAGCGGCCGAGTCTTCACCTTTGGCTTTGGCTTCGATTTTCAGGCCTGCGGTGGCATTGGAGCCAAAACAGCAGAAGCAGTAGGGGGTGTAGCAGCGCTGGGCAGTACACAAGACTGGACCTGGGAAGGGCAGGAAGTTCCATGACGTCAGCTACCACGGCCTGGTCAGAAGACCGGGGAGGAGCAGCAGGCTTCACAGGAACTGCAGCAGCACACGTACATTGACAAACACAGGTGCTAGTGCTGACAGTAGCGACCTCCGTTTGTGTAGCGGCATCGGTTTTCAAGCCTGGCTGTTTCAGAACGGAAGAAAAGGGAGCAGCGAACGTGGGCAGCTGCTGGGACTTGAAAATTTTCTTTGCCTTACCGTACGGGATGCGTTTGGTGGTTTTAAGTTCCTGGATCTTCCGTTCCTCAAGAAAACTCTACATTCCCTACTCCACACAGGGTGATCCCCAGAGCACTTGACACACTTGGGAGGAGAGGAGCAACCAATGCCCTCATAGGCGGCTTTACCACATTTCCCGCAAGTGGCTTCCCCTTTACAGTAGTGTGTCCAAAGTATTGGCATTTAAAACACCGCATGTGGTTGGGGTAATAGGGCCGTACACTGAGACGTAGGAAACCTGTCTTCACATGCTCGGGCAATTTGGTGCTGTTAAACGTAAGGATAAACGAGTCAGATTTCATGAGAGCACCATCCACCCGTTTCATAACGTGTTGCACGTCGACAATTCCTTCCCGGGACCATTCAGCCTTCAAGTCGTCTTGGGGAATGTCAATGAGATCTCTGCAAGTCAAAACACCTTTGCTGTAGTTCAAGGTGTTGTGAAATTCAATCGCAAACTCCCCAAGAAATTGTGCCTTATAAGGTTCTGGACTTGCTGGGAGCTAGATGTTTCAACCAGCAAGGTACTATTTCGCAAGCGCTTTACAGACTTTAACGTGCCAGCAATACCTTCTAAGCCCTTCTGTATATAAAATGGCGAAACTTTTCAAAACTCCCATCTTTTCTTTTAATTATGAAAAACACATTCTGCGAAGCAGCATGCGTTCTGTTACTACTACCTGAATCAGGAGGACTGGCTACACGAGCCTTCTTGTGAGATTGGGTGTTAGAACCTACCAGCGGCCCACCCTTTCCGCTGGGAGGAGAAGAAGAAAAGTTCGAGGGTTCCATCTCGGTTTCACGAGTAGCTAGGGAACTAGGAGTCCACCTAGACAGAGCCCCGCGTGCCTAGGTAAGCCGTATACAACTGAGGTTCGGCAGGTTCCCCAGAGGTTGCCCGCTAACGACTGTTCCACTTCAATAGCCAAGCATCTCATCAGCCCGCAGCACACCTTGAGATTGAGGGGTTATTTATAGAGGTTTATTCCATCCTCGCGATCCAGGCAGTCAAGCCAAGATCCCCAATCCCTGAGACACACAACATTCCACCACCGCGCCGCACGGTGGTCGCGGAAGTATGCTCAGAGCTTACGGTAACGGGCGACTGTCGGCGCTTACCAGTTCCCAGCTCAGGAACCCCGGGGTCGCCAAGCCCGTACCCAGCAAATGAATGCTGAGCCCCTGGGGGCTCTTGGGGTGGATGTGAGGTTCAGGTGTACGTGGGGGTATGGCCCAGGAGATCGTTTTGTTATTAGGTCTAGGGAGTATTGGCTCTGTTAGGCCTTCACCATACAGGGTGAGGAAGTTCTCATCACTGCAGATGCATCTGCAGTGGGTGGCCAGTCTTTATGGGTGCATCTTTTGTTGTGGAAGAGGAGGCAGTTGTCAAGGTGCAGGTACTGTTTAGGTTTGGTGGGTTTCATGTGGACTGAGGTGTGAATGGCCACCGTCAAACTGTTGCCAAAAACAAGGTGGACTGCCCAGTGGCAGAACATGCAGCAGAGTACAAACGCGACATTTCAATGGGTGCTTCACAACCCATACCATCAGGATCGTCGGCACCAACGCCAGCTTTTCTGACCTCATAATGGATCCTTCATTCACCTCCCTGGCATAAACATAAGGTAACTCGCTGTTCCCCCACACCCCACCTAATGGTGTGTGCGTGTGTGTGTGTGTGTGTGTGTGTGTGTGTGTGTGTGTGTGTGTGTGTGTGTGTGTGTCTATATCTCCTATAGGTTGAGAAAGGAATTTCTTCCAAAAGCTAGTAAACTAAATCTCTGTACATTTCGTTGTGTATTTGTAGACGACGCAGCACTTCTGCCTTTCAGTGAGTCGCCTTCTTTATGCTTGAATAACTCGTTACCGAACTTCCTGTACATTTTATAAGGAAGTCATTTCCAGTAGCCACAATGTAATCTTTATTTGCTAGTATTTAGATATGTCTGCACAATTTAACGGTTAGGAAGTCTTTTCTGAAAGTATCTGTATAGAGTGTAGCCATGTATGGAAGTGAAACATGGACGATAGACAGTTTAATCAAGAAGAGAATAGAAGCTTTCGAAATGTGGTGTTACAGAAGTATGCTGAAGATTAGATGGGTAGATCAGGTAACTAAAGGGGAGGTACTTAATCGAATTGGGGAGAAGAGCAATTTGTGGCACAACTGGGCTAGAAGAACGGACTGGTTGGTAGGACATTTCTGAAGCATCAAAAGATCACAAATTTAGTATTGGAGGGACGTGTGGTGAATAACAATCATAGACTGACACCAAGAGCTGAATACACTAAGCAGATACAGAAGGATGTAGGTTGCGAATGGCTCAATTGGCTCTGAGCACTATGGGAGTTAACATCTGAGGTCATCAGTCCCCTAGAACTTACAACTACTTAAACCTAACTAACCTAAGGACATCACACACATCCATGCCCGAGGCAGGATTCGAACCTGTGACCGTAGCAGTCGCGTGGTTCCGGACTGAATGTAGGTTGCAGTAATTAGTTCGTGATGAAGAGGCTTGCACGCGGTAGAATAACATGGAGAGCCGCATCAAACCTGTTTTTGGACTCAACACCAACACAACGACAGCAACGTTGCCTGTTTTGGGTTGCAATGCTATTTCCCAGTGAACATGTGGGTGTTGTGAACAGTGACTCTTATTTCCGTATAACTTATCATCAATAACGCTGTTTTCATAAATAACTGTTTCACTTACGTCTAGGTGACGCTGACGATCATATGGCATACAGGAGCCATATGCCAGCTATCTGTTGTTTTGGTCTTCAGTTCGACGACTGGTCTCATGCAGTTCTCCATGCATCTCTTCATCACCGATTAACTATTGCTACCTACATTCGCTTATTCTATTCATCTCTTGAACTCATTCTACGATATTTACCCGCACAGCCCCCCCCCCCTCCCCCCTCTAGTACTAAATTGATGATCCCTAGATGTCTCAGAATGTATGCTACCAAGCTGATCGCCTCTTCTAGTCAGGTTGTGCACAATGTTTTTTATATTCCCAATTCTATTCAGTAGCTCCTCTTTAGTTAGTCCGCAGCTCGTGGTCTTGCAGTAGCATTCTCGCTTCCCGCGTACAGGGTCCCAGGTTTGATTCCCCGCAGGATCAGGGATTTTTCCTGCCGCGCGATGACTGGGTGTTGTTGTATCGTCTTCATCATCATCATTCAACCCCGTTACGGTCGGAGGAAGGCAATGGCAAACCACCTCCATTAGGACCTTACCTCCTCCAGCAGTGCGGGTCTCCCGCATCGTCCCCTATGCTCCTCGTAGTATGGGACCTCATAATCTTCATCATTAGTTACATGATCTACCCATCCAATGCTCAACTTTCTCCTTTAGCACTACATTTCAAAAGCTTCTATTTTTCTCCTCTAAACTGCTCATTGTCCATGTTTCATTTCCATACACGGTTACACTCCCTATAAATAATTTCAGAAAAGACTTCCTAAAACTTAAATGTATAGTATTGGTTAAAAACAGTCTTGGTTGCAATTTTAGGTTTTTTTATTTTTCAACGACTTGATTCGCCTTATTTAGGCAGCTTAAGGTTATCTTTTCTAGACGGACGCGAGAGGCACCAAGATAAGCATAACGCGTTTCCGTTCACAGGAGCGAGTAACAGTAAGTTAGCTACTACCTGAGCCCCCATCTTACTGTTAGTCGCTCCTGTGAACGGAAACACGTTATGCAGATCTTGGTGCCTCTCGTGTCCATCTAGAAAAGATAACCTGAAGATGCCTAAATAAGGCGAAACGCGTCGTTGAAAAATAAAAAAAAAACTAAAATTGCAACCAAGACTGTTTTTAACCAATACTGTTAAACACTGGTTTGCTGTTATGCCACATATGGACTGGAAGAATTTATAAATGTATATTCTCCTCTGCAAAAACACTTTCCTGGTCATTGGCAGCATGCATTTTATATCCTCTTTATTTGAGCCATCGTCAGTTATTTTGCTGTCCAGATAACAGAACTCGTCTAATTGAAGTGTATCGTTTCCACATCCCATTTCCTCAGCAAAACCTGATTTAATTCGATTACATTCCATTATCCTCGTTTTGGCTTTCTTGATCTTCATCTCATATTTCATTTTAAGACACTCTCCATTTCGTGCAACTGCTCTTGCAAGTCCTTCACTGCGTTTAACAGTATTACAATGATACTGGGAGGCCTCAAAGTTTTTATATCTTCTCTCTGGACTTTAATTCTTTCATTCCTATTCGAAATTTTTCATTGATTTCCTTTATTACTTGCTCAATGTACAAAATGAATGACGTCTGAGATAGGCTACAATCTTGTCTCAGTCCCTTCTCAACCACTGCTTGCCTTTCATGCACCTCTACTTTTATAAATGCCGTCGGGTTTCTGTAAGAGTTGTAAATACCCTTTCGCCCCATGTGATTTATCCCAGCTACCTTCAGAATTTCAAAGATACGCTACCAGTGATCATATCCGAGAGCGTTATTAAAATCTACAAATAGTATAAACTTAGATTTGCCTTTTCTTAACGTATCTGCTATGACAAGTCGTAGGGTCAGTATTTCCTCACGTGTTCCTACATTCCAAACTGATCTTCCCATTGGTCAGATTTTACAGATCTTCCATTCCAGTGTACGAGATTCGTATTAGTATTTTGCAACCATGACTTATTAAACTAATAGGTCGGTTGTATTGACACCTATTAGCGCCTTCCTTCACTGAAATTGGAATTGTTATATTCTTCTCGAAGTCCTAGGGTATTTCACCCGTCTCATAGGTCTTGCACAGCATGTGCAAGAGCTCTTTCATGACTGGCTGTGACAGGGCTGGCAGTGGTTCAGATGGAACTTCTACTCTCAGGTCCTTTGTTTAGACTTCCGTTTCTCATTGTTACGTCAAATTCTCCTCGCAGTATCATGTCTACCATCTGGTATTCATCTGTGCCCTCTTCAGCTGTCTGTCGTGAAATAATATTACGTTGCCTTATAATCATGTAAAAATTGGTGATCATGCATCATCTAAGGATTCCAAACAATTAGCACGACAAATTTCATATCATAAAACATTACGGACCACATTTGCTATTCGCACAGCTGAAAATTGCTGGAAAACAGGAAGACGAGAAAGGCCACGTCGTGCAGATATGAGCTTCAAGGACTGGACGTTAGTTAACCGAGGCACTGGAGCGTGCGGTTAACAGGTGGCGTGTGGTGAGCTTTGGCGCGTTTAGCAGGGCAGACGGCCACGCGATCACGCGAGGCTGCGGCCACAGCAGAGCAGGCAATACGAGCTCCAGTCGCGTCCAGCATGGAGGCCCGGGCGATGCTCGCATTGGTCGCGGCGGTCAGCTCCGCCGCCAACCTCGCCTCTGCAAACCTCGCCCTCGCGGTGAGTCTCCACCATCCTGCTTTATTCCACTACGCGATGCTCCTACGTCATCCCCCCGTTTCGAATTTACATTGTTTCTCCCTCCTAAGGCAACGTTGTCATCATCGGAAGTCACGTACTTTGTGACTACCGTAAGCGTGATTCTCGTTCATCTAGGGCAATACCTACTTATTTCGTGTTTCATATTTTTCGACACAAGTTCCTACTAGAGAAATATACTGATCAATGAAACGTCTGTAAGGCACTTACTGTTAGATAATCTTAGTCGAGATAAACATAAAACTATGGTGAAATTGTAGTTGAAGCTCAATAAACCAGAGATATTCTCTGTTCAAGAAACTAAGTAGTAGGAACTGACCAGCTTATAGACGTGATGCTTTGTTACAAAAGTAATGAGTAGGAAATAAAATCAGATTTTGCTGCTCTCTCCCTCTCTCTGCCAGTCGCGGTGGTCTAGCGGTTCTGGCACTGCAGTCCGGAACCGCGGGACTGCTACGGTCGCAGGTTCGAATCCTGCCTCGGGCATGGGTGTGTGTGATGTCCTTAGGTTAGTTAGGTTTAAGTAGTTCTAAGTTCTAGGGGACTTATGACCTAAGATGTTGAGTCCCATAGTGCTCAGAGCCATTTGAACCATTTCCCCCTCTCTCTCTGTCACATATAAACATCGTTAAGGTGTGTTTACGCCTGTGCTGCTTGCCGCTAGTCGTCGTGCGGCTGTAACTCGCCACACACCGAAGTAGAGGCGCCCAGTGTGAACAGTGACGTGAATGGAATCACTAGCATGCACATTGTTAATGTACATTTTTAGCCCCTGCATGCAGTACTTTTCCAGGCTTCTGCTGAGGCCTTCACGACTTCCGTCACGGCTTCGAGGCCTACGAAGTCCCCACCTACGTCACCCCCAGCAGCAATCCGCTACCTCAGCATACATCCAGCGTTTACTAGACTGCGTCATCCGATTCCCTGCTTTTTCGAGAGGCATATGTAACATGTCCCCAAACTGCTGTTGATGAGTCTTTTTTTACGGCGTATTTGGTACTAATGTGTTTGTAAATCGTAATTATGTTCCAGAACGTCGGTGGGGACTTTTTTTTATTAATGATACAATGGACGAAATTTCCAAGTAGCCGTAAGATAACGTTGTGCATTTCTGTAGGAGACGAGATATTATGTGGCAAAAGTATGGTATTAAACGTCACGTCGCGGCCATCAGTCCTTTTTATGAAGGCTATTTGGTTTCGTACATTATCCCAGACAGTTTACTTACCGTTGCATAGGAAACGATGATTGGTAGTCAACTGCATTACATGTCTGATACACGTTTGTATTCCTTAAACCGATAGAACAAAGTTTGTCATTCGTTCAAACGATGTCATTTACAGCCTTATACCACGCGCCTTGTACATCAGTGGACGAGACCTTATTATGTATATTCCGCCAGATGATTTTCCAATTTTGGTCTGGATACTTGAGTTCCATCGTATTTCGCTATTCGTTAGTTGAAAGACGATTCGTTATATATCTGCCAGTTCTTTTGTGTTTGTCCACGATGAATGCATCCAAGTAACTGAGCTCTAAGCAAACCTGTCGGGTATGCTTTAATTTATAATTTATTCTACCTATATGTACAGGTGGTTTCAAACATTCCCGTTGGAGTGTCTTCAATAGTTGGGATGTGATACTATTGTGATTGTTCTCTATCAGTTCAAGTATTCATTCAACAAATAGTGCCGTGTTCATGCGACGTATGTTGATCTACCCCAGTCCTCGCTCTTCAGGTTTTAGGGTGAGATTACCCACAGCCACTCTGAAAATCTCGCCCTGCCAGATGAATCTGCAAATAATTTTCATGACGTTTATTGATATTGCCTTAAGTATTGGAAATATTTGCCCCACATATATAGCTTTGGAGAGCACAGCGCAGTTAATCACTCTGATGTTTTGTATCCAGTTTAAATCTCTGATACTATTTAGAACTAAAGCCCCTTGGATGTTCGCTAAAACATTCCTCCAGTTGAAGGTTGATGTTTTTAATAGGTCTCTGAAAAACGTAACCCCTAACTTTTTGTGTTGGTCAACCAACTTCACCCGCTCTATGTCTACGTGTCGAAAACCGTTGAGATTTAAAAACGAGTTTTTAGTATCATTTATTTTCGCCCCTGTGGCGGTGCAGTAGAGCTCGACCAGTGCTGTCAGTCTTTGGATATCCTCGTAACTTCTAACAACTACTCCGACGGCATAGGTGTAAGCGTTGGTCACTCGATTTTCACCTGAGATCGTTATGTCCCCTGGCTCGTTATTCAATCGACACAGTAAAGTTTCTCAAACCACGATGTATAAAAGCATTGACAGTGGACGTCCTTGCGGAACGCCACTTTTGACCTCTATGGGTTTCGTATAATGATCGTTGATAATAATTCTAGTTTTTATTCCCATCAGGAGATTTACTTAGACAACAATAAAACTTTCTGTCAAACCCATCTGTGTCATTGTGTTCATTCTGTCAAAGCCCTTCGAAAAAACAATGAAGGCCGGACAGGCTGTTGCAGAAGAAGTCGAAAACAGTCCGATTATATCCCTATACTCTCAGACCGTTTTGTGTGTGTGTTGGGGCTTAAGGGCGCTCAACGTCGAGTTCATCAGCGCCCTGACACACATTAAAAGAACGAATGTGGACAGACATAAGAAACTGTAGCATACACGCAAAGAAAGCAGGAAAAGAAGGAAAATGCTACATAAGAAAGTAAAACGTAAGGAAAGGGAAAACACAGCCACAAGAATGCCACAAGAAATTGTCATTGGCTGGCCACTTACATAAAATATGGGCGAGCTTGTCACACAGTGAGCACATTAAGATCCTAAAATCTTTGTAAAAACAGTTGACATGGCACAGAACTTTAAAACTTCAAACCACATTCGTCCGAGTGTTGCCTAAAAGAGATGGCAGGTCCGCTGGCAAGTCAGCTGCGGCCCGCTGGTCAGAAAATAAAACGCAGTCCAATAAAACTTGGCGCACAGTGACCTGGACACTACAAGCACCACACATTGGAGGGTCCTGCCACTGGAGCAGGAAGCCATGCGTCATAGAGCTGTGGCCCATCTGAAGCCGAGTGAGGTGAACCTCGTCCCGTCGACGGGGCTGAAAGGAAGTACACCACACACGCGTTGTGGGCTTCACTATACGGAGCTTATTGTCAGTCACTTCCAGCCACTCAACCTCCAACCGACGCATGACTCGTGAGCTCAACAGCGAGGTGAGTGCGTGCAGGGGGATAGCACACTGAGATACTTGTGGATCGAGACATGCCTCCTTGGCTGCGAGATTTGCCCTTTCATTCCCAGCGATGCCGACATGCCCCGGAACCCAGCAGAAAGCCACTGCCTTCCCAGATCGCTGTAGTTGGAGGAGGGCATCCTGGATGGTCTGGACTATTTTATCTCATGGATACAAACGTTGCAATGAGTGAAGGGCAGTTAGTGAATCGGAACAGACAAGATATTTCGGACAGGAAGAATGTCTCATCTGCTCCAGTTCCCGCGAGATCGCAGACAATTCTGCATCAAAGACAGTAAAAGTCTGAAGCAGTCGGACCTTGAGGACACGATCCGGAAAAACAGCAGAGCAATGAACGGAATCCCCTTGTTTCAACCCATCTGTAAAAACAGCTACATAGTCGTTGTGCTCAGATGAAATGGCATAAAATGCTGTATTAAAAACGGTGGCAGGAGTGCAATCTGTCTTGTACTGCAATAAATCTAAAATCACTCCGGGCCTCTTCAGTAACCAGGGTGGCTGGCGGTTAGAACCCAGGATTTGGGGTTGTACAGACTCCACACTGAAGGACTCTAACTCACGTTGCACACGGATCCCAAATGGCAACGTAGCCCGGGGACAGTGGTGAAAAAAGGCGATCCAGAGGTGGATGAGCAACAAGATGGTAAGCAGGCGAGGTGGGAGCTGCAAGAAAGCCTGGCGCCCCAGAAGGAGCTGCCGCCGGATGGTAAGTGACGGTTCCCCAGTCTCAGCACAGAGTCTGGGTATGGGACTGGTCTGATAAGCACCCATGGCCATTCGAATCCCAGCATGGTGGACAGCTTCAAGGATCTGCAAATAAGACAGCTTCGCTGATCCATAAACTGTGCACCCATCGTCCAGCCGTGAGCGCACAAAAGCTTGATAAAACTATAGAAGACGCACCCTGTCCGCTCCCCAAGACCTGTGGCGGAGGAACTTGAGGATGTTCAGTGGGTTCAGGGTTCTGGATTTCAAGTCGCGTATGTGTGGCAGCCATGCCAACCTGGAGTAAAAAATTAGGCCCAGAAACCGCACTGTGTCTCTAAAATGTAGGACAGTATCCCCAACATACAAGGCAGCCAAAGTAAAAAGACGACATGAGCAATTAAAATGAACACAAACACACTTATCGGCAGAAAACCGAAAACCCGTCTTCGCAGCCCACTCCTCTAACCGCCTCACTGTTAACTGCAACTATGGGACTAAGGGACTTAACTTCTGTGTTCATCAGTCCCCTAGAAACTTGGAACTACTTAAACCTAACTAACGTAAGGACATCACACACATACATGCTCACGGTTGAAACACTGGAGGAGGAACAGAAAACAGCAAAGTCGTCCACAAATAAGGAACACTGTACTGGACTCCTCACTGTAGACGTTATACTGTTGATGGCTATGGCAAAGAGGGTAACACTTAAAACACTGGCCTGAGGGACACCGTTCTTCTGCTCAAAGCAATCAGACAGTGTGTCACAAACTCGGGTCCGAAAAAGCCGCTGAGACAGGAAAGACCGAATGAAAATGGGGAGGGGTCCACGAAAGCCTCATTGATGCAGTTGTGCAAGAATACAGTGTCTCCAAGTAGTATCATATGCCTTACTGATATCAAAGAAGATAATGATACAGTGATTGACCGCTGTTGGACGGCATTTACATTGTCGAAGAGCCGCACGCCTGTCCCAGATGTTTGAATGGCACTCTTCTGTCCGCCGAGGAACAAGGCGCTGCTTAAGAGGACCAAAAGACTTTGGTATGGACAGGTCAGCAGCATGAAGGATCACAAGTGTGATGTGATCCACCCATTCCAGTACGCTGTTGTGGCGTTCAAAGACAACCAACCGACTGAACAGTGGCCAGTAAGCCCTGCCAATTATCCACGATGGCGGCCTCAGCTCGAGCAATGCACCATTCAGGAGATAAATGCGGATGGGGAAGTGATCGCTGGAATGAGGGTCGTCAGTGACCTCCCAGCGAACAGAGTCGGTGAGGGTTGGAGAGCAGAAAGATAGGTCAATGGCTGAGAATGACCCAATAGCAGCAGAGAAATGAGTCAGAGTACCAGTGTTGACGATGCACAACACTTGAGATGTTAGGAGGTTCTCCAAAACTCGACCTCGAGCACAAAGAAAAGTGGAGCCCCACAGGACATGATGGGCATTGAAATCGCCCAGGAGTAGAAATGGGCGGGGGAGTTGTGCGATAAGATCTGTGAGAGCCTCTAAGCTCACTGCATCAAAGAGGAGGTAAATAAAGGGAGCAAATGGTAAGCCTCCAACGTGAATTAATTTCAACTGCAACTGCTTGCAGGTCAGTATCCAGGGCGAGAGCAGAGGAATGGTTGTCATTATTGACAAACACGACGGCTCTGCCTTTGGCCCTTTCCCCAGTCAGATCATCTTTGCGATATAACGTATAACCCATTAGTACAGGAGCATCAGATGGTTTTAAATGCGTTTCCTGTAAACACAAGAAAAGAGGGCATTGCCGTGCTAGGAGGTTCAATTCCTCCACATGTGCCTGGAATCCATTCATGTTCCACTGTATAATGGGAGACATCTATCAGTGTGGGAGTCCCTTCATCCTCACTTTCTGTTGGGGAGGAGAGCCTACAACAGGTGGAGGCTCAGTTTTGGGGCGAGATGATTGCCCCAGTCTGACATCAACCTCCATCACCTCTGACTAGGAGTCGAGATAGACGTCAGAGAGAATGACATCAACATCAGCATACTGTATAACTTCAGTCTTCTTCAGCGGTTGAGTCTTTACCTTTGACTTTGGCTCAGATTTTCTGGCCTGAGGCGGCACTGGAGCCAAAACCTTAGAAGCAGTATGGGCTGTAGCAGCGCTGGGCAGAACACAAGACAGGACTTGGGAAGGGGCAGCATGTCAGCTTACACGGCCTGGGGCCTGGGGGGGGGGGGCAGCTGGCTTCACAGGAACGGCAGCAGCACACGTACATTGACAAACGCAGGTGCTAGTGCTGGCAGTAGCAACCTCCGTTTGCGTAGCAGCATCAGTTTTCAAGACTGGCTGTTTCAGAACGGAAGAAAAGGAGGCAGCGGACATGGGCGGCTGCATGGACTTGTAGATTTTCTTCGCCTCACCATACGGGATGCGTTTTGTGGTTTTAAGATCCTGGATCTTCCATTCCTCAAGGAAATCTCTGCGTTTCCTACTCCACACAGGGTGATTCCCAGAGCAGTTGACACACTTGGGAGGAGAGGAGCAACCAACTCCCTCATGGGCGGCTTTACCACATTTCCCGCAAGTGGATTCCCCTCTACAGCCGAGAGTAGTGTGTCCAAAGTGTTGTCATTTAAAACAGCGCATGGGGTTGGGGTAACCAGGCCATACACTGAGACGTAGGAATCCTGCCTTCACATGCTCTGGCAATTTGGTGCTGTTAAACGTAAGGATAAATGATTTAGACTTCATGAGAGCACCATACACCCGTTTCATAACGTGTTGCACGTCGAAAATTCCTTCCCGGGACCATCCAGCCTTCAGTTCGTCTTGGGGAATGTTAACGAGATCTCTGCAAATCGCAACACCCTTGCTGTAGTTCAAGGCGTTGTGAAATTCAATCGCAAACTTCCCAAGAAACTGTGCCTTGGAAGGTTCTGGACTTGCTGGAAGATAGATGTTTCAACCAACAAGGTTCCATTTCGCAAGCGCTTGACAGATGTTAAGGTGCCAGCAATGCCTTGTAAGCCTTTCTGTATATAAAATGGTGAAACGTTATCGAAAATCGCCTTCTTTCTTTTAATTATGAGAAACACATTCTGCGAAGCAGTTTGCATTCTGTTACTAGTAACTGAATCACGAGGACTGGCTACACGAGCCCTTTTGTTGGATTGGGTGTTAGAACCCACCAGCGGTCCACCCTTTCCGCTGGGAGGAGAAGAATAAAAGTTCGAGGGTTTCATCTCGGTCCCACGAGCAGCTATGTAAGTCCACCTAGACAGAGCCCGCGTGCCTAGATAAGCCATATACAACTGAGGTTCGGCAGTTTCCCCAGAGGTTGCCCGCTAACGACTGTTCCACCTCAACAGCCATGCATCTCATCAGCGCGCAGCACACCTTGAGATTGAGTGGTTGCTTATAGAGGTTTATTCCATCCTCGCGATCCGGGCGGTCAAGCCAAGATCCACATTCCCTGAGACACACAACGTTCCACCGCCGCGCCGCATGGTGGTCGCTGAAGTATGCTCAGAGCTTACGGTGACAGGGGACTGGCGGCGTTTACCAGTTCCCAGTTCAGGAACCCCGGGGTCGCCAAGCCCATACCTAGCAAATGAATGCTGATCCCCTGGGGGCCAGACCGTTTTAAAATTATTCCGACCAGGTAGATGTTTTATGGGAACCAATTACTGTATCCAACACTGGTCTACGTCTGTTTTTAACCACCCTCGCAATTATTTTATAGTCAGCATTCTTTAAAGTAATTGGCTTCGTTTTGGTTATGTGTTTTAGTTCCGTATTTCTCCCTTTAGAAACTAGAACGGTAATGCCCTCTTTTAATTCTTTAGGGATAGGAACTCCCTTCAGTGTTTCGTTAATAACCTCTGCACATTTATCAACAACTATGTGCCAGTATTTTAATTAAAATTCTGTAGCTAAACCATCAGGACCTGGTGACTTTTTGGAGGGTACACTTTTACTGATATCATCTAAAACGTCTGCGCACCTTGTGGCACTATTAAGATCCCTGTTTTGTTCCTTAGTCATGTGATATTCTAAACCACTGGTACGGAGAAGCTCTTTTACAGAGGAAGGGTTATACTGGTTGTCACTGTATGAAATAACATAAAACGTGATGTCCTTTGATACGTCAGAACACGGCAGTCTTCAGCTCGCTTTGTCGCTATAGAAGTTCTTCTTCTGTTTTTCTCATGGTGTATGAGTTGGTAGAGTGTTGTTTTTTCTTCTTCAGCTGCAGTCTGAATACGGGATTTTATTTGCAAACTCTCTGATTGTCTTCTTTTTAGACTAAGTATTTGAGCCTTGGTTTTGTTGACATTTAATCTAACTTCCTCGGTAATCGGTTGGTCATGAAGTTCATGCAAACAACAGTAATGAAATTCCTCCGTTTTTCTAAACCACATCACTTTTTCCCGTCCATAAGATATCAAAGTTGAACGAAGATTCTTTTTTGTACACAGTGTCCACCAGTCAATTGTGGACCTGTATCTACGACGCTGTCGTAGAGAAGCCTGCCACGTTCCTTCGACCTGCTCAGCGAGTGCAATATCGTTCAGCATATCAATATTTAATTTCCATAATGGACACCACCAGTATGTTAGCTTTTTTGGTAGTACAATACTACACCTCACAGCAAGATGACCCAAGAAAGAAGTAGGTATCAGTTCAACTGCACTAATTTTATGTGCTAAATTTGATATGACATATGTGCGGTCTATCAGGCTTTGGGCATTATTGGTAAAGTACGCATATTTTACGGACAATGGGTATTTTATTTCCCAGACGTCCTTCCATTGCAGCTATTGCACTAGGCTCGCCAGTTCGGTGGAGTTACTGAAATTGGGGTGTTGATCTTTCCTGTGTATAGCACACTTCCAATCTCCACCAATAATAACTGCCGCAGGAATTTTTTTAGTAAATAAACAATACTACGTGTAAAAAAATTGGCCCTGTCACGTCGAGCATTGTTTCAGGAAGGAAACATTAACAACATTTACGGTGAAACACGCATCTGTGATTATGATTCCTTCCTTAACGAGGATTGCAGTGCCACATGCCCTTCCTGAGGCAACATTTAAAATTTCTTTGAATCCCGCTATAGAAAATCTTTGGAAACTGACTTCTTGCAATAGCGCCGCCTCTATATTGGACTGATATATAAAATCTTTGGGAGCGGATGTATTTGTGTCGCTCTGTATCTAATTTATGTTTATAGCCGTGATGTTATGTGTTTGATCCACTATAGCAAGTTGATAGTCTATGGGTTACTCCGATTACACCATTCGTTTCGACATTCTTACGTACATTCATGTTATGATTCCGTAATATTCCATTTCATGTGACTTATTCAGAGGAATTTTATAGTTCTCAGTGTCGTCTGCCCAATGCAAACTTATTTGCTTAGGATAGTGGCTTGTTTGGGATCCATTTTCTTCTTTGTTTCCTGAAGGGATCGCTTCTGACTGCTGCATGTATCATCAGCGGTGGTCTTGCTGGAACTCATCTTCAATCTTTCATGAACTCTTCCCATAGCAGCTGTGTCTTTCGCCGGTTAATCTTCGTCCATACTTCGAAACTTCTCCCCTGCAGCTGGTGCCAAGCTTTCCAAAGGCGGATATGCGGTCCTTCCCTTTTTGTTACGTTTCCTGGATTTCCAGGGTGACCTCGACCGCTCTGGAGACGAAGCTGGGGACTTCTCAGAGGGCTCCGACGATGGGGTCGTCCAAGGAAACCTCCCTTTTCCAGCAGATTCACGACTATCTTTCGCCATTCCTTGCAGGGAAATTTATTCCTGCTCTGGAACATCTGATACATTGGAACTACTTTCTTTCTCAGCTTGTGCTCAGTCGTGGTGTCGTTCCCAGCTCTGTTTTCCTTGACCCCCTGATTCATCTGGACGGCTGTGACACCAGTATCTGTCCCGTTTCCAGCTCCTCCTTCGTCTTGCACCCCGTCATTGGTCGTGTGTATTACAGCACTGTCGTGTTGTTCTCCCTCGGCTGACGACTGTGTGGTCCCCAAATCAGATAAAGGTAGTTGTATATTCGAAACGTAAGAGGGACCAGCAGGAGCGACAGTTTCGTTGTCATAAGTGACACTGTTTAGTGCATCATTGGCATTCTTCAGAGTCATGATTTGGATAACTGCAGGTTTAGAGGTGTCCGTAGTGTGGGTATCGAAGTAAGTTGCCCCTGCGCCTCAGAAATCTGTTCCGTCGGTAGCGTATTTGTCATGGCACCCACCTACCTTAACTTAATTCGAAACAGCAGTAATTTGCCACAGCCTGGGGGATGTTTCCAAAATGAGATTTTCACTCTGGAAGAGTGAAAATAGCATTCTGGAAACATCCCCCATTCTGTGGCTAAGCCATGTCTCCGCGACATCCTTTCTTCCAGGAGTGATAGTTGTGCAAGATTCGCAGAAGAGCTTCTGTAAAGTATGGAAGGTAGGCGACAAGGTACTGGCAGAAGTAAAGCTGTGAGGACGGGTCGTGAATCGTGCTTGGGTAGCTCAGATGGCAGAGCACTTGCCCGTGAAAGGCAAAGGTCCTCAGATCGTATGTTCAAATGAATGAGTCAGTTAGCTTTACATGATTTGTAAATGGTCTGGGTAGGTCCAGTGCTTACTTTTAGTGTACATACTGTAAATTCAATAGAGGATTGGTTGTAATCATGTTTAGTTTGACGATCTCCATTTAAAAGAAAATTACGAATGTTCGTTTTCGGATCGACCTTTCAATGTTAGAGTAATAAAGGGCAATGCACAAATATTGTGTGTTCGCTCACAAGAAACACGTTAAAACAAGATATTTTAAAGTTATACAGTTTACAAAAAATGTTTCATAAAGGCATCGATGAATTTTGTCGGTGGGTGTTGATGAGTCATTCAGATGTGGCACTATTGTGTTCACTGATTGACACTTCACTGACACTTTTGATGATAGTTTATTTACAGGGGGACACTGTAATCTCTGTGTGGTGATATGTGGTGTGAACTGACGTGCGTCGCTGGTGTGAATTACCTCTAGTGCGTCTGCAATATGATCCATGGGCGTTCAGCTTTCTTGTCGATTTGCACTGATTGCGAAGTACAGTGACGTCGGTGTATGGCATGTCTGTTCACTCTAACTCACGTTGCACACGGATCCCAAATGGCAACGTAGCCCGGGGACAGTGGTGAAAAAAGGCGATCCAGAGGTGGATGAGCAACAAGATGGTAAGCAGGCGAGGTGGGAGCTGCAAGAAAGCCTGGCGCCCCAGCAGGAGCTGCCGCCGGATGGTAAGTGACGGTTCCCCAGTCTCAGCACAGAGTCTGGGTATGGGACTGGTCTGATAAGCAAGGTAGAGCGTTGCATTGATGGGCAGTCTCACCTGGTGTTCTGCGCCGGGACAGATAATTGTTTGGTAAGGAAGTACACAGGTTTTATGTGGTGCAGGCAGTGAATATTAGGAAACCTATACTTCTTTTGCGTTGACGAAAAGTATGTTTATCCGGCCCTATTTCCGTCTTCGTGTATTTGAGTTTCAGCCATTAATTTTAGTGTTCCTAATTTCCTTGTTTCGTGATCTTCTGTCTCTTGTAAACTATTGTAATTAGGTAAGGAATATAGGTCACTGTGAGTTAATTTGAATTTGAGAGTTGGTTTAGGTTTTGCTTCGGAACGGGGGCTCCGTAGTTGCCTCGGTTCCCTTGAACGGTGTCAGAAGACACAAAACTATTGGGTTCGTGAAGTAAAAGTCACTCATTAAGCTTTGATGGCGCTACAAGGAAGCGATAAGGGTTTCTTTTGCAGTACACAAACCCCATCTGTGTAAAGCCTGCCTGCCACCGCAGGCAGGCTGTGCTCCTGTCAGTTTCTTTGCCATGTCATCTGCTGTCGAAGCCTTGTCGAACATGCCACCACTCTATAGATCATTAGCAAGCTGCGCGGGCCCAGTTGGTACCTGGGAGTTCGACGGTGTGTGTCCGCTGTCCCGTCACCTTTTGTCCGTGATGCGCTCGCCAGGAGCGGTTTTACCGTTTGCGTCCATACCAGCAGTTGGGCCACCCCAGCACCTGGCTCCTTTTGTCCAGTGTTACCTCGAACAGCTCGTTATGCTTGTGCCGGTCATTTGAATACCTGCACCCACTAATGCACTCAGTCTAAAACGTCCATACCTGTAAATGGAATTACATAACCATCGTACATTACACTGATTGTCTATTGAGGATAGATGACAGTGCCTTTTAAGGCAGATGTTCTTGTTTAAATTATTATTTTAGCTTTAATTTTATGAGTACATGTACTTTATGCAGCTCTCATTTCCCCGGACCTCTGTTATGTGGGAGAAATATTTTTATTATGATATGCAGTGTACTCCAATACCAAGGCCCATGCCACATTGTAAATACCTGTCTACGCTACTTGTTGAAGTTGAACATCAACAAACACAAATAAAACAAACGCACTGGCCAGTGTGTTTACTCTACTCTGATTTTACTTACACCCGTTTTTGTTTCTACAACCTCAGAAGCATTCTTCCGATGTGTGGTTCTCTGATTGTGAAAGTTGTGTGGGTGGGAAACACGGTTAGTCATATTTGCTCAGTTGGTAATCCAGCTCTTTCTTGTGGCGATCGCCCTTAACTGTTTCTTTGTTTGGTACCTGCAGACAGATGAATCTTTTGCGTGATACTGTGATGACTGCCCAGTATCACGGCTACCGCAGTGAGATCTTGTTAGTACATTCTCTCAAGCAACAATTTTCGGAACTTCTGTGCCTGTAGTTGTCGTGTTAGCCATCTGTATTTAATCTTACGTGACCAAGTAACTATACCAAACATTCTGACACTAAGTTCCCACAAACTTCTCAGACTTTACCGTGTTCATACGCCATCACGCAGATGAGGCCACCATTATTAATCTTCCGTCTCATTAACCTCAATTAAGAGTTTCACTCTACATTTTCACTGTGCGTTCTTACGTAGTTTACGCTGAGCAAGCCACCAAATTATATTAACATCAACACTTCTAAATAACACGGGAGGCATAAACATTTGTCTCCGTATATAATGCCTAACAAACGACACACTGGTGACATCCTGTACTCCCGCAAATTAAATATTTCTTTACAGTTTGTTGTTCCGAAAACTGTCATCGAATTTGTACAGGTAATCCTTTTATCACGCACCCATATCACTGTGAATATATTTAAAGAGAGATAGCTTTTCTTAAGTAAACTCAGTGGGATTGTTCTATCTTTCACAGGCACAGATAATATGGGTTCACTGAATGGTTTTGTACTTGCTGGTTATCAATTTAACTATTGTTCTTTCTACCACAGCTTAATTCTAATCATTTCATACCAGACTACTACATTTGCTTAGTCTTTAATTTATAAATAACCTATACAATGGACTCCCATTCTCCATTTACTAGTTTACCTTTCCATGTTTTCACTCCAACGTATTTATGTGGCTTACGTGATGTAAGCCAAGTGACTCCCCCGTTTTAATGGATTCCAAATCCACTGCGATCGAGTGTGCTAATCGCCTAATCAGTACAGGTCAGTCATAGGCAGCGAAGAATTTGTTTATTGGAAAAGCGCTAGGATTTTACCAACACTCGTTGGCCAATAACAAATTCTCATTCATTTGCTTTGGTATCTGCAGGCGTCTCGCTCTTCTCTCCTGCCACACGAATGTTACATTGCGCCTCTGCTACGAGGGCTCTATGCTGTTGTCGTTTCCTTGGCGGGAAATCAACTAGTTCCCTTATTCTGTATGGAGCCTGTCTATTCTTCAGTATGGAGATTGGCGGTATCGAAGTGGTGCTATGGGGAGTTCATTAATGACATCCTGAAACTTTTTCAGAAAGACATCCTACGTCACATGCCTTTTGCCACAGTACAGACGGCCAAGGCTCCCTGCGTCCTTCACTGTTCTCTCCAAAGGATTCGAACTGGGCCTAAATCTACAGATGAAGATAGGTTTAACCTTACGTCTCCTTAATGTTCTCTTCGAAATCTCTGATTTATATTGGGGTCCATTATCTGAGAGAACCACTTCGACTGGTCTGACCTGAGTTAGTAAGTCTTTAAGGAATGCTTTGCTAACAGTGCGACCCGTGGCTCTCTGAAGTGGTCAGCATCACTTATATGTGAGTTCTAACACCACTAGACTGCATTTATATCCCACTGGCGTTGTCGGCAAAGGACCCATGAAATCTGTGGCCGCGATATGACGCAATTTCTTGGGTACTATAAGATACATCGGGGCTTGCAAGGATACAGTTGTCGTTTTGCTGATGGCCAATACTTCTCTTATACTACTTTCCATGTTTCTGAAATAACATATCCCCTTCAGTTTCAAAAGACGTTTACAAGCACCAAAGTTTGCATAGCTTAAGTGTATGTACCAAATGAGTTTATTAATAACTTCTTCTGGCATACACACCACCCACAATGACTCGTAGACGTTTGTTCTTTAAAAGAGAATTGCCTTTCTAAGGAGGTAATTTTGGCGTGTATTTGCCTGGGCACGATCCCTCCATTTTTTCTCTATCTCGAGTAAGTTGGGATTTTTATCCTGCACTATCCTTATATTTTGCATCGTGGCAGTGATGAAGTTTTCGAATGCTACCTTTCGGAGGTAGAACAACGAATAATGTTCGTGTTCTATTTCTTCTGCTTCCTGCTCCGTTATGCCTATGGGCCAACGCGACAGTGCAACGACAGCGAAGTTAGTGGAACCTGGCACGTGCACGGTTGAGAATTCATACTCTTGTAGTGTAACAATCCAGTGTGACAGTCTTCCGTAAGTGAGTTTCGCGGTCAGCAGGAATTCAAGGGCTTTATGATCGGTATAAACTTCCGTTTACCTACCGAAAAGGAAATACCTAAATTTTTGAAAGCTCCAAATTATGGCTGGTTCCGTTACAAAACAATATCTTTCGCTCTTCGTCAGAACTCTGCTCCAGAACGCAATAGTTTTATGTACTCTCTTTCCGTCTTGCTCGTACTCCCGGAAAATCATCACCCCTAATCCTATCTTTCTCTATCCGTCGCCATTCAAAAGTCCTGAGACAAATCCGGGTGCGACAGTGTAGGAGCAGCAACAAGTGCTGACTTGAGAGCATGAAACTCACTGGCTGCGCACTCATCCCATACCCTCTGTCATCTGACAGAGGCGGGGTGTGGTCAAAGAAGTGATATAAATGAATTTTTTGTAAAAACTGGTTACTCCTAAGAAGCCCCTTAGTTGTTTTCTAGTTATGGGAGCTGCAAATTCCGCAACAGCTGCCATGCTTTCTGGATCGGGAGAGATCCCATCACTAATTATGACGTGACCAAGAAAGTGCAGCTGACTGCTCGCAGAACACAATTTACTAATATTTGCTGCTACACCACGTTGTTTTAGTCCGCCCAGCTATCCTCCCAGTAGTGTATTATGTCTTTCCTACGTATTCCCAGCTATGAGCACGTCATCGACATAACATGTGATTCTTCCATTGAGGTTTGAGCTCAATATGTTACCAAAACCTCTGATGAATGCTGAAGATGAAATACTTAATCCAAATGACAAACTTTGGAATTGGAAGCACTGTCCATATACAAGAAATGCAGTGTATCTGCGGCACGCAGGATCGAGTTCTATCTGCCAAATGCTTGATCTCATATCCAATGAAGCAAAAACCGTAATCCCATGGAATTTCTGGTGCAGTTCCTCTGACCGCTCAGCGCGATCTGTTTCTGGCACAATAATTGTGTTTATTTGACGCGAGTCTAAAACAAGTCGGATTCCACCATCCTTCTTCTCAACCACTCTTAAAGGTCTATTGTATTCGGATGTCGCCGGTTCAATGACGCCGACGCAGCAATTTTATCTAATTCTAATAAAACCCTGCCCCGGTATGACCATGGAATGACATTGGGTGGAACACGAAAATGTCTATGTTTCTTCACATTAAATCGGTATTGGTATTCTTTTATTACCCTGATTTAGGTAAAAAGACTTCTGCATTGTTGTGCTGTGCCAATTCCAGCCCCTGCTTATCGGTTCCGTGTACGTTCTTTAGTGCTCTTACTTTTGTGTAGAATTCCTCATTATATTCTAGCAATTGCTCTCTCTCTCTGTCATAGAAGCTTCCTTACAAGTTTTCTTTTCACAGTGTATATTGTCCTTTCCTGTCTGCTGGTCCCTAAACTGCAATTTTTGGCAGTTTGCCGGTATTTGTGCCTTTATGGCTTTTTCGTCAAACCTGATAGTGATTTGGTCATTTTCTCTCACTGTTAATTCAGCCCTTCCCAGATCTATTATCGCCTTTTGAGCAGAGAGAAAGTCAACACCGACAATTATGTCTGCTGTTAATTTTGGTATAACAAACAGATTTGAGGTAAGTTTATGTCCTTGGCATTCAAATTCGATTTGTGTCTGTTGTGAAATCTCTTCTGCTCTTCCCCATTAGTTTTGCCTGTCACCTTCAACTTCCGTACTGCTAGTGTTGGTGGATTCACAGAGTTCCTGCATTTGTTACATAGTGAGTCTGATATCGCCGACAGTTCACTCCCACTATCTATTATTGCAGTGCAGTTAATGTCACCTATTTTTATTCGGATCATAGGGTAAATTTCCGTTCTACCTTTTCGTCCTCTCTTCTAACAGCACTTTTCCTACATCTTCATACTTTAATATATACTCCTGGAAATTGAAATAAGAACACCGTGAATTCATTGTCCCAGGAAGAGGAAACTTTATTGACACATTCCTGGGGTCAGATACATCACATGATCACACTGACAGAACCACAGGCACATAGACACAGGCAACAGAGCATGCACAATGTCGGTAATAGTACAGTGTATATCCACCTTTCGCAGCAACGCAGGCTGCTATTCTCCCATGGAGACGATCGTAGAGATGTTGGATGTAGTCCTGTGGAACTGCTTGCCATGCCATTTCCACCTGGCGCCTCAGTTGGACCAGCGTTCGTGCTGCACGTGCAGACCGCGTGAGACGACGCTTCATCCAGTCCCAAACATGCTCAATGGGGGACAGATCCGGAGATCTTGCTGGCCAGGGTAGTTGACTTACACCTTCTAGAGCACGTTGGGTGGCACGGGATACATGCGGACGTGCATTGTCCTGTTGGAACAGCAAGTTCCCTTGCCGGTCTAGGAATGGTAGAACGATGGGTTCGATGACGGTTTGGATGTACCGTGCACTATTCAGTGTCCCCTCGACGATCACCAGTGGTGTACGGCCAGTGTAGGAGATCGCTCCCCACACCATGATGCCGGGTGTTGGCCCTGTGTGCCTCGGTCGTATGCAGTCCTGATTGTGGCGCTCACCTGCACGGCGCCAAACACGCATACGACCATCATTGGCACCAAGGCAGAAGCGACTCTCATCGCTGAAGACGACACGTCTCCATTCGTCCCTCCATTCACGCCTGTCGCGACACCACTGGAGGCGGGCTGCACGATATTTTGGCGTGAGCGGAAGACGGCCTAACGGTGTGCGGGACCGTAGCCCAGCTTCATGGAGACGGTTGCGAATGGTCCTCGCCGATACCCCAGAAGCAACAGTGTCCCTAATTTGCTGGGAAGTGGCGGTGCGGTCCCCTACGGCACTGCGTAGGATCCTACGGTCTTGGCGTGCATCCGTGCGTCGCTGCGGTCCGGTCCCAGGTCGACGGGCACGTGCACCTTCCGCCGACCACTGGCAACATCGATATACTGTGGAGACCTCACGCCCCACGTGTTGAGCAATTCGGCGGTACGTCCTCCCGGCCTCCCGTATGCCCACTATACGCCCTCGCTCAAAGTCCGTCAACTGCACATACGGTTCACGTCCACGCTGTCGCGGCATGCTACCAGTGTTAAAGACTGCGATGGAGCTCCGTATGCCACGGCAAACTGGCTGACACTGACGGCGGCGGTGCACAAATGCTGCGCAGCTAGCGCCATTCGACGGCCAACACCGCGGTTCCTGGTGTGTCCGCTGTGCCGTGCGTGTGATCATTGCTTGTACAGCCCTCTCGCAGTGTCCGGAGCCAGTATGGTGAGTGTGACACACCGGTGTCAATGTGTTCTTTTTTCCATTTCCAGGAGTGTATATCCCTGACCTTATCCATGCTGTTTTCAATCTGTTTCTCTGACTTGCCCTGTCTCTGGCCTAGTCAGTGTTCATTTCCCCCTTCTGCCACCTGCACCTGTACACGTCGAGGATTTGGTGGACGAATGTCGACTCCTTGTCCCTTCTCGGCGCGACCATTTCTTTGCCATACCTTATTGGTATGTGTGCGGTTGCTGTTTCTACTATTGTTCCACTGTCCACTATTGTTCCATGTGAATCCTCTCTGCTTGTGTGTCTGTCTACGATCTCTATTATTTTCCTAAGTGGGATTGCTCCTGGCTTCATTGTTTCGTTGGAAATTTTGCTGTAGTTGTCTGTAGCCATCATTGTTCCAATCCTGGCGTCTAATGATTGTGTTTTGATTATCCCGATTCGGATTCTGGGTTTCTCTTTGATTCCTTTTGTCCGTGTCCTGCTGTTAGTTAAAGGCAAATTCTAATTCTCTGAGCGTGCCTTTAAACAACTCCAAATTGTCACCGCACCTACCGGATAGCGTTTGCTGATAAGTTATTGGTAACTTCATGTAACGTAGTCGAATGATTCCTGCTGGACTGCACGGTTCATCTAAGTATTGGTTCTATTTCGTCATGTTTTCAAAAAAACTTGACCAGACTGGGGAACTCTGAATTTTCGAAATTCCTGCTCATCATCATCTCTTGCTTAATTCGGTCTTGCGTTACTCTAGATCAGTAATTATTGAGAAACGCTGTGCAGAACTCCTCAGATGTCTTACAAGTTCTTGCTATGTTTCTCATCCATTTAGTGGTTGTACCTTCCAAGTACGAGCAGACAAAATCTAATTGGAAACTGAGAGGCCAATGGGGTGGTAAACTCAGATAAAATTGTCCTATAACATGGGGTGTAAAATATTTCCGTCATCTTTATAGTGTTGGAACCTTCTGACTGAAATGAGGAGGTTGAAGTAAACATTTTCTTCCGGTGTTTTAACTACTCTCATTGGTGGGACTTTGCGTCTTTCGCACGCTTCCTCAGGTCCGCATTTCCGGCTCTCTTCACTCCTCATTTCTACAGCGCACTCAGTATTATTCGATAGGTGTGCAGTAATACGAATTTACGGGATGCAGTTGTCCATGCCGAATACGGCGTTATATATTCACCTGGTTTTGCAAATGCGGGGCTGCTGGATTTTGTGTGGTTTATGGCTCTGACCACTATGGGACTTAACATCTGAGGTCATCAGTCCCCTAGAACTTACAACAACTGAAACCTAACTAACCTAAGGACATCACACACATCCATGCCCGTGGCAGGATTCGAACATGCGGCCGTAGCGGTCGCGTGGTTCCAGATTGTAGCGCCTAGAACTGCTCGGCCACCTCGGCCGACGAACATTTGTATTGAGACTATATTTCTTCAGCTAGTTGTTTCATTTCCCTTTTCATGCTTATTCGGAGTTGCCCTAATTCTGCCTTAGGTACTTCATCGACGGTATCTCTTTGGCACACAACTGCGTCTCTTCGACGCACCCTATCCTACTCTGCGATTTATACATTGCCCGTTTTCCTACTTTTGCGGTTTGTAGTGTCTCCTCCTTAGTAACAAGAGCAATAGGTTTCGCGTTTCCTGCTATTTATTTAGCTTCATTAGAAGTTCTTTTCATCTCAGCTACTTCGCGTGCCAATTTGGCTTGCAGTGTAACTACCTCGTCTTCGACGTCTTTTGCTTCCGTCTTAATTTGGGTTAATAACCATGTTAACTTTGTCCATCCTGGCCAGCCGGGGTGGCCGCGTGGTTCTAGGCGCTACAGTCTGGAACCGCGTGACCTCTACGGTCGCAGGTTCGAATCCTGCCTCGGGCATGGATGTGTGTGATGTCCTTAGGTTAGTTAGGTTTAAATAGTTCTAAGTTCTAGGGGACTGATGACCTTAGAAGTTAAGTCCCAAAGTGCTCAGAGCCATTTAAACCATTTGTCCATGCTTTTGTGAATTCCCGACATGTTCCTTTTAATTTCGGTTTTCATACTATTTTCGATTTTTGTCATGTTATTTTGCATTTAGTTTTTCATAGTTTTATTGCCACCATTTATCGCTTTTCTAGTTTCTTGGAGAAACGCCAGTGTATTTTCCATTCCTGCCACGTCAGCATCTTGCACGTTATTTCACGTAATTGGTTCTGAAGAAGCGTGGACCTACCGGTATTGTGTTCTATCAATCCTTTCGTGTCTACTATAAACACTATAACCTTATGCGTCACTGCGTGCCGACGCATTCGATTGTCGGCGGCTGTAGTAATTACGGGAGCTTTTGTGTCCTCGTGGGCTAACTACACAGTGGTTTCTGATGTTTACTACTGCATCCACGTGTTCCCGAGTTTCTTCCTCGCTAGCAGATTCTCCTCCCCTGGCTTGACTGAATCTACCTTCTTCCAAAAATTCCCTGTGATCCGCTTTTATCTCATCGGTTCTCTGCGCACCTAGCATTCTCATTTCTGTCTCGTCCCACAAAATTTTGTTAGTCCCATGTACGTCCGCCATTTCAGTATGAATCCTGTCTACAGCATTTGCTTGTTTCTCTAAATGAGCTTTAGCTCTCGTTACTATGTGGTGTAGGACTAATCGATATTATCCCCTCACGAGCAAATTTCCCCCACACAAATAATTACTAAAGTGTCACTAGCACATATACAAGAAAATAAATTAATAATCACTTAATCTTTCTAAGACAACGTTCTGATCGAGCAGTGATCTGTACAAACACATACATAAAGCACTCCTTAACGTCTATAGCCAGCGACCAGACGCGCAAACGTGGCACTATTTCATACAACTTGAACTAAAGCATTGAAACCAGCGAGCAGATGCTCAAGCATGGCAACAGATGCAGTTATTACAAAATTATCTATAATTACATGCGTGACTCTATGCGTGTGTGCTTAAATTATTCAACCAAGCTTAAATCACAATTAATCTACAAATATTTTATTCACACTGAGATTTCAAATTGCTACAACTATATATTTTGTTGACTGTTTCTCAGGATTCACAGAAACTGATCCTGGAAGGGTTGCCATATCTGTCAGCGTTTTGAAGCTTCCAGAACTTGCCCCACACCCTCCCCCAAATCTGTAGTTTAACTGTCTGCTCATGCCATCCCACTGTCTTTGTCCATACAAAGAAATGATTCTTTTATCCTCGCATAATGGCTGCTCCTCCAGCTTTTGAAGTCTGTGTTATCGGTTTGTATGATTTGTTTGTACAGATTTTTTTCTGTTGTACTGGGTTGAGGGTATCTTGGGGGTTGGTTTGCCTCCAGCTGTTTAAGACAATGATATATGGCTGACTAGAATCTGTTTGTGGCCTGCTGAAGCTCACTGTAGTCTCTTACAGCTATAGAAAGCGCTAGGCTTACTAAGAGTATATCTTTATATCTGTCCGAGTCTCCGTCAGCGTATTTTAGCATTGTCCGTCTTGTGGGCAGCTGGTCTGGGAGTTGGGTGGCACTAGTCGCAATGAGGATGAGAAGGTGGTCCCTTGTGATGGAATCGCCGATGCTAGATTCCGCCATTTCGCCGCTGATGTTGGGGCTGTGCTGCATGTAGGTTAGTGTCTAACGTCCATGAAATCAGATGAAGGTCGGTTGATTTACTGGGAATCTGTTGGTTGATTCTGTTGTCAGTAGGTCGAAGAGTTGGCGTCCGCTATCATTGTATGGTTTGTCAGCTAGCACTTGCAGTGTTGCATTAAAGTTACCCAGTATTAGGATTCCATCAAGTTCCGTTATGTGTCGTAAGCACTGTATTGATAGGGGCATCCCTGGGGATTTTGCATACAAACTATGTTGAGGGTGCGCCTGCTCCGGTCTCTTATTTGGAGTGCGACGCCTTCGATGTTCTGAAGTACTGCCAGTTGAGGGCTTTCTTTTGCTGCTATTGAATCGCGTGTACATATGGCCACTCCGCCGCTGCCGTCTTACATATCTTTCCGAAAAGTGTTGTATTTGAGGAAGTTGGTTTGTTCCTGGCCTTTATCCACGTTTCAATTATTGTAGCAACATGAACATCACACTGATGCGGTGTCTGCATCAGCATTGTACCTTTAGTCCTCACTCTGTGCTTATTGAAAAAGACAATGAAAGGATAGGCTAAACACGGTTGGCGTTGGCGTGTTTGTTGCTGCTAGAAGTAGTTTCACTTGTCGCGAAATTGAAGTAGATACTTCCTGTGAGTTAGTATGGGCAGGCGTCATTGTTGGTAACCAGAATAAAACAATAATTGGATCCATTTACCGACCTCCCAATTCAGATGATAGAGTTGCTGAAAGGTTCAAGGAAAACTTGAGTTTGATTTCAAACACGTACCCGACTCATACGATAAAAGTTGGTGGTGAATTTAATGTATCCTCGATATGTTGGCGAAATTACATGTTTAATTCCGGAGGTACACATCAAATAACATCCGAGATTGTGCTAAACGCATTCTCTGAAAATTATTTCGAGCAGTTAGTTCATGAGCCCATGCGAATAGTAAACGGTTGTAAAAACACACCTGACTTAGCAACAAATAATCCTGAGTTAATAACGAGCACCAAATCCGATTTTGGGATTAGTGTACCCAGGATTGTCGTAGCGAGACTGAATATTGTAATCCCCAAATCCTCGAAATATAAGGGAAAATATACCTATTCAAAAAAGCAGATAAAAATTCACTTGGCGCCTTCCTGAGAGACAATCTCCACTCAAAAATGGTTCAAATGGCTCTGAGCACTATGGGACTTAACATATTAGGTCATCAGTCCCCTAGAACTTAGAACTACTTAAACCTAACTAACCTAAGGACATCACACACATCCATGCCCGAGGCAGGATTCGAACCTGCGTCCGTAGCAGTCCCACGGATTCGGACTGCAGCGCCTAGAACCGCACGACCACCGCGGCCGGCTAATCTCCACTCATTCCAAATTAATAACGTAAGTGTAGACCAGATGTGGCTTTCATTCAAAGAAATGGTATCAGCAGCAGTTGAAAGATTTATACCATACAAATTGACAAATGACGGAGCTGATCCTCCTTATTACACAAAACGGGTTAGAACACCGTTGCAGAAACAATGAAACAAACATGCCAAATTTAAACATACACCAAATCCCCAAGATTGGCCATCTTTTACAGAAGCCCGATGTTTATCGCGGACTTCAATGCGAGATGCTTATAAGAGTTTCCACAACGAAACGCAGTCTCGAAACCTGGCAGAAAATCCAAAGAGATCCTGGTCGTATGTGAAGTATGTTAGCTACAAAAAACAATCAATGCCTTCTCTGCGCGATAGCAATGGATGTACTATCGAAGACAGTGCTACCAAAGCAGATTTACTAAACACAGCCTTCCGAAATGCCTTTACAAAAGAAGACGAAGTAAGTATTCCATAATCCGAATCGAGAGCAGATGCCAACATTATTAGCGTAGAAGTAAATATCTTCGGCGTAGTAAAGCAACTTAAATCACTTAACAAAAGCAAATCTTCTATTCCAGACTGTATACCAATTACGTTCCTTTCGGAGTATGCTGATGCATTAGCTCCATACTTAACAATCACATACAACTGTTCGTTCGACGAAAGATCCGTACCCAAACACTGGAAGGTGACACAGGTCACCCCAATATTCAAGAAAGGTAGTTGGAGTAATCCACTAAATTACAGGCCCATATCGTTAACGTCGATATGCAGCAGGATTTTGGAACATATATTGTGTTCTAACATTATGAATTGCCTCGAAGGAAACGGTCTGTTTACACACAATCAACATGGGTGTAGAAGACATCGTTCCTATGGAACACAGCTAGCTCTTTCTTCACATGAAATGTTGAGTGCTATTGACAAGGGATTTAAGATCTATTCCGTATTTCTGGATTTCCGGAAGGCTTTTGACGCTGTACCACACTCGCGGCTCGTAGTGAAAATGCATGCTTATGGAATATCGTCTCAGTTATGTGACTGGATTTGTGATTCCCTGTCATCGAGTAAGACAGAAGTGATTCTGGCGTTCCCCAAGATAGTGTTATAGGCCCTTTGCTGTTCCTTATCTATTTAAACGATTTGGAAGACAGTCTGAGCAGCCGTCTTCGGTTGTTTCCAGATGACGCTGTCGTTTGTCGACTAATAAGTCCTCAGAAGATCAAAACAAAGTGCAAAACGATTTAGAAAAGATGTCTGAATGGTGTGAAAATTGGCAGTTGACTGTAAATAACTAATGGAGTGAGGTCATCCACATGAGTGCTATAAGGAACTCGTTAAACTTCGGTTACACGATAAACCAGTCTAATCTAAAAACCGCAAATTGAACTAAATACCAAGGTATTGCAGTCACGAACAACTTAAATTGGGTCGGCCACTGTGATCGAGCGGTTCTAGGCACTTCAGTCTGGAACTGCGCGATCACTAAGGTCGCAGGTTCGAATCCTTCCTGGGGCATGGATGTGTGTAGTGACCTTAGGTTAGTTAGGTTTAGGTTGTTCTAGGTTCTAGGCGAATGATGACCTCAGATGTTAAGTCCGATAGTGCTCAGAGCCATTTTAGCCAACTTAAATTGGAAGGAACGCACAGAAAATGTTGTGGGGATGGCTAACCAAAGGCTGAGTTTTATTGGCAGCACACTTATAAAATGTAGCAGATCTACTAAAGAGACTGCCTACACTACACCTGTCCGTCCTCTTTTAGAATACTGCTCAGCGGTGTGAGATCCTTATCAGATAGGACTGACGGACTTCATCGAAAATGTTCAAAGAAAGGCAGCACGTTTTGTATTATCGTGAATTATGGGATAGAGTGTCACAGAAATGATACAGGATTTCGACTGGACATCATTAAAACAAATGCGTTTTTCGTTGCGACTGAACCTTCTCACGATATTCATCACCTACGTTCTCCTCCGAATGCGAAAATATTTTGTTGACACGTACCTACATAGGGAGGAACGATCACCACGATAAAATAAGGGAAATCAGAGCCCGTACGGAAAGATACAGGTGTTCGTTCTTTCCGCGCACTATACGAAATTGGAATAATAGAGAATTGTGAAGGTGGTTCGATGAACCTTCAGCCAGGAACTTAAATGTGATTTGCAGAGTATCCATGTAGATGTAGATGTAGATGTAGATGTAGACGTTGTGCATCAGCCATTGTGGTGGTGGTAACTGGCTAAGGGGGGCTAGAGTGGTTGACGGGGTTGTTTACTTTCTGTGGTGTGTGTGGTGTGTGTATGTGTGTGTGTGTGTGTGTGTGTGTGTGTGTGTTCGTGTGCATTCGCCATTCAGGGTGCTGTTATTCCCTTATCGTTTGTGTATTTTATTTCGTGTTTGCGCACCCTCGTAGTATTTTCCCAGTATTTGTCTTCTAGCGTATCCCAAAGAACTTTGACAGCCTCTCTGCGATCTTGAAGTAGGTGGAACAGTACTGTGGCTGCGATCCGTATGAGGTCTTCTTTGAGCACTATGTGGTGGTAGAGGTAGTCGTCGCTGTCTGGAAGACACGCTAGCTCGTGTATGATCTCGATGGGGGAGTGTATCGACCGCTGCGGCCTTCTTGGGTCTTTCGAGGCATTTGTAGAAGAGGGCAGGGTTGGGACCCTTGCAATTGGAGCATGTTTCTTCTTCCGTTTGGTTGCAGCGGAAGAGGTCATGCTGTCCATAGCATCTTCGACCCTTTGTTTCGTGAACGTATTTGTTGTGTGTGTATGTGAAGGGCACCTACAATATTGCGCTGGTTTAGGGGGAGGGGGCTGCTTGGATGTTGTGCTATGCAGTTTCGTCGTTTATTTTTCTTTCGTCTCTGCGCTATGCTTTGTTTACGTTAAGGCCCCGTGGAAGCAGTTTTTTGAGCACTGAGTCGTCCGATGTGCCTTGATGTATGCTTTTAAATATGACGATCTCCTCCTTTACGGGTCCAGTATTTATGTCTACTCTCTTCCTCCCCCACCGCCGTGTCCAGTCGTCCCGTCACCGGTCCGCGTTGTTGCGCATTCCCTCTTCGGTCCGGAGTACCTCTCTGTGGGCTGGCGATGCGTTTTCGGTCCACTTGGGAAGTAAAACAAATGAAGAGGCTGCAAACAGTGCAGAACAAATCTCTCTGGCTCTGCATCAGCCACGATATTTCAGTACGATGTAGCTTTACGATGAACTCGAGACTTCCGACGCTGAAGTGACGCATCCGCGATTTCGCCACGAGATTCTACTCGTCGGCGCGGACCTGAGATAATCGAATGGTCTGTGAAATGCGACAGCTGCGATGCCAGCTGCTCTCTCTGGAGTTTTCTCCCATTAGAAACGTTCTCAGCCGTTCCTTCTTGAACTTGGTGTGTCAGGCCGAGCGCTGTTATTTCGTCTTCGATCCCATGCACCCGTCTATGTGATTGAATTCCGCCTTCGGGCCCGTGCAGCTCCAGGTTCCGTTGTGGTTCCAGCTGTTCTCTCTGCAGGTCGCTCCCGCTAGAAGCTCCCCGCTACGTGGTGGTGGTGGTGGTTGTTGGTATGTTTAAGGGGGACTAAACAGCGAAGGTCATCAGGCCCCCATTCCAAAAACAGGCGAGCCGAAATTCGGCGGAGCAGGTAAAAACCAAAGGGGGGGAGGAGACGCCCCCCCCCAGGCGCTAAAAGAACACAAATGCAGCAACAAACACTACAGACAAGAAGAGTACAGATGAACACCAGACAGAAAGAAACAGCAGAAAAGAAGATGGCTGGAGACTGGTTGACTGACCACAAGAACAAAAAAAAGGGAAAGAGTCAACCATCCGACGACACACCAGAACAGCAACAAATATTGAGAGAAGTGAGGACAAAAGACACAGAAAGGGAAAGGTGCAGGACCTCCCTAAATGGAACCATAAAAAGGTCTACCACGGATAAAATTTAAAACGTCATCAGCCATGGAGGCATCGTCGCATAAAACCAAAGGCAAAGTGCCCAGGAGATTAAAAGACTCCCGGAGGGTGCGCAGTCGGCGACACTCCAACAAAATGTGGGCGACCGTCAGCCGGGACCCACACTGACACAGGGGGGGGATCCTCCTGACGCACCAGGTAGGTATGGCCGATGCGGAGCCGACACACGACGACAGAGTCCCTGCGAGAAGCCCGCAGGGAGGAGCGCCACACATCGGTCGTCTCCTTGACAGCCACGCCACTCAGCAGTCCACATCCCAAGCACCTTACGGCGCAACACCAGTTGCTGATCGCGAGCCGTGAGGCCGATCTCCAAAGCTGGGGCATCGATCGCCCCTTTGGCCAGCCTGTCAACACGTTCGTTCTCCGGGATGCCAACGTGACCTGGCGTCCAAACAAAGACCACCGAACGACCAGAACGGGTAATGGCGGAAACAGACTCCTGAATAGAGGACACCAGAGGAGAAGAGGTATAGCAGCGGTCGATGGCCTGGAGCCTGCTCAGGGAGTCACTGCAGATAACGATGGACGTACCTGAGCAGAAACGCATATGCTCAAGAGCGCGCAATATGGCCACCAGCTCTGCAGTAAAAATACTGCAGCCAGCCGGCAAGGAGCGCTGCTCAGCATGGGCAGCGTGAGCAAAAGCGTAGGCAGTGCGACCGTCAACCAGGGAACCATCGGTGTAGACAGTCCACAGTCCGAAAATGAGGCGAGGAGCGCAAGAAAACGGCGACGGAGGGCCACAGGCGGAACCGAGTCCTTGGTTCCCTGTGCCAAGTCCAGACAGACGGACGGCCGGGACAAACACCAGGGAGGCGTAGGTGCACGGACCCGGAAGGGAGGCAGAAGAGGGAATGACCCCAGTTCCGACAGCAGGGACTGGACGCGGACAGCTACGGAAAGCCCAGACCTAGGTCGCCGTTCGGGCAGATGGAGGACCATGGCAGGGAAAAGCAGGCGACGATTGGGATGGCCTGGCGAGCAATGCACGTGGACAGCATAGTCGGCGAGCAGTCGATGGCGGCGAATCCGCAGCGGGGGAACCCTGGCCTCCACGAGTAGACTATCCACAGTGGTGTATGGGGTCTAACAACTTCAACACTGAGGGTGATGCAGACCCATAGGCCAGGCTCCCATAATCAAGCTGGGACTGCACAAGGGCTCTGTACAATCGCAGCAGCGTGCTGCGATCTGCACCCCAAGACGTGTGGCTAAGGCAGCGGAGGGCGTTGAGGTGCCGCCAGCATTTTTGCTTCAGCTGAGTAATATGCGGAACCCCTGTGAGCCGGGCATGAAACACGAGTCCCAAGAAGCGGCAAGTGTCCACCACTTCAAGCAGGTGGCCGTCGAGGTAAAGTTCAGGATGAAGGTGGACCGTCCGACGCCTGCAGAAGTGCATAACTCGAGTCTTGGCTGCAGAGAACTGAAAACCATGAGTCAGAGCCCATGATGCTGCCTTGCGAACGGCGACTTGCAGCCTGCGTTCGGCGACTCCCGTAGTCGTGGAGCTAAATGAGATGCAGAAGTCGTCGGCATACAAAGAAGGAGACACTGACGACCCCACGGCTGCAGCCAGACCATTAATGGCCACTAGAAATAAGGAGATGCTCAACACCGAGCCCTGCGGGACCCCATTTTCCTGTATATAAGATGAACTAGATTCGGCACCGATGTGCACCCGGAAAGAGCGGCGCAATAAAAAGGTTTGAAGAAAAGCCGGGAGCCGACCACGAAGACCCCACTCAGACAACGTGGCGAGGATGTGATGCCTCCATGTGGTGTCATACGCCTTCCGCAGATCGAAAAATACTGCAACGAGATGCTGACGTCGGGCAAAGGCCGTACGGATAGCAGATTCCAGCCACACCAAATTGTCCGTGGCAGACCGGCCCCTACGGAAGTCACCCTGGGATGGAGCGAGGAGACCGCGCAACTCAAGGACCCAACACAAACGCCGCCCCACTATACGTTCGAGCAGTTTGCACAAAACGTTGGTGAGGGTAATGGGACGATAGCTGTCCACCGCCAGTGGGTCCGCACCGGGCTTCAAGATGGGGTCAATAACACCCTCTCGCCATTGCGACGGGAACTCGCCCTCGCTCCAAATGCGGATAAAGATGGATAGGATGTGTCTCTGGCAGTCCCTGGAGAGATGCTTAAGCATCTGTGCGTGGATGCAGTCTGGTCCTGGTGCTGTATCAGGGCAATCGGCGAGGGCAGTGAGGAATTCCCTCTCGCTGAAAGGAGCATTGTATGTTTCAGAACGACGCGTGCGGAACGATAACGGCGTCTGCTCGGCTCGCTCCTTGAGAGAGCGAAAGGCGGGGGGATAAGTTGCAGTCGCAGAGCTCTTAGCTAAGTGCGCAGCAAGGTGTTCAGCAATGGCGGCAGCGGCCGTGCAGACAGCGCCGTTCAAGGAGATCCCAGGGACACCCATAGGGGTCTGGTGTCCATAAATCCGCCGTATCCGGGACCACACGAGCGAGGGGGAGACACGGGAGCCCAAGGATGAGACATACCGCTCCCAGCATTCCTGCTTACGCCGTGTAATAAGACGACGGGCGAAGGCACGGAGTCTCTTAAAGGCGATGAGGGTCTCGAGAGACGGGTGCCGCCTATGACGCTGGAGGGCCCGACTACGGTCGCAAATAACCTCAGCAATCTCTGGCGACCACCAGGGTACAGCCTTCCTCCGAGGGAGTCCAGAAGAGCGGGGGATGCCAGCCTCGGCCGCCGAAATGATTGACGTGGTTATGACACGGACCACCTTGTCAATGTCACCCTTTGGGGGAGACTCAACGGTTGCCGCGGAAGTAAAACTTGGCCAGTCAGCCCTGTGGAGAGCCCAGCGGGGCAGGAGCCCAGAAGAATGACACTGGGACAGTGACAAATAGATGGGAAAATGGTCACTACCACACAGGTCAGGATGCACTCTCCAGTGGAGGGATGGGACAAGTCCGGGGGTGCAAAGAGAGAGATCGATGGCCGAGAACGAGCCATGGGCCACACTGAAATGCGTGGGAACACCGGTGTTAAAGAGGCTAAGGTCGAGCTGAGCCAACAAATGCTCCATGGCACGACCGCGGTCATCGGAGACAGTCCCACCCCGTAGAGGGTTGTGGGCATTGAAATCGCCCAGCAACACGAAAGGTGGCGGCAGTTGGGCTATCAGAGTAGCCAGGACATGCTGCGCAACAGCACCATCCGGTGGTAGGTAAATACTGCAGATGGTAATAGCCTGTGGCGTCCACACCCGAACAGCGACAGCCTCTAAAGCTGTTTGTAGAGGTACAAACTCGCTGTGAAGAGAGTTAAGGACATATATGCAGACGCCACCAGACACCCTTTCATAAGCTGCCCAGTTCTTAAAATAACCCCGATAGCCACGGAGGGCGGGGGTTCGCATTGCTGGAAACCAAGTTTCCTGCAGAGCAATGCAAAGGAAAGGATGAAGGCTGATAAGTTGGCGGAGCTCAGCTAGATGGTGGAAGAAACCGCTGCAGTTCCACTAGAGGATGGTATTGGCCATGGATGGGAAAGGCGTGAAGGGACTGGGGAGGCAGGTTACGCCTCCTGGGCCCCTGCTGCTTCTCAGTCACCACCTGGACAACAGCCATCTACTGCATATGAGGGACTGGCGTGAACCATGTCCACAGCGGACGCCAGGATCTCCACCTCATCCTCAGACGCAGAGCTTGTAGGAAGCGGTGGAATGGGTGCCACCGCAATGTCAGTAGCGTTGGGGAGTTCCTACTTCTTCTGCTTCTCGTGCTGTGCCTTTGGTGGTTCAGGCTGGGAGGGCGGCACTGGGTCAGTCTCAGGGACAGACGACGACCGTGTGTCCCGACGACCAGGGACCGGCGGTTGTTTAAGCCACTTGCGGCTGTCAGCCTTGGTACCAGTCGGAACTTGAGAAGGGAGGTCCCCAAGGGACCCCTTCCTTACGAGAGTAGCCGAAGAAGTCTTACGCTTCTCCGGCTGGGAAGGGGGAACTGATGTCCCTGATGGTTTGGGAGGTGTGGCTCCGGAAGTAGATGGAGCAGGAGCAACAGTGGGTTTAGTGCCCCCCACCATCAAGGGGGCAGGTGTGGGGATTCGACTCTGAGAGCTGACTGGAGCGGATGGAACTGTAGCAGGAGTGACAGTTGCGGCATAAGAAGCTGTCATGCGCACTGGATGAAGCCGATCATATTTCCGCTTCGCCTCAGTGTACGTCAGGCGGTCGAGAGTCTTGATTTCCATGATCTTCCGTTCCTTCTGCAGAATCGGACAGCCTGGTGAGCAAGGCGGATGGTGCGCACCACAGTTCACACAGATTGGAGGCGGGGCACAGGGATGATCAGGATGGGATGGTCGACCGCAATCGCGACAGACGAGGTCAGAAGCACAGCGTGAAGACATATGGCCAAACTTCCAACACTTGAAGCACTGCATCGGGGGAGGGATATATGGCTTGACATCACAACGGTATCACCTTGACCTTCTCAGGTAACGTGTCACCCTCAAAGGCCAAGACGAAGGCACCTCTGGTAACTTGACGTTCCCTCGGACCCTGGTGGACGCGCCGGACGAAATGGACACCTCGGCGCTCCAAGTTGGCGCGCAGCTCGTCATCGGACTGTAAAAGGAGATCCGTGTGGAAGATAATGCCCTAGACCATATTCAGACTTTTATGGGGCGTGATAGTGACGGAGACATCCCCCAGCTTAGTACAAGCGAGCAAGGCCCGCGACTCAGCGGAGGATGCCGTTTTTATCAACACCGATCCGGACCGCATCTTGGACAAGCTCTCCACCTCCCCATACTTGTCCTCTAAATGCTCTACAAAGAACTGAGGCTTCACGGATATAAAAGATTCCCCATCAGCTCTGGTACAGACAAGATATCTGGGCGAATACGTCTCACTGTCATTCAATGCCTTTCATTCCTCCCATGGTTTGGCGAGGGGGGGGAACGATTTGGGGTCATTAACGTTACCTTTAAAATGGGCCCTCGAACGCTTAGAGACTGCTGGTGGCTGGCCACCAGCAAGAGAAGATGTGCCACGCTTCATTGTGTGTCATGCACCCTGATGCCACCTACTCCGACCAAGGGCCCTCCCCACGGGCGCCACCCAGCCACAGCAAAGGCCACCTGGCAGGATGGCCATTGCCGGGAGTCCCGATGCCCCATGGAGATGGGCATCTACTCCTTGGCATACGTGGAGAGTTAACGGCGCAGGCATCAGTAGAGCGATCCCTGTGTTGTCAGGGGGCTACAACCAACAGGGTACATGGCGGCCCCACCACAACGGACTGGCTACCGTGCTGGATCTTAGGTGCAAGAAAGTCCAAGGTCGTCGTGGAAGTTAAAAGCAACACTGCAGAGTGCAGTGTAGTAATCGCACCCAGGGACGTATCCTCGCCCAAGAGATGGAAAACGAGCGGGACACCATTGCAACGACGAAAAAGTCGGCTAAAGGTCTCAATGCACGACGGATACAGTGCACCATGTAAGGCGCCCTTCCCCAATTGGCTCGCTCTTCGGAATAATTTAGAAAGATGGAGGTCAAACCCGAGAGGGGACCATCACATGAAGCCGAAACATTTGAAACTCCTTTTAGTCGCCTCTTACGACAGGCAGGAATACCGCGGGCCTATTCTTACCCCCGAACCCGCAGGGGGTGCTCTGCTTTTGATAACTACATCAGCAACGGCACCTGGTCATTCTTTTGGTAACCACATCCAGCAACGCCAACTGGCCATCCCTTTTACAGTGCCAGGGTGAACTTAATACTTGAGTGGAGTGAGTTCAGATGTTCCAGAAAATCATAGAGCATATCACTACTAGCTGTTGTTGGTAAATCGCTGTATGAACCAAAATTTATGTAATTTTATCGTCATGATCATTATGGTGAGAGAACTTCTTGACATATCGAAGCTGTGTGATGCATCTCGAATCATTTCCCCAAACATTTGCTTCCGTGAACCATAAGTTGCCCTTATGGCTTCACTCCCCCCAGTAGACTTACTTCCTATGTAGTTTGCAAAAATAGACACGGATCTCCTGTGGCACTTCTGGAAGAAACGATGTTATGGGGAAAAGGCTGTCTCACAGCTCAGCAGTTGTTTGAACAATGGGTTTTTCTCTGAGGACTAAGCAAGAGCGGCTTTGAAATTTCCTGGGAGATCAAAACTGCGTAACGGATCAGGAACTCAAATTCAGCACACTGAATTTCACACACATTACCTCTTACCTTATAATTCTAGATTCATTCTAGGCTCTCGGAATTTTCATAGTAATAATCTATACTGAACACAATTTTATCATGGCTTTTCATACCGTAGTTCTTTAGATACTTGACTGATGCATTGACTGCTAAACTTACAAAGAATTCCATTGGTCTGTTATGAACCTTAGTAACTTTTTCCGTCAATTCAGCCCTGCAAAGTTCTTTTGCTCACGAATCGAAGCACTCTTCCTGCAGTTATGGAGTGCAGGCATGCGCTAACTGATAAACTCTCAAATAATCCTATGGTTATTCATGTTGCGATGTATACTCTAAAAATAACCGTTTTTTACTCAATGTAAGAATTCTATTTATGTATTTCAATTGCTGAATTTTCGTACAGCCAGTAGTAAGAAAACTTTTCGATTTTCCTATTCAGTCTCAGTAGCACTGCTGTTGTTTTGAGATGTATCCTTGGTACTCTAGTGAAGCGCTCTTGTAATGTGTGTGTTTTTTTTTCTGTTCGGCAGGGTCCATACACTATAGACATGTTAGAGCTTGGCGCCTGCGATGATGGGGAATACCCAGGCATTTTGGTTAACATTTCACAGACTGTAGACGAGGAAACCAATGAAACCACGTACAAAGGAGGCATCACTTTGTACTACGACATGTTTGCGGACGATTTTGAGGTGAGGGTTCAGTGGCAGCTCGCCTCGTTCAGGCGCTCTCCGCGTTGTATTCCTCAACTCTGGAACAAACCAGGTATGTGAGAGGTGACGCCCGCGCTCCTTGCCAGCGATTCCTGGTTTCTGACGTTCCGGGCCTCTGCATATTGAGGAATCGAGCTCGGGAGTACCCTTCTGTTTTGATACAAACTGTGAGTCAGTTAATCCGTTCACCTCTAATACCTGCCGAATCATGTAATATATGGTAATGCTGTTCACACCTGTGTTAACTGCGAGACAGTACGCAACATATGATACAGTCCTGTTTCATAGCTACATTAATTACAAAGGCATGGGCATTACCTCCTCTTTTTAGCCCTCGGGCGGTCGCATTGGTTGACTGAGCCAACCAGTGTTCGTTTTTCACTTTGAAGTCAAAATACGCATTGTTGCAGTACTGGTGGGTCCGCCTATCTTCAAGATGGACCTCTGTCAATTGAACTGTTGCTGCGTTTGTAGCGCTCACACATTGACAGCAACTGCAGCTTATTTTAGTCCTGGTTCTGTTTGGTGTGCAGAGTCAACCACGCGACCTGTGATGTAAGTATTTTTTTATGGTAACTGTGAATACTGTATTTATTTAAGATTAAAATCTTCCACTAGCAACTATATTTTATTTTTATTTATACTTTTAGGGATTTTTCAAAAAGGGGTTACCAGAGGAGGAGATTGAAAGGCTTCTAAAAGAAGATTTGGACGACAACAAGTGTTCTGAATTTGACTGGTCTGACAAGGAAGAAGAACAAATAGTAGTTAGTGATCACAACAGTGAATCAGAAGCAGAAGTAGTTCCTTTAGAGGGAGGAGGACATACATATATCGAAGACGAAATACAACTTAATGAAGATGAAAAAAATGGTGACGATAATTTTGATTTTATGTGTGGGTATTTTGTTGGTAAAAATGGCAAAACTAAGTGGTCCACGGAAAGTGTAGGAGCCAAAACGGCGAAAGCGCCCTCAAAAAATATAAAAAAATTCTACCGGGTCCGAAGAGGTCTGCTAAGGGCATTACACAATAAGTGACAGCAATCAGTAAGATTGTTAGTGCAGATATGATTAATTCACTTGTGGAATACATCAATCAGCAACGCAGTATCACAGGAGAGAGAGAGAGAGAGAGAGAGAGAGATGAAGGAAACTTCTAGGGAAGAGATATATGCTTTCCTTGCAATCTTTATATTGACTGGTTTGAAGGGTGGAAATAAAACAAAAGTTGAAGAACTTTGCAGTAAAGATGGCACTGGTATAAAGATCCATAGTTTGTATATCATACAGACGGTTCTTATTCTCCTCAGGAGCGTGAGATTTGACGACAAATTGACAAGAACACAAAGACGCAAGAGCGACAAATTTGCAGCAATCAGATCATATTTAGATAATTTTGTCACCAATTGTAAGGAAAGATATAGTTTGGAAGAGTTTGTAACCATTGATGAGATGCTCACACGTTTTAGAGGGCGATATGCGTATGTTCAGTACATACCGAACAAACCAGGAAAATACAGCCCGAAATTCTTTGCTATTTGCGATGCCAAAAACATTCCATACAGAATGTGTTGAGCTGTACCGTGGAACGCAACCAAATGGCCCTAACAGTGTGCCAAATAAACCGTACGATATCACGCATCGCCTGGCAGAACCTGTGCTGTGATGAAATCGGAATATTACCTTTTATATTTGGTATACCAGTTATCCACTGTCAGCCTTACTTTTGCAGAGAAACGTCACATGGATTGGAACTCTGAAGAAAAATAAAACGGAAATTCCCCCGGAATTCCTACCTCTGAAATCCAGGAAGATTAGGTCTTCATTGTTTGGATACCAGAAAGATATCACACTGATGTCATATGTGCCCAAAAGAAACAAATGTGCTGTTCTGCTTAACACCATGCACAGTGAAGGCACAGTCGATGAGAATACCAATAAACCGTACATTATCGTGGACTATAACCGACAAAAGGAAGGGTCGATACAGTCGACCTAATGTACAGTAAGCATTCAGTTGCACGAGTAACAAGGAGGTGGACAGTGGCTGAATGGTTCGCCGTACTAAACATCGCTGGTATCATTACCCAAACACTGTTTCACTGCAATGCAGAAAACCCAACAACACCAACGGGGCTGTTTGTGAAACAGTTATCCCAAAAACTTATTAAAGATCATTTAGTTACAGGATCCAACATTTCGATGCTTCCAAATGATCTCAAAATATTTTCGTTGCCTTATAAATAGCAAGAACCTCAAGAACCAGAAGAACCTCCAAACAAAAAGAAGAGTCGCTGCGATGTGTTTGGCAGAGAAAACAATGTTGTCACCACACTTCGTTGTAGTCAGTGTTAAGATGTCTGTATGCAAGAAGCATTCCGCAGTTGGGTGTGAGAAGTGTGCGCGTAACACTACGGATGAGATAGAGGAACAGGATGAGTAAACTTTGTTTTTACGTAGAAACACTATAGTCATGTTCAATAAAGAGAGTATAATCCAATAAAAGCTGTATGAGTAACATATGCTGAGAAAGAATGAAGGTCAAATGTTATTTAACTTGATCCTGTATGTTAGGAGTGCATTGTTAAATGAAAAACTAGATTCCTTAATTAGATTTTAATTGTATCTTTAGAAACAATAAAGGTGAAATATTAAAACTTGTATTTCTATTAATTAAAACACCAAAATAAACTTATTAGTTTTCAGTAGGGAGCATATTATGGTATAACTTTTCACATCTTTAGTGAAAATAATGGATGGTTGACAGAGTCAACCACGCGGCCACTGGTGTTACAAAAATCGATGCGACCACTCGACGGTTAAAATGGACATGTGGCATTTACTGCTGATAGTATTGCAGATCTAACAGAGACAGCTCATTGGCATTTCATGTTTCCAAAACCGAAGATTTATTTAAGAGTAATTAATTTTTGAAACATAGGATTTGCCTGTTTTGCTCATGAAATGGGTTACTGTCATATGCGGAATTTATCGATTCCATACACAATTACGGAAATTCTTCTCGTCGGACAGTGAGAAAACAACTGGTTTCAGTACAGCAATATGAGCACCCAGGAGCACAGATGAAATGTAGCTTTCATTCTGTTCATGTCGTGCACGTCTGCCGAGTGCTGGCTGTATCGAAAAAAGAAATGTGTTTCACGATACAAGAAAAACAAAATACGTTAAAATTTCGCATAGAATGTAGAAGCCACTTGATGAGAGCAACTGAGCTGTACTCAGTAAAGATTTATTTGAGACTAAGTGATTGGATTACTCTCTTTGAAACTGTAATGGTTGCACTGGTAAAAGACAGGGTGTGTACAGACACCAGACGGCAATTCTAAGCGTCGAGGGGCGTGAAAGGGAAGAGAACTGGGTGAGGTGGTGTTGTAGACTATCCTCGCTATTACTGAATCTGTACGTTGAGCAAGCGGTAAACGAAACCAAAGAAAAATGTAGAGAGGTGTTTAGGTTTCAGGCGGAACAAAGAAAAACGCTGAGATTTGCCAATGACATTGCAATTCTGTGACAGACAGCAAAGGACTTTTCAGAGCAGTTGAACGGAGTGGCCAGTATACTGAAAGGAGGATACAAGATAAACATCAACAAAAGCAATAGAGGAAGATAATGAAATGTAGGTAAATTAAATCAAATTACAGTGAAGGAATTAGATTAGGAAACAAGACACTGAAAATAGTAGATGAGTTGTGCTATTTAGGGTGACGAACGAAATAGATATGATATAAAATGTAGACCGGTGATGACAAGAAAAAAGTTTCTGAATAAGAGAAATTTTGGACGGCTAATTTCAATTTAAGAGTTAGGAGGTCTTTTTCTAGAGGTGTTTGTGTGGGTTGTAGGCTTGTATGAATGTCAAACATGGACGATGAACGGTTCAGATAAGGAGAGTGTATAAACGTTGGGAACGTGGTGTTACAGAAGAACGCTGAATATTGGATGGTTAGATCGTGTAACAAATTAGGAGGTACTGAACAGAGTAGGGTAGAAAAGAATTTTGTGAAACAACTTTGTTAAAATATGTAATCAGTTTAAAGAACACACTCTGAGTCATGAAGGAATCACCAGTTAAGTGCTGAACGTAATTTTAGTGAGTAAAATTGTAGATGGAGATGAACAGATGAATAGAGAAAGCAGTTGGAAAGCCATGCGGGTTGCAGTAGTTACTTGGAGATGAAATAGCATGGAGAGTGGCATGTAACATGTCTTCAGATAGAAGACCACAACAACGACAAAAATGTGATTGGTCGTTACTTCAATGAAGGTTCCTTAATGATTTATTACAGGAGAGGATAGCCTAAGCTCCACTGACCGAGTAATGTGATGTTGCAAAACGGATGGAGGAGGTCTAGGAATGTAGAACCAGTTCCTTGGCCATCGTTGAATCATAAATGCAGTGGTAACAAAAGGATATTTAATCAGCAGAATTCATACAACTGTTTTGCACAACGTCCCTGTGGCGTGAGATGACCCTATTGTGTGTATTATGTGTATTGAAGCGGGGACCTACAAACGACGAGAGACTTCGTCCCGCCGTAGCTCTCAGAGGTCCTCAACCCCACAGCAGTCCACCCACCCCTCGGCCACCCGACACCGAACCCAGAGTTACTGTGCGGTTCGGCGCCCAGTGGACCCACCCCGTGAACGTCTCATAATAGACGAATATAACCCCAAATGTTGGCGTGGTAGAGCAATTATGGTGTACGCGTACGTGGAGACAGGGTTTGTACAGAGATCGCCGAATTAGTGTAACTGAGGCAGAGTAAGGAGAACCGAACGCGCATTCGCCGAGGCAGAATGAAAACCTCCTTAAAGGCTGGCCGGCACACCGGACCTCGACACAGACCCACTGGGTGGGGTCGTGTAGGGGACCAGCACCCCTTGGCGCTCGGTAAGCAGTGAGTTAGACTGCACGGCCAGCCGGGAGGGCTGCGATGGCGTTATGTGGCGGTGGAGCACGCAGGAGCTTGAGGCAACAGAGGGACGTCGGACCAGCAGGTGGCCACGACAGAGCACCAGTGTCAGCGCACAACTACTCGCTCGCACCAGGTGCACAGTGGCAGCAGTCTCATTTTTATTTTCTCTATTATTTAATGAGCGTTTTATTAGTGTGAATGCCCACTATTATTATTTGATTTTTATTTATGGTTTGGTTTAGTGATTCCTTTTCATTGTTTCCTCCTTTTATTTGAGTCCTTTTAATTATGTTTGCGGTGGTTATGAAGCCTGTATTGCTTACTGTTCTCCTTATGTTAAAGAATACGGTAATACCATATGCGTTCCGAAGCTGTTGATCTCGTTGAGTCTCCTTGCAGCAATCGTTAAAGATAGTTTATCGCTCTACGGAAATCGATCGGTACAGCCAAGTGCTATGCTGTGTAGTGTGTATGGATGTGGCATCCAACTTAAGTTCATGAAATTATTTAGGTCTTCGGAGAAATATTCTCGACGAATCCTAAAACCGTGTGTAGCAGCAGGTTCGCGCCATCAGACCACACAAAACTTTCGAACGACTTGCGTCTTTATAATCACTAGATATTTCCTTAGAAATGATTGTTATGAACTCTACACACCTGATACTCCTTTTGTTCATTTATATGTATTCATTTTCTTCAATACCATAGAATATAGGTTACTCCCACAATGATGTCTTCCCCCAATCTCCTCTTAATCCTACACAGAACATTTCTCTTCCAATGTCCAACATGGAATAAGCGCCCGAGCGGAAACAATAACGGACGAGTGTCACTAAAATGCAGCAAGTGCCAAAATAAGACTAAAATTAAAGGTGACAGTCCACATAGGCAGTGTGCACGTCAACAGTGTCAAAGTGGAAAGCAGCATGTAAAGAGGAGAACTGCAAGAGAACGTAGGGGAAGGAGTTAAAATGAAACACATAGCTCATGTTTGGAACTGGCCTAGTACAAGAATGAAAAGGAGTGGTCAGCCACTCGTCAACACACTAAAAATTCCAACCTAAAATATTAGGCTAAAGCCCAGAAACATCACAGTACCTTAGAACTTTCTTGACACTCGCCTCGTCATCGGCTAAAATCGAGGGCAGATCCCAACTAATATTAACTTCCGCCCTGACAGAACGATATAAATCACACTCAACTAAAATGTACAGTGATTCGTACGCCACAGGCATCACACAGCGGGGGTTGCTCTCGCCGTAGTAAGATGGCATGCGTAAGAGGACAGTGCCCTATGCGAAGACGTGTAAAGGTCACTTCGTCCCGCCTAGGTGACCGGCAGGAGGAACGCCACGGCTGGACGGTGGGTTTCACCAACCACACCTTATTTTCCCTCACCGCCAGCCATTCCTCCTCCCACAATTGCATAGACTTCCACCGCAGCACAGAAACGACACCTTGCAAAGGAATAGAACATTGTGTCACCTCCAGTAATCGGCAGGCGTCCTTGGCAGCTCGATCAGCTTGTTCATTTCCTCGTATGCCCACATGCTCTGGCACCCAGCAAAAGGACACTTGCTTGCCCTGTCGTTCGAGGGTGTACACTTGGTCCTAAATCAGCTGTTCCAACTTCTCCGCTGGGTACAGGTTCTGCAATGACTGTAATAAGCTCAGTGAGTCAGAGAAAATTAGAAAGTGTTTGCCCTGAGTACACCGTATCTGCTCCAATGCCTTCAGGATCGCGTGAAGTTCTGCGGAAAAAACAGTGTATTCCTGGGGAAGGCGAATCCTGATGACACGATCAGGGAACACTACTGAGCAACCAAGAAAATCCCCCTGTTGGGATCCATCAGTGTAGACTAAAATCATGATGCCTATCGAAAATATTAAAAAACAAAGATTTGAAAGCAAAATCTGATGTACTGTCTTTCTTAAAATTTGCAAAATCTAAATTCTGTCTGGGCCTCTGGAGGAGCCAAGGTGGATATCTGCTCCAACCACGACGTGAAACATTAAAACCGGCCACACACATCTCTAAAATGAAATCCTTTGCACGAATCCCATAGGGCCTTGTTGCTCGTTGCCGGTTGCGGAAAAGCCTTTCCAGTGGAGGCCAAGCAATAGTGTGGTATGCAGGTGTGTATGGTATGGCTAATGTTTTATAGGCCTGGCGCACCATTATTAGATGCCGCCGGAGGTGAAGTGGCGATTCACCTGCCTCTGCACAGAGGCTCGGTATGGGGCTCGTTCTGAACGCCCCAGTGGCAAACCGAATCCCCTCATGGTGCACCACATCCAACAGCTTTAAATAAGTGGGTCTTGTAGACCCATACACCGTGCATCTATAATCAAGCCGGGATACTGATCGGAATGTGCTGGCGGCAGACAACAGCGTTTGCCGCTTATTAACTGTCTAAATTTCATTATCACTCGCTACTTGTCATAAGGTTAAATGTTTGACATTAGCAGTTTGAGTAACTGTTAACAACTCAAGTGACCATGGACTTTCGCTCAACAAAGCCTTCCCTTTAGAACGAGGATTCCTGAGGAAAAACATTGGAAAATCCCGAACAAGGCTCATTAAACCTTATGTTTCCACTCAGTAGTTTCCAAAGGCCGGCCGCGGTGGTCTAGCGGTTCTAGGCGCTCAGTCCGGAAACGCGCGACTGCTACGGTTGCAGGTTCCAATCCTTCCTCGGGCATGGATGTGTGTGATGTCCTTAGGATAGTTAGGTTTAAGTAGTTCTAAGTTCTAGGGGACTGAGGACCACAGATGTTAAGTCCAATAGCGCTCCGAGCCATTTGAACCATTTTGAACCAAGTTTCCAAAACTCTATTAAAGATCTATTGAATCTAATACCGACATAAATTCCTCAAAATTCTCTTCTGAAGCATGAATTACTTTTTTCCTAGACCAATACATCGCGAAAAATGCCTTTTCAATCTCTTTCTACGTCTCGGATGTGGCCACAGGTCACCATCACCCCGAATGAATCCTGGCACATAACTTATTTTCTATGCTTCCGTCCCTACCCTGGATAATATACCTCGAAATCCACGTGTAAACACTACAGGGTTTATTGGTTTCCTGTCGGATGAAATTGTCTGTGTTCAAGCAATCTCTTTTCCATCAACACCACAGCGTAAAAATTGTTGTTGGGCGGCGCTGCTTGCATTCCGTTGTAACTCAATTTTATAGGTTGCGAAGCATGACCATTCCGGTAACAAGCTTCTGGTGTTGAATTCTGCGTACGTTCAACCTCACGCAGTTCATTCCGGCACTCCTTTACTGCACCTTGCATTTGTTCGAGATCTTTGGAAATATTTTCCACAGAATGAACTATTTCGTCTTTCCATTGCTTAAAGTTCGTTCCTAATCCATCTTTAATGTCCTTTAAGTCTTCCTTAATACTCTTAGCAATGCGCAAAATTTCGATCGGCAATTTGTTTACTGCTTCTTGCATCCACACATAGCATCACTTGATTGTCTTTCGCAGATGTCCATTCGTCCAGTTTACTGGAAAATTCCTGTTGTTGTTGCTGAAAATTTTCCCGTATGTGTTTATCACAATCACAATCCATATTTGTTATCGTTTCTGTCAACTCAACCACGGAATTCTTTACTTCCTCCTGTTTCGACTTCATAGTATGCATTTCGTGTGTAACCTGTTGTAGCTCGAAAGGAAATTTCCCTTGGTTCTCGCGTAACTCTTTATCTCTTTTAAGATCAGTTGTTGTTGCGTCACAAACGATTGAATAACCACTGACATACCTGTCTGCTTCTGACATAAGACAGACTGCTTTTGTGCCATGTCTGTTTGCTTTTGTAACGTGGTTTGCACTATAGTTGCCATGTCAGTTCGTTTCTGTGACACATCCTCCTGCTTCTGGGATACAGCTTCTATCCTTACAGACAAAAGTTTTAGTTGCTCTAAAATCTGAGCGATCAGGTTTGTCTCCTGCTGAGAAGAAGATGATATTTCCTCTACAGCAGAATTATCACTCATTTCATGAACGTCTGGAAATTTTTCAAGATCCATCATTACTTGAGATCTAGTTTTTACCATAAAAAATCAGGATATACAAAAAATACCTAACAGGTTTAACACTTAAATACAGTATAACATGAAATTACACCTGACGAGAATGAACATATATTCTCTATATCTACTTCTGCAATACTGAAAAAATGGAAAAATCTAACTACCTCTTCCTCTACAGACTGAGAATATTAATTTCTGTCTACATATAGACGAGATTGAGTAAAGGTTGTGAAATGTTTGTGTGTGCCTGCCTTATTCAGCCTGAAGCAGTGAGAAGTTCTGCGGTGGGGATCGTGACTGCTCTGCTCACCGTACCAAACTCCATCAAAGCTCAGCGTACTTGGAACACACACAATGAAACAAGTAGTACATACACACAATATACAACAACAATTTTTAATTGTAGGCTGTCTTGAAACGGACGCCTATTTAAAGTTCTTACTTTTATTGTCTCCATTATTTAATGAGCGTTTTATTAATGTGATTGCGTATTATTATTGTTTGATTTTTATTTATGGTTTGGTTTAACGATTCCTTTTCACTGTTTGCTCCTTTTATTTAAGTTGAGTCCTTTTAATTATGTTTCGGTGATTATGAAGTCTATATTGCTTACTGTTCTCCCTAAGTATATGAATACGGTAATACGATATGCGTTTCGCAGTAGCAGATCTCGTTGGGTTTCCTTGCTGGAACTTCTCCACCTGCTATCGCTAAAGATAGTTAATCCCTCTACGGAAATCGATCGGTACATCCAACTGGTATGCTGTGTCATGTGTATGGAACGTGGCATCCAACTTAAGTTAATGAAATTATTTAGGTCTTCGGGGAAATGTTCTCGACGAACCCCAAAACCGTGTATAGCTGCAGGTTCGCACCATCAAACCACACAAAACTTCTGAACGACTTGCGTCTATATAATCACTGAATATTTCCTTAGAAATGATTAACGGTTATGAACTCTACACACCTGATACTCCTTTTGTCCTTTTGTACGTATTTATTTTCTTCAGTACAATAAAATGTAGATCACTGCCTTAATGGTGTCTTCCAATAATCATCTCTTAATCCGATATAGAACACCTCTTTCCCAATGTCCAACACGGAATAATTATCTTGTAGCCGGAGCTTAATACAGTTTGTATATCTTTGTAATCGAGTTCGCAAGGTGGTGCTTAAAATCCAGAGAGTACTTAACTCTCGCGCAGGTATTTTACATTTTTTGTTGTATTAATAGCCAAGACCGCCATAGACCGGTCATGCTGTATTGTGACATATCACCCCGGATTACAAGTCTATTAAAAAAGAATTATAATTACTATCATCCTTCGTCAGGCTCTTCATTGGGGCAGATGTCATTCTCGCTTGTCTAACCCCGAAGGCCGGCCCCTCCATGACCTGGAGGATACTTTAGCACTATCAGTCCATGACCACCACGAACCCACCCATATCCCAGTCCGCTCTCCACGAACCGGCCTCTGACCATGAGCCAGTACTCTTGCACCTCACCAATGCTGCCCTTTCATTTGATGCTCGTTCCACTGCGACCCTCACCAATTGGGACAAGTTTGCCAGGGTACTTAATAACACCACTCGACACGACCTCAATTTGAGACCACCGGCCAATATAGTCCGCGCTGTGGATTACCTTACCGCCAAAATACAGATAGCGGTGAAACTCTGCACCTCGAAATTTAACACCCCTGGACGACTTGCCCCCTCTGTTACGAGAGCTGAAGGTGCAGAAGAACCGCTACCGCCGGAAGTGGAAGCAGTTTCGAGACCCTCAGGACAAACGCCAAATGAGACGCCTCCAACGCGAATTCAGCCACCGGCTCGCCGAATGGAGGTCTGAACAGTGGGAGGACAGGATGTCCACTTCCTACTCCACCAAAAAAGTGACTGGGCTGTCATTCGCACCCTGCGGCGTTGTAAGCCAGCGACTGCCCATCCTACTTGCACAGCAGCGGGCTTGTCTTATGATACCCTGCAAATTGTGGAAACGCTGGCAGATGCGTTCGAGGCCCAAAACCGCCCTCTGGTCCAGGACCTTTCTCCGAACGAACTACAGGAAGAACATGAAGTCCTGACAGCTGTTGCTGCTTTCCGCAACCGCCCACCCCAGTCTGCTCCCCTTCTTACGTCCATGGCAGAAATTCAGCGCATCCTTCGACGGAAACGTGGCCGGTCGGCCCCTGGATTGGACGGAATTTCAAATGAACATCTTTGCCACCTTCCCCGCACACCACTCATCTTGTTCACCAAGATTTTAAACTGTTGTCTCACATCTGGCCTTTTCCCCCCTCAGTGGAAACAAGCCAAGCTGATTGCGATCCCCAAGAGGTCCAAGGACCCTACAGTCCCCACCAACAACAGGCCCATCAGCCTCCTAAACACTATGGCGAAGGTCCTTGAATCTGTGATCCTTCACCGACTTTCCCAACCTCTTGCGGCAGCTGGGACGATCCGTCCTGAGCAGTTTGGATTCACTTCGCACCTCTCTGCTGAACTTCAGGTCCTACGGATCACTGAACACATCAGCAAAGGCTTCAACACCGCCAAGTCGACAGCTGCCATTTTTCTGGACTTGCAAAACGCCTACGACAAGATCTGGCAAGACAACCTCGTACACAAGATGCTGACACAGACCCCTATACCGGATATTTATGTCAAGATCGTGGATGACTTCGTCCGTGGCAGGACTTTCCTAGTGGCTCAACGGGGAATGCGTTCTGGCATTCGCCAATTGTCGGCAGGCACTCTGCAAAGATCGATGCTATCTCCCATCCTTTTTAATATCTATGTGAATGATAACGCCGGTCATCCCCGAATGCCACCTTGCACGATACGCTCTGACGACACAGCACTATACACCACTGGCCGCATTACTGACGCCGTCGTCGCCCGCCTCCAGCGACAGGTGGACGCCACTATCACCTGGTGCCGGACAAACAAAATAGCTCTCAATGCCGCCAAAACTACGGCAGTTTACTTCACGAAACGGCGCCCAGTCCTCCGCCGCAATATCTCGATTGCAGGTGTGCAGGTGCCCTGGTCCCCGACAACCACCTATCTCGGGGTCCAGATGGACCACAAGTTGCTCTTCCACTGTCATGCGGAGTATGTCACCAACAAGGGGCAAAAGCTAACCAGGGCTTTGTACCCGCTCTTTCGCAGTAGGGAACTTAACCTGCATACCAAGCTCCGCATTTACCGAACAGTTATCCTGCCTGCCCTCACGTATGGATCTGCTGCATGGGCCACGATTAGTGTCACCAGGATGCGGACATTGCAGCGCCTACAGAACAAGGTGCTCAGGTGGAGTCTGCACGCCCCGCCACTCACGAGAATTGTCACTCTCCACGAGGAAGCTGATATCGTCCCCCTAAAGACGACCATACGCAACAACGCGCGGCGGCTCTATGAGAAAGTGGATGCCTTGCGGGACACTGTCCATGGGTTACGCCACGTTGGGACCACACTTCCACGCCGCTGGCATCGACATCCGGTTCCCCTAACCATCCTAGAGGAATCGGATTCAGACCATGGCTAACGATAGGTCTGGCACGCCCACCACGGACGCATCATTTGGCGGGACTAGCCCCCATTCTACGTCCAATACTTTCCAATCATACCTGCCCACGTTAGGCTAATTTTTTCTGCCTGACTCATGTAGTACTGTCACCGTCAGAGGGTGGTACGGGACTACAAGTCCCACCGCCACACCTCCAAAGTGAATTGCAGTGATGCAGTCACTGCACTGTGGATAATTTTACTGCCTCACCAACACAGTTAGACCGCAATAGACCGGTGATGCTGTATTGTAACATATCACAACAAAAAAAGAAAAAAAAAATCACGAAGACGGTTAGACCGCAATAGACCGGTGATGCTGTATTGTAACATATCACCCCGGACTACAAGTCCATTAAAAAAAAAATTATAATTACTATCATCCTTCGTCAGGCTCTTCATTGGGGCAGATGTCATTCTCGCGTGTCTAACCCCGAAGGCCGGCCCCTCCATGACCTGGAGGATACTTTAGCACTATCAGTCCATGACCACCACGAACCCACCCATATCCCAGTCCGCTCTCCACGAACCGGCCTCTGACCATGAGCCAGTACTCTTGCACCTCACCAATGCTGCCCTTTCATTTGATGCTCGTTCCACTGCGACCCTCACCAATTGGGACAAGTTTGCCAGGGTACTTAATAACACCACTCGACACGACCTCAATTTGAGACCACCGGCCAATATAGTCCGCGCTGTGGATTACCTTACCGCCAAAATACAGATAGCGGTGAAACTCTGCACCTCGAAATTTAACACCCCTGGACGACTTGCCCCCTCTGTTACGAGAGCTGAAGGTGCAGAAGAACCGCTACCGCCGGAAGTGGAAGCAGTTTCGAGACCCTCAGGACAAACGCCAAATGAGACGCCTCCAACGCGAATTCAGCCACCGGCTCGCCGAATGGAGGTCTGAACAGTGGGAGGACAGGATGTCCACTTCCTACTCCACCAAAAAAGTGACTGGGCTGTCATTCGCACCCTGCGGCGTTGTAAGCCAGCGACTGCCCATCCTACTTGCACAGCAGCGGGCTTGTCTTATGATACCCTGCAAATTGTGGAAACGCTGGCAGATGCGTTCGAGGCCCAAAACCGCCCTCTGGTCCAGGACCTTTCTCCGAACGAACTACAGGAAGAACATGAAGTCCTGACAGCTGTTGCTGCTTTCCGCAACCGCCCACCCCAGTCTGCTCCCCTTCTTACGTCCATGGCAGAAATTCAGCGCATCCTTCGACGGAAACGTGGCCGGTCGGCCCCTGGATTGGACGGAATTTCAAATGAACATCTTTGCCACCTTCCCCGCACACCACTCATCTTGTTCACCAAGATTTTAAACTGTTGTCTCACATCTGGCCTTTTCCCCCCTCAGTGGAAACAAGCCAAGCTGATTGCGATCCCCAAGAGGTCCAAGGACCCTACAGTCCCCACCAACAACAGGCCCATCAGCCTCCTAAACACTATGGCGAAGGTCCTTGAATCTGTGATCCTTCACCGACTTTCCCAACCTCTTGCGGCAGCTGGGACGATCCGTCCTGAGCAGTTTGGATTCACTTCGCACCTCTCTGCTGAACTTCAGGTCCTACGGATCACTGAACACATCAGCAAAGGCTTCAACACCGCCAAGTCGACAGCTGCCATTTTTCTGGACTTGCAAAACGCCTACGACAAGATCTGGCAAGACAACCTCGTACACAAGATGCTGACACAGACCCCTATACCGGATATTTATGTCAAGATCGTGGATGACTTCGTCCGTGGCAGGACTTTCCTAGTGGCTCAACGGGGAATGCGTTCTGGCATTCGCCAATTGTCGGCAGGCACTCTGCAAAGATCGATGCTATCTCCCATCCTTTTTAATATCTATGTGAATGATAACGCCGGTCATCCCCGAATGCCACCTTGCACGATACGCTCTGACGACACAGCACTATACACCACTGGCCGCATTACTGACGCCGTCGTCGCCCGCCTCCAGCGACAGGTGGACACTACTATCACCTGGTGCCGGACAAACAAAATAACTCTCAATGCCGCCAAAACTACGGCAGTTTACTTCACGAAACGGCGCCCAGTCCTCTGCCGCATTATCTCGATTGCAGGTGTGCAGGTGCCCTGGTCCCCGACAACCACCTATCACGGGGTCCAGATGGACCACAAGTTGCTCTTCCACTGTCATGCGGAGTATGTCACCAACAAGGGGCAAAAGCTAACCAAGGCTTTGTACCCGCTCTTTCGCAGTAGGGAACTTAACTTGCATACCAAGCTCCGCATTTACCGAACAGTTATCCTGCCTGCCCTCACGTATGGATCTGCTGCATGGACCACGATTAGTGTCACCAGGATGCGGGCATTGCAGCGCCTGCAGAACAAGGTGTTCAGGTGGAGCCTGCACGCCCCGCCACTCACGAGAATTGTCACTCTCCACGAGGAAGCGGATATCGTCCCCCTAAAGACGACCATACGCAACAACGCGCGGCGGCTCTATGAGGAAGTGGATGCCTTGCGGGACACTGTCCATGGGTTACGCCACGTTGGGACCACACTTCCACGCCGCTAGCATCGATATCCCATTCCCCTAACCATCCTAGAGGAATCGGATTCCGACCATGGCTAACGATAGGTCTGGCACGCCCACCACGGACGCATCATTTGGCGGGACTAGCCCCATTCTACGTCCAATACTTTCTAACCACACCCGCCCACGTTAGGCTAAATTTTTCTGCCTGACTCATGTAATACTGTCACCGTGAGAGGGTGGTACGGGACTACAAGTCCCACCGCCACACCTCCAAAGTGAATTGCAGTGACACAGTCACTGCCCTGTGGATAAATTTACTGCCTCACCAACACAGTTAGACCGCAATAGACCGGTGATGCTGTGTAGTAACATATCACATAAAAAAAATTATTATTGCTGCATGGGCCACGATTACGCAACAACGCGCGGCGGCTCTATGAGAAAGTGGTGCCTTGCGGGACACTGTCCATGGGTTACGCCACTTTGGGACCACACTTCCATGCCGCTGGCATCGACATCCGGTTCCTCTGGCACGCCCACCACGGACGCATCATTTGGCGGGACTAGCCCCCATTCTACGTCCAATGCTTTCCAATCATACCTGCCCACGTTAGGCTAAATTTTTCTGCCTGACTCATGTAGTACTGTCACCGTCAGAGGGTGGTACGGGACTACAAGTCCCACCGCCACACCTCCAAAGTGAACTGCAGTGACCCAGTCACTGCCCTGTGTATAAATTTACTGCCCCACCAACACAGTTAGACCGTAATAGACTGGTGATGCTGTATTGTAACATATCACAAAAAAAAATATATTGTTGCAACAGATGAATAGAGTTAGCAGTTGGAGAAGAATGTGGGTTGAAGTAGTTACTTGTGGTCCACAGCAGTCCACCCACCACACCGCCGCACCACACCGAACTCCGAGCTATTGGTCGGCTCGGCCCCCAGCGGACCCACACGAGGAACGTCTCATACCAGACGAGTATAACCCCAAAGGTTGGCGTGGTTATTATGGTGTTTGCGTACGTGGAGACAGTGTTTGCGCATCAATCGCCGACATAGTGTAACTGAGGCGTAATAAGGAGAACCAGCCTTCCATTCGCAGAGGCAGTAAAAATCCACAGTCTACCTGGCACACCGGACCTCGACAGAAATCCACTGGGTGGATTCGTGTAGGAGACTGGCATTCCTTGCTCCTCGGTAAGCAGTGAGTTAGACTGCACGGCTAGCCCAGAGGGCTATGATGACCTTATGTGTTGGCGAGGCACGCAGGAGCTTGAGGCAGCAGGGGGACGGCAGGCCAGCAGGTGGCCACGACAGAGCAGCAGTGTCAGCGCACAAGTACATCAGTCTCAGTGGCACCAGGTGCACAGTGTTAGCAATCTCAGTTGTGCACCAGCCTGTTTGGTATAAACGCAACGATTATCCTGTAGCTAGCTATGAGTCAAGTACTGGAGGCACCGAAGTACAGACTGATAATATACAGCTCACTCCCATGCAGGTGACAACATGCAGTAGAAAGTAGGTGGAAAGCACCAGTGTTGTATATCAGATTGACTGACTCACATTGGGCAATGGAGGCCTTCATGGAATAGGCAAATGTCAATGACAGATACTGCAGAGTCTCGAAGGGCAATATTTTTACCAGCTTCCCTCGGTGTTATTACGAAAAGTCACTCCTTTCAGTCATGTGTAGGGCACAGGCAGCAAGCACCAGGGCCCAGTGTGTCGTAACCATGCTCTCCACAGCACAGAGTGAAAGTTTCTGCCATGCTGACTAAGGACCTTTCTGGCTCCGCCAGCGGGATTTAAAAGGCAGCGGACTGCAAGTTGAGAAACGAGCTTGGTTAGCTGATGGCTGTAAGACTCCTCATCCATTTAGATCATTTGGTCCACAGATCCGCCAGCTTCTGTCATATCTCTGATGACTTGTGTATTTCATAGTACATCTACAATTGTTTTAAATTTTATACGATTTTCGTTCCAGCTCCTCTGGAACGAATCCAGTCCAGGTCTCAATGAGCAATGGCTGATACAGGTAACGACTGGATACTCCATGACCAGCCACAGTGTGTCAAACTGCATGTGGTCTGGAAGAGCATACTTCTTGTGATACAGACATCGTCATTCCTCGGATTTGCTTGGTTGACCTCGGAAGTACCCAGTACAAAACGACATTTCTGTTACTATTGCGATGTGGCATTTTACAGTTGGCATAACTCTCTTCAGTTCAGCAGATTCATAGGGTCAGCACTGTTTACTCTTAGCTGTATATTCGTCGGATGAAGGTCATTCACAGGTCGTCGGATCGTTCGCACAAAAAGAAACAGTCTAAAGATATATCGTCATAAGCCTTAAAAATTGAATTACAGAAGAGAGAGATGAGAATAATCAGCATGTATTATGCTGTCGCATAATGGACGATTACTAAAATTTTTCTGTGAGACATTACAACAAGAAGTAGAAAGTATCAAAGATTTAGTTGACAATGGAAGAACAAGGAATTACAAAGATCGACAGACAGTTCCATGTTTGTGCACATCAAGAAGCACTCTGTGCTAAATTTATAGGCGTGGAGCATTTGGTAGCACTGGTGTTATGAATGCTAAATTTTTTGAAATCGCACTCAGTGTTTCATTGTCGGTTGCAACAGTTTTCGATGGAGCTGCACAAAGAATATGGAGAACTTATATATTACTATAAAGTACGTTGCCGAAGTCAAGGGGCATGACTGGAATATTTTGCGATTTAAAACCCGTTTTTATTGAATATATGAAGGAAAAATGAGTGTTAGGAACGCAAATTAGAACATCCGGAAAGGATTGTCGACCTTGCATTTTAAGTGGACGTGACTGCACAGTGTCCACAATAAGAAACTATAATGTGAGACGCATTTGCTTACATGGGGACGCACTTAAAAAGAAAATTGTATTGCAGCGCATTGTAGGAGGAACAAATCCTGACAAAAACTAAGTATATATCACTCTTCACTGATATTAAAGAATGTGTGAGGTTTGAATAATTCTTTGTGTCCTTGAAAGAATTGGAAAAATATTTCTCTAAATGTATTGAGGAATTTTCCATCCCACATCTGTTTTCGATCTGTTTTCTTCATTGTTTTCCATTTCAGTTGACAGTGCACCTGTGCATGTCCAGAAGTAACTGATTGACCCACGTATTTCCTGTTGTAAAGGCAACTCCTTTGATGTTAAAACTGTACAGGATGTGTACATAGTTTCCCTCAGGTAGGGTTTCTGTATCCCCATCGTGAAGTTGAAAATGTGCTACAGCTACAATATTTTGACCATCATATGTGTGAAACTAAATAACTCACGATTACATAGAAAAGACAGTGTGAAACTCTGAGAAATTGTCTGCATCTGTCGGTATGATAACATTCTTCAGTCGGCCATAAATAATTAAATAACCTTGAAAATCTGTTTTGTTTGTGATCTGTTATACTGAGAAATGTGAGGTATAAAACGAAGTCATTTGCTGTACGACTTAATCGTCATTTAAATGCAGCATGTTTGCCGTTTCCCCCCTCCTGACACAAAGACAATGTGGGGCAGTAGCGTGGCAAATGTACAGCCCAGCTGAGCGTTTGTAGCTAGAGAGCGCAGGCTCTAGCTTAGTTATAGATCACTAGCTCAATCATACCACCCGAGCTAGTTCATTCTGAAGAGCTAATGGTAGATCAATATGTAAATCATGTAATTCTTTTGGAAATACTATATCTGCTTTAAAAATATATCCACTTTTAACAGTATCTGATATTTCACTAATTTTTGTACAGTCAAAACGATTCTGTTCTTCTCATTCAAATCCACCAAATAGTAAGTATTGACTTATAGCATAAGTATATAAATAATTTGCATCTAACTATGCTGGATAATTTGTTATCTTTTTAATATGAAAACCCTTTTTGTATTTTTGTTTGCTTTAATGCATCTTTTACAATGCTGTGATATTCTTCCTCTTATTAATTTTTAAACATTAAAATCGTAATGTAATAATGTAATAAATCAAGTGGTTGTTTAGTAATTTTCAAAATTGCATCCCTAGATCATACTGGTGCAGTAAAATACCAAGATGGATCAAGACCATATGCTTTATACAAGTTCTTCAAAAGTTTTCCAATACATCAGACAATAATAAGACATCTGATTTAATATATAGATAATGATATTCATCCAGATTTTTAATATTAAATTTTTCCCTAACTAATATTGGACGTTTATAATTTCCATCACTTATTTCAAAGTCATTCAGTTTACTGTAAAATTCTACCTTTGCTGGTAATTGTGCATCTTCAAATTTGGTCCAAGTATCCATGTACTCATATGGATATACACTTTTTCTGATCACTATATCGAATAATTCTTCTGCGAAAAATGTTTCAATATTTTCCATTTGATCTCATTTCATGAAAGTCTGCCATGTCAAGAAGCCATATATTTAAATGCGTCAATATATTTCATTTTAAAATTTATTGTTGTCTTACCAAAACTAATGTGTCTGTCTTCATTTTTTGATGTTAAATTTGTTTCATTTTATCATAACCAAGTTATTTCACAAACAGATTCGAATCATATCCTGGTTATTTGTGTAAATTAATTACTACAGAATTTAGATGTTTTAAATGCAACTTTCATTTATTACATAATGGAGTTCATACTTTCCAGTCAAATTTTTTGGTGAATAATGACAGTGAAACAATGTACATGTTTTCGACCTTGCATATCATGATTGTTCTTCAGGACTTAATGGTTTTATTTCTTCAGCTTCAGAATAAATCCTTCCAATTTCTGCAACTTCTTTTTCTATACAATTCAATAAATCTTCTATGACAATTTGGGCCTCTATAAAGAACAACATCTTTATTATCTCCGTTTATACATTTATATAATAACAGATCCACTTGATCGAACTTTTGATATTGCATTGTATATGAATTATCTGGATTTGGTTAACAGCTGTCCATTTCAATAGTAAACTCTCAGCATCAGCATAAATAATGAATACAACTTTCTGTACTTGCTGATAATTTTTGAAACTTTAATAGCAATATTCCTCTGACATTTCTACTTTTAATGGTTTGATAAGTAAAAGGCTCATTGTGTGACTATCTAATCCTTATTTATTAGAGAAATGGAGTGTACATCAATAAAAAATAAATTTTATTTCTTCATGTTTATTAATTTGACTTGAAACAAGCCTATATAGATATTTTATACAACAATAGTGTGAATAAATTCCTTCCTTGAACTAAAGAATATTTACATGATTCTCTGTCTTACTTCCCGTAATTTTAAGTGGGTACACTTGATATTTTTCATCACTCTAGACGTTGACAGATACATTTGCTTTGTTTCCAGTTTTTGGAATACGGTCAACCACTACAGGAAACTCAATATTTTCAAGTTTGTGATCAAGATCAACACAAACATTTTTATATTTTGTTACTGTTTCAGAATTTTTATCTAGAGGATATAAACAGACTTTATAGACCACAGATAACATTTCTGATCTAAATTTTTTACATTAATTATTTGTATGAATCTGTGTAAATTTTACATTGAATGTGTTTTTGTGACATAATTGTCGAATTGTATTAGAATACTCACATAGTCATGTTTTGTCCTATATAATTTTTTTTTATTATTGACTAGTGACTGCATCAGACCTTTTGTATCTACTATTCTTCTACACTTTAACTGAATATAGCATTTAGGTTCTTTAAAAATATTATGTAATTATTTATTAAATTGTTTAATTAAAGATTCTGTTTCTTAGACAAATGTTTGCTTCTACTTTACTTTTTATTTTTTCTAAATTTATCTGACTATTAATCAAGCCACCTTTAGGCTGTGTCATAATTCCAAATATGACCATTTATTAAATTTAAAATACCATTAAAGTTATAATTCATGTGTAATAGTTTCGAAACAAATAAACACAATTGACCACAAATTACTTCATCAAAAATTTTATCCTCTCATTATTGTGAGTGCCAGAATGATCAAATTTACTTTAATTAACTACCCTTGGAGTTAGAATACATTTGTCAATCAATAATGTCGTTTTTCCACAACAGCTTGATCATATAACTGCACATCAAATAGAATTTGGTGAAAGTTTACAATGCTTACTGCTTTGATTCCTTTTATCGAGTTCTTATTTTTTGACTCGGATGTATAATTTCTTTAAATAAATTTTTATTAATACACTTGGAATGCAGTCAAGATTCCTTCATTTGCCATAGTAGATTATTTCAGTTAATTGGTGAGTCTTCTATTCTTAGAAAAGGATATCTGTTGCAATAAGAGTAGCTGATAAACATTTTGTTAAATTACTTATATTCTTCTCCAAATATTATATTGAAGAATACTAAACTGTGTTGTAATGGAGAAATGAAAGAAATTCCTATAGGTCAGTACAGTTTAAGAAATTAATCAAAATTATTCATTTCAAAAATGCAAATATCCATATTAAAGCAAACAAAATTTAAAACAGAACTGTTATCAAAAGTGATGTAAAATTATACATGCCTACATATAAGATAGTATTGTTAGTATATTAGGATTTAGTGACCAGGTTGTTGAAGCTAAAGAAAACAGCATTGCTAAAGAAGGTCGTAAAATTATTCGTTTTCAGTTGATTAATATAAATTCGAATTTGATTGATTGATTGTTTCTTCAACATACGATTCTTTTCATACAGAAACTAATGTAATTACTTCATTTAAACCAAATACTGATTTTGGAAGACCAGTATTTTAATAACAACATTATCCTGTAGGTGTTAGTATTTTTCACCCTCTTCAAGATTCAGAAATTGCAATAACTGATGAAAATGACTATCTGACTTACTTTAATGGTGCTTGTGTAACAGTTATTACAATAAAGTCTTAATAAATTTTATCCTTAATAAATCTTGAACTAAACCGATAGTTATCAGCTTTACTCATTTCCTGTGAATGATGTGGGATTTCAAATAAAATTAAAGATGTTGTGATGGGGTGTGCACTTAGCGACATACCCTCCAACTCAAAGTTGAAATATTAAACGTTTTTGCTGATTTCGTTGTCTGGGGGCGGGGATACGTAGTTGCCACATTACAAGCCAAATTCTGCTGAGTCTACAGTGAACAATATGAATATACACATAAATCGAATGGTCAAAGGTTCACTATTTTGTTGTTGTTGTTGTGGTATTCAGTCCATAGACTGGTTTGATGCAGCTCTCCATGCTACTCTATCCTGTGCAAGCTTCTTCATCTCCCAGTACCTACTGAAACCTACATCCTTCTAAATCTGTTTAGTCTAGTCATCCCTTGGCCTTCCTCTCCGATATTTTACCCTCCACTCTACACTCCAATACTAAATTGGCGATCCCTTGATGCCTCAGAATATGCCCTACCAACTGATTCCTCTTCTAGTCAAGTTGTGCCACAAATTTCTCTTGTCTATAATTCTACTCAATACCTCCTCATTAGTTATGTGATCTACCCATCTGATCTTCAGCATCCTTCTGTAGCACCACATTTCGGAAGCTTCTATTCTCTCCTTGTCTAAACTATTTATCATCCAGGTTTCACTTCCATACATGGCTACACTCCATACAAATACTTTCAGAAACGATTTCCTGACACTTAAATCTAAACTCGATGTTAACCAATTTCCCTTCTTCAGAAACGCTTTCCTTGCCATCAGGCTACATTTTATATCCTCTCTACTTCGACCATCATCAGATATTTTGCTCCTGAAGTAGCAAAACTCCTTTACTACTTTAAGTGTCTCATTTCCGAATCTGACACCGGCAGCATCAACTGATTTAATTCGACTACATTCCATTATCCTCGTTTTGCTTTCGTTGATGTTCATCTTACATCCTCCTTTCAAGACATTGTCCATGCCGTTCAACTGCTCTTCCAGGTTCTTAGCTTTCTCTGACAGAATTACAATGTCATCGGCGAACCTCAAAGTTTTTATTTCTTCTCCATGGATTTTTAATATCCACTCCATATTTTTCATTTGTTTCCTTTACTGCTTGCTCAGTTTACATATTGAATAACATCAGGGATAGGCTACAGCCCTGTCTCACTCCCTTCCAAACCACTGCTTCACTTTCATGCCCCTCGACTCTTAAAACTGCCATCTGGTTTCTGTACAAATTGTAAATAGCCTTTCGCTCCCTGTATTTTACCCCTGCCACCTTCAGTATTTGAAAGAGAGTATTCCAGTCAACATTGTCAAAAGCTTTCTCTAAGTCTACAAATGCTAGAAATGTGGGTTTGCCTTTCCTTAATCTATTTTCTAAGATATGTCGTAGGGTCAGTATTGCCTCACTTGTTCCAACATTTCTGCGGAATCCAAACTGATCTTCCATTCGTCTGTAAAGAATTCGTGTGAGTATTTTTCAGCCATGGCTTATTAAAATGATAGTTCGGTAATGTTCACATCTGGCAACCACTGCTATCTTTGGGATTGGAATTATTATATTCCTCGTGAAGTCTTAGGGTATTGCTCTTGATATTGCTCTTGATATTCATGCAAGTCGTCCTGTTTTCTCCAAAGGTATCATTAATTTTCCTGTAGGCAGTATCTATCTTACCCTTAGTGATATGTGCCATTCTTACATTTATCTTATAGCCATCCCTGCTTAGCCATTTTGCACTTCCTGTCGACCTCATTTTTGAGACGTTTGTATTACTTTTCGCCTGCTTCATTTACTGCATTTTTGTATTTTCTCCTTTCATCAATTAAATTAAATATCTCTTCGGTTACCCAAGGATTTTTATCAGCCCTAGTCTTTTTACCTACTTTATCCTCTATCTATACTATCTTAACGACTTTAAATGATGATTACAATAGCAGAAGTACTTTTGACAATGTGGTATATTTCTGCAAAACACTTATTGGTGTCGAAAGTCCAGCAATTGAATAAAATATATCTTGAATAACAGGGAAACAATAGATTCGTACTGCACGTAATCAGTTATGAACGACAACGTAGCTCACGAAATATTCACTTCTAAACGCATATTACTTCTTCAGTGCAGAAACCTCGGAGGCCGGCCGCGGTGGCCGAACGGTTCTAGGTGCTTCAGTCCGGAACCGCGCGACTGCTACGGTCGCAGTTTCGAATCCTGCCTCGGGCATGGATGTGTGTGATGTCTTTAGGTTAGTTAGGTTTAGGTAGATCTAAGTTCCAGGAGACTGATGACCTCTGATGTTAAGTTCCATAGTGCTCAGAGCGATTTGAACCATGTTTTTTTTGAAACCTCGGTAATCACACAAGTTTACAAATCCGCACTCTCAAGTATTTATATCTCACGCGACCATGCGCAAACTGCTCCACACTCAAACTCTCTCTCGCCACCGTGCGTCTCTCACACCATCCTGTCCCAGACTCCCCCATGTCCTGTGCTGTACTCTTCTCCCACTTCCATCAAGTCTCCCCATTCAAGAGCGCTGTGATTGGCTAGAGCGCTCCCATCATGTCTTCAAGACAACACATATTCACAAACAGAATGAAACACATTCGAAGTACTGGATTTGCATTTAAATAACTTGAAATTAAATCAATATTACTACTGCTGGATTATAAACACCCACTAAGATATATTACTAAATACATAAACAAATTCAATAAATAGATATATCAAAGGAAAAGCAAGCAAAATCAGGACAGTAGCCTAGTGTCTCTGTGCTTCCTACAACACGGCAAGTATTTGACCATTTTCTTTTTGAATAGTATATATCGGATATAAGCAAAGACGCAGCTGAACAAATTTATTTTTAAGCATGCTGCTACCGTTTTTTCGTGTAACTGTGGAGTACTTATGGCCTGCCGCGATCGATAGTAGTTGGCCACTTTGACCTCCAATAACTCATGTACTATTTATGTTACTTGCCTGTAATTTATCCCTTTTGAGGTTTACACTAACAGCTTTATAAAGAAATGTCGCTCGATGCAATCGGATGAATTGTTTATATTTTGGAAATTCGTTGCTGGGTATTACTTGTATAACTTACAGTCAGATACGAAACTTTAAATTAATGAAGATTGTGAAAATCTGATTATACCTTCAGAATCAACGTGCTAATAATGGTAATGTACATGTTTTTTTCGAGGTATCATGATTCATGTGGCTACTACTGATTTCTATACAAACTATAAAATGTTTGCCATTAAGGTTTCACAAAGTCCACCATCTTTGGCACTCCCAGCGTGTCTCCTTCATAACCACAACGTCAGCATGGAATTCCAAGCCACACAGCTGGACCAAGTGCTGGGGCAGCACATTATGCTCAGCAAACATTCGACACCACGTGGCTGCTGATGGCCCTCATCCCACTGAGAGACCCCAGCATGGCCACGCCAATACCAAACTTAAAATATTTTCAGGGTGCCACAACTCGCCCGTTACCTAACAATGAGAAAACAAATACTTTAAATGCGCCCAAAAATGATACAGAGATTTAAATCAGTATTGGTAATGGATGGCTTCATACGAATCATGCACAAATATACTCAAACTTTAGAATTGTTATAACTAATCCAGATGGATCAGCATCAGATTTTCCAACAAATGACATAAAATTTAATAAAAAATTGATTGGTAATTATGTGATAAAACCGTTTGATTTTGACCATTAAGAAAGGAAATAATATTTTATCTATAATCGAACTTCATTTTATTTCATCAACAGCTGTGTTATATTTGACTAAATCTGTTACTGATGAAATAAGCTTGGAAGGTCAGATTCTTAATAATGGAGAAATAAGGAGTGAGAAAAATGAGGTAATTTTTTACAGTTTATAGAGAAATTAGGTGCAAAAGAGATATATCAGTAATTTTTTCTAGGTTGTGTAGCTCTGGAGATGCAATTCTTAGACAGCCTGATTATAACATTGCCAGAGTTGAAATTGAAGATACACTTCCTAAGGAAACAGAAATTGTAATAGAATCGTGTACCAGTTGTTAGTAGTAGTAGTAGTAGCAGTAGTAGTTTTCTTATTTATCTTTAGATCTCTTTTTACAAGTATATAGCACATGTCATAGTATTTACAAGTTTAGACCTATTTAAAATAAGCTAATTCGTACACACATACCTTTACAGACTTCTAGTTAGAGACAATCATTAGATTTAATCCTGGTATACAATACTCTTTTTACAAATAACTTATTAAATATATAATTCCACATTGTTCACTCATATCTCACTGGCAGTCACTGCACACAGTATACACACATTCTTTCATAGCATTTTACTAACTACACATACAAACAAACACTTATATGCACGAACACACACACACACACACACACACACACACACACACACACAAACGCACACTGGTGATAGCTAGGCCATTTTCTGTACCGAACCTCCGATTAGCGATTCTGAAAAACTGAGTCAGCATATCTCGATAATTAAGGAGCTATTGAGCTCAGAAAGAAAAAGGGGTGTTAGTATTGTGCCATGCATATCTTGGGGTTTAAGTTTCTCTAGAAAAGGAAAAAAGAAGGAAAAAACATAGTGTGAAGGTGTTATGTGGAATGTTGAATATTTTATAATCATTATTATTATTTATTTGTACAACATTTTTTAGCCTCAGCTTTATCTAAGTAATTCACTAACGTATAAAACGTATTGCATAGCAGGTACTTTTTAGATGCCTTTTTGAAATAAGTGTATTTTAGCAATTTATTTAATCTCTTTTGGTAATTTATTGCACAATTTTATCCCTTGCTAGAAAATGTATAAAAAGTGTTGCATAACAGCTACTTTTTTGATACGTTTTTAAATAAGTGTACTTTTGCAATGTCTTTAATCACTTTTGGTAATTTGTTGCACAGTTTTATCCCTTGCTAGAAAATGCTGTTTTGAGTTTTATGTTTATTTTTTCTTGGCAAATGTAAGTTGAGTCTAACTCTTGTTCCTTGGTCATGGACAGAGCTGTTTCTGCAGTAATTATCAATGCTACTTTTGATATGTACAACTAACTGGTAAATGTATTCACTTGGAGCAGTTAAAATCCCCTGTGTTTTGAACATAAATATGAACCAGCTTATGAGTCAGAACAACTAGAAAATATTCTAAAATGTCAAAAATTTCTGATATTTTTTTATGAACTACAGAATGTAGAAATTGCAGGATTGAGTAGTAAGAAAAATTTTGGACTTTATATCACAAGTTACCATAGCTCTGCAGAATTGGATATGCTTTATTTCGTGTAGGTTACATTTCAGACAAATCGTAAAAATAATCATTTACTATACTCTTCATTATTCGAACACATTCAGCTACAATATATATTCCTGAAATTTTGAAGAAATTAAATATTCCAATGGAGATGTGGAATATTAATGCTCCTCAAAATTTTCTCAGAGCATATGGTGCTGTCTTGATTGTAAACGAGTTATGGGACTCATATCAGTCACTGACATAACTTCATACAACTCCTTAACGAACTATTCTATCTATAAGACTAACATGACTTGGAGAAAGAATACTGCATCGTCCAGAAAACGAATATGAAACTTTGTGCAAATTTTAATGAAAAAATTCCTACAGATATTTTAGCGTATGTAACAATGTCAAACCTCTTAACCGAGTATGTAGACTGAAGGATTTGGGACATTACCTCACGAAGTTATCAAAGCGTCAGTGGTGTGGAGGAGAGCTAACCATTTGACAAAGCTTTTTTATTCTCGCTTCTGTGTGACTCCTCACCATGCCACAGGTGGGCTTAAGAGTGGATTGTGTGTTTCAGCCTAAAATATAGGAGGACTCTGTTACATGAGAGACAGGCCTCCGTGATGTGCTGATGTAAAAAGGAACTGGAGGCCAGAAGCGCTGTCTATAGGAATAACTGAGTGGAAGGTTTTCGATAGTCAACCTTTTGCACTTTTTGAAAATGAATTTTTAAATTAATTTCATGATATTGCATTCACTCTGTGAAAATTTTGGACTTTTTGATACTTTTTTACATTCGCCATAGTTCATTTTATTTATTTTCTTGCATTCAAATTTTATAAAAAATAATAAATTTATGTTGTTAGGTTACTTTTTGAATGAAAAAATAATTATTTTGAAAATTGGTGAATGTGATACAAAAAATATTAATTTTTATTAATTTTCTGAAGAGTTTAAGGTAAAATATAATATTTTAAATTAAATTATGTCAGTTAGACCTGAAAATTGGATTATAATAGCTAGAAAGTGTACATGCTAGGTAAGATCTAGTCAGATTGGTCACGAGGTATGAGTGAGATGGTGAGCTAGAACTGAGTTAAAACTTACACTTTCTAGCTACTAGTGCTATGGCACTCATGACAGGGCATGGCTCATGAACTGAATGCTTGTCCAGCCTCGACCTATCCTCTTGGGATGACCCACTTGCTGAGTATGTGGTGTAGAAGGAGCTCAGGTAAGTAAATATTATATATATATAGAAGGGTTTTGTGGGCGTACGACACTAAGGTCCTCAGCGCCCGTTCAGTATCATAGTGAGACGGGTGTCAAGAAAAAAAAACTCAGAACATTTACATCAGGAATGTAAACGGTTTCCTGCTGTAGATAGATGTAGGCTGCACAAACTAGAACCAGAAGCAAAGTGGCACTTGAAGCTGAGACGCCATTCAATTTCATTCTTTTTTGTATCTTCTGAGATACTGCTGTATTTGCATAAATATTTGCTCCATGCTAAAACATCACATCAGTGATGCTACCAACTTTTCCAGAGAACTGATTAGTATCAGATCCAAGCTACTGTTCAGTAAGGTGAGACAGTATTTACAAAGATTTATCAGGCAAATACACTACTGGATATGTCAGGTTCTGAATCATAGCCCTTGGTACTGTTGCTGGTAGGCCAAAAGTTAGTCCCAAAATGTCACACGAAATACAGCTTATTAATACACTGCTACCTCCAATCATTCTGTTTCCCTACATTGCCCTCCCTTGTAACAACTTGCGATAACCTCCACTGATATGTATAGGGAATGTTCCCAGTGTTGATATGCCTCTAGGAAATATGGTTGCAGTTCAATGATGACCCACGAGAACTTTCCGATCCTGTAGCTACAAACCATAATTGTGTTTTACACTTTCCTGTAGCAATTTGGATCATCCAGATTAGGAGTTCACAAAATCCACTGTGCTAGAGGGAGTTGTAGAGGGCAAAAACTGCAGAGGAAGACAGAGATTGGAATACATGCAGCAAATAATTGAGGATGTAGGCTGCAAGTGCTACTCTGAGATGAAGAGGTTGGCACAGGAGAAGAATTCGTGGCTGGCCTCATCAAACTAGGCAGATCACTGATTACTCAAAAGAAAGGTCCGTCTTCCGATGCCAACGGCCTGTCATTGTACGATTTCGGCCCGGCGATTAGTTGTGCGTAGAGGTGCTCGGAAACAGGGCGAGTGAATGCGTCGTAAGGGAGGATGGCTCTCCTGGTTGAGAACAAGTGGACACGGCCCATTTCCTACCTAGTGCGGACCTTGTTGAAAAGGTTGAGAAACCGTGAGCGCCAGTTCACATATTTCTCTAGATACACACCAAGATAGTTGACTGTACCTGGAAGCCTAAGTGGCGTATCACAGAGGATTACTTGTATATCTTAATCCTCTTGTTCGGGCTTTAGCGTGGAGGTATCTGTGACGTAACAAAGTTATGTGTGTGTGTTTGGAGTTCACGGGCGCTCATCAGCGAGGTTATCAGCACCCTTACAAATGCTGGAATAAATAAATGTGGGTAAAATGCTTAAAAGGACTGTCACACCATGAGAAGTAAATCTACAAAATGACACTTGCTCATTTACTCCCATAACTCTCGAGTTGACCTATAATATTACTCTCTCACTCACCGTAAAAGAACTGAGAAACTGTGAAAAGTACGACAGCGGCATTAAAAAATAAGTAAAACTACAGAGGAGCTAAAATAATGGTGAAGGGAAATGTGACTGGCTGGCCACTTACAAAAACGAAAGTGAGACAGTCACCTTGTTAACACATGTCCTTAATATATTCCGAAACACGTTAGACGTATCACAAAATCTCTGACCCCATTCTTTTGTACATCACTTATAACAGAGGGCACATCTGTCGGTAAATCTCTTGCTGCCCTCTGGTCTGAAAATAAAAGGCTGTCTAATAAAATTTGGTGCACAGTAATCTGTACGCCACAAGCAGCACACATTGGAGGGTCGTCTCGCTAGAGCAAGAGGCATCATAGGGCTGTGGCCTAATACGAAGATGGTGTGGCTGGGAGGAGATACGCTACGACCGCGTTTTGGGCTTTACTGGACGGAGCTTGTTGTCTGTCACTTCCAGTCACTGATCCTCCAATCGACGTATGACTATACCTTAAAACCGAGGTGACAGCATGGAGACGGACGGCCCACTCAACAAACTCGAACTGCCACATTGGCTTTTAATCAGCCCTTTCATTCCACGTAATACCCACATGCCCTGGTACCTTCATATAGCCAAAGGAGGGCCTCCTGGATATTCTGATTTACTTTAGCTGCTGGTTACAAGTGTTGCAGAGAGCGAAGGGCATTCAGGAAATCGGTGCAGATAAAAAAATATTGCACCTGTAATACATTTCGCCTTCTCCAGTGTCTGCAAGACCACCTATAGCTGAGAACACATGAAGCTATCCAACTTTAGGACATATCGTGGGGAAACAACAGAGCAATGGAGTCCCCTAGTTTTAGACCCACCAGTTGTGGTGCTTAGTGAATGTATCATAAAAGAGTGTATTAAAAGCATGTGTACGAAATCTAAAATCACTCTAAGCCCTCTGCAGTACCTAGGGTGGCAAGTGGCTAAATACCGGGATTTGGTTCAAATGGTTCAAATGACTCTGAGCACTATGCGACTTAACTTCTGAGGTCATCAGTCGCCTAGAACTTAGAACTAATTAAACCTAACCAACCTAAGGACATCACACACATCCATGCCCGAGGTAGGATTCGAAGCTGCGACCGTAGCGGGCGCTCGTCTCCAGACTGGAGCGCCTAGAACCACTCGGCCACTCCGGCCGGCACCTGGATTTGGAATAGAACCACACCAAGTGGCGCCAGTTCATACTTCGCACAGATCCAAAGCGAGCTCGTTGAGCTTTGACGATTGATAAAGATGTGTTACATAGCTGGACGAGGAACGTTGAGGTATTCTGGTGAACTGGATGTAGCGAGGAATTTACATGCCATGAGGAGCTACTGCCCGATGGTGAGTGGCAGTTCCCCAGCCTCAGCACAGTCACTGCGTATGGTGCTGGTCCTGTAAGCGACCTTAGTGAGCCTAAGCCCCTCATCGATGATAATGTCAAAAATATTCAGATAAGAGGGCCTTACTCATCCACACACTGTGCTCCCAAAGCCCTATAAAAAGGAGCGGACGCGTCTTGTTCGCTCCCAGCACTTGTGAAGGAGGCACTTAAAGATGTTCAGTGCCTTCTGGGTCCTTGCCTTCAGGACCATTAGGTGGGGTAAACCTCGACAGTATGGAGTCAACAGTGAGACCCAGAAACCTCACTAAGTCTTTAAAAGGGAGAACGGAGTTCCACATACACAACTGACGAAAATTGAGATAAGACGTAAGCGATTAAAATGGATACACACACATACACACACACACACACACACACACACACACACACACACACTTCTCCACTGAAAAATGAAAATTCGTCTTGGCAGCCCACTCCTTTAACTTCCGCACTGCAGCTAAAGGGGATTGTGCGTCTGCCTTGATGCAGAACAACGGTTTTTATTTATTTTGTTATATTTACCAAACTAACTACAGCGACAATATCGTCATCGTCAGTGAATTCCATTCTTTATTCTAAAACACGCAAAAATAGCGTCGTGTGTACTGTTTAGTTCCGATCACTGTATTCTGTAAACAGTTTCATAATACCTTATTTACTTCAATCAGAGCACGGTTTCTATGTTTGTTGCCGTTATTTATGGCATTCTTTCTGCGTTTTTGCTGCCGTTCCTTCGGCACACAGCATGTTATTTGCAATTGTATCCGTGGCTGCTATTAACAAGTATGAAAAAGTGAACTTACATACGTCGTAAGGGCAATCGCAGTAGTGTTGCGGATACAGTTCTCCTGCGCACTAAGTTGTTACGTAATCTGTCATGTACTCACTTTCGCTGGTCGGCTTGCAGTTGCTTTTAAACACGGGATGACATAAATTTTGCATCTTGTTCGTAATTAAAAGATTACGCCAACGTACTGTTCGCGTGCGTCGCAACAATGTATTGCATATTCCGAGAAAGTTCTGAAAATTGTGGCGTGAGTTCTCACCATTTCCGTCCCTTATTGGGACCAAACAGAGCTTGTACATCACATGTGAAGTTCAAGCGGAGTCCTCGAAACACATTCCGACCTCCAATCAGTTGTTGTTTATTGAACTGTCCAGCCAAGTCAATATCAATTGCCTTCAATGCACGATACACAGGAACGCGCCGCCGCAAGCGACGTCGCCATGCACGTCGCCTAGGCATTGCTGTGGCACGTTAATACAGGTAAACGTATTGATATTGACTTGGCTGGACAGTTCAATAAACAACAACTGATTGGAGGTCGGAATGTGTTTCGAGGACTCCGCCTGAACTTCACATGTGATGTACAAGCTCTGTTTGGGGGTAGTACATGGCTGACACTAGCTGTAGTGTGGGGCAACCATTGTGATTATGGTGGCCTTGAAGCCTCTCCAGATGCAAACATTTTATGTTGGAAAACATGGAGTATATCTGAGACAACAGGACTCTTAGCTAAAGTTCCATATGGCACACTTGTTCCATCTATGCCATTTGTGTTGAGTACTAGAAGAAAGAAGAAATTAAATACTGACGAGTACCTGTTTATATGGGCTAAAGTTGGCAATGGAAACTGTAAAATAAAGATTACTGGTGACTGTGTCTGATTCATGGTGATTGTGTGTTTGTGTGTATGTGTGTGTGTGTCTCAGTTCTCTTAGATGCGTAAACAATGTGTTGTTGCAATGTTGAATTTTCACTTATCACGTTTTTCCCTTCCGTTACAACCATTTGTGTAAAATAATTTTCTTCTGTTGTTAGTTTTTGATGTAAACTGTCGCTGTGTTTCGAGGTGTGTAGACCAGTTTCGATATCTGATTTAATTCATTAGCTGTTCTGCGAAACTGGAGTGTGTGCTGTTACTCATCAGAGTTCTCGTGTCCTGTAAATCTTGTTCAGAAGTTTATGCCTGATTGTCCTACATACTGGGCTTGACAGGAGTTGCATGTGAGGTGATATATTCTTGCACTGCTCAATTCGTCTGAGGATACTTTATCTCATTTTAGCCTTCGTTGAACTGTGTCATTTGTTCGTTTTCAATGTTTCGTATTCTGTGTGTTATTTTATTCTTTTATGTTAGTGTGTACCATCTGTTTCTTTTTCCTGATGTGGTGTGGTGTGGTCTGCTGCATTGTTTGTGTGTTCTGGCTGTCTGTTTTCAGATTTTTTGGTTGTGGTTCAGAGTTGGTAACCACTGTGATGATCTTTCATTTTTACCTTGTTATAGAGCTTGTTTTTTGGTGCCTCTTCTCTGTCTATTTTCAGTAACAAATTGTTCGATTATATTTAGTTCCTGTGCCCCTACGTAATTTTCTGGTTTAAAAGATCATCTGTTAATCCTGTGGAGCATGTGTGTTACACTGGTACCCTTTGGGCTGTTGCGTGGTTGGATGAGCTGTGGATGTGTGTTTGTGGATATCGATTTTTTGTAGATTCAAAATTCGTATTCGTTCTTGTTTCTTGTGATTGTAAGTTCCAAGAGATTTTCTTGTTTTCTCCAATGTCAATTGCGAAGTGCATTTTTAGGTGTGCTGTGCTCATGTTGCTGTGTGGCTCATCTACCCTACTTTGTGCATCATCTCTGAGACGGATCATGTTATTCACATATGGATACCAGTACCTTATTTTGTACCCTCTTGTTGTAAATGTGGTTGAATATTACGATCTCTATATGATCCAAGGAACTGTTGGCTAAAGTTACACAGATGGGGGACTGCATGAGTAGCCCTTCTCGTTCCAAATAAGGGTTGTTGCTGAAAGTGAAGTAATTTTGTTCTGTGATTAGCGTAAGGATGGATGGATTTCATTTACTTGCATGTCTACGAATTTCTTGCTTTTTAGGCATTGTTCTAGAATGTTTGTGGTTCCTTTTGTGTGTATATGTATGTACAGTGAATTTAATTTCAAAAAGTGCTAGTTTTCTTGTTGAGGATACGTCTGTGTTCTTGATTTTATGTATTATGTATCCTGTATTTTTGGAGGTTACATTGTTTGCGTATGTCTATGCTTTCTGGAGGGATGTGTTCATGTGTCTCTCTAGTACGTAAGATAGGGCTTTTCTGAAATCAAGCCCTAGTCTGGCGTGGATCCGGGATAAGGGGTTTGTGGATCTAAATTATTGGGTTTTCTCATTGTATTCTGCCTCAGTTATTAAGATTAGAGGTCACCTTTGTCCACCAACGTGACGAGTGCATATGTGGTCTTGTTTTTGTGTGTATACTGTTTATGATTTTCTCATCAGATGTTTTGGATTTATATTTACAGAAGGTTTGTTCTTTCTGATTCTTTATTTCGTTTCCTCTGTTTCTAGTTCTCTAGTTAGACTTGAATTGAAGTCTGGTGTGTTAGTTTTTTCAATTTGTCCTGTGATGTACTCAGTCTCAATAATAAAATTTCCTATAGTCTTGTGTGTTAAGTGGGGGTTCAAATTGTTTTGGAGAACTTTTTCAAGTAACTGCTATTCTTCTTGTTTTGTGAGTGTTACGTTAGTAAAATTAATCAAGCCTTCAAGTAGTATGCGTTGTGCATGTGTCTAAGTTTAAGACGTGTTTCTGTTCATTATTTTATCTCTGTTCCTGTTTCTGAAATTTGTTTCACATTGTAGATACTGCGTTTTTATTTATTCTTTCTATAGTGTCATACAGTATCGAAGAACAAGTGACACTCTTTGCTAGTCCAAAGAGTAATTTGAATCTCACATTCAAATGTTTCTTTTCTGACTACAGATACAAATTTAATTCTTCAGTCAAACACTTTCAGCGGTTTGTTGAGCATGTGTGCTGCAGGTTACACGTTGCTTACATTGATTTTAGTATAATTACGAACAATGCTATTCGCTGAGCAGATTCTGTTGTCTTGATTTTCATGTCTGATGCAGTTTGCACGTTGTTCCCTTACGTTTGTTGAAAAACTTCACTGGCTATGACTAGCATGGCATAGAAACAATCATTTTATCTCGAAACTCGTCCACTAGTCCATGTTTGCACAAAAGCATTAACAAAATATGCCGTAAATAACGGCAACAAATGTAAAAACCATTTTGTGGCATAAATTAAATGAGATATTATGAAACTATTCACAGAACACTATTTCTGGAACTAAACGAAGCATGCGTCATAAAGTTTTAAATGTTTAGAACAATGGAATTTTTACATATCTTTACGTAAGAAAAGAGACCCATTATGGTAGCGGTATTTTCGCTGAAATTAGTCTGGGAAAGAGAATACAACGAATAAAAACAAAAATGTTCCGTCTCAAGGCAGATTAACTACCCATTTATAGTTTTAATGCAAACACAGGCTAATGTAAGAGTTTTGAGATAAAACTCTTGACTCTGCACTGTAAGTTGCAACTGTAGAGGACAAGGGGTTATTTTTAGGAAATATGGTGCGAAATTGGATTTAGTACACTCCTGGAAATTGAAATAAGAACACCGTGAATTCATTGTCCCAGGAAGGGGAAACTTTATTGACACATTCCTGGGGTCAGATTCATCACATGATCACACTGACAGAACCACAGGCACATAGACACAGGCAACAGAGCATTCACAATGTCGGCACTAGTACAGTGTATATCCACCTTTCGCAGCAATGCAGGCTGCTATTCTCCCATGGAGACGATCGTAGAGATGCTGGATGTAGTCCTGTGGAACGGCTTGCCATGCCATTTCCACCTGGCGCCTCAGTTGGACCAGCGTTCGTGCTGGACGTGCAGACCGCGTGAGACGACGCTTCATCCAGTCCCAAACATGCTCAATGGGGGACAGATCCGGAGATCTTGCTGGCCAGGGTAGTTGACTTACACCTTCTAGAGCACGTTGGGTGGCACGGGATACATGCGGACGTGCATTGTCCTGTTGGAACAGCAAGTTCCCTTGCCGGTCTAGGAATGGTAGAACGATGGGTTCGATAACGGTTTGGATGTACCGTGCACTATTCAGTGTCCTCTCGACGATCACCAGTGGTGTACGGCCAGTGTAGGAGATCGCTCCCCACACCATGATGCCGGGTGTTGGCCCTGTGTGCCTCGGTCGTATGCAGTCCTGATTGTGGCGCTCACCTGCACGGCGCCAAACACGCATACGACCATCATTGGCACCAAGGCAGAAGCGACTCTCATCGCTGAAGACGACACGTCTCCATTCGTCCCTCCATCCACGCCTGTCGCGACACCACTGGAGGCGGGCTGCACGATGTTGGGGCGTGAGCGGAAGACGGCCTAACGGTGTGCGGGACCGTAGCCCAGCTTCATGGAGACGGTTGCGAATGGTCCTCGCCGATACCCCAGGAGCAACAGTGTCCCTAATTTGCTGGGAAGTGGCGGTGTGGTCCCCTACGGCACTGCGTAGGATCCTACGGTCTTGGCGTGCATCCGTGCGTCGCTGCGGTCCGGTCCCAGGTCGACGGGCACGTGCACCTTCCGCCGACCACTGGCGACAACATCGATGTACTGTGGAGACCTCACGCCCCACGTGTTGAGCAATTCGGCGGTACGTCCACCCGGCCTCCCGCATGCCCACTATACGCCCTCGCTCAAAGTCCGTCAACTGCACATACGGTTCACGTCCACGCTGTCGTGGCATGCTACCAGTGTTAAAGACTGCGATGGAGCTCCGTATGCCACGGCAAACTGGCTGACACTGACGGCGGCGGTGCACAAATGCTGCGCAGCTAGCGCCATTCGACGGCCAACACCGCGGTTCCTGGTGTGTCCGCTGTGCCGTGAGTGTGATCATTGCTTGTACAGCCCTCTCGCAGTGTCCGGAGCAAGTATGGTGGGTCTGACACACCGGTGTCAATGTGTTCTTTTTTCCATTTCCAGGAGTGTATGTTTCAGTGCGCGATGCGTGAGCCTCATGGTAGACGGCAGCCAAAGGCTGGCCAGAGCGTTATGCAGGTGACACAGTTTTGCAACGAGCGTCGGTATGTGTGTACTTGGGAGGCAGCCATGAACAGCCAGAATGCAGCATTAGCAGAATTACGCAGGCGCGGCGCGCGTGTGGCGCGGTTGCGTTAGCCAACTCTTCGAGAACGTTCTAATATACACGGCACCGCGTAACCGGCGGATTCAGCAGCGGTCTGCACTATTTAAGGGCATCAGAGGTGGGAGTTGGCATCGGTTCGACCGATTGGACTTTCAGTCACTGTGACGTCGTCGTCATCAGTGACGCTGTCCCCGAGGACCAGCCGGCGGAGGGCGGTGCCTGCTGGTGCACCGGTGACTCCCTGCGTAGTCACGAGCCGCAGCGCCTGCAGGAGGCGAGCTAGGCCGGGCCTCGTGCTGTTAACCTCCTACCACCTGCACAGCCGCTTATCGAGCACGGCGTCGCGTTCCCTGGGCTGCGCGCATCAGCATGTCGCCCCGACCATTTCACCCGCTCCGGTCATCCTATTACGCAACTGACAATCACCGTTGCATCACTGGAGGATCAACAGAAAACCGCAAAATTGTCCAAAAATGAGGAGCATTGTACAGGACTCCTTACCATAGATGTGATAGCGTTTATAGCTACTGTAAAGACGGTAACACTTAAAACACTGAATTGAGGAATACCATTCTTCTGCTCAAAAACACATGACAGCTCATCACCATCTCAGGACAAATAATCAGACGGGAAGGACCAGATAAAGATGGAGAGGTGATTATGGAAGCTCCATTGTTCGAGCTGACCTAGAATACTGTGTCTCCAAGTAGTGTTGTACATTTTACGCCTTACTGACAAAAAATGCACCGTGACAGTGATGTCTACGTAGGAAAGCCTGCTGGACAGCCATCTCTATCAGTGTCAGGTCGTCAGCAGTGGATCTAACTATGAATCCATACTGAGAGCGGGTAAGAAGTTGTCTGATCTCCGACATCCAGACTGGATTATGGATAGCTATACAGCTCATTAAGGTGAGCTCCATCCACTACTGTAGATCCTTATCTGATGTAAGAAGTGGTTATCAAACCTGCCTCTGTCTACGAGTTTGGGAAGTGGCCTTTCTCTGTGGGTGTTGTTTGGAGACAACCTTGTTTTATTACTACTGCTATTAGTATACGACTGTGTTTACGTGGAGATTGTTCTGCTGGTATCTCATACGTTTCCAGAACAAATGGAACGCTTTATAGGACCCAGGAACTCTTTGCATCAACTTTTCTGGTTCTCCTTGATGATTCATCGAGCCTTGTCCCTTCGCACTCGAAAGGCTGGGAGATTTTTGGCCGTTGGGCGGCATTTAAACCATGGAAGAGCCACACTTTGAGCCAGACTACTAAATGGCACACATCACTATCCACCAAGCAGCTGGTTGCCTCCGATGGTGACCTGAAGACTTTTGGGTGGAGACGTTAGTAGCATGGTTGGACACTCATGTGATGGGATCGCCCCTCTCCTGGATGCTGTTGCCACATTTAAACACAGTCAGCAGGCTGAACAGCGTCCAGTCAGCTCTGCTGATTATCGATCATGGCTGGGTCCTTTCAGAGATGCATCCAGTATGGCCACTGAAATGATAGTCACCAGTGACTTCCCACTGACCATAGGCCATGAGTTGGAGAACAGGCAGAGAGACTGATGGCTGAGTAGGACCCAGTAACAGCACATAAATAGTGGGAATGCCTGTGTTGAGGATGCACAACTTATGAGATGTCATGAGACACTCTAAAAATTGACGCATGGGGAGAGAAGAGGTCGAACATCACAATACAATGTGGGCATTGAAGCCTCCCAGTAGGAGAAATTGTAGGAGAGTTGTTCTATTAGAACCGTAGAGTCTATTGCTTTTTGTTGAAGTAAATAGATCGTATAATCAGTGATCCTCCAAAATTGCTTGCAGGTCAACAACCAGGGCGAGTGCATAGGAGTTATGTCTATTATTGACAAACCTAGAGACCCGTTGGCCATCTCCCCAATCAGGTCATCTTAATAAGGGGTATAACGCTGCTGTACAGGGGCATTAGACGCTTTAAACTGCATTTGCTATGAACACAGAGGGCGTTCATGTGCTCAGAGTTTCAGTTTTTCACACATATGTCCTGGACCCATTAATGTTCCACTGTAGTATAGGAGCCATTTATCACGTGGGTAGCATGGTTTAAATGGCTCTGAGCACTAAGGGATTTAACATCTATGGTCATCAGTCCCCTAGAACTTAGAACTACTTAAACCTAACTAACCTAAGGGCATCACATAACACCCAGTCATCACGAGGAAGAGAAAATCCCTGACACCGCTGGGAATCGAACCCCGCCACAGGAAGCGAGAACGCTACCGCACGACCACGAGCTGCGGACGTGGGTAGCATTTTAACCCAGTCTTCCCACCTTGGGAGAGGAGCCTGTAGTGGGTGTAGTCTCAGTCTTGATGCGAAATGAGATCAACATCGAGGTCCATCGGCTCTGAATAAGGATTGTGAGATCATGATTGAAGCTGACGTCGTCAGATAACTTACTCCCATCTTTGTCAGTGATTTATGTTTTGCCTTTGGCTTCGCATCTTTTTGCTTGAGGAGTCTTTGGAGCCACAACAACTGAAGTGGTAGTGGCAGTACTAGGTAGTGACCCACACTGAACCTTTGGAGAGCGGGAGAGCTACAGAGCTGTGCAACATTGGCAGTGATGGCTTTCTCTGATGTTCATGTGGAAGGTATGCGCTTTGAAGTAACTGCAGCAGACCAGGTGCAAACAAAGGTGCTATAATTGAGTCGGTGTACGTTTATTCCTGACAACTGCAGCGGGCTGTATGCGGCAGCTTCACACCCCTAACTCAGCCAATAATGTAGCGCGAATTGTAAATGTCTCTATGGCAACGTCTTAGTGATGTCAGCTCTGTAGATTGCTACTGTTTTCGCTTACAGGTGATGGCAGTCTTTAGTTGCAAGCTGGAAACATTGCTGCAGGCTGTCAAAAACCTTTTTATGCTGTTTATGCTACTGTGTACAAGAACCGGCACGCCAGTTGGGAACGATAGAGAAGAGATGGCTGTGAGAAGATGCCAGCCAATGACACACTGACCGTCCCATCCCCAGGACGACAACGCAACAGCAGCGTCCCCTATGTGAAGAGGACATAAGCGTCGCGACCGACTGTTGATGCTCCAGTTGAACAGTAGTTTCAAGATTAGCGAGTTCTATAACAGCATTGACACTAGTTACCTTGCTTGCACTACCTAAGTAGCACAGGCTTGGAATTGTTTATGATGAAGAAAGTTGCTTATTTTGTACGTCGCCCTTTGCTTGCGACACATCAGTGTGATTGAAAAGTTAGGAATTGTCTCATTTAATTTTGCAATAAAACTCATTAACATGACTTGTTCGATTTGATTGTCTAGCAAACCGAGTACGAAGGATTCCTAGACACTCCATATTCGATGACAAGGCTGGAGACATAAAAGTGTAGACTGTAGTGCTGACACTAGCAACCTCCGTCTGAACAGGCTGTTCAAGAGCAGGAGCAAAACGAGTAGCGAATGTTGAAAGCAGCGTGATTTCATAAATATTTTTCGCCTCACCATTCAAGCTCTTATATCTTCCATTCGTTAATACATACTCTGCAGTCCCTACTCTTGGCAGGGTGATCCCAGAGCAATTCACACACTTCAAAGGAGGTGAACAAGCGACTCCTTCGTGGGCAGCCTCACCATATGTGGCACAAGTGGCCTCTCCCTGACACACAAAAGTGGTATGCCCAAAACGCTGGCATTTGAAACAGCGCATGAGGTTGGGGACACAAGACCGCATGCTTAGGTTAGGGAAATCTGTTTTGACATGCTCTGGAAATTTTGTACTGTTAAAAGTAAGTATAAGCGAGCCTCAATTAACTAGATGCACATCCACATTTCTCATTAGGTTTTGGAAGTCAACGTTGCCTTCTTGGGCCCATTTAACTTTACATTCGTTTTTGGGAATGTCCACCATTTCCCTGCACATCACAACACTGTATTTGAAGGTGTCATAGAGTTCAGTTTCTGTGACGCATTCCCCATGGATTTTGGTGGGTTTCTGTAGGTTTTTCTTTTGTTGGGAACTCAGGGTTTCAACCGACAGTGTCCCATTATGCAATACCTAAACAGGTATTAACGTACATGAAATTCCCTCTAAACCCTTCTGGATGTAACAAGCTTGTTGGTACCTACAAAGGCTCCACCCATTGCCCTCGGAGAAGCGGAAAATTTCAAAGTGTCGAACTTGGTACCATGAGCAACTAGGTGGTCAACCCGGATAGAGCAGCAGGTGCCTAGCTAAGCCTTATACATCTGAGATGTGGCAGCTCCCCACAAGGTTGGCCGCTAATGAATGTTCCATCGTAACAGCCTTGCTTCTCACCGACACACAGCACATCTTCAGTTTTTTTATAGAGGTTTTACCATGGTCGCTATCTGTGCGGTTATGCCAAGGTCCTCATTCTCTGTGACACCCGACGGTCCACCAATGTGCTGCATCCTGGTCGCTGAAGCACTTCCAGAGCTTATGGTGACAGAGGACTGGCGGCGCTCACCAGTACCAGCTGAGGAATTCCAGGTCGCCAAACCTGTAGCCAGCTAACGAATGCTGCGCCCCTGAGGGCATTGTTCAAGTTTTTACGAGATCGAGGCCAAGTCCCAGCTGCCTTTTGCTATTTCTATCGCTTCTAAGGATAACGGCGCTGCGTTCGTTGGTGGTTTGGTTTGGTTGTTTGGTGGAGGAGACCAGACAGCGAGGTCATCTGTCTCATCGCATTAAGGAAGGACGGGGAAGGAAGTCGGCCGTGCCCTTTCAAAGGAACCATCTCGGCATTAGCCTGGAACGATTTAGGGAAATCACGGAAAACCTAAATCAGGATGGCCGGACGCGGGATTGAACCGTCGTCCTCCCGAGCGAGTCCAGTGTGCTGTTCGTTGTCAATTAGCTAAATGTGCTACATATAATGAACGAAGTTAAACGGACACTATAGTATCTTGGGAGACTGCTTCCTGAGGTGTGCAGGATTCTTTTGGTCATCGACATGAACACTGTATGTATGATTTGTGTTTTGCAGTTTAATTATTGTGACCGTTTTGGTTCGTAGGCCCATGGTAGCAAGCTTGTGGTGTTGGTCATTTTACCATAATTTATCGAAGACAAGTTCGATGTATAAGAACACCAAAGCTGCGCAGTGTCCAGTGTTCTCCGTTGAAACTTATTTGTCACACAGCAGGTCAGCTTGAAGAGTGGACCATACATGCTTTCCGCAGTCGTATGCGTGGCGGTCTTGCACTACACGCCTGCTCTCCCCAGCCCTACGGCTAGCTGCATTCGTGTTCAGTTCGTGGTGGAGATGTGCGCCGCAGATTCCCTGCCATGAGAGCAGCTTATCTCGTTAGTCTTCTTAATCAGAAATCGGGCTATCATGCCCTAATATGTCTGAAGCTGCAATCACGAGTTGTCGACGGATCCCTTACTTGATTCTCGATACAATCATTAATGACGCAGCCGCAAGAATTGTCGACAGCGGCTGAGCGTCAGTACCACAGCTGTGTGATCTGCATAATTAAGACAGTTAAATAAATATTAAATAAATAAATTGGCCATATTTATCTGTTGCAGAATGGATAGCAGGAGGACTAAAACCGACGTTTGCGTGGGAATACACAAGCATGCGCTCTGGCAAAAACATCACCTTTATTCAAAGACAGCTGAACAAAACAATAAGCTAAACAACTAATAAATGAGCGAGGGTTGCTGTTCTCCATAACACTCTCGGCTGAACTACAAAGAAACATTTACAACTGGGTCTTGGAGAACCCACTACAATTAGTCATTAATTATTAATTATGGGAGTGCCACATAGAAGACTAGATAATAAAATTTACCTTCTACACTCTCATCCATGCTTTTCATTCATTAAATGAGAGGAGAAAAGGATGTATATACTAACATTTGCACGTAGATATATTGAATAACTGAACATGCTTGTGGGAATTCGATAATTACCAAAATCCTTAGCAAGATGTTTGGTGAACTAAAGGTAATATACCTTGTGGCCAGATAAATGTTAAACATGATGATGAAGAGGCTCATGCAGACACACTTCACAGTTATTCATTCCGTGTGAATCTGTTGACTGGGCTGCGATAATTGGATATTCAGTCATTGTCGGAAACACAGTGAGGTAACACTAAACAGAGGTTAAACTTTCTAGAATTCATGCACTCCTGCGTCATACTAGAGTCCGTTGCTATAACATATCATCTAACTGGCCGCAGTAATACGAAACCAGATTTGTCAGCAGCAGCATATCTCTTGAGAAAACAGAAAAAGAGAATCCAGACAAAAAAGAAACGTATAAGGATATCCGAATTGGACATAAATTGATACGTCGCACGTATACAAATAAGCCAAATGATTCCAATTTCAGAAAAAAATTGTTGATTAATTCAAGAAAAAGAGCTTCACAGATGCATTGGTCCGCCTGTGGCCCTTCTGCAAGCAGTTGTTCAGCTTCACAGTCACTGATACGTTTGCTGGATTTCCTCCTGAGGGATATCTCGCTAAATTGTCCAAATGACGCGGTAGATCGTCAAAATCCCGAGGTGTTTGGAGTTCTCATTTGGGGAAAGATCTAGCAATCTTGACGGCCCAAATAGGGTTTAGCAAGCATGAAGAAAAGCAATAGAAGCTCTCGCCATGTGGGGCCGGGAGTTATCTTGCTGAAATATAAGCCTAGTATGGATTGCCAGTGGGGCAATAGAACAAGGCGTAGAATATCGTCGACATACTGATTAGCTATACGTATGCCGCCAGTGACAGCCCAACGGGTCCTGCTATGGAAGGATTGCCGCCTCAGACCGTCATTCGTTATTGTCGCACCATATCATAGGTAACAATCAGGTTGGTATCCTAACACTGTCCAGTCGTTAGTTAACGGGGTCAGCACAGTTCAAGCTATCTGTTCTTCAAGTTGACCTACTGTGCCATAAAAGATATCGACAGAGGAAATCAGTCACTGAAGACAATTCTGCTACAGTCACTGAGACTCCAGTCGTCCCTGGAGAAGCCCCACACAGTAGTGGGATACCAGCCTTACTCTCGCCCACCATATGACCCGACCACCAGGAGTGATGGTCTAGGATGTCATTTGTTTTCACAGCAGGACCTCTTCGGTTGTCACGCGCGACACTATTACAGCGCAGTGGTACGTCGACGACTTTCTACGTCCCGTTTTGTCGCTCTTCATGGAAAGTTATCCAGTGCCTACATATTAACAAGATAATGCCCTCTCGCACATAGTGAGGGTATTTATTTCTTTTCTTAGTGCTTGCCATACCCTACCTTGCCCAGCATAGTCGTCGTGTCTCTCCCCAAATGAGAACGTCTGGAACATTACGTTAAGGGGCCTCCAACCATTTCACGATTTTGACGATTTAACGACTCAGTTGAACAGAATTTGGGACTATATCCCTCAGAAGGACACCCAACAACTCTATCAATCGATGCCATACCGAATAACTGAATTCACAAAGTCCAGAAGTGGACCAACGCATTGTTGACTTTTTCAATTTGTGAAACACGTTCTGTTGAATAAATTATACATTTGTTGTGAAATAGCAATTGTTTGTTTTTGTGTACATGTAAATAACATCTACCGATTTCCCTCCTATTCGAATAATTCCTTTGTGGTACGTGGAGCGTCCATTTCTTAGAGTGTATAAAACTGTATGTACGTATACGTGCGTGTACACATGTCCTTCTAAACCACTGTATCAGTTTCATTGAAGCTTCTTACACATATCCATTACAGACTATGAAGAACCACTGTGTGCTCTTGTCTCTCAAAGCTGTGGGATTGGGGAGGGGGTGTAAAAGAAGCATAATTCATAACTTATGAACAGCCAGATTATATTCATCCATTATTTGAGAATGGGTGCACTCGCTGACTTTAAACAATCATTGTACATTCCTTCAAACCTTTCCGATATGTTTTCTCGCTCACTCGTCCCCCAAAAAACTGATGAAAGGAAAAAAAGTTTATCGCGTATACATTTTTTTATTCGTGCAGTAAAACTGCTTCATCTGGCATGAGCTTTTAATTTATTGTTTCTTGACCAACAACTCTATTGCGAACACTATTTTCACGTATACCACTCAACATAACTGCAAAATAACACATAGTTCAGTATATATGAAGTCATTAACACTGAGATGAATCAAAAATTTCCGCATCATGCTGACAATTCGATTTGTTAGTGCTTTACCACTCACTCGATTCACGGAACATTTCACAGACAGCGTCCACAAGTGCCACAGGACTTAATCTGGAAAATAATGTCGTTGTCCGACACACTGTTCTGAAGATGTGAAGCCATAAACCTTGAGCTGCATTCAAACGAAACTGCATGGTAAAATTCGTTAGAGATATGAGTGAAATATATGTATATCTACATCTACATCTACATCCATACTCCGCAAGCCACCTGACGGTGTGTGGCGGAGGGTACCTTGAGTACCTCTATCGGTTCTCCCTTCTATTCCAGTCTCGTATTTTTCGTGGAAAGAAGGATTGTCGGTATGCCTCTGTGAGGGCTCTAATCTCTCTGATTTTATCCTCATGGTCTCTTCGCGAGATATACGCAGGAGGGAGCAATATACTGCTTGACTCTTCGGTGAAGGTATGTTCTCGAAACTTTGACAAAAGCCCGTAGCAAGCTACTGAGCGTCTCTCCTGCGGAGTCTTCCACTGGAGTTTATCTTTCATCTCCGTAACGCTTTCGCGATTACTAAATGATCCTGTAACGAAGCGCGCTGCTCTCCGTTGGATCTTCTCTATATCTTCTGTCAACCCTATCTGGTACGGATCCCACACTGCTGAGCAATATTCAAGCAGTGGGCGAACAAGCGTACTGTAACCTACTTCCTTTGTTTTCGGATTGCATTTCCTTAGGATTCTTCCAATGATTCTCAGTCTGGCATCTGCTTTACCGACGATCAACATTATATGATCATTCCATTTTAAATCACTCCTAATGCGTACTCCCAGATAATTTATGGTATTAACTGCTTCCAGTTGCTGACCTGCTATTTTGTAGCTAAATGATAAAGGAACTATCTTTCTGTGCATTCTCAGCACATTACACTTGTCTACATTGAGATTCAATTGCCATTCCCTGCACCATGCGTCAATTCGCTGCAGATCCTCCGGCATTTCAGTACAATTTTCCATTGTTACAACCTTTCGATACACCACAGCATCATCTGCAAAAAGCCTCAGTGAACTTCCGATGTCATCCACCGGGTCATTTATGTATATTGTGAATAGCAACGGTCCTATGACACTCCCCTGCGGCACACCTCCAATCACTCTTACTTCGGAAGACTTCTCTCCATTGAAAATGACATGCTGCGTCCTGTTATCTAGGAACTCCTCAATCCAATCACACAATTGGTCTGATAGTCCTTATGCTCTTACTTTGTTCATTAAACGACTGTGGGGAACTGTATCGCACGCCTTGCGGAAGTCAAGAAACACGGCATCTACCTGTGAACTCGTGTCTATGGCCCTCTGAGTCTCGTGGACGAATAGCGCGAGCTGGGTTTCACATGACCGTCTTTTTCGAAACCCATGCTGATTCCTACAGAGTAGATTTCTAGTCTCCAGAAAAGTCATTATACTCGAACACAATACGTGTTCCAAAATTCTACAGCTGACCGACGTTAGAGATATAGGTCTATTGTTCTGCACATCTGTTCGACGTCCCTTCTTGAAAACGGGGATGACCTGTGCCCTTTTCCAATCCTTATGAACGCTACGCTCTTCTAGAGACCTACGGTACACCGCTGCAAGAAGGGGGGCAAGTTCCTTCGCGTATTCTGTGTAAAATTGAACTGGTATCCCATCAGGTCCAGAGGCCTTTCCTCTTTTGAGCGATTTTAATTGTTTCTCTATCCCTCTGTCGTCTATTTCGATATCTACCATTTTGTCATCTGTGCGACAATCTAGAGAAGGAACTACAGTGCAATCTTCCTCTGTGCAACAACTTTGGAAAAAGACATTTAGTATTTCGGCCTTTAGTCTGTCATCCTCTGTTTCAGTACCATTTTGGTCACAGAGTGTCTGGACATTTTGTTTTGATCCACCTACCGCTTTGACATAAGACCAAAATTTCTTAGGGTTTTCTGCCAAGACAGTATATAGAACTTTACTTTCGAATTCATTGAACGCCTCTCGCATAGCCCTCCTCACACTACATTTCGCTTCGCGTAATTTTTGTTTGTCTGCAAGTCTTTGGCTATGTTTATGTTTGCTGTGAAGTTCCCTTTGCTTCCGCAGCAGTTTGGTTGTTGTACTACGGTGGCTCTTTTCCATCTCTTACGATCTTGCTTGGCACATACTCATCTAACGCATTATGTACGACGGTTTTGAACTTTGTCCACTGATCCTCAACACTATCTGTACTTGAGACAAAACTTTTGTGTTGAGCCAACAGGTACTCTGAAATCTGCTTTTTGTATAAATATGTAATGAAATATGTTAAATATATGTGAAATACGTGTACAAATACAGAGTGACCAGAAAGTCCGTTAATTTGAAAGTGCACAGATTTATGGAATAACTTAGGTAGAGTGGTGAAACTTGTCACACACGCGTAAAATGACATGAGGTTTCATTAAAACTGAAGACGAGTGCTAAAACCGGCCAACGCACGGCGCTGGAGAGTAACATGCCAGTGACACCGCAAGAAATGCGTGTATAATATAAGCTGTAGTGAGAGACGGGGTCAGATGTGCCAGCAAATGCGACATCTTGACCTCACCAGAAAAGGCACTGTTAGCGAAGGTTTACTATCAGAATGGAGAATACGCAACTGCAGCTTTATGATTCTATCGCCATTAGAAGATTTTCGAACTGGTAAAGGTCGCATGAGAGGTGCCGTAGCGAAGAAAATGATCAAGAAGCTCGAGGTTTCGAGCTGTTAAGACGATCGGCCCCGTAACGGGCGATCAGACGCAATCACTACTGCTGCTCGATCAGAAAGAAGTGGAGACTTTAGCGGATTAACACCGGCGTTCCACGCACTATTGTTTGGAGAACACTAAGGCATACCATCCACTGATATTCGTACAAAATCTAGCGTCATCATGAACTCTTTAGCCAACTATTTTGTGAATCAGCGAGTATTTGCAATGTGAACGCTTCACGAAAAGGGGGACGTTGACGATTGGTAGTCTGACGCATAATGGACCGACGAAACCTCTTTCATACACCGAGGGTCAGGCAACAATCAGAACTATAGAATCTGGGCGACGGAAATCCTAGAATTGTCATGGAAACCCAATGAGTGACGAGGAAGTCACGCTGTGGTGTGGATTTACCACATAAATGGTGATCGGACCCTTTTTCTTCTAGGAAATGAGTGATGTTACATTTAAATGTCAGCGTCATGTGTGCGAGGTACGCCAGTATGTTGTAAAATAGCGTCATCAATAGACAGGCTGATAAAGGCTAGCTGCAAGATACGACATTTATGCAGGCTGGGGCATCCCTTATTGATACCCATTTGAAACACATCTTGCTCACGTAGTTTGGCAGGGATCGCGTGCTGAGTCGCAACTTCCATCGTGCTTGGTCTCCCAGTTCCCCAAACCTCAATCCGTGTGATTATTGATTGTGGGGTTACCTGAGGCCTCAAGTCTACAGCGATCGGTCAACCTCGTTAGGGATGCCAGCAGACAACATCCGACGACAGTATCTCACCATAGTTAATGGATATGTTGTACAGTGCTGTTCACAACATTGTTCCTCGACTACAGGTATTCTTAATGAACGACAGGTGACTTACTGAACTTCTTTTGCATCATATGAAGTGCCGTCTGTTTGTCATCTTGCGCACTTTTCTTGGTTTCAATGAAACCCCAAATCATGTCAAGCTTATACATCAACTGTTACATCTCCACATGCGTTATTCCATGAAATATTGAATTTTCGAATGTTAACGGATTTTTGGGTCTCCCTGCATGTTTTAAATTTGTTAAATATGTGACATTTAAGGATGCAGGCAAAGCTGCAGGTAAAAATTTGCTGCTAACCCCTAGGACTGAATCAGCCAAACTTACTATCAGGGCAGGAATAATGTGGAGATAACGTCCAAAGAAAAGGGGGTGGAAGAGATGGCCAGAAAGAGAGGGGAAAGCTGGAAGATGATCATAGATATTGGCGAGGAGGAGATGGGCAGTGAGAAGGTGACGGGAAAATGGATAAAGGGAAGATGAGGAGATGGGTAGAGAGAGGGTAATGGGGTGGTGGACAGAGAAAGGAAGGAGTTGGATGAAGATTGTGGAGGAGGAGTAGGCTTGAGACAGGGGGAGGAGGAGATGGAGAGTGAAAGGAAAGAGGAGGAGATGGACAGAGAAACGGATGAGATAATGGACAGAGAGAGGGACAGGAGGATTTTGACTAGAGATGGGTTGAGGAGGAGACAGAGGGGCAGGACGAGCTGTACTTAGAGAAGGGAGGAAGATATGGGAGGAGGGGATAGCAGTGTATCGATAGAGGGGGAGAAGCAAATGGTCAGAGAGATGGGGCAGTAACACATGAACAGATTGGGGGGGGGGGGGGGCAAGCAGAGACAGTGACACGGGAGTAGCAGTTGGAGGCAGGGAGGGGCCGGGGGTATGAACACAGTGAAGGCGAAGGAAGAGCTCGACAGAGAGAGGAAGAAAGAGGGCATGGAGTAATAGAACTGAAATAAACACGTAGCTGGGTGATTCCAGGAGTTCAAATGGTTCAAATGGCTCTGAGCACTATGGGACTCAACTTCTAAGGGCATCAGTCCCAGGTGTTCAGCTAGTATTTTTATACGAACATTCCTAATGAAAAATGACATTCTATGTCGGAAACTTAATCATCTCTCAGACAGTGATGTTCAGATACCCACATTCAAAATGGTGAAGGCTGACAGAAATAAGTAATTAGAAGTAGTACTGTATGAGAAGGCTTAGCGAAACATGTATTAAACGACTCAAAATAATTTTTGAAATATATCCTGGTAAATATCTTTCGCTGACACAGTGGCAGACTGCTTAGGCAACTGTTTCCCTGTAATGTTAACCTCATCGACATATGAAATTCTCCCTAATCCTAACAAACAATACATATTGGACTGTAGAGCGGTAACCATTGAAATGTCTGTAATTCTAGGACGGTATTAAAGCCTCTAACAATAAGATATGATGTATTTGTATGTAGTAAAACAGAAAGAATTAAAGAAATGACGAAATTTCTTTAAACGCACATCGCAAATGCTATTCATGTGATTTGTGTGACCTGTTCTTTAACTTAAAGAACATTTTTATTGCTCAACCTTTAGGTCTGCAAATTTTCGTAGGGCTTACGAAACGTAATACATTTGTATATTATACAAAATTTCTGGTATTGTTACAGTATAATATTGGCTAAGTAGACATTATTGTCGAATTTGGTCATCTGTTTTATTTCGCTTAAACTTCTTTCTGTATACGTGCTGACTCATATGTAATCGACCTGTTGGATATTATTGAATTATTTATAATAGAACCGTTTTCCATTTCCCTAAGCTCTATACCTGCTGAAATAACGCTACCCATCATCGTCTCCTGCTGTACGAAGTCAATAGATCTTTTTTTCTTGAGGCATTTAACAAATGCTGCTGTCAGTTGGGGAGAGGCTTTAAATTATTAAGTTGTACATCTGTACAGAGTTAAATAGGTTTTCTCTGCAACTTGGAGCTGGAAATCTGGTAATTATAGTCCCAACTTTATCATTCTGATTAATGCCTAGAAATAATAGAAATTGCAGAATAGGGTACAATCTTCTTTGCAATGATTAAAAATGTATGATTCAAATAGAAATCATTTCTGATCTCTAAGTGAGAAATACAACAACATCTTGAAATCCACTGCTTTCTTTTTGATTTAACACAAACTGTTGTACGTTTGGAAGTACATAAATTGTTCTACACGATTCCACTAAATTTTCTCGAAAACTGTCTCGTAGTGGCCTACTTTCAGAAAGTGTTCATGTAACATTCTCTGATGATTTGCTGTGTTATTTTTGCAGATGGAGGTGACGACATACAAGTGGGGCAGTACTGGTGGATGGAATTTTGACTACCGCCTGCAATTCTCCAAACCATTCGAATACCTGAAGACTAACTTGCCCAATGTCTTTGAATCTACTTTCGAGAAAATAGGTATCAAAGAGAAGCCAGTGTCTCCGGCAAGTATTACAGCAGCAGACTGAACTGAGAGTCTTTACACAAGCTTGAAAAATATGAGGGTAGCAACATACTATTTCATAGAATGTAGCATACTGCCACATATAGAAAAGCTGCACGTAATTTTAATTAATAGTATACTTTGTGGAATTGTACGAGGACTAAGTGACTCCAGTATGCCAATAGCTTCACAAACAAATACAAATTACTAAATTGTTGGCGACAACTTTAAAGTAGAGAAGGGATACCAACAGAAAAAAAAACACTTTCACTGAGAACCTGTTTGAACCATCTGAAGTTCGTGTAATCTGTTTTGAAATCAACGTAACAAAATCTAGTCATCAGAGTTTGGTCTTATTATTTTAACTCCCTGTGATTCATAAGTGCAACCTCTAGCCATGAAGTCATTATATAACATATATTTATAATTATAATATTTATAATTGTAATACATTTTCTCATTGAAGACTACGAGAAATGTTGACGACGTACATTATTGTCTTAGGATATTCACACTTTTTTGCATTCTGTTTATCACTCTCTCTCTTTCTATCTCTCATATGCATACACACACACACACACACACACACACACACACACACACGAAGAGAGAGCGAGAGAGAGAGAGAGACAGACAGACAGACAGACAGACAGAAGCATTTTTCAAACAGATGTAATTTAAGTTTGTGTCTGAAGCTAATTTTATAATCTGTTGACTTCTTTACGTTACTGGGCAGGTGATCAAAGATTTTTGCTGTGGAATACTTTACTCCCTTCTGTATTACAATAAGGCTGAGTGATAGGTAGTGTAAGACATTTCTCCTTCTAGTTTTATGTTTTTGTAAGTAGTATTATTTTTAAACTGTAACTTATAACTTCAATAGCTTAGACGATTAAGCAGGTCAGCAGCATGTAACTTCCAGTACAAGTCTTTGGCAATCTAATCACTTACGAATTAAGAACAGTCTCTTCTAGTTACTGATTTACCCTCACCTATTATTTCTAAGGGCAAGGTCAGGTCTTCTACACACAAAAATGCATGTGCTGTATTTATCTAACTTACGTGACATTCTCTTTACTGAAAATTTTTATTAAGTTGACAGAAAAATTTTATTAACTTTACGGATAATGAGTTTTTTTTCTCTAGACTCGATCATAATACTTGTATTGTAGGAGATAAACGCCCGCATCTCGTGGTCGTGCGGTAGCGTTCTCGCTTCCTACGTCCGGGTTCCCGGGTTCGATTCCCGGCGGGGTCAGGGATTTTCTCTGCCTCGTGATGGCTGGGTATTGTGTGCTGTCCTTAGGTTAGTTAGGTTTAAGTAGTTCTAAGTTCTAGGGGACTGATGACCATAGATGTTAAGTCCCATAGTGCTCAGAGCCATTTGAACCATTTTTTAGGAGATAAACGTTTGTGTTTCTTGCGTATATAATGACGGAACATTCTTTGCAGCAAGAATAAGTGTGTACCCAATGCAGATCTCTGTGGTTCACCTCTGCTGAATACTACCCCTTCTCCAGATGTTGTATCGTTCAGGACGTATCCTGTGTCTCTTAATGCATGACTCTGCATCCTTTGAAGTAGAGATGATGGAAGACCGGGAATGCTATGGCCTGCACAGCCAAATGCTTTTGATAAGGCGCAGTCAAAATCAGTTCAAAATTTGTTTACTTTTTCCATTTTTGTTTTATATAATCTGATTCATGAATTGAAAAAGAGCAAATTCTCTCAGAGAGCACATCGAAATATAAATTAAGCGTTACTTTAGTAATTTGAAAAAGGTGTGTTATGGTTTCTGCGCACATAATCCTTTCTAGCGCTTTCGAAGTGCTTCTAAAATGGTCTGAAAATAACATTTGGGAATACAGCTTTCGATAGTGATATATTGCATACGTGACTGAACCCGTATCATATATGTAATACTTTACTCGAGACATCATCAGGTAAGTGCCAGCGCTTTCTTTTGAACGAAGAGTAAAGCGTGAAACCTACGCAGGAGACCTTCTATAAAGTTTGGAAGGTAGGAGACGAGGTACTGGCAGAAGTAGAGCTGTGAGGACGGGGTGTAAGTCGTGCTTGGGTAGCTCAGTTAATGCCAGCACGGTAGCTCAGCGTGCTCGGTCAGAGGGTTAGCCGCCCTCTGTAATAAAGAAACTGAGTTAATAGATCAACAATGAACTTAAAAGGGTGTCTTACGACGTCCGCGCTGATCAGATGCAACGAACGAAAACAAACAAAATGAAATAAAAGAAAAAAGGTTGGTAGAGCACTTGCCCGTGAAAGGAAAATGTCCCGAGTTCGAGTCTCGGTCCGGCACACAGTTTTAATCTGCCAGGAAGTTTCGAAAAGAGATATGGATTGCAGTGCAAGTCAAACAGAGAGAGAGAGAGAGAGAGATGTTGATGGGCAGTGAGAGAGAGTGGCAGTAAAAGTGAAAGAGATAGAAACAGTGGGAGTAAAATATAGGAGTCAGTGTAGCTTAAAAACACGGATGAGTGGACATCATACATAGCCTTTTGGGGTCTGCGCCCTCACAGACCGGCGAATTTTAACAGTTTGGTATAGCAAAGGGAGCATTTTAGACCGAAATTTTAAACACGTGGAAATACTGGAGAAATAAGTTGTAGCCCCGGCTAAGGTGTGGTGGAGACAATGGAAGTGGGAAGAAACCGACAAAAGGAGATAGTGTAAGTGAGAGAGCGGACACTGGCAGTGGGATATACTGTAAATGAAAAAGAGAATAAGAATGCGGTGGGAAAGAGGCATAAAAAGACAGCAGCAGTCAGAGGGAGATGCTGAGTATGAAAGCTTAACTATAAAGAGGAACCGGGAAAAGGAGTTATATTGTTCTGTGTTAAAAGAGCTCGAATACGTTCTCATGCCAACATTTTTGATGAGGGAGGAGGAATGAGGACTGAGGCACCTGGTTCCCCGCTTTCCTGTAGGACTCTTTGGATGCGAATTTTTCTGCTTTGACTGTAGCATTTCTCTTCTCGTCATTAAATACTCCTACGTGGAGTGTTAATACGTCTCAAAATTTTGAATAAATCAGAAAATCTGTGTCGTGTAACTACAGAACTTTTTCTGTTCTCAGGGGACCTACTACATTAATGGATTAATGCCACGAGGAATCAGATTAAAACACTTCGCCATGCTTCCTTACGGGAAGTACAAAGCATATTTAAAGAGTGTGAAGGACGGAGAAAAAGTGATCTGTGTAATGACGATTGGCAAGGTGAACGAAGTTGGATATATCTAAGGTAAGAAACTAATATCTGACGCACTTGCGATCCCAAGAGCACACTTTGTTCACAGTTTGTGGAAAATATAACTTACTTGTCACTGTTGTTGTTGTGGTCTTCAGTCCTGAGACTGGTTTGATGCAGCTCTCCATGCTACTCTATCCTGTGCAAGCTACTTCATCTCCCAGTACCTACTACAACTTACATCCTTCTGAATCGGCTTAGTGTATTCATCTCTTGGTCTCCCCCTACTATTTTTACCCTCCACGCTGCCCTCCAATACTAAATTGGTGATCCCTTGATGCCTCAGAACATGTCCTACCAAACGATCCCTTCTTCTGGTCAAGTTGTGCCACAAACTCCTCTTCTCCCCAATCCTATTCAGTACCTCCTCATTAGTTATGTGATCTACCCATCTAATCTTCAGCATTCTTCTGTAGCACCACATTTCGAAAGCTTCTATTCTCTTCTTGTCCAAACTATTTATCGTCCATGTTTCACTTCCATACATGGCTACACTCCATACAAATACTTTCAGAAATGACTTCCTGACACTTAAATGTATCTCGATGTTAACAAATTTCTCTTCTTCAGAAACGCTTTCCTTGCCATTGCCAGTCTACATTTTATATCCTCTCTACTTCTACCATTATCAGATATTTTGCTCCCCAAATAGCAAAACTCCTTTACTACTTTAAGTGTCTCATTTCCTAATCTAATACCCTCAACATCACCAGACTTAATTCGACTACATTCCATTATCCTCGTTTTGCTTTTGTTGATGTTCATCTTATATCCTCCCTTCAAGACACCATCCATTCCGTTCAACTGCTCTTCCAAGTCCTTTGCTGTCTCTGACAGAATTACAATGTCATCGGCGAACCTCAAAGTTTTTACTTCTTCTCCATGAATTTTAATACCTACTCCGAATTTTTCTTTTGTTTCCTTTACTGCTTGCTCAATATACAGATTGAATAACATCGGGGAGAGGATACAGCCCTGTCTCACTCCCTTCCCCACCACTGCTTCCCTTTCATGCCCCTCGATTCTTATAACTGCCATCTGCTTTCTGTACAAATTGTAAATAGCCTTTCGCTCCCTGTATTTTACCCCTGCCACCTTTAGAATTTGAAAGAGAGTATTCCAGTCAACATTGTCAAAAGCTTTCTCTAAGTCTACAAATGCTAGAAACGTAGGTTCGCCTTTCCTTAATCTTTCTTCTAAGAAAAGTCGTAAGGTCAGTATTGCCTCACGTGTTCCAGTATTTCTACGGAATCCAAACTGATCTTCCCCGAGGTCGGCTTCTACTAGTTTTTCCATTCGTCTGTAAAGAATTCGTGTTAGTATTTTGACTTGTCACTAAATTCTGAATATTCTTACTGCTTCTGCATTCAATAACTTAATTTTGCAAACTACTATACAGGAAGCACGTCCTTAAAGTTCTCCAAATCATTTTTTACTTATTCATGAAACGGCTTTCAGCATGACGTGGAAAATGAATGACGCTAACACACATAACAACAGGTACTTGTTACATCGAAAATGCTAAGAAAATGATGATATATAGTGTGTCTAGAAAGGAAACGATTACACTTTTATGCCAAGTACAGGTAGTTAATTTAACTAACTCTGATTAAGTTATACATGTGAGCATAGTTATAGTCAACAAAAGACGAAAAATAAATCTGAATACATAGCTGTACTCTTCACTGATGTGACGAAAGTCATGGTATAGGGGATATGCACATGTACAGATGGCAATAGTATGCTAGTTGGAGCTAGACGCATGGGACACTCCATCTCGGAAATCGTTGGGGAATTCAATATTCTGAGATCCACAGCCTGAAATTTCAGGTGTTACCTCTCACTACGGACAACGCAGCCTCCAACTGCATTCACGTAACGACCTACAGTGGCGTTTGCGTAGCGTTGTCAGTGCTGACACACTAGCAACACTGCGTGTAATAACCGCAGAGATCGATCAGTTTGGGACGTACGATGAACGTATGCGTTAGGACAGTGTGGAGAAATATGGTGTGAAGGGCTATGGCAGCAGACGACGGACGCGATTCCCTTTGCTGGGCTCTTGACCATATCGGTCTGACACTCCAAGACAGGAAAACCGTAGCCAGGCCAGAAGAGTACCGATTTCAGCTGTTATGAGCTGATGTGCAGACCGCACGAAGCCATGGATCCAAGTTGTCAACAGGCACTGTGCAAGCTGATGATGGGTCCATGATGTGGGCTGTGTTTACGTTTAATGGACTGGCTTGTTACCTCAAATCCAAACTGAAAATTAATTTAACATATACTGGGTGGTATGTTTTTCTAAGGCTCAGGGGTTTTAAGTGATACTTTCCAATATTTGAGGTTGCTTTTGATAAGCATCAGTGCATAATTTATGAAGTTCGATTCATAATTTATTTAACGTTACAATTTGCATTATATTCGTACAAGTTGTTAAAATATATAAGGCTTTTAATAAGTAATGTCAATGATGGACAAAATTATCCATCGACTTTCACATTAAATCCTTCTCTATCCTTGTGGTTTTATTCCATCTGATATTTCCTATAGTTTAACTGGGTCCAAGATGAGCCATGGTCTGGAGAGAGGGGCGTAGCAGTGACATGGTGTCCAGTCAGGCTCCTCTCAGGGAAGAGGGAGAGAGTGGGGTGAAATGGTTCGAATGGCTATGAGCACTATGGGACTTAACATCTGAGGTCAGCCGGCCGGAGTGGCCGTGTGGTTCTAGTCGCTACAGTCTGGAACCAAGCGACCGCTACGGCCGCAGCTTCGAATCCTGCCTCGGGCATGGGTGTGTGTGATGTCCTTAGGTTAGTTAGGTTTAATTAATTCTAAGTTCTAGGCAACTGATGACCTCAAAAGTTAAGTCGCATAGTGCTCAGAGTCATTTGAACCATTTGAAACATCTGAGGTCATCAGTCCCCTAGACTAAGAACTACTTAAACTTAACTAACCTAAGGACATCACACACATCCATGCCCGAACCAGGATTCGAATCTGAGACCGTAGCAGTCGCGCGGTTCCAGACTGAAAGAGTGGGGTGAGGCGCAGCGTCCGCTTGTGGCAGGCACGGGCCACAACCTAAGTATTGTTCGAGCTGGGCGTCTGGGCACTGCATTCTGTCAGCTTTTCTCCTAATGTGGCCCGTGCGATATGGGCTACAGGCTTGCTCCACCAAAGTCGTCTAATGTTCTCGAGCAGAATAGGTTGGTTGGTTTGTGGGATTAAAGGGACCAGACTGCGATGGTCATCGGTCACCTTTTCCAAATACTAAAAACACCCACAGAGAATAAAAACGAGTAACAGAATAGATCACAGTCAACACAGAACAAGAGAGACTTAGACAAAGACCAGACAAGTCAAACTAAAATCTCACAAATGTGTGACGGTGGTTGGCCGACCATAGAAACAAAAAAGGAAAAGCCAGCAACCGAGAAACGCAGTATAAACTCAGATTAAAATCGTAGGCCAATGGCCAGAATCAACACAAACGAACATAACAAACACTCAGAGTAAACGATAAAAACCCCCTGCCCGAATAAAATGCAAAACTAAGCGAACCATAACAGGGTCATCAGATAAAAGGGCAGGGAGCGTATCAGGCAGCGCAAATGTCTGCCTGACCACAGCTAAAAGGGAGCAGGCCAACAAAATGTGGGCCACTGTCAAAGCCGTCCCACAGCGACATAGAGGAAGGTCCTCCCGGCGCAGTAAATAACTGTGTGTCAGCCGGGAGTGGCCAATGCGGAGCTGACAAAGGACGACTGAGTCCCTGCGGTTGGCTCGCATGGATGACCGCCACACAGTCGTCGTCTCCTTGATGGCACAGGGTTTATTGGGCGTGATCCGATCGCGCAATTCTGCGCCCCAAAGCGCAAAAACTTTTCGGCGGAGGACTGCCCGCAAGTCAGTCTCTGGGAGGCCAACAATCCAGAGATGGCTGTCTCGTGGCCTCTTTCGCCAGGCGGTCAACATGTTCATTGCCCGGGATACCGACATGACCGGGGGTCCACACAAAGACCACAGAGCGGCCGCAACGGGCAAGAGAATGCAGGGACTCGTGGATAGCCATCACCAGACGAGAACGAGGGAAACACTGGTCGACAGCTCGTAAACTGCTCACGGAATTGCTACAGATGACGAAGGACTCATCTGAGCGGATATACTCTAGGGCACGAAAGATCGCGACCAGCTCAGCAGTAAAAACGCCGCAGCCAGCTGGCAATGAATGTTGTTCATAGTGATCCCCTAGAGTCAGAGCATAGCTGACAAAACCAGCAACCATCGAGCCATCGGTGTAAACAACTCCAGAGCCCTGATACATGGCCAGGATGGAATAAAAGTGGCATCGGAAGGCCTCTGGAGGGACTGAGTCCTTCGGGCTCTGTGCCAAATCGAGCCGAAGGCAAGGGCGAGGCACACACCGTGGGGGCGTGTGCACAGGTACCTGGAAAGGAGGTGGAATAGGGAATAACCCAACCCAGAGAGGAGCTCTTTGATGCGTACGGCGATCGGACAACCCGATCGGGGCCGACGTTCTGGCAGATGGACGACTGACTGCGGGAACAGGACACGGTAATTTGGATGCCCGGGCAAGCTGAAAACATGGGCAGCATAAGCATCCAGTAATTGTTGGCGTCGTAACCGCAGTGGAGGGACACCTGCCTCCACTAGTAAGCTGTCCACAGGGCTGGTGCGGAAAGCACCAGTGGCAAAGCGTATCCCGCTGTGGAGAATTCGGTCCACCACCCGCAATGCAGATGGGGATGCTGAGCCATAAGCCAGGCTCCCATATTCCAGATGGGACTGGATTAACGCCTGGTAGAGCCGCAACAGGGTAGATCGGTCGGCGCCCCAGCGGGTGTGGCTCAAGCATCTCAGAGCGTTTAGATGCCGCCAACACGCCTGTTTAAGCTGCCGGATATGAGGCAGCCAAGTCAGCCGGGCATCGAAAACTACACCCAAAGACCTGTGGGTCTCAACCACAGCAAGGAATTCGACGGCAAGATAAAGCCGCGGCTCAGGATGGACTGTTCGGCGCCGGCAGAAATGCATGACGCGTGTCTTGGCAGCCGAAAACTGAAAACCATCCGCTACAGCCCTGTAGCTGACGTTCAACAGCCGCAATGCCAGTAGAGCTGTAGTAAAGGCAGAAGTCGTCAGCATAAAGGGAAGCGGAGACTGAATTTCCCACGGCCGCAGCGAGCCCGTTAATGGCTATTAAAAACAGGCAGACACTTAAAGCAGAGCCCTGTGGCAAACCGGTCTCCTGGACGTGGGAGGAACTATATGAGGCCGCGACTTGCACGCGGAAGGTACTAGACGACAGAAAATTGCGGATAAAAATCAGCAGAGGACCCCGAAGACCCCCTTCCATGAAGCGTAGAAAGGATGTGATGACGCCATGTCGTATTGTAAGCCCTCCACAAGCCGAAAAAGACAGCGACCAGGTGCTGACGGCGGGCAAAGGCAGTACGGATGGCCGACTCCAGGCTCACCAGATTGTCGGTGGCGGAACGGCCTTGATGGAACCCACCCTGAGACAGAGCCAGAAGGCCCCGAGGCTCCAGTACCCGTTGCAAGCGCCGGCTCAACATCCGTTCAAGCAACTTGCAAAGAACGTTGGTGAGGCTAATGGGACGGTAGCTGTCCACCTGCAGAGGGTTATTTCCAGGTTTGAAAAAGGGGGTGACAATGCTTTCCCGCCATTGCGACAGAAACTCCCCCTCGACCCAAATACGGTTGTAAAGGTCGAGGAGGCGTCGCTGGCAGTCCATTGAAAGGTGTTTCAGCATCTGACAGTGGATGCCATCTGGCCCACAAGCGGTATCAGGGCAAGCGGCTAGGGCACTGAAAAATTCCCACTCACTGAATGGAGCATTGTAAGATTCAGAAGTGTGGGTGCAAAACGAAAGGCTCCGACGTTCCAACCGCTCTTCAATGGAGCAGAAGGCATGGGGGTAATTCGCAGAAGCGGAACTGATAGCAAAATGTTCTGCTAAGCGGTTTGCAATGACGTCGGAGTCAGTACAAACTGCTCCATTCAGTGAGAGGTGGTGGTGGTTGTTGGGATGTTTAAGGGGGACTAAACAGGTAAGGTCATCAGTCCCCCATTCCAAAAACAGGCGAGACATAAAGTCATGGAGCAGATAAAATCCCAAGGGGAAGGAGACTCCCCCCCTCCAGGCACTAAAGAACACAAATTAGGCAACGAACACTAAAAAAAGGAGAGTACAGACGAACACCAGACAGAAAGAAACACAAGAAAAGAAGATGGCCGGAGACTGGTGGACTGACCACATGAACAAAAAAAGGGAAAGAGTCAACCATCCAACGACACACCAAAACAGCAACAAATATTGAGAGACGCGAGGAAAAAAGACACAGAAAGGGAAAGGTGCAGGACCCCCCTAAATGCAACCATAAAAAGGACTACCACGGATAAAAAGTAAAACATTGTCAGCCATGGAGGCATCGTCGCATAAAATCAAAGGAAAAGTGCCCGGAAGGTTAAAAGACTGCCGGAGGGACACTCCAATAAAATGTGGGCGACCGTCAGCCGGGACCCACACCGACACAGGGGGGGATCCTCCTGACGCAAGAGATGGCCGTGCGTCAGGTATGTATGGCCGATGCGGAGCCGACACAGGTTAACAGAGTCCCTGCGAGAAGACTGCAGGGAGGAGCGCCACACATCGGTCGTCTACTTGACAGCCCGCAGTTTATTAGGCGCTGTCATGCATCGCCACTCAGCAGACCACATCCCAAGCACCTTACGGCGCAACACCAGCTGCTGATCGCGAGCCGTGAGGCCGATTTCCAAAGCTGGGGCGTCGATCGCCCCTTTGGCCAGCCTGTCAACACGTTCGTTCCCTGGGATGCCAACATGACCTGGCGTCCAAACCAAGACCACCGAACGACCAGAACGGGCAATGGCGGAAACAGACTCCTGAATAGAGGACACCAGAAGGGAAGAGGGATAGCAGCGGTCAATGGCCTGAAGGCTGCTCAGGGAGTCACTGCAGATGACGATGGACCTACCTGAGCACAAACGCATATGCTCAAGAGCGCGCAATATGGCCACCAGCTCTGCAGTAAAAATACTGCAGCCAGCCGGCAAGGAGCGCTGCTCAACATGGGCAGCGTGAGTAAAAGCGTAGGCAGTGCGACCATCAACCAGGGAACCATCAGTGTAGACAGTCTCACATTCCGAAAATGAGGCGAGGAGCGCTAGAAAACGGCGACGGAGGGCCACAGGCGGAACCGAGTCTTTGGGTCCCTGTGCCAAGTCCAGACGGACAGACGGACGGGACAAACACCAGGGAGGCGTAGGTGCACGGACCCGGATGGGAGGCAGAAGAGGGAACGACCCCAGTTCTGACAGCAGGGACTGGACGCGGACAGCTGCAGAAAGCCCAGACCTAGGTCGCCGTTCGGGCAGATGGAGGACCATGGCAGGGAAAAGCAGGCGACGATTGGGATGGCCTGGCGAGCAATGCACGTGGATAGCTTAGTCGGCGAGCAGGCGATGGCGGCGAATCCGCAGCGGGGGAACCCTGGCCTCCACCAGTAGACTATCCACGGGGCTTGTACAAGAAGCGCCAGTTGCAAGCCGAACCCCACAGTGGTGTATGGGGTCCAACAACTTCAACACTGAGGGTGATGCAGACCCATAGGCCAGGCTCCCATAATCAAGCTGGGACTGCACAAGGGCTCTGTACAATCGCAGCAGCGTGCAGCGATCTGCACCCCAAGACGTGTGGGTAAGGCAGCAGAGGGCGTTGAGGTGCCGCCAGTATTTTTGCTTCAGCTGAGTGATATGAGGAACCCCTGTGAGCTGGGCATCAAACACGAGTCCCAAGAAGCGGAAAGTGTCCACCACTTCAAGCAGGTGGCCATCGAGGTAAAGTTCAGGATGAGGGTGGAACGTCCGACGCCTGCAGAAGTGCATAACTCGGATCTTGGCTGCAGAGAACTGAAAACCATGAGTCAGAGCCCATGATGCTGCCTTGCGAACGGCGACTTGCAGCCTGCGTTCGGCGCCTCCCGTAGTCGTGGAGCTAAATGAGATGCAGAAGTCGTCGGCATACAGAGAAGGAGACACCGACGACCCCACGGCTGCAGCCAGACCATTATTGGCCACTAGAAATAAGGAGACGCTCAACCCCGATCCCTGCGGGACCCCATTTTCCTGTATATAAGATGAACTAGAGGCGGCACCGACTTGCACCCGGAAAGAGCGGCGCAATAAAAAGGTTTGAAGAAGAGCCGGGAGCCGACCACGAAGACCCCACTCATACAACGTGGCGAGGATGTGATGCCTCCATGTGGTGTCATACGCCTTCTGCAGATCGAAAAATACAGCAACGAGATGCTGACGTCGGGCAAAGGCCGTACGGATAGCAGATTCCAGCTGCACCAAATTGTTCGTGGCAGACCGGCCCCGACGGAAGCCACCCTGGGATGGAGCAAGGAGACCGCACAACTCAAGGACGCAACAGAAACGCCGCCCCACCATACATTCGTGCAATTTGCACAAAACGTTGGTGAGGGTAATGGGACGATAGCTGTCCACCGCCAGTGGGTCCGCACCGGGCTTCAAGATGGGGACAATAACACCCTCTCGCCATTGCGACGGGAACACGCCCTCGCTCCAAATGCGGATAAAGATGGATAGGATGTGTCTCTGGCAGTCCCTGGAGATATGCTTCAGCATCTGTGCGTGGATGCAGTCTGGTCCTGGTGCTGTATCAGGGCAATCGGCGAGGGCAGTGAGGAATTCCCTCTCGCTGAAAGGAGCATTGTATGTTTCAGAACGACGCGTGCCGAACGATAACGGCGTCTGCTCGGCTCGCTCCTTGAGAGAGCGAAAGGCGGGGGGATAAGTTGCAGTCGCAGAGCTCTGAGCAAAGTGCGCAGCAAGGTGTTCAGCAATGGCGGCAGCGTCCGTGCAGACAGCGCCGTCCAAGGAGATCCCAGGGACAGCCATAGGGGTCTGGTGTCCATAAATCCGCCGTATCTGGGACCACACGAGTGAGGGGGAGACACGGGAGCCCAAGGATTAGACATACCGCTCCCAGCATTCCTGCTTACGCCGTGTAATAAGACGACGGGCGAAGGCACGGAGCCACTTAAAGGCGATGAGGGTCTCGAGAGACGGGTGCCGCCTATGACGCCGGAGGGCCTGCCTACGGTCGCAAATAGCCTCAGCAATCTCCGGCGACCACCAGGGTACAGCCTTCCTCCGAGGGAGTCCAGAAGAGCGGGGGATGGCAGCCTCGGCCGCCGAAATGATTGACGTGGTTAAGACACGGACCACCTCGTCAATGTCACCCTTTGGGGGAGACTCAACGGTTTCCGCGGAAGTTAAACTTGACCAGTCAGCCCTGTGGAGAGCCCAGCAGGGCAGGCGCCCAGAAGAATGACACTGGGGCAGTGACAAATAGATGGGAAAATGGTCACTACCACACAGGTCAGGATGCACTCTCCAGTGGAGGGATGGGACAAGTCCGGGGGTGCAAAGAGAGAGATCGATGGCCGAGAACGAGCCATGGGCCACACTGAAATGCGTGGGAGCACCGGTGTTCAAGAGGCCAAGGTCGAGCTGAGCCAACAAATGCTCTACGGCACGACCGCGGTCATCGGAGACAGTCCCACCCCATAGAGGGTTGTGGCCATTGAAATCGCCCAGCAACAAAAAACGTGGCGACAGTTGGGCTATCAGAGCAGCCAGGACATGCTGCGCGACAGCACCATGCGGTGGAAGGTAAATACTGCAGACGGTAATAGCCTGTTGCGTCCACACCGGAACAGCGACAGCCTCTAAAGCTGTTTGTAGAGGTACAAACTCGCTGTGAAGAGAGTTAAGGACAGACTCGCTGTGCAGAGTGTGAAGGACATATATGCAGACGCCACCAGACACCCTTTCATAAGCTGCCCGGTTCTTAAAATAACCCCGATAGCCATGGAGCGTGTGGGTTCGCATTGCTGGAAACCAAGTTTCCTGCAGAGCAATGCAAAGGAAAGGTTGAAGGCTGATAAGTTGGCGGAGCTCAGCTAGATGGTGGAAGAAACCGCTGGAGTTCCACTGGAGGATGGTATTGGCCATGGATGGGAAAGGCGTGAAGGGACTGGGGAGGCAGATTACGCCTCCTGGGCCCCTGCTGCTACTGAGTCACCACCTGGACAACAGCCATCTATTGCGTCTGAGGGACTGGCGAGATCCATGTCCTCAGCGGACGCCAAGATCTCCACCTCATCCTCAGACGCAGAGCTTGTAGGAAGCTGCGGAATTGGTGCCACCGCAATGTCGGTAGCCTTGGGGAGTTTCTTCTTCTTCTGCTTCTCGCGCTGTACCTTTGGTGGATCAGGCTGGGAGGGCGGCACTGAGTCAGTCTCAGGGACAGACGATGACCGTGTGTCCCGACGACCAGGGACCGGCGGTTGTTTAAGCCACTTGCGGCTGTCGGCCTTGATACCAGTCGGAACTTGAGAAGGGAGGTCCCCAAGGAACCCCTTCCTTACGAGAGTAGCCGAAGAAGTCTTACGCTTCTCCGGCTGGGAAGGGGGAACTGATGTCCCCAATGGTTGGGGGGGTGTTGTTCCTGAAGTAGATGGAGCAGGAGCAACAGTGGGTTTAGTGCCCCCCACCATCAATGTGGCAGGTGTGGGACTTCGACTCTGAGAGCTGACTTGAGCAGATGGAACTGTAGCAGGAGTGACAGTTGCGGCATAAGAAGCTGTCATGCGCACTGGATGAAGCAGATCATATTTCCGCTTCGCCTCAGTATACGTCAGGCGGTCGAGAGTCTTGATTTCCATGATCTTCCGTTCCTTCTGCAGAATCGGACAGTCTGGCGAGCAAGGCGGATGGTGCGCACCACAGTTCACACAGATTGGAGGCGGGGCACAGGGATGATCAGGATGGGATGGTCGACCGCAATCGCGACAGACGAGGTCAGAGGCACAGCGTGAAGACATATGGCCAAACTTCCAACACTTGAAGCACCGCATCGAGGGAGGGATATATGGCTTGACATCACAACGGTACACCAACATCTTCACCTTCTCAGGTAACGTGTCACCCTCGAAGGCCAAGATGAAGGCACCGGTGGCAACTTGATGATCCCTCAGACCCTGGTGGATGCGCCGGACGAAATGGATACCTCGGTGCTCCAAGTTGGCGCGCAGCTCGTCATCGGACTGTAAAAGGAGATCCCTGTGGAAGATAATGCCCTGGACCATATTCAGACTTTTATGGGGCGTGATAGTGACGGAGACATCCCCCAGCTTAGTACAAGCGAGCAAGGCCCACGACTGGGTGGAGGATGCCGTTTTTATCAACACCGATCCGGACCGCATCTTGGACAAGCCCTCCACCTCCCCATACTTGTCCTCTAAATGCTCTTCAAAGAACTGAGGCTTCACGGATATAAAAGATTCCCCATCAGCTCTGGTACAGACAAGATATCTGGGCGAATACGTCTCACTGTCATCCAATGCCTTTCGTTTCTCCCATGGTGTGGCGAGGGAGGGGAACGATTTGGGGTCATTAACGTTACCTTGAAAATGGGCCCTCGAACGCTTAGAGACTGCTGGTGGCTGGCAGCAAGAGAAGATGTGCCACGCTTCATTGCGTGTTATCCACCCTGATGCCACCTACTCCGACCAAGGGCCCTCCCCACAGGCGCCACCCAGCCACAGCAAAGGCCACCTGGCAGGATGGCCATTGCCGGGAGTCCCGATGCCCTAGGGAGATGGGTATCTACTCCTTGGCATAAGTGGGGAGTTAACGGCGCAGGCATCAGTAGAGCGATCCCTGTGTTGTCAGGGGGCTACAACCAAGAGGGTACATGGCGGCACCACCACAACGGACTGGCTACCGTGCTGGATCTTAGGTGCACGAAAGTCCAAGGTCGTCGTGGCAGTTAAAAGCAACACTGCAGAGTGCAGTGTGGTAATCGTACCCAGGGACGTATCCTCGCCCAAGAGATGGAAAACGAGCGGGACATCATTGCAACGACGAAAAAGCCGGCTAAAGGTCTCAATGCATGACGGATACAGTGCACCATGTAAGGCGCCCTTCCCCAATTGGCTCGCTCTTCGGAATAATTCAGAAAGATGGAGGTCAAACCCGAGAGGGGACCATCACATAAAGCCGAAACATTTGAGACTCCTTTTAGTCCCCTCTTACGACAGGCAGGAATACCGCGGGCCTATTCTAACCCCCGAACCCGCAGGGGGCATTCAGTGTGAGCGCAGGGACGCTGACAGGGGTTCGATAGCCATAGACTCGTCGAATCTTGGCCCAGACCTGCGATGGAGTGACATGGAGACCAATGGTGGACACATACCGCTCCCAGCACTCCTTCTTGCCTTGGCGGATAAGGAGGCGGGCCCGCGCACGCAGTCGTTTTAAGGCGATAAGGTGGTCTATGGATGGATGTCGCTTGTGACGCTGTAGCGCCCGCCGGCGATCTTTAATCGCTTCAGCGATCTCAGGCGGCCACCAAGGCACAGCCCTCCGCCGAGGGGACCCAGAAGAACGGGAAATGGCAGATTCGGTGGCAGTAACGATGCCGGTGGTGACCGATTGAACCACCGCATCAATGTCATCACTTGAGAGAGGCTCAATAGCGGCAGTGGAGGAAAACAAGTCCCAGTCTGCCTTATTTATACCCCATCGGCTGGGGCGCCCAGAAGAGTGACGTTGTGGCAGTGACAGAAGAATCGGAAAGTGGTCACTGCCACACAGGTCGTCATGCACACTCTATTGGACAGACGGAAAGAGGCGAGGGCTACAGATCGAAAGGTCAATGGCAGAGTACGTGCCATGCGCCACGCTGAAGTGTGCGAAGGAACCATCATTTAAGAGTGAAAGATCGAGCTGTGCCAATTAATGCTCAATGGTGGCGCCTCGACTTGTTGCCACTGACCCACCCCACAGAGGGTTATGGGCGTTGAAGTCGCCCAGTAACAAGAAAGGTGACGGCAATTGGGCTAGCAGCGCAGCCAGCTAATGCTGCGCGACATCACCATCCGGTGGAAGGTAAAGACTGCAGACGGTAATAGCCTGTGGCGTCCACACCGTAACAGCGACAGCCTCTAAAGCTGTTTGTAGAGGGACAGACTCGCTGTGAAGAGAGTTAAGGACAAAGTTGCAGACGCCACCAGACACCCTTTCATAAGCTGCTCGGTTCTTATTATAACCCCGATAGCCTCGGAGGGCGGGGGTTCTCATCGCTGGAAACCAAGTTTCCCGAAGAGCAATGCAGAAGAAAAGGTAAAGGCTGATAAGCTGCCAGAGCGCAGCGAGATGGTGGAAGAAACCGCTGCAGTTCCACTGGAGGATGGTATTTTCCATATCTGTGAAAGGCATGACGGGACTGGGAAGCCAGATTACGCCGCTGGGTCACCTGCTGCCTCTGATTGAGCACCTGTGCTAGAGCTATCCATGACGTCTGAGGGACCGGCGAGATCGAGGTCCTCAGCGGACGCTAGAATCTCCACCTCGTACTTGGATTTCTCATGCTGCTCCTTGGGTTTAACTGGGTGGGAGGGCTTCACCGATTCAGTCTCTGGGACTGAGGAGGATCGTGAAGCCCTTCGACCAGCTGATTGTGGGCACTTACGCCACTGTCGGTCGTCGCCTTCCCACTGGTGGAAACCTGGGAAGGGAGGGACCCAAGGGACCCCTTGCGAGCGTGAGAAGCCGAAGAAGTTGGACACTTCTCCGGCTTAGAAGCAGGGACGGACGTCCCTGACGGGGGGGATGGTGTTGCTCCTGAGATAGGTGGCGCAGGAGCAACCCAGTGGGTAGAGCCCCTTATTGGCAAGGGGGCAGGAGGGGTTGTACCACTCATCGATCCGGCTGGAAGTCGCGAAACTGATGGGGCGAGCACAGGTGTTGTAGCAGCGGCGTAGTAAGATGTCATTCTCACGGGATGTAATCAGTCGTATTTCCTTTTGGCCTCAGTATAAGTCGTCCAGGGTCTTATATTCCATGATATTGCATTCATTCTGGAAGATTCTGCAGTCTGGCGAACAAGGTGAATGGTGCTCCCCACAGTTGACACAGATGGGAGGCGGGGCACATGGAGTATCGGGATGAGACGGGCGTCCGCAATCTCGACATGTGAGGCTGGAAGTGCAGCGGGAAGACATATGGCCGAACTTCCAGCACTTGAAGCACCGCATCGGGGGAGGAATATAGGGCCTGACGTCACATCGGTAGACCATCACCTTGACCTTTTCCGGTAACGTATCACCCTCTAAGGCCAAGATGAAGGCACTGGTAGCTATCTGATTTTCCTTCGGACCCCGATGAACGCGCCGGACGAAATGTACACCCCTGCGCTCTAAGTTGGCGCGCAGCTCGTCATCAGACTGCAAAAGAAGGTCCTTATGGTAAATAACTCCCTGGACCATATTTAAACTCTTATGCGGTGTGATCATAACAGCAACATCCCCCAACTTGTCACAAGCAAGCAACCGTCGTGACTGGGCAGAGGATGCCGTTTGGATCAGGATCGATCCAGAGCGCATTTTTGACAAGCCCTCCACCTCCCCAAACTTGTCCTCTAAATGCTCGACGAAGAACTGAGACTTTGTGGAGAGAAAAGACTCCCCATCAGCTCTCGTACAAACTAAGAATCGGGGCGAATAACTATTACCTCCATCCTGAGACTTACGCTCCTCCCACGGCGTGGCCAGAGAGGGGAACGTTTTCGGATTGTACTTTTCAGCGTTAAATTGAGCCCGAGAACGCTTAGAGACTGCTGGCGGCTGGCCGCCAGCGAGAGATGATGTACCACGCTTCATTGCGGATCATCCGCCCTGATTCCACCTACTCCGACCAAGGGCCCTCCCCACGGGCGCCACCCAGCCGCAGCAATAGCCACCTGGCAGGATGTCCATTGCCGGGAGTCCTGATACCCCAGGGAGACGGGCATCTACTCCTTGGCATACGTGGGGAGTTAACGGCGCAGGCATCAGTAGAGCGATCCCTGTGTAGTCAGGGGGCTACAACCAAGATGGTACATGATGACCTTATCACAATGGACTGGCTCCCGAGTTGATTGTCGGGTGTCGAATATCCATGTATATAGGAAGCAAAGATGGAAGTGCAGAATGGAGGGAAGGTATGCTACCCGGAACACACTACAGTCGATGTGGCCGGAAGCTCAGTGTTGGTTCAAATGGCTCTGAGCACTATGGGACTCAACATCTTAGGTCATAAGTCCCCTAGAACTTAGAACTACTTAAACCTAACTAACCTAAGGACATCACACACACCCATGCCCGAGGCAGGATTCGAACCTGCGACCGTAGCAGTCCCGCGGTTCCGGACTGCAGCGCCAGAACCGCTAGACCACCGCGGCCGGCAAGCTCAGTGTAAGTCCAACTTCATGACAATAACGAATTGGCCAGATCTTAGGGCAAGATGTATATACACTCCTAGAAATTGAAATAAGAACACCGTGAATTCATTGTCCCAGGAAGGGGAAACTTTATTGACACATTCCTGGGGTCAGATACATCACATGATCACACTGACAGAACCACAGGCACATAGACACAGGCAACAGAGCATGCACAATGTCGGCACTAGTACAGTGTATATCCACCTTTCGCAGCAATGCAGGCTGCTATTCTCCCATGGAGACGATCGTAGTGATGCTGGATGTAGTCCTGTGGAACGGCTTGCCATGCCATTTGCACCTGGCGCCTCAGTTGGACCAGCGTTCGTGCTGGACGTGCAGACCGCGTGAGACGACGCTTCATCCAGTCCCAAACATGCTCAATGGGGGACAGATCCGGAGATCTTGCTGGCCAGGGTAGTTGACTTACACCTTCTAGAGCACTTTGGGTGACACGGGATACATGCGGGCGTGCATTGTCCTGTTGGAACAGCAAGTTCCCTTGCCGGTCTAGGAATGGTAGAACGATGGGTTCGATGACGGTTTGGATGTACCGTGCACTATTCAGTGTCCCCTCGACGATCACCAGTGGTGTACGGCCAGTGTAGGAGATCGCTCCCCACACCATGATGCCGGGTGTTGGCCCTGTGTGCCTCGGTCGTATGCAGTCCTGATTGTGGCGCTCACCTGCACGGCGCCAAACACGCATACGACCATCATTGGCACCAAGGCAGAAGCGACTCTCATCACTGAAGACGACACGTCTCCATTCGTCCCTCCATTCACGCCTGTCGCGACACCACTGGAGGCGGGCTGCACGATGTTGGGGCGTGAGCGGAAGACGGCCTAACGGTGTGCGGGACCGTAGCCCAGCTTCATGGAGACGGTTGCGAATGGTCCTTGCCGATACCCCAGGAGCAACAGTGTCCCTAATTTGCTGGGAAGTGGCGGTGCGGTCCCCTACGGCACTGCGTAGGATCCTACGGTCTTGGCGTGCATCCGTGCGTCGCTGCGGTCCGGTCCCAGGTCGACGGGCTCGTGCACCTTCCACAGACCACTGGCGACAACATCGATGTACTGTGGAGACCTCACGCCCCACGTGTTGAGCAATTCGGCGGTACGTCCACCCGGCCTCCCGCATGCCCACTATACGCCCTCGCTCAAAGTCCGTCAACTGCACATACGGTTCACGTCCACGCTGTCGTGGCATGCTACCAGTGTTCAAGACTGCGATGGAGCTCCGTATGCCACGGCAAACTGGCTGACACTGACGGCGGCGGTGCACAAATGCTGCGCAGCTAGCGCCATTCGACGGCCAAAACCGCGGTTCCTGGTGTGTCCGCTGTGCCGTGCGTGTGATCATTGCTTGTACAGCCCTCTCGCAGTGTCCGGAGCAAGTATGGTGGGTCTGACACACCGGTGTCAATGTGTTCTTTTTTCCATTTCCAGGAGTGTAGAATGCACCACGTAAGGCGTCCATCCGGAAATGGTACGCACTAACGGAAAATTTTGAAAGGGAATGGTCAGACCCCTTAGGGGACCATCACGTTAAAGGCCGAAACAATTGAGACTCCTTTTAGTCGCCTCTTACGACAGGCAGAAATACCGCGGGCCTATTCTTACCCCCGAACCTGCAGGAGGGTAGAGGCAGCTGTAGTGGGAAAAAACGGTAAAAGCATACTGAGGTTTTAAAACATCCAGCAAATAATTGAGGAAGTAGGTTTCAGGTGATAGTCTGAGACGAAGAGGTTGGCAGAGGAGTGGAATTCGTGGTGGCCGCATAAAACCAATCAGACGACCAATCACTCAAAAAAGAAGAAAAGTAAGCACGCACGGTGTCGGATCGATGCGGACCATTGTGAGATCCACAGCAGTATGTCGAAAGTTCAATTCTACGTTCACACTTTAAATCACATTGAAAGTAATTAAATATGAAATTCAAGACAAGCCTCTTGCTGAGCTTCAGAGGATTAAAACCGATGCAGGTTACGGTGTAGGCTCCCATAAACGTCAATACCAATGAAAGTGAGTGATCAGCTCTGACTATGAAAAACAGAGAAATAAATGGGATAGACTATTTTTTGAAAAAAATCATTCTAGTGTTCAAATTAAGTGGCGTAAGGAAACGACACTTGAATTGTTAGCTCACTGAAAAATATAATATGGTCTTTTGTGTAAGACAGAGGGTTTACGTCTAGTAAACACAGAGATCACTACTGCTGTCTGTCTGTGGGTATATCGATGTAAAATTGGTCGACTGTGAGAGTAACCGGAACTTACGGCAAAGAATGAAACGCGTGGAAAGATTGGCTAAATCACCACTGAGTGCTGTTTGTTCTCATGTCGAAGCGTAGGCTTCAAAAGGTGAACGTTGTCACAGTATTCGCGGTAATCAAGTATGTGTTCTCACTGTGCTACCAAGTGGATACCGCAGTTAAGGTCAGTGTGGCTGACTGCAAGGTAATGGAGTTCATAATATCCTGTAGGTTAAGACGGCGGCAGATTTCCGCTCCAGACTTCACGATCGTCAACAGGGAGCGGACGTGCCGAGAGACTGCCTAACGGTGGGCTAGTGATCAGATCTCTGCTAGCTTCGATACCTGGCCGGACGGCCTATACATCTGAAACACAGTCCTCCAGCAAACCTCAGGTCGGAGACTGGAATGCTCTGACCTCTGCCGCTCCTCCTTGTGGTGGGTGGAGGACAGAGCGCCATCTCAGCTCTGAGACTGGGTTTTAGATTGTGGCGCCAACTCGAGGGCAGAGAGAAAATATGTGTCCCTCTGTGTCAGCGTGCCCATGGAGAAAATTTGAGAAAAAAAAGCTTTTCTCGTCTTTTAACAGTCTATATCATCTTGAAAGTGTCTTAATTATATACTTTATGGGAATCATAAATTTATTCTGACTTCACCATCCCATGGTCCTATACTGGTCCTTGGGTCTACAATGTCCAGTAAAACTGATTCAACAGGGCAAATTCCGTTTTACGATTTTCGACTCAATCGACCGTGACTGCTGTCATTGGGTTTGAAATTTCACCTTTTGTCTGAATATGCCACTGGAGTTCAAATTTAATGATTAATTCTGGTCATAAGGGCTAGTACTGATTCTATTAGTGAATTAGGCACCCTTGACAAGTCAATATATTATACAAGTATTAATGTAAACAAGAAATTGCCACCCACAACCTTTAGCAGCCTGGGGGCTCTAGGAGGGATCATAAAATTGGTCATTGTACGCAAAGTTAAAAGTCATTCACTTTAGGGTTCAAGCTCCATGTAGCTCCAGAGTCTTATTAACGTTTAAAAGTCCCCGAAGCGACGCAGATGACCCCACGACAAGCGATTTATAGTAAGACACATAGTGCCGCAAATATCGGCAAATAAACCAAAAGTAGATGACAGATGTAAAACATGTGACGTCACCAGATGACGTAGGGTATTTTTGAGCGTATGTGTGAAGGGAGGATTGAGCAATGGAATACTTGCATCCGAGGAAGCGATGAGAATTTCGAACACCATTTGTTGATGTGACTTGCTGTAAAAGTAGAAGCTACAAAATTATGGTCCTCCCTGTAACCAAGCTAAAACTGTTTATATTTTATATTATTTCCTTTTATCCATTATTTTTGTTGTTGAAAGACTTTACTTAATACAGAAAATGTGGGTTATTTACTGGTAGCGGCATACTTAGGAAGCTTATACTAATTTACTTGTGATGCAATATGGTAGGTCTCTGTTCTACTGTATGTTATAGTGAATCAGCGGACACTATGAGGCCAATAAATAAAATAATAAACCTTATCTCAGTGTAAACGCATAATTGTCTAAAGCATTGGAAAGAAATGCCGCCCAAAAAACGCAAGATTTGAAAATTGAGCCCCATATGCGGAAGACCTGCATGTAAGCTCCAACTCAATCTGACAGAAATACTTGAATCGCATTGGGATGACCACCTGTGACAGAACAAAGAGCTCACTGCTGCACGCACAACGAGGTATGTCATCTGGTGACGTTGCAAGATAGCCTATGGTGGCGGCAGTTCTCCGTCTGCCAAACCACTAAAAAAGTCGTAACCACCATATCCAAGAGGTGCCACATTTATCTATAACACAAGGAAATCGAACATTAAACGGTGGACCCTGTGTGGATCACCCCTGAGTTGCGCAACTAGACATAAAAGAAATTTAATTACTTCAAACCCACAAAAAAAGTAAATGACATCGTAGGGAGTGAGAGTGGGTGTCGTTGAAAAAATAATAAGAAGGACTTACAGTGTCCCAAAGAGATTGATTAAGTAATATCAAGTTCAAGAGAGAACAAACATATATACAGAAACTTCAACTGTGTAACATTTCACTTGCATGGATTCAGGTTGGCTGGCAGTAGACTTGGGGAACCTAAATGGAATTTACATGTAAATGAGACTGGCTATTGTGAGTGGAAGGATGCCAGTCTAGGTAAGCACACTCTGCTGGATCGTTCCACTGATTGGTCTCTCTCGTCAAGACACAATTAAGCACGCAGTAGAAACTGGGCGTGACTACTGCGAGTACAATGCTGGTATAATGAAAGATAGTCGTGAAAATGATTGATAAGCTTCTGAATTTGCCAAATATGTGCAACGTTACCGATAAAGTCAGTGAAAGACGAGACACGCGTCTGCATGCGGGCACTGCTGAAGTGTCGTACAGTGGAAGATGACCCCACGTCAGCCGGTGATTGTCTCACTTCCACGAAAATATAAAGTTTCACTCAGGTGTACGGACGTCTTTACAACAAACTGCTCTCTCCCTATAAACGGAATAGCTCTAGGGATTGTACTGAGCAACCATCGAGAAGCAAGTCCCTGCTTCTCTATTTTGCTCAAAACCTTCCAAAAAACAGCCGTTCCACCCAATGTTCTGGAATAAACCTATCATGGTCCATCAGTGGTTACCACGCCAATCATGTTTTCTAGCAACAAAACGACTATTCACGTTGGTGTGTAGAATATATGAGTCTGGCGACATACCATCTGACTTTCGGAAAAGCATAATCCACACAATTCCGAAGACGGCAAGAGCTGACAAGTGCGAGAATTATCGCACAATCAACGTAACAGCTCATGCATCGAAGCTACTTACAAGAATAATATACAGAAGAATGGAAAAGAAAATTGAGAATGCGCTAGGTGACGATCAGTTTGGCTTTAGGAAAAGTAAAGGGACGAGAGAGGCAATTCTGACCTTACGGCTAGTAATGGAAGCAAAGCTAAAGAAAAATCAAGAGACTTTCATAGGATTTGTCGACCTGGAAAAAGCGTTCGACAATATAAAATGGTGCAAGCTGTTCGAGATTCTGAAAAATGTAGGGGTAAGCTGTAGGGAGAGACGGGTCATATACAATATGTACAACAACCAAGAGGGAATAATAAGAGTGGACGATCAAGAACGCAGTGCTCGTATTAAGAAGGGTGTAGAACAAGGCTGTAGCCTTTCGCCCCTACTCTTCAATCTGTACATCGAGGAGGCAATGATGGAAATAAAAGAAAGGTTCAGGAGTGGAATTAAAATACAGGGTGAAAGGATATCAATGATACGATTCGCTGATGACATTGCTATTCTCAGTGAAAGTGAAGAAGAATTAAATGACCTGCTGAACGGAATGAACAGTCTAATGAGTACACAGTATGGTTTGAGTGTAAATCGGAGAAAGACGTAGATAATGAGAAGTAGTAGAAATGAGAATAGCGAGAAACTTAACATCAGGATTGATGGTCACGAAGTCAATGAAGTTAAGGAATTCTGTTACCTAGGCAGTAAAATAACCAATGACGGACGGAGCAAGGAGGACATCAAAGGCAGACTCGCTATGGCAAAAAAGGCATTTCTGGCCAAGAGAAGTCTACTACACTCCTGGAAATTGAAATAAGAACACCGTGAATTCATTGTCCCAGGAAGGGGAAACTTTATTGACACATTCCTGGGGTCAGACACATCACATGATCACACTGACAGAACCACAGGCACATAGACACAGGCAACAGAGCATGCACAATGTCGGCACTAGTACAGTGTATATCCACCTTGAGCAGCAATGCAGGCTGCTATTCTCCCATGGAGACGATCGTAGAGATGCTGGATGTAGTCCTGTGGAACAGCTTGCCATGCCATTTCCACCTGGCGCCTCAGTTGGACCAGCGTTCGTGCTGGACGTGCAGACCGCGTGAGACGACGCTTCATCCAGTCCCAAACATGCTCAATGGGGGACAGATCCGGAGATCTTGCTGGCCAGGGTAGTTGACTTACACCTTCTAGAGCACGTTGGGTGGCACGGGATACATGCGGACGTGCATTGTCCTGTTGGAACAGCAAGTTCCCTTGCCGGTCTAGGAATGGTAGAACGATGGGTTCGATGACGGTTTGGACGTACCGTGCACTATTCAGTGTCCCCTCGACGATCACCAGTGGTGTACGGCCAGTGTAGGAGATCGCTCCCCACACCATGATGCCGGGTGTTGGCCCTGTGTGCCTCGGTCGTATGCAGTCCTGATTGTGGCGCTCACCTGCACGGCGCCAAAGACGCATACGACCATCATTGACACCAAGGCAGAAGCGACTCTCATCGCTGAAGACGACACGTCTCCATTCGTCCCTCCATTCACGCCTGTCGCGACACCACTGGAGGCGGGCTGCACGATGTTGGGGCGTGAGCGGAAGACGGCCTAACGGTGTGCGGGACCGTAGCCCAGCTTCATGGAGACGGTTGCGAATGGTCCTCGCCGATACCCCAGGAGCAACAGTGTCCCTAATTTGCTGGGAAGTGGCGATGCGGTCCCCTACGGCACTGCGTAGGATCCTACGGTCTTGGCGTTCATCCGTGCGTCGCTGCGGTCCGGTCCCAGGTCGACGGGCACGTGCACCTTCCGCCGACCACTGGCGACAATATCGATGTACTGTGGAGACCTCACGCCCCTCGTGTTGAGCAATTCGGCGGTACGTCCACCCGGCCTCCCGCATGCCCACTATACGCCCTCGCTCAAAGTCCGTCAACTGCATTTACGGTTCACGTCCACGCTGTCGCGGCATGCTACCAGTGTTAAAGACTGCGATGGAGCTCCGTATGCCACGGCAAACTGGCTGACACTGACGGCGGCGGTGCACAAATGCTGCACAGCTAGCGCCATTCGACGGCCAACACCGCGGTTCCTGGTGTGTCCGCTGTGCCGTGCGTGTGATCATTGCTTGTACAGCCCTCTCGCAGTGTCCGGAGCAAGTATGGTGGGTCTGACACACCGGTGTCAATGTGTTCTTTTTTCCATTTCCAGGAGTGTATTATCAAATACCGGCCTTAATTTGAGGAAGAAATTTCTGAGGTTGTACGTCTGGAGTACAGCATTGTATGGTAGTGAAACATGGACTGTGGGAAAACCGGAACAGAAGAGAATCGAAGCATGCGAGATGTGGTGCTATAGACGAATGTCGAAAATTAGGTGGACTGATAAGGTAAGGAATGAGGAGGTTCTATGCAGAATCGGAGAGGAAAGGTATATGTGGAAAACACTGATAAGGAGAAGGGACGGGATGATAGGACATCTGCTAAGACAGGAGGGAATGACTTCCATGGTACTAGAGGGAGCTGTAGAGGGCAAATACTGTAGAGGAAGACAGAGATTGGAATACGTCAAGCAAATAATTGAGGACGTAGGTTGCAAGTGCTACTCTGAGATGAAGAGGTTAGCACAGGAAAGGAATTCGTGGCGGGCCACATCAAACCAGTCAGTAGAGTGATGACCAAAAAAAATAAATAAATAAATAAATAAAGCAAGAGACCCGATCTTCCTCAACCAATCAGTGCAGTGCAGTACACTTTCTCCTCTCCGAAAGAAACAGTGAACAATGCCTGGAGGTCCTGCAACCAAACCCACGGCGCATTTTGCAGGATGAGGGAAGCTTCATAGTGTAAACAAGCTCAGTCTCGTTCATAAAACGATTTGGTCGGCGCCGTTTTGGCTGGGCGCAGTGGCTTCTAAGAAACGTCACATCCGGAGAAATTCGTATTTCCGTCTGGTAGGGTACGCTGTTCTTGTAATAAACACAATAGCCAGGCACCAGACCAACGCAACTCTATCTGGACCCACACACGGCATAAGACGACCAGACCCCCAAACCACGTCCACTCACTAACAAAGAGGTTAGGCCGATGCCAGGATTCCCGGCGCCATCAGTTTATAAAGAAGTGTCATTTCGCATTCGGCCACGGCAGTCCCACCCTCTTGCTTGGCCGCTAGCGGAATAAGGCCGGCCCCCAGGATGGCCTGATAGGTATTAGCACAGCTGTGGCCTGCCTGAAAGGCATCACCGTCTTTCAACGAGAGAAGTTAAACATTTGTCATCCACTTTTGAGTTATTTCCTTACACTGGCAGCCCCATGGGTCTCATATTGAACTGCTTGTCTCAGCATTATCTGCGCCTCTCTGGAGGTTCTAAACGTAGAAATGAAATGAAATGATCGTATGGCATTGTTGGCCGGGAGGCCCCTTGCGGGGAAGTTCGGCCGCCATATTGCAAGTCCTTTTTAGCTGACGCCACTTAGGCGACTTGCGAGTCAATGTTGATGAAATGATGAGGAAGAACACACAACACCCAGTCATCACGAGGCAGAGAAAAACCCTGACCCTGTTTCAAGTGCGGACGGTTTTCCCTCCCTCTACGTTTCTCGTCAGCACTAGAACGCCTTGGAGCGGCGGAGCTCGAATGTTGGATGTTGTTACCCTGCATGGTTCAGTTCTCGGAATTGCGTCCAGTGTGCTGTCATATAGCAGCGCTTGCTCTCCACGTCAATGCTATGCTTGTTGTGTTGCAATCAAGTACGGACACTGCCCTGATTTTGAAGTACCGTTACTCTTTGCGTGCTGTCGATTATGATTTTCACACACAGTCTGAGCTGGACTCGGTTTATTTACCGTCTGCGTAGAGCAAAAACTTTGAATAATATTAGGACTGCTGTGCAACAATCTGCCTTCTTCAAAAAATTCAGCCGAAATTTTGAGTTTGTATTTAACAACTGTTGTTTATAAACTCACGAGAGTGGATTTTACTGCTTGTAATTACTCTGTTCCGTAAAATCTAATTTTACGGTGCAATTGCTATAACCTGATAAAAAGTATTTCGACAAGGTAATCTAGTTCTTATTGTTTACATATGTTGTCAAGCCATGCTATGCGGATCTGATGCGAAGGTAGGAGTGAAGGAGCTTTACGCCTCTAACGTAGATACAGCATACAAGTCGCTATAGGAAACACGGCCATTCTAGTAGCAGAAACACAGTTAGTAATAACGTTTAGACGAAATCGCTCTTCAAAATTCTGAATATAACTGAACATCTGTATCGTAGTAATACATCGCTTTTCCATATGGAATTAGCTCATCGATCGAGTGTACAAGTTCTGTGTTCCGGAGTCATTAAATAAAGTTAAATTCTTGATATGGAGGATACTGAAAGTAGTTTCTGGTGACTACCGAATTGGTGTTGACAACGCAATAAAGGCCGTGCCTAAAAGGGATAAAGGTGAGCGACTGTTACTCTCTGCAGCATCACATGTCGTGCCCTCAATCAATAGACCACTGTTCTCTAGTTCCATCCTCTCCCTGTCCATAGGTTACCCATTTGCGTAACAACTGATAACAACAGATTCTAACGAACAGACTGAATAAATTTAGTGGGTTCCTATTTTCTGGAAAAGTGGTTTAGATTCCGACACTTCTCTGTGCCTTTTTGCGGTGTCATGTTCACCTATGAACAGCTGTACTTCGCGTGAACGTGTATCGGTGGTGGTGGTGGTGGTGTGTTGGGGCTTATGGGCGCTCAACATCGAGGTTATCAGCACCCTGACACACTTTAAAAGGAACGAATGTGGACAGACCTAATAAAACTGAAGCACTCACTCAAAGAAATCAGGAAAAGAAGGAAAATGCTGCACAAGAAAGTAAAACCTAAGGAAAGGGAAAACATAGCAGCAAGAATGCCACAGGAAATTGTCATTGGCTGGCCACTTACATAAAATATGGGCGATCTGGTCACACAGTGTACAAGTTAAAATCCTCTCAATAAAATCTTTGTAAAAACATTTGACATGGCACAGAACTTTAAAACTTTAACCACATCGGTCCGAGTGTTGCCTAAAAGAGTTGGCAGGTCCGCTGGCAAGTCAGCCGTGGCCCGCTGGGCAGAAAATAAAACGCAATCCAATAAAACGTGGCGCACAGTGACCTGGACGCCGCAAGCACCACACATTGGAGGGTCTTCTCTGAAAGCGGCTAAGGAGCTGTCAGGTCTCTAACAGCCAGACCAGACGACGGTTAACCATCCGTTCCAGGGTCTTTCCGACACAGCTTGTCAAGGCGATACTACGATAACTACTGGGACATGTGCGGCCCTTTCCTGGTTTGAGGAGGGGGATGAAGATTGCCTCCCTCCACGAGGTCGCGAGGTAGGGAACACTCCTGTCTGCCATACGAGATTAAAACATTCAAGGAGGATTCCCTTTGTCGCCGCTGGCAGATGTCGCAGCATGGAGTACGGGATGCGGTCGTAACCTGGTGCAGTGTCAGAAGTCTCATTAAGTGCCGATTCAAGTTCCCACATGGAGAAAGGGGAGTTGTAGGCCTCAGAACTGTTCGACTGAAAGTCCAAGTTCGCTCTTTCGACAGTCGCTCGGTAGCGACGAAACGCTGGGTCCTGGGTTGAATTGGCAGTACTTTGTGCAAAATGCTCTGCCAGCGTCTGATCAATGGCTCTGGGTGTCGTTCGGAAGTATCCCTGGTTCAGGACTGCAGCTACCAGGACTGCAGCTATTGGTAAACGGCTGCGTTTACCGGAAATCCTCCGGATGGCTTCCCATACTTTTGTGGAACAAGTGGAACGGTTGATGGAGTCCAGGAACTCCTGCCATGACCTTTTCTTGCTCTCTTTAATCACACGGCGCGCCTTGGATCTCGCGATTCGAAAGGCGGTATGATTGACCGCTGTTGGGCGGCATTTAAATCGGCGAAGAGCCGCACGCCTGTCCCGGATGGCTGAACGGCACTCTTCTGTCCACCAAGGCATAAGGCGCCGCTTAATAGGGCCAGACGACCGTGGAATGGACAGTCAGCAGCATGATGGATCACAAGTGTGATGTGATCCACCCATTCCTGTACGCTGTTGTGGCGTTCAAAGGCAGCCAACCGAGTGAACAGTGGCCAGTTTGCTCTGCCAATCATCCACGATGGCGGCCTCTGCTCCAGCAATACACCATCCAGGAGATGAATGCGGATGGGGAAGTGATCGCTGGAATGAAGGTCGTCAATGACCTCCCAGTGAACAGAGTCGGTGAGGGTTGGAGAGCAGAAAGATAGGTCAGTGGCTGAGAATGACCCAGTAGCAGTAGAGAAACGAGTCAGAGTACCTGTGTTGAGGATGCACAACACTTGAGATGTTAGAAGGCTCTTCAAAATTCGACCTCGAGCGCAAAGAGAAGTGGAGCCCCACAGGACATGATGGGCATTGAAGTTGCCCAGGAGGAGAAATGGGCGGGGGAGTTGGTCGATAAGATCGTTGAGAGCCTCTAAGTTCACTGCATCCGAGGGGGTAAATAAAGGGAGCAAACGGTAAGCCTCCGACGTGAATGAATTTCAACTGCAACTGCTTGCAGGTCAGTATCCAGGGGGAGAGCAAAGGAGTGGTGGTCATTATTGACAAACACGGCGACTCCACCTTTGGCCCTTTCTCCAGATAGTTCATCTTTGCGATATAACGTATAGCCCCTTAGTACAGATGCATCAGAAGGTTTGAAATGCGTTTCCTGTAAACACAAGCACAGGGGACGTTGCCGTGCTAGGAGGTTAAGTTCCTCCACATGTGCCCGGAATCCAGTCATGTTACATTGTATAATAGGAGCCATCTATCAGGGTGGGAGTACGTTCATTCTCACTTTCTGTCGGGGAGGAGAGCCCACAACAGGTGGAGGCTCAGTTTTGGGGCGAGATGATTGCCCCAATCTGACATCAACCTCCATCGCCTCTGAAGAGGAGTCGAGAGAGACGTTAGAGAGAATGACATCAACATCAGCAGACTGCATAACTTCAGTCTCCTTCAGTGGGCGAGTCTTTACCTTTGGCTTTGGTTTACATTTTCTGGCCTGAGGTGTCATTGGAGCCAAAACATGAGAAGTAGTAGGAGGTGTAGAAGCGCTGGGCAGTGCACAAGACTGGACCCAGGAATGGGCAGGAAGTTCCATGATGTCAGCTACCACGGCCTGGTCAGAAGGCCAGGGGGGAGCAGCAGGCTTCACAGGAACGGCAGCAGCACATGGACATTGACAAACGCAGGTGCTAGTGCTGACAGTAGCAAGCTCCGTTTGTGTAGCGGCATCGATTTTCAAGACTGGCTGTTTCAGAACGGAAGAAAAGGAGGCAGCGAACGTGGGCGGCTGCATGGACTTGTAGATTTTCTTTGCCTCACCATACAGGATGCGTTTAGTAGTTTTATGTTCCTGGATCTTCCGTTCCTCAAGAAAACTCTGCATTCCCTACTCCACACAGGGTGATCCCCAGAGCATTTGACACACTTGGGAGGAGAGGAGCAACTAACTCCCTCATGAGCGGCTTTACCACATTTCCCGCAAGTGACTTCCCCTTTACAGCCGAGAATAGTGTGTCCAAAATGTTGGCATTTTAAACGCATGGGGTTAGGGTAATAAGGCCGTACACTGAGACGTAGGAAACCTGCCTTCTCATGCTCTGGCAATTTGGTGCTTTTAAACGTAAGGATAAATGAGTCAGATTTCATGAGAGCACCATCCACCCGTTTCATAACGTGTTGCACGTCGACAATTCCTTCTCGGGACCATTCAGAATTCAGTTCGTCTTGGGGAATGTGAACGAGATCTCTGCAAGTCACAATACCCTTGCTGTAGTTCAAGGTGTTGTGAAATTCAGTCTCTATCGCAAACTCCCCAAGAAATTGTGCCATCTGAAGGTTCTGGACTTGCTGGAAGCTAGATGTTTCAACCAGCAAGGTGCCATTTCGCAAGCGCTTTACAGACTTTAACGTGCCAGCAATACCTTCTAAGCCCTTCTGTATATAACATGGCGAAACTTTTTCAAAACTCCCATCTTTTCTTTTAATTATGAGCAACACATTCTGCGAAGCAGCATGCGTTCTGTTACTATTACCTGAATCAGGAGGACTGTCTACACGAGCCCTCTTGTTGGATTGGGTGTTAGAACCTACCAGCGGTCCACCCTTACCGCTTGGAGGAGGAGAAAAAAAGTTCGAGGGTTCCATCTCGGTCCCACGAGCAGCTAGGGAACTAGAAGTCCACCTAGACAGAGCCCCACGTGCCTAGTTAAGCCTTATACAACTGAGGTGCGGCAGGTTCCCCAGAGGTTGCCTGCTAACGACTGTTCCACCTCAACAGCCATGCATCTCATCAGCGCACAGCACACCTTGAGATTGAGGGGTTGCTTATAGAGGTTTATTCCATCCTCGCGATCCGGGCGGTCAAGCCAAGATCCCCATTCCCTGAGATACACAACGTTCCAGCGCCGCGCCGCACGGTGGTCGCTGAAGTATGCTCAGAGCTGTAAACTATTTCCTGGGTCTAAGTTAATATGGTGCTTTGCGCGTAGCACGAAAATCAGGTACCACATTCTTCTTAAACTTTCTTGAATTTTCCTTTCCTGTGGTACTGTTACCGGAATTTTCGGAAAGCCTCTCGTGTACCATCGAATGGCTTCACTCTGCTACTACGTATACTGGAAATGTAGGTAGAGAAATGGATCTTAACATTGACCTGGCAAGTCATTTCTATAACCTATGATGGTAAATTATAATTCGTTAAAAACTTCTTGGTTTTTCCTTTTTGGTGAATATGGATTGGTCACCAACACCCAGTGTCCAACTCTATAAGTGGAAGCTGACTTGCTGCAGTCCCGTACGCTGTTGCCTTTCCAGTGTTTTTGCACTTGCTCCTCGTATTCATCCTTCTGGTATTCTTTCTGCAAATTTCTGCGAAACGGGGCTTTTCTTCCACAGATGACCTCGTACGGCGAGTGACCGCTACTAGTAAGGACTTTAGAATAATATGCGTTGATGACAACATAGTTGTAATATGTTTACGAGTCTGCATGTTGGCTGTTAATGTAGTAACTGAAATTCTTCGATAGTGCTTGGAGAACACGTTCCGGACGTCCATTTTATATCGGATCAATCGGATTCGCCCGTATTAAGCGTAGCAAGGTTTCCACCACATCATATTTAAGCAACAAGTTATTCAAGAATGCAGTAGCAATTGAAGCAGCTTGCTGCTGTTCTGTTGTTGTTTTTGTGGTCTTCAGCACGAAGACTGCTTTGATGCAGCTCGCCATGTTACTCTGCAAGCCTCTTCATCTCCGATTAACTACTGCAACTTCCATCCTTCTGTATACACTTGCGTATTCATATCTTGGTCTGCCTCTATGATTTCTAACTCCCACCACCGACCCACTGTTCCCTCTAATACTAAATTGGTAATAACTTGATGACTGAGAGTGTGGCACAACTTTCTTTTCTCCCCAGTTCTGTTCAGTTCCTGCTCGGTAGTTACGTCATCTTTGCATGTAATCTTCAGCATTCTTCTGGAGCACCAGATTTCAAAAGCTTTTATTCTCCCTTGTCTAAACTGTTTACCGTCCATGTTTCATTTCCATGAATGGCTACACTCCATACAAATACTTTTAGCAAGGACTTTCTAACACTTAAATGTATGTTCGTTGGTGACAAATTTGTCTTCTTCAGAAACGGTTTCCTTGCCGTTGCCAGTCTACATTTCATATCTTCTCTACTTTAACCATGATCAGTGATTGTCCTGCCCAAATAACAAAACTTATCTGCCACTTCGATTACCTAATTTCTAATCTAATTCCCTCAACATAACTTGATTTGTTTCGACTAAATTCCGTTACCTTTGTTTTGTTTTAGTTTGCTGTTCATCTTATATCCTTCTTTCAATACACTGCTCTTTACGTTCAACTGGTCTTCCATTTGATTTTCTGCCTCCGACAGAATTGTAATGTCACTGGCAAGCCTAATTGTTTTTATTTCTTCTCCTCGAACTTTAATTTATACTCTAAGAATTTCTTTGTTTTTCTTTACCGATTGCTCATAGTACAGTTTGAATGAAATCCGGGGTAAGCTACAACTCTGTCTCACTCCCCTCTCACCTAGTGCTTTCCTTTCGTGCCCTTCGAATCTTGTAACAGCCGTCTGGTTTCGGTAGAAGTTATAAATAGCCTTTCATTCCCTGTATTTTACCCCTGCTGCCTTCTTAATTTGAAAGAGAATATACCAGTGAAGATTGTTAAAAGCTTTCACTAAGTCTAGAAGTACTAAAAATGCATGTTTGCCATTACTTACCTATATTCTAAGATAAATCGTGGGGTCAGAGTTACCTCTCATGTCCCGGAACCAAAACTAATCTTCCACAAGGTGTCCGCTTCTATCAGTTTTTCCATTCTTCTGTAAAGAAATCTTGTTATATCTTGCAACCGAGATTTATTAAACTGACAATTCGGTAATATTAACACCTGCCAGCACCTTGTTTCTTTGCAATTGGAATTATTGCATTCTATTTGAAGTCTGAGGGTATTTCGTCTGTCCCATTCATCTTGGACACCAAACGGAAGAGTTTCCCAAAGCTATCACTACCTCTGACAGAATGTCGTCTACTCCTGGGGTCTTATTTGGATTTAGCTCTTCAGTGGCCTGTTAAATTCTTCTCGGGGAATCATATCTCCCATGTCATCTTCGTGTACGTTCTATTCCATTTCAATAATATTGACTTCAAATTCATTACGCTTGTGTAGTCTCTCAATATACTCCTTCCACCTTTCCCTTCTTTGCTAAGGATCAGTTTTCCATCTGAGCTCTCGATATTGATATAGCTGGCTCTCTTTTCTCGGAAGGTCTCTTTGATTTTCCTGTAGGAGGCATCTATCTTTCCGCTAGTAATATATGCCTCTACATCATTTCATTTGTCCTCTAGCCATCCTGCTTAGCCATTTTGCATTTCACGCAAATCTCGTTTTTAGATATCTATGTTCCCTTGCGCTTGCTTCATTTGCCAAATTTTTGTATTTTTTCAATTCCTCATTTAAATTCGATATCGCCTGTTTCATCCAAGGATTTCTAGCATGCTTTCTTCTTTTATCTGATTGATCCTTTGTTGCATTCAATATTTAATTTCTCAAAGCTACCGACTCTTCTTCTACTGTACTCATTTCTCCTGTTCTAGCAGATCGCTGCCCAATGTTCCTTCTGAAGCTCACGATGACCTCTGGACTTTCACCACCAACGTTGATTAGTTGTAGACTGTTGGTTATCAGGTTTTAAATTGACCCACTTCTAATGAGTCCTTTTAGCGCTATTGCTGCTAGCTGTTAATTGGTATATTACTTTCGCTATTTTCCACGTTGACCAGTAACGAGAGCTTGTACGTAGGAGTGACACATGTGTATGTTCTTTTAACTGATGACTGTGGTGCGTAGTTCCACATCGCCACTTATATATCCCCGCTAAATTAAAAACTCGTTTGTACAAGGAAAGTTTCATTGCGCTTTACGATTTATACATAAGTTTTATACCGCAGCTCCCACTCAATTTACCACAGTTCTGTACTGACCTCTTCAATAGCTCCTTTACTACGCATAATGCACATTTAACTTATTTCGTGTATTTTTATGTAATTTTTTTGTTTTTCCTTTATTTTAAGTGTAAACCATTAATTCAAATTGTGAAAGGCTGGTCTAGTGTCCCGCGTTCATCTCTTGCTCAATAGATGGCAGCACTTTTTCCACTCTGGTTTACCAGATTGCTACCTCGTTCGCATCCCCTACTCCCTGTTCTGCACTCATAGACAGCACACCGCGCCTAGTACACGTCCACCGCGGCGCTCGGGCGCCATAACACCAAGTGTAGGTATCCTGCTATTATTTGTATACTTCCCTACCCAGGCAGTCTTCCGTAGTACTGTCTGGTGTCACTTTTTGCATCGACATGGATTTCACAGCACCTAGTCCGACCGACGGTTTTGAAATGCTTTAAAAATTTTTTTTTTCAAGTCTTTTGTTTTTTGTGTATGTTGCTGCAAGTGAAAATTATCTCCCGTCTGTTGCTATTTCCAGTAAGAAACCAGAAGACGGGCTTATAAGACCCCAAAACCGGTCGTGTGATAATTAAGCAACTTTACAACTGAAGCGGTACTTTCAACTACTGATATTGTTATGTGTCGACAGAAGTGCCGACACAGTGTTATTTAGAAGGGCCGAATAGGCACGCTAAGCTCACCCAGAATATCGTGAAGTCTGAAACAGGATGCTCAATGAATGCTAATAAGAAAAGTACGTTGCTTTGGGAATACTTAACTTTAATCCATCCTTTTGGTATACATCGTTTATGGTGAATACAAGTAAGACTCTCTCCAGATATGGTTAACTGCGCCTTGCTAGGTCGTAGCTATGGACTTAGCTAAAGGCTATTCTAACTGTCTCTCGGCAAATGAGAGGAAGGCTTCGTACGTCTAGTCGCTAGCAATGTCGTCCGTACAACTGGGTCGAGTGCTAGTCCGTCTTCCTAGACCTGCCATGTGGTGGCGCTAGGTCTGCAAGTACTGACAGTGGCGACACGCGGGTCCGACACGTACTAATGGACCGCGGCCGATTTAAGCTACCACCTAGCAAGTGTGGTGTCTGGCGGTGACACCACAGATATAATGCCCATTTGGGGATGTTCGTCCAACAGGATTGTTTGTCTAGTCTTTCAACCTATTCAGGTCCCATGTCCCTAATTTCCTATCTTTCTCAAATGTCTTCGGATTTAATCTACAGTTCATAACCAAGAAACTGTGGTCACAGTCTACAGCTGTCCCAGGAAATGTCTTACTATTTAAAATCTGGTTCCGCAGTCTTTGTTGTACTGCTACATAATCAATCTGAAACCTTAATGGGCCTCCAGGTCTCTTCCACGTTTACAACTTTAAACGATGATTAATGTTGTGACTTGGCAAGATAGCCAAGCCACTATGATTGGTAGCCGAAAGGCACGCGTTAAGCTCACGCTGGCTGGCTTGAGGTCTGGAACAGGTAAAGTAATTATACTAGCAAAAAAAGGTCTTAGCTGTTGGAATACTTAACTTTAATCCGTAATTGGTGAACATCGGTCTGACGGTACATGCATCACAAGATAAATAGCAAATGATAATGGCGCCTTGCTAGGTCGTAGCAAATGACGTAGCTGAAAGCTATGCTAACTATCGTCTCGTCAAATGAGAGCGTAAATTTGTCAGTGAACCATCTCTAGCAAAGTCGGCTGTACAACTGGGGCGAGTGCTAGGAAGTCTCTCTAGACCTGCCGTGTGGCGGCGCTCGGTCTGCAATCACTGATAGTGGCGACACGCGGGTCCGACGTATACTAGCGGACCGCGGTCGATTTAAAGGCTACCACCTAGCAAGTGTGGTGTCTGGCGGTGACACCACAATTAAATTATGCTCTGTGCAAAGTATTCCAGGTACATACCTCTTTCAATCCTTGTTCATAGTCCATATTCATCTACAATTTTTGCTTCTCTTTCTTTTTCTACTATCGAGTTCCAGAACCCCATTAAATTAAATTTTCGTCTCATTTGACTATGTCAATAATTTCTTTTATCTCCTCATACATTTCTTCTATCTCTTCATTATCTGCAGATCTTGTTGACATATAAACTTGTACTATTGCGGTGGGTGCTAGCATTGTGTCTATCTTGGATATGATACTACTTTTACTATGCTGATCATAGTAGCTCTCGACATTCCTATTTTCTTATTCATTATTAAACCTGATTCTGAATTGTCCCTAACTGTTTGATTTTTTATTTATAACCCTGTATTCACCTGATGTCTGTTCCTCCTGCCACAGAACTTCGATAACTCCCACTGTATCTAACTTTAACCTATTTCCCTTTTTAAATTTTCTAACCAACCAGCACAGTTAAGGGACCTCTCGTCCCGTGCTCCTATCCGTAGAAAGCCAGTTTTGTTTCTCCTTATGATGACATCCTTCTGAGTAGTTCCAGCTCGTAGATATGAATGAGGGACTATGTTATGTGGGGAACACTTTACACCAGAGGATTCATCATCATTTACCCATACAGTAGAGCTGCGTGCCCTTGGGAAAAATTACGGCTTTCAGCCGTTCGCAGTACCAGCACAGCAAAGCTATTTAGTTACAAAGCCAGATCAATTCATCCAGACAGTTGCTTCTGCAACTATTGAAAAGGCTGCTACTCCTCTTCAGGAACCACATGCTTGTCTCATCTTCTGGCAGATACCCCTCCATTGTGGTTGCACTTGCGGTACGACGATCTATATGTTCCAAGTACGCAAGTCACCCTAGCAGTGGCAACGTTCATGTTTCATGGAGGGAGACATAAACCTCGAAAAATGGCCAGTTTTTGTTCATGTGTATTTATTACAAGCTAGAGTTATGTTGAATGGATCTAAAATATTGAGCCGTGTAACTTGAAATATTCTGGACGCCTCTGGCAACTTTTCAAGAGAGATCTTTTCATAGCTGAGATCCATCCACTGTGGACATGGTACGCAATTACGAAGAAAGTGATCCTCATCAAGTTTCCTCACACGCTAGCAAAACTTTTCGGCTACTCTCGTCAGTCATGCTTCAGCTCCGATGACCAGACAAAACATGGTCAAGCGCAACCATTCGATCCACATTTCATAGATATGCAAAACAATCTTTCGTGTGGTGTGAAATGTGGCTGCACCTAAATTCCTGGAAATCCACGTCACCTTTCTGTTGCTTCTGCCAATCACTCACACTCTTCCCAAGCAACTGGAATACTACAGCCGTGCAGCTGAAAGTTTTCTCCGAGGTTCGTAAACAACTGTATAATCGAGTTCGCGCAGCTTAAGGACCCACCTGGTTAATCAGCTAGTGGGATCCTTCAAGCCGACAGCTACTTTAAGGAAGCGTTATCCGTCACTACTTTGGTTCTCTGCCTCTATAGGTAACATCTAAAGTGCGTGGTCGTGTAGATCACCACTAACATTTCCCTGTCTGTAGAAGAGTAATTGTATTCCGCTATGTTTAACTGTTGAGAAGTGTACGACACAGCAAGCTCTGTTCCATCAATAACTGATTCAGAAGTCAAGACACAGCATTAGTACTAGTGTCACAAGGGAGGATACATTCCTTGTCAAACTCTGGAAACACCGATACTGTGTCTTTAACTACGCTTTCTTTAATCCCTGAAAGGCACACGCATACTCCGTCAGCGACTTGCATTTAATCTCTTTCCTTAACAAATGGTTCAACAGTGAGCAACTTGTGTGAAGTCTTTAATACATTTTCGGTAATAATTACAAAAGCCGAGAAAAGATTGTGACTGTTTTGTTGTTTCTGGAGTGGCAAATTCAGAAACTGGCGATCGTAAACAGGCATTGGTTCATTCACGGTCCTCACTGATAATATGGCCCAAGTACCTTACTTAAGTCTGTACAAAACTGCATTGGCGAATACTTGTCGTAATACGTGCTGCTCTTTGCATGTCGAATAATTCCTTTAACTATTTACTTGTTCGTTCATATCTTCCGAAAAAAACTATAATATCATCGAGGCAACGTGCACTTCGTAGGTTTCGGGCCACGCACAACTCCACCAAGCGACCTAGTAGGTGGCAGCCAGTGCGTTTTAAAATGCCCCATACGAACATAAATGCTCTTTTAGTTCTATCTCCGGTACTACCTCCAGATGGTCGTACCCACTACTCAAATCCATTGTGACGAGGTACTTCCATCTGCCTAAGCCCTGAAACATCTCTGTAACAGCGCTGTTGGACAGGTATCAGTGGTACTTCGCACGTTCAAATAATCGTAGTCGCAACAGGAGTGGTATTTCTTCGTGCAGTCCGTCCTCTGTTTTGGGACGAGGGTCACAGGTGCCCCCAATGAACTGTCACTGACTTTCGTTACATCTTCTGCCAGTTGTTGTCTATACATTCCTCCATGTCTGGTTGTAAGTGCTTCGATATATGGTATGGTCTTATAAACAAGAGCATTACTGTCTGTCGGTATGGGATGCTGTATGATTGGAGTCACAGGTAATGGGCCCTGTGCGTTAAACAATTCCTTAAACTGTGATGTAACACTTCGGTAACTTGCCAGTCGCTGCCTTGCAGATGACTCATTTCCCTTTGTGATACAGAATTACTGACAGTGTGCCTGTAGTTGTGGTAGGTTTACGAACCGTCTATATACTCTTCTTCCAAAATATCCAATGTGGTGATCATTCAGCCCTTTGGTAGACTCAGGCTAATCGAAAATGGATATTCCCCATTTAGGCTACTTATGTATACTAGCTTCTGCGTACAAATCAGTTCACAGTATCCAAATGGTCGTTATTCTCCTGTGGTTCAGCTGTGTAAGTCTGTACCCATGGATAAGCAAACAAATTTTTCTGTAGGTTATTATTCGTTTTTCCGCTAAAACCTGCTGTAATTAAATTAAAGAGAATTTTACAGCAGACGGCTTTCGTTTGTGTTCGTAAGACATCTTCCGTAGTTATTCTGCAAATTACATACACATGAATGTATATTATTGGTTGTTTTAGATTAAGAACAGCGTTTGGTTGAAGTGCAAATTATTTACGTTGTTTTTGTCCCTTTTTTTTACTTTTTCGTCAAACCACTGCTTCTTCCCTTCTTATTACCAGTGGTTGACGTTGACTTCCTTCAAGATCAACTGCATGCTGAGAAACATAGGTCTTGAGAGTGAGAGTGAGAGTGAGAAAAATCATACCGGAGAATCATAGAATATCCTAGCCCCACTTGTGGCAACACCTCCATTTGTTCAGAAATAGTCTTAGTCTCAACGCCAATCTTGATGTGTGTTGTCTCCCATGAATCTATGTCATTGGTACTTGCTGCAAGCAATCTATAACGAGGACCTCCTAGTGTCTTTCTCTTCATGGATCTAGAGCGACGACTAATAAATGCGCCCCAGTATCCATTTTTAATGCTCTGTTCCCTGCCACCAACAAAGGCCGACAAGCAGCAGCCCATCGCCGCATCTATCTGTGCAGTATCACATTTAATTGGGAACGCTTCAGACAGCTGATACGCTGCCGTTCATGTTTAACGAGCGCTTCTCGCGTGATCGATTGCTTCATTTCTTAACGCCGTAGTTCCGTGCTTTGTGGTCCACTTGCTTATATTCATAGCAATGTGGCAGAAGACACTGTTTTTGGAGATACCCATCCCGCCCAAACCTGTGACACTTTAGAAAAACGTCACGGCCATCACGGCCCTTGGTCGCTACATCTGCCTCCTCTGAGTGCGTCGCTACTCTCACAACCGCAGCCAGATCTGAACGATTCTCCAGTCTATCCTACCTGACATTTCAGCAGGCATTCCGAGCAAAAATAAATCGATTTTACATTAATATAAACGTCTCTGCGATCTACAATGGCATAAAAATTATACTATGAAATAGAAAGACCAGCTATATGGTAATAATTCTCACTCATCAACCTTCATTCTTAAGTGCAGGATGCAAGATTAGCAAATCAGATTGCAGCGATGCCGATGTGACAAACAGTTGCGACGATGTCGATTGTTGTGAAGACCACGTCTGATTGCCAATTTTAGTGGTGGCGGGTGTCGAGAGGCCACAGCTGTACTCAAGTTATTTCGTGTCAGGTGTCACGAAGCCTCTTCTTAACATCAGCTGTAACTGTCATCCGTAACGTCAGGTTAGTGAGTGTCAAGGGTGGATATGCGTGGCGGCGACGTTACAAGTGTTAGAGGCCGAGCTCCATCGGTTGATGAGTGTTTCAGTCTATGACCGAAGGTGTGAGTGATAAAGTAACACCTGAAACAATATTTTATTAATGTGGTCGCTACAATGTATATTGTCTTGTGGAGCATCAGGATACGAAGTAGGCTGCTCGCTCAGGTGTCAGTGAGGAGTGCTACACACAGCAGTCTGTCAGCTTGCATAGCTTGTGCCAGGTCAGGTGCACTGGCTGACGGGGTGGCAGCACGGGGTGCGGTAGTGGACAGCAGTGGGTGGCAGGTGGACGCGCGACTCTGGGGATGCGGCGGGCCTCAGCGCTCCCGAGAGTGGCCGTGTACTTAGACCACGGCGTCTTCTTCATGGCAGCTGTCATGAAGGCAGAGGACCAGGGCTGCCTCAGCATACACAGTGTACAGTCAGTAATCCAGTGCATGGAGGTGGTACTCAGGCGCCCAGCAGGCAAGTGGGAGATGGCAGCTTGCAATCAGTCGGTTTGAACCAGACCTAGTATGACGGCATCTTCTACCAGGCGGTGACTCGTCGGTGGCGTCAGCGTAGACGTATGAAGTCCACCCAGAGCCAGCAGGCGGATGAAGTACTCAATCAAGCATCAAGCAGCACATCACCATTCACCAACACAGTTAACATGTAACCAGTGAGACCGTCATTCCACCGGTATTGGTGATGTGCACGGAATGACAGTACACTAAGGACGAGATGTCCGAGACGTGGTATTTAAAGCCACACATCGTGTCAGTGCAGCAGGTTGAGATGAGATTTGCCCTCGTTTCGAGAATTAAAATGTGTTTCAGCTCCTAGCATGCAGAATAACATTCTCTATTAAGTGCGACACTGGTACAGAGGATGATGGCATCGTCCCACTGGTGCGTGTAGACTCCCAGACAGTAGCTGCTACATCAGTACAGCAAATAATAGGGAGCTCAGCTTTTGGAAGTGTGGGCTTTTAGGGGTGTGGCTGGGGGCTGTTTCACTGAAGTGACTCTGTCTGGTATGGCCTTGCAGATGGAAGACAGATATCATACGTCTGGCAGCCAGGAGGTATCTTTGGTGGGCAGCCACTCCAGCATTTGGTTAGCCATGTGGTATCAACAAGTTTTGAACCTGGGACTCATTGTAGTCGTCCTTAAGTTAGACCCCTCTTAGTGGCATTGGCTGGAGCCCTACAACCATTACGCCTAGCAGTGGCTTGTGAACTGCCAGTTGCGGTTGATGCAGCTACATACTGAAGCTGCGCAGCCCACATGTAACTTTGAGGTGGTGCTGACTAAGTGCTGATGTCAGCAATTCTCGAAGACAGTGTACTATTTGGGTTTGACTGGCGAGTATTTGTACTTGCTCTGCCCAGCTCTTGGTGACAGGCTCCCACCTTCAGTCACTAAGTTACAAAGAAAGTGCAGTGAAGGACCATTGATACAAAAAAAATTAACTGACTACTGTGGTGAACTGACGTGGCAGTAATACTCCAGACCTGTCAGTAGTATCTCATAGGTAGCTGGCTCGCCTGCATGTTCACGGGTTGTTATGCCTGGACAAAGGTGTGTAGTGGCAACCACAGTGATCACTCGACGTCTGAGGCTTTTCTCGCCTCTGGTATACCCCCCAGAACAGGTAACAACACCAAACACGAACAAAACTAATGAACTCTATTGACCACTCTACCAGTCACAGAAAATTGCAACTCTAAATGATTTACGTAGCTACTGTTTTTGTGTACTCTACACAGTTACAGGGACATCATATCATGTCTTCTGGATCCTCGATTTTTGTTGGCAGTGTATATTATTTTCACGTACATTTACCTTTTATGTTTTTATATTCATATTTCCTTAATACTGACATCGTATTATCTCTTCTGGATTCTCCATTTTTTTGTCGGCAGTGCATATTATTCTCATGTACATTTACCATTTATGTTTGCATATTCATATTTACTTGTTACACAATTTGTTGACTTTATATATGTATACTACGTTCTTTATTTTTTCAGGAATGGGATTGAAGCCGTTGTTTTAAAAGTACGTATTATCAATGTAATCTTTTTTTTTAAATTGTACAAAGTGTTTGTCCTAAATTATACAACACAATCTAAGGAGTGTCTGATATTATATGAGGTGTAGTACCAAAATAAAATACCAATGTGTATGGCATGTAACAATTAATGTTAATATTTTTTGTGTCTTGCTATTGAAATATAATTGCAGAATCTTCACGTCTGTATTTTCTGCCTCGTGCTGAGGTCTTCTTCCAGTCCTTGCTCATACCATGCATACAGTGTGAAGAAGAAATCCTCAGCAAAAATTCCACAACTTAGGATCCGAAGATTATACAACGATAGTGAGACAACAATACACAAGAACTTCTAACAGCATCTACAATTTCCAAGAATACTTGTGTACATATATAGTTGTTCTTAAAAATGGACAAATTTACCGTAGACTATGAAAGGATGGAAGATTTTAGCAATTACTAATTGAAACCATTAATCTTCACACTGCTGTTATGTTTAATAAACTTCCAGGTCTCATTACATGTGAGTGTTGCTCATAAAGTTAAAATGATCACCACTACAAGAATATAAAAGACATATGTCTCCCAACTGTTGATGAGTTGACTGATCCCCTGATTGAGTAACTTCACTGTTTTGTTTCCAGAAGATTATAATACCTCACCAACAACCACATTTTGCCACATTAATGCCTGCTATTGACATTACTCTGCATATGAATAAAGAAAAAGAAATCGAGGGGAATTTTTAACACTAGGTTTTTTTTGTGACTGTTATAAATATCAATTGGAACTACAAGTTTATGTACAGGGAGATTATAATTAAGTTAAACTTTCAAAACGTTGTAAACATAACATCATTGGTAAGAATGACGTCAAATTGCAACGGAATATTATAGAAGAAGGGGGAAAGTGGGACAATTGATCAGTAGATGACGCTGTGTGTGTCAGAATACGTAAATGAAAACACCTGCCACGCGCAAAACCAACTGAAGTTGGTATAAACACGCCGGATGCACGGCCTTTCCCTGTTTTGCGTCTATGACGTTCTCCATGACTCTCTCAACGCAGGATCGCGCTCTGCGTGTAAAGGTGTATTACGAGAATGCTGACTGTGCACACGTCGCTCTGCAGAAGTTCTGGACACTGAAGGGCTTAATGAAAGGCGTTGGTCCGATGACTGCCGTGGGTCTGGAGAAAATGATTCGGAAATTCGTAAACGCTGATTTTTTGGTGTTCAACCTCGTAGAGGGAGGAAACGAATTGTTTCAACGTCAGTGGAAGCAGTGGCCACAGTAATGCAGGAGGAGACGAGTGGTGATGTGCAAACGCATAGTGCACGGAGAATAGCCCGAACATTGGACATACCCGTGAGCACGGTACGTAACATCCTACGAAACAACCATTCTTGTTATCCATTCAAAACTACGTATGTGCACGAGTTGCTTGCAGTTGACCCGCCTTTGGTTTAGAATTTCTTGCTCCCAGGAAGTGGACAATGATTGGCGGTGGTAGATTTCGTGGACTGACGAAAGCTACTTCCATCTGAGAGGATATGTCAACACACAGAACTGTCGAATATGGGCAATGGAGAATCCACACTCAAATCAACCAATACCAGATCATCCTGAAGACGTCTCTGTGTGGGGCGGGTTTACGGCATCATTTATCTTAAGGCCATATTTTTTTCGAGTAGACAGGTGCTTCGAGTCCTGTTACCTGTACCGTCACTGGTAAGCGCTATGAATGTCTTCAGCGCTATCACGTCGTTCCAGCTCTCTAACAGCTTCGATGAGTGGGTGGGATCACTTTCATGCAAGATGGCGTACCTCCAAACATTGAAAATCCATTTAAGTACCGTTTCGGGAATGCTAGAATTATCAGCCGCCATTTCCCTACAGCCTGGCTATCCCGATCACCTGATCTTAATCCATGAGACTTGTTGCTGTGGACTATCTGAAAGATGCTTTTTCAGTGTTCTGATTGCAAATTTAGCTGCATTGAATGCACACATTGCGCAACACATTCTGAAAGTGAACCCGGAAGCACTTCGATTTGCAGTGGAGGATGCAGTTTCTCGATTGCAACTTGTTGCAGAAAACGGTGGACAGATTATTAAACATGTTTCGCGGCCAATCAATAAATCGATTCGATTTTGACTCATGCATTTTATGCGGTTTTTGACCTCAGGACATTTAAAAACAAATGTGATTGGTGCTTTTTAGGCTGTTTTTGGCTTCAGGGCCATTAAAAGCTGATGTGATTGATGCTTTTTATGCAGTTTTTGGCCTCAAGACAATGAAAAAACGACGAGAGTAATGCTTTGTATGCGGCATTTGACCTCAGGACAAAAAACCAATTTTTCCCATCCGATGTGATATGATCTTGCTGTGATGGATTGGCTTACGCCACTAACAGTATCACACATATAGACCCATCCACACTGAGTAGAACAGTTTTTTTAATGCCAAACGTGCACATTAGACATTGTTATATAATTCATTTGTCATTTGTAGCCGACCACTATTAAATTATGATGCTTACAACTTATAGCAACCCAACCATAAAACCCATACTGAACACCCTTTCGCTGCACAAAAAAATAAGGAAAAGTCATTCAACCACGACAGTGATGACAGCTAGTAACAACAAAATTTACACTCTTGAAAGTTTGATTAACAAGAATGTTATGTAAATACAAATGCTTATTATAAAGAAAGGACTCATATGATACGATACGAAACAGAATCTTTAAAGAAAGAATTTTAAAAATTTCATTTATGAAGGTTAAAGCCCAGACCATAAGTTGATCAAAGATAACTTTTATCCTAGAACAGAGTTGTAGCCGCATCGAGCTGTAAGTTCGCTATGACTACAATGTAACTCAGCAATGGATATGTTAACTTCTCTTTTCTCTTGTACTCTTGCAGTAGTAGTACGCACGTTAAGCGCTACTATATTGTTTTAAAACCGACCTTAAGTTTAAAATTTTTACAGTTGGAAGTATTAGTAAGAAGATGGACTGAAGTAAATCATCTTTACCGTTTAGACAGATAACAGGATAGTTGATATATGTGACAGATTGATCTGTGATGGGACTTAGGCTTTGTGATACTTAATAGTCACGAACATCAAAGGACACAGAAAGAGACTGATCGCCGACAATTGGTTGGTTCGTTTGTGGGATTAAAGGGACCAGACTGCGACGGTCATCAGTCCCTTTGTCCAAAACTTAAAAACACCCACACAGCAGAAAAACAAACAATGGAAAAGACGAGAGACGACACAGGACAAGAAATACTTAGACAGAGACCAGACAAAAGGAATTAAAATGACACAGAGTGTGACAGTGGTTGGCCGACCGTAGAGACAAAAAAAGAAAAGACAACCACTAAGAAACACACTAAAAAATCAGACTAAAATCGTAGGCCATAGGCCAGAATCAACACAAAAAGACAAGCACTTAGATTAAGTGATAAAAGCCCCCTGCCTGAATAAAACGCAAAACTAAGCCAGCCATGTCAGTGTCATTTGTTAAAAGGGCAGGGGGCGTGTAAGGCAGCGCGAACGTCTGCCTGAGCACAGCTGAAAGGACGCACTCCAACAAAATGTGGACCAGAGTCAAAATGGATCCGCAGCGACATAGAGGTGGGTCCTCACGGCACAATAAGTGGCCGTGCGTCATCCGTGTGTGCCGAATGCACAAACAGACTCCTTGCGAGAGACCCGCATGGATGACCGCCACACAGTCGTCGTCTCCTTGATACAACGGAGTTTGTTTGGCGTGGTCATGTTGCGCTATTCAGTGTCCCAAAGTTGGAAAACTTTGCGGCGTAAGATCGCTCGCAAATCAGTCTCCGGGAGACCAATTTCCAGAGATGGTTTACTGGTGGCCTGTTTGGCCACGCTGACAACATGTTCATTTTCAGGTATCCCAACATGATCTGGGGTCCACACATAGACCACAGAACGGTCGCAACGGGCAAGAGTGTGGAGAGACTCCTGGACAGCCATCACCAGACAAGAGCGAGGGAAGCACTGGTCGATAGCTCGTAAACTGCTCAGGGAGTCACTACATGTAACGAAGGACTCACCTGAGCAGAAGTGGATATACTCTAGGGCACGAAAGATGGCGACCAGTTCAGTAGTGTAAACACTGCAGCCAGCCGGCAATGAATGTTATTCGTAGCGGTCCCCTAGAATCAGGGTATAACCGACATGACTAGCAACCATCGAACCGTCAGTGTAAACAACGGCAGAGCCCTCATACGTGGCAAGGATGGAAAGAAAGCGGCGGCAGAAGGCCTCTGGAGGGACTAAGTCCTTTGGGCCCTGTGCCAATTCGAGCCGAAGGCAAGGGCGAGGCACACACCACGGGGGTGTACACAGAGGGGCCCAGAAAGGAGGTGGAAGAGGGAAAACTCCAAGCCCAGAGGGAAGCTTTCTGACACGGACCGTGATTATATACCCCGACTGGGCCCGACGTTCTGGGAGATGGACGACCGTCTGTGGGTAAAGAAAATGATAATTAGGATGCCCAGGCAAGCTACAAACATGTGTAGCATAAGCGGCCAGTAAACGTTGGCGCTGTAACCACAGTGAAGTGACACCTGCTTCCACAAGTATGTTGTCCACAGGACTCGTCTGGAAAGCACCAGTGGCAAGTCGGATCCCACTGTGAAGTATTGGGTCCAGCACCTGCAACGCAGTTGGGGATGCTGAACCATAAGCCAGGTTCCCATAATTCAGATGGGACTGGATTAACACCTGGTAGAGCCGTAAGAGGGTAGAGCAGTCGGCGCCCCATCTGGTGTGGCTCAATCATCGCAGAGCATTAAGATGCCGTCGACACATCTTTTTAAGCTGACGAATATGTGGGAGCCAAGTCAACATGGCATCAAAATCCACACCCAAAAAACGATGTGTCTCCACCACAGCAAGAAGTTCGCCGGCAAGATAAAGCTGCGGCTCATGGTGAACTGTTCGTCGTCGGAAGAAATGCATAAGGCAGGTCTTGGCAGCCAAAAATGGAAACCATGCGCTACAGCCCAAGACTGCGCCTTGCTGATAACGCCCTGCAGCTGACGTTCAGCAGCTGCAATGCTAATGGAGCTCTATAAGAGGCAGAAGTCGTCAGCATACAAGGAAGCTGAGACTAACGTTCCCACCGCCGCAGCGACCCCGTTAATGGCAATGAAAACAGGCAGACACTTAGGACAGCCCCTGTCGTACCCTGTTCTCCTGAACTCAGGAGGAACTATGGGATGTCGCGACTTGCACGCGGAAGGTTCAATGCGACAGAAAATTTCATAGGAAAATTGGCAGTGGCCCCCGAAGACCCCAACCATGAAGCGTAGAGAGGATGTGATGTCGCCAAGTCGTATCATACGCCTTCTGCATGTCGAAAAAGACAGCGACGAAGTGCTGACGGTGGGCAAAGACCATACGGATGGCTGACTCCATGCTCACCAGACTGTTGGCGGGAGAGCGGCCTTTACAGAACTCACCCTGAGACAGAGCCAGAAGGCCCCAAGACTCGAGTACCCAGCTCAACATCCGGCTCACCATGTGTTCGAACAACTTGCAAAGAACGTTGGCGAGTCTAATGGGGCAGTAGCTGTCCGCCTCCAATGGGCTCTTGGCAGTCTTCGAAACGGGGATAACAATGCTTTCCCGCCAATGAGACAGAAACTCACCCTCGACCCAGATATGATTGTAAAAGTCGAGGAGGCGACGCTGACAGTCCGCAGAGAGGTATTTCAGCATCTGACAGTGGATGCGATCTGGCCCGGAAGCTGTATCAGGGCAAGCAACTAGGGCACTCTGGAATTCCTACTCAGCGAATAGGACATTGTAGGATTCAGGATAATGGGTGTGAAATGAAAGGCACTGACCTTCCACCTGCTCTTTAATTGAGCGGAAGGCCAGCGAGTAATTCACTGATGCGGAACTGAGAGCAAAATGGTCTGCTAAGCGTTTTGCAATGATGCCGGCAGCAGTAAAAACTGTTCCATTCAGTGACAGCGCAGGGAAACTGACAGGGGTCCGATAGTCATAGAGGTATCTAATCTTGGCTCAGACCTGCGATGGAGAGATACGGAGGCCAATGGTGTAAACATACCGTTCCCAGCAATCCTGCATGTGTTGGCGAATGATGTGGCGGGCACGCGCATGGAGCCGTTTAAAGGCGATGAAGTTTTCTAAAGATGGATGCCGCTTGTAACACTGGAGCGCCCGCCTGCGATCTTTAATCGCCTCAGCGATCTCAGGTGACCACCAAGGCACAGTCCTCAGCCGAGGGGACCCAGAAGTACGGGGAATGGCAGATTCTGCGGCAATAACGATGCCGATGGTGACCAAGTGAACCACCATATCAATGGCTTCATTAGAAAGAGGCTCAGTAGCGACAATGGAGGAGAACAAGTCCCAGTCAGCCTTATTCAAAGCCCATCCGCAAGGGCGCTCAGAAGAGTGACGCTGTGGCAGTTACAGAAATATCGGAAAGTGGTCACAACCACATAGGTCTTCATGCACACTCCATTGGACAGATGGTAAGAGGCTATGGCTGCAGATCGAAAGGTCAATGGCGGAGTACGTGCCATGCGCAACACAGAAATGTGTGAAGGCGCCATCATTTAAAATGGAAAGGTCGAGCTGTACCAATACATGCTCAACGGTGGTGCCTCGACCCATTGCCAGTGACCCACCCACAGAGGGTTATGGGCGTTGAAGTCGACCAGTAACAAGAAAGGTGGCCGCAATGTGGCTATCAGTGCAGCGAGGACATGCTGTGGGACATCACTATCTGGTGGAAGATACAGACTGCAGACAGTAACAGCCTGTGGCGTCCACACCCAAACAGCAACGGCCTCTAAAGGTGTTTGCAGAGGGACAGACTCGCTGTGAAGAGTGTGAAGAACATAGATGCAGACGCCACGAGATACCCTTTCATAAGCTGCCCAGTTCTTATAATAACCGCGACAGCCACAGAGGGCGGGGTTTGCATCATTGGAAATCAAGTTTCATGAAAAGCAATGTGGAAGAAAGGGTGAAGGCTGATAAGTTGTCGGGGCTCAGCTAGATGGTGGGAGAAACCACTGCAGTTCCACTGGAAGATGATATTGGCCATGGCTCAGGAAGGCGTGAAGGAACTGGGGAGGCAGATTACGCCACTGGGTCACTTGCTGCCACTGATTCAGTACCCACACGAGTGACATCCATTGCGTCCGAGGGTCCAGTGAGATCCAGGTCTTCAGTAGACGCCAGAATCTCGAACTCATCCTAAGACGTGGAGCTTGTAGGGAGTGGTGGGACGGGTGTCACCACAGTGTCGTGATTCTTGGGAACCTTCTTCTTTTTCTGCTTCTCGTGCTGTGTGTTTGGTGGTTTAGGCTGGGAGGGCTTCACTGCGTCAGTCTCAGGAACGGACGACGACCGTCAGGCTCTACGATCAGCGACTGGTGGTTCTTTCAGCCACATGCAGGTCTCCGTTTTTCCGCTCGTCGGAACTTGCGAAGGGAGGTCCCCAAGGGACCCCTTCCTGGCGAGAGTAGCCGAAGAAGTCACACGCTTCTCTGGCTGGGAAGTAGGAACTGCTGTTCCCGATGGTTGGGGAGGAGGGAGTTTCTCCTGAAGTAGATGGAGCAGGATCAAGAGGGAGTGAAGTGCCCCCCTCAGTCAAGGGGGCCGGTGGATTCTGACTGATCATAGAACCAACCATACGTGACGACACAAGAGATGGGAGAACCGTTGTTGCAGCAGCTGCGTAGGTCGACGTCATGGGCACAGGATGGAGACTCTCATATTTCCGCTTAGCCTTGGTGTATGTCAGGCAGTCCAGGGTCTTATATTCCATTATCATCCATTTTTACTGGAAAATCCTACAGTCCGGCAGGCAGGGGAAATGGTGTTCTCCTCAGTTAACACAGATAGGAGGCAGGGCACATGGAGGATTGGGAGCAAAGGATGTCCACAATCTCGACACGTGATACTGGAAGTAAATTGGGTTGACATATGCCCAAACTTCCAGCATCTAAAACGCCACATAGGAGATGGGACATATGGCTTCAAATCACAGCGGTAAACCAACACCTTGACTTTTTGGGTAATACATCACCCTCAAAGGCCAAGATGAAGGCACTGGTGGCTACTTGATTATCCCTTGGAATCCGATGGACGCGCCGGACGAAGTGAACATCTCGTCGTTCTAGGTTAGCGTGTAGTTCATCGTCTGACTGCAGAAGAAGATCCCTGTGGAATATAATACCCTGGACCATGTTTAAACTCTTATGAGGTGTGATGATAACTGAAACATCCCCCGGCTTGTCACAAGTGAGCAACCTCCATGACTGGGCAGAGGATGCTGTTTTGATGAGAACTGGGCCAGAAAGCATTTTGGACAAGCCCTCCACCTCCCTGAACTTGCCCTCTTAATGCTCCACAAAAAACTGGGGCTTGGTCGGCATAAATGATTCACCATCAACTCGCGTACAGCCAAGGTACCTGGGTGAATAATCAGCACTGCACTCCCGTGGAGTGGCCAGCGAGGGAAATGATCTTGAATCATATTTCTTTCCATTGAGGTTAGACCTCGATCGCTTGGAGACTGCTGGTGGAGGCCCACCGGCGAGAGATGATGTACCACGCTTGGTGGCGTGTCATCCGACCTGATGCCATCCACTCCGACAAGGGGCTCTCCCCATGGGCGCCACCCAGCCACAGCGGAGACCACCTGGCAGCATGTCCTTTGCCAGGATTCCTGATGCCCCAGAGGGAGAGGCATCTACTCCTCGGAATACGTGGTGAGGTAGCCGCTCAGGCATCAGCAGTGCAATCCCTGTGTAGTCAGGGGGCTACCACCAAGAGGGTACATGACGACCCCACCACAATGGACTAGGTATCGTGCTGGATGTCGGGTGTCGAATATGCATGTGTATCTCGAGGGCGAAGATGTAAGCGCACAATGGAGGGCATGTATGCTACCCGGAACACACTGCAGCAGATGTGGCCGGAAGCTCGGTGTAACGTCAACTCCATGACAATATTGGGTGTGCCAGATCTTGAGGAAAGATGGAAATATAATGCACCACGTAAGGCGTCCTTCCCCAAATGGTACGCACTAACGGAAAGTTTTGAAATGTAGTGGTCAAACCCCTTAGAGGACCATCACATTAAGGCCGAAACGTTGGAGACTCCTTTTAGTCGCCTCTTACGACAGGCAGGAATACCGCGGGCCTACTCTTACCCCCGAACCCGCAGGGAGACATAAACTTAATTATTGGACTTCAGTAGGCAACAGATAAACGCAATCACGAAGAACTTACAATTTCGCCGTGTTGTCAGAAGATATCGTCAATGTCAGAATTGCTGATGCTAACAGACGCAATTCCCTGAATGAAAAATCTTTGTGTGTGCTCAGTGTACGGACAAATAGCTACGCAGAACAATAAACTTTCATTCAACTTTAATTCTTCGATCCGCATACATCATTTAATTGACATTTAAAGTGTATTTGTGGAAGTAACTGGTTCTTCGGATAACATAAATGTGAAAAGTGATTCAGTGACAATTTAACTGTAATCAGCAATAAGTTTACACCGAAATACGACGCATTCTGAACATTACTCAAGGGTATGTTCTCTCTGGAATTACGTCGTTTAGTTGTTGAATACGCGACGTATTGATGCCTTGGCGACGCAATAATAATTAAAAACTCAATAACCTCGCAAAAATATTAATGTGACATCGGCTTGGGCGATGGATTGATTATTCAAGTCATTATATTTTCATTGTTTGAATACCCATTCTCAAACCGGACATAAAAAGTACTGTCAGGAAGTTCGCGTAAACTGAAAACTCTGTCGCGATCACCCGAAGGACTTTTGGTTATCGTTTAAGATCAAGGGAGTCATCGCGTTATCGAATGATGCAGTCAATATACACTCTTGGAAATGGAAAAAAGAACACATTGACACCGGTGTGTCAGACCCACCATACTTGCTCCGGACACTGCGAGAGGACTGTACAAGCAATGATCACATGCACGGCACAGCGGACACACCAGGAACTGCGGTGTTGGCCGTCGAATGGCGCTAGCTGCGCAGCATTTGTGCACCGCCGCCGTCAGTGTCAGCCAGTTTGCCGTGGCATACGGAGCTCCATCGCAGTCTTTAACACTGGTAGCATGCCGCAACAGCGTGGACGTGAACCGTATGTGCAGTTGACGGACTTTGAGCGAGGGCGTATAGTGGGCATGCGGGAGGCCGGGTGGACATACCGCCGAATTGCTCAACACGTGGGGCGTGAGGTCTTCACAGTACATCGATGTTGTCGCCAGTGGTCGGCGGAAGGTGCACGTGCCCGTCGACCTGGGACCGGACCGCAGCGACGCACGGATGCACGCCAAGACCGTAGGATCCTACGCAGTGCCGTAGGGGACCGCACCGCCACTTCCCAGCAAATTAGGGACACTGTTGCTCCTGGGGTATCGGCGAGGACCATTCGCAACCGTCTCCATGAAGCTGGGCTACGGTCCCGCACACCGTTAGGCCGTCTTCCGCTCACGCCCCAACATCATGCAGCCCGCCTCCAATGGTGTCGCGACAGGCGTGAATGGAGGGACGAATGGAGACGTGTTGTCTTCAGCGATGAGAGTCGCTTCTGCCTTGGTGCCAATGATGGTCGTATGCGTGTTTGGCGCCGTGCAGGTGAGCGCCACAATCAGGACTGCATACGACCGAGGCACAAAGGGCCAACACCCGGCATCATGGTGTGGGGAGCGATCTCCTACACTGGCCATACAACACTGGTGATCGTCGAGGGGACACTGAATAGTGCACGGTACATCCAAACCGTCATCGAACCCATCGTTCTACCATTCCTAGACCGGCAAGGGAACTTGCTGTTCCAACAGGACAATGCACGTCCGCATGTATCCCGTGCTACCCAACGTGCTCTAGAAGGTGTAAGTCAACTACCCTGGCCAGCAAGATCTCCGGATCTGTCCCCCATTGAGCATGTTTGGGACTGGATGAAGCGTCGTCTCACGCGGTCTGCACGTCCAGAACGAACGCTGGTCCAACTGAGGCGCCAGGTGGAAATGGCATGGCAAGCCGTTCCACAGGACTACATCCAGCATCTCTACGATCGCCTCCATGGGAGAATAGCAGCCTGCATTGCTGCGAAAGGTGGATATACACTGTACTAGTGCCAACATTGTGCATGCTCTGTTGCCTGTGTCTATGTGCCTGTGATTCTGTCAGTGTGATCATGTGATGTATCTGACCCCAGGAATGTGTCAATAAAGTTTCCTCTTCCTGGGACAATGAATTCACGGTGTTCTTATTTCAATTTCTAGGAGTGTATTTATAAGTAGAGAAGATCTACAGACATGGAACACCATTGCCTTAATTACGAGCAAGGACGGTGCACACACTCCGGCGTGCTGCTCCATCGAGACGTTAATATCAGTTTTGAGAGACAGTATCTGAAAAATCACCGAACTGAGCGTGTAGTCTGCTTTTATAATAGTTACAGATTAGCATTGTCATCATCGACGGACGCCGTTCCACGTCATCTCTACTGGGACAACCATCACTATCGAGCCGAGACAAAACGAGACGTCACAAACGCCGCCTATTGTTACATTTTGTAACTATTTGTTTTTCTTCTACCATAAGTTTTCCCCCTACTCCAATAATGTTCCGTTGAAATTTGACGTCATTGCGGCCAGTGATGCTATCTCTACAGCGGTTTGAAAGTTCAACTTTAATCATAATAACCATATATAATGGACACAATTTCCCTTATTTTATTTCTGCTGTGCAGTCATCAGTGCGAAATGACGTAGCAGAAACTGCGGTTGGCCGATCGCTAGGCTAATAAGGGGTGAACCAGCCACTGTGGAACGCATTATAACGTCAATCTAATGTTATATTGTGGAGTCTGGTCAAGTGACAAGAATTTCACAAATGGAGAGTTTATCTGGCTGGAGCAAAAAGTCATGCATATGGGCTGTGTCATACATGAAGACGAATGTGCAGGACTTCGTCCCGACTTTGTGACTGGGCGGAGGAACGCAACACACAGATAGTTGGCTCCACAGCTCAAAGTTCGTTGTTTTCACCTCCAGACACTCTTCCTCTCGTTTATATATGACCTTCTGGCCCAACAGAGAGTTTACAGACTGTACGAGAATGGCGCATTGTTCAACTCTGTCACTCCAACAGGCCTTCTTCAATACTATATCAGCTATCTCTTTCCCCTTTACTCCCACATGCCCGTGCACCCAGCAATATATCACCACCTTTTCACTTTGTTATAGCGACCAAAAAGTATCCTGTATTTTCTGGGAAGCCTTTTCAGTCAAAGACAATTTTTTGTAGAGACTATAGAATGTTGTAGGAACTGGAGCAGGTAGAAAAACATGTTCTCGTCTTCTCGTCTTATCTGCTTGAATGTTTTTAGAATCGCGCACAGCTCAGTATCGTCGACAATGAACGCATCTGGTGAGTGGTTTCTGATTGAACAACCGAGAGCTTCTGTTTGGTGTGCTCGTTTAAAATTTTACTGAACGTATATCTAAAAATCACTTGCAGAGTGTTTCTTGATTAAGAAAAGTAGTGTAATTATGAAGAGCTGTGGGGACCCTAAAGAAGCCAGGTGATGATTTATTGCACCCATGGCGAAAAGCTTTAATATTGCCCACGCGTATTTCTTTATTCACGTCTCAGATGCTCTCACTGCTCGCGGACTACTATTGAAAAACGCTCCATTGGTGGGAAACGATTGGTATAACATGTCGGCGCACAGGGTGTGGAACACAGTTTGTACGTTTGTATGGTTGTCAGATCATGAAAGCTGCCGTCTGGTTGGACGTGGTGGCTCGGAAGCTTTGGCGCTAGTGTTGACAACCACATGCCCTCATGATAGACTCAGTACCTTACGGTATAATGGTCTAACAGACCTGTACACTGTAGATTCACAGTCAAGCTGGACCAATTAAAAGCTCTACGAAACTGGAGCAGACGTATTCACTCTGTTCCCCAGATCGGTTGTATAACACGCCTTAAAATATTAAGAGCTTTGAAGGTTGCAGGTCTAAAGTCCCTCGGTAGTGGCTCTTCTGATCGAAATTGAAGCCCAATTAATTCACCAACAATTTGAAATGTGTAACACGGGCTGTCTCAATTTAAGTTTTGGAAGATGGAAAGGAATAGGAGACCGATTAACGAACAACACACTTACTTCATTTTCTGACGGACACTGAAATCTGTATTTTATTTCCTCTCTTCCTGTCTCTTAATGGTCATCTGTATCTGGTGGGTACTTGCTGCAAGAGTGGAATGTGAACTGAAAACAGAAAGGTTGTTCGCACAAGAAAAACAGTTAGCAGGACTATTTACTGTAGACGCAATGATACTTATAGCTATTGAAAAAAGGTTAAACTTAAAACACTACCTTCAGGGACATAGTTTTCTTCTGTAGAACGATCTCATAAAACTTCGCTAACTCGATATCTGTAATGTGCAGTCAAATGAAAACGAGACAGACGGAGAAAAGTAAGTAAACCGAATTACTATTTCAGAAGTAATTACCATAACTATAATACACTTTCGTTCATACAACTTCCTCCAAGACATGGGAAGCAGAGATATTGGCTATAACTTTCGTCTTGGTCGTATACAGACGAGGGTCCGTTACCCTCATATCGATACATTTACTTTTCTGTACCATCTCAGAAAGCCTCGATCTCTTCCCGAGCGTTTCCAAAATTTTGGGAGCCTCGAAGAAACACATATGTGGCTGTTGATTTCCTTCAGAATAAGAAGTTCACATTTGTGTACAGTCATGTTCCCGTAGCCACGAAGGCCCTGAGCGTCTGGTACGACAGTGGTATGAATGTATTAACAGTTGTGGTGGTTACTTTGAAATAATAAACAGTTTATTTTTCTTCATCAGTCACGTTTTGATTTGACTACCCCTTATAAAATAGCATGGAGAAAGGAAGGGCCTACAGATGATGTTCGGAAATTCCTGTTACAAACTTCCTGGACTTGTAGAGGGGAGTGAGTACATAATATTTTGAATAGGAATCGTTTTACGACGATTTCAGTTCAGATGTTTAACACATCCATGTCTGCTGAGGGCAAGATAAAAGTCACTGAGTTGCTTGCCCTGGCATGCGATAGGGTACACGGGATTACGTGTATTAAGTGAGACGGTCACATGATGTCACCTACTGTCTGACTTGCGAACTTTAATTTACGAGGCTCCTCTAAAGACAGAGGAAGATCTGCTGCAACGAGGTCTGGCCGCTGCACTACAAACTGAAGAGACAACAAGTGGGATGGAAAGTGTGTACCAGAACATGCTTCGTAGATACAGTGTGTGTAACAACATTCATGGGCGCCAAATCGAGCCGCTGTCGCAATGCATCAGTATTATTCTCTACACACGGTATCCTGGGTTCTTTTTTGTGTTGAAGTAATGTAAGCAAATAATGTTTAATTGTTTAATTGTTAATACAAACAAATTCGCTTAAACGATAAATGGATGATTGCTTGTGGTTCCCTTCGAATTTTTTCCTAATAACTTTACTGCGTTATGCCTAGTTTAGTTGGTTGGGTTGTGTCGGGTGGGGGGGGGGGGGGAGGGGGGAGGAAGACAAGACAGCGAAGTCACCCGTCTCATCTGATTAGAACAGGAAGTCGGTCGAGCCCTTTCGAAGGAACCATCCCGGCATTTGCCTGGAGCGATTTAGGGAAATCACGGATAACCTAAATCAGGACGACCGGACACATCTGAACTGAAACCGTCCTGGAATTAAAACGGTAGGTTTCCGGACAAGTATTCATATTCAAAATGTTATGTACTCACTTCCCTCTACAAGCCCAAGTAGTTTGTAACGGAAATTTTCGTCCACCCTGTAGATGTAGGAACAGGTTCTTGCGGTTTTTTTTTTTTTTTTTTTTGTGCAGGAAATTGGTGTAACCTGTATCATTGACCAGTAGCAGAAGGCAAAAAGTATAACAGTACTTCGGTACCACTTGTATGGTGGACTTGGATTGTAAAGATAAATAGAAATAAAAATATAAATACTTTCTGTAGTGTAAGTTTCTTTTCCTGGCAGGTTTATATCACATACATATTGTATTCACTGAAGTAAGCGAAGATGGTTACTGGAAGGCAAGAAGTAACTAAATAGACATCTATGCATTTTTGTTTTTGGTCACCAGTCATCTCCGAGGTTTTATTGCAGTGAGCCAAAGTTTCCACTCCAGTGCCAAACGTTTGTCTCTGAGAAGTGCCTGCAACCAATGTCCTCAATAATTGTTGCATATATTCCAATTTATTTCTTCCCATTGTTTACACTCTCCACAGTTCCATCAAGTAACATAAAGGTTACTCTTTCGTTCTTAATACATGACCCATCATCCTGTCTCTTATTTTTGTAAAGGTTCTCCACATTCTCCTCTCCTTGGAGATTCTGTGCAGAACTTTCTGTTACATTATCTTATCAGTCTGCCTAATTTTGAACATTCTTCTACAGCACCACACGTCAGATGCATTGATTCTTGTCTTTCAGTTGCCATCATATACCTCCATTAAGTGTGTTTTCCAAACGTACATTCTCATACATTTCTTCCTCATATGAAGGCCAATGTTTGCAATGATTGATACCAGTAGACTCCTTTATGCAAACAGTGCATGCCCTCTTTGCTTTCTCACTATTGTCATTTCTTCTTCTTTTGTCCAGAAATAAGCACGATCTGACAGAAATTAATACTACAGATAATTAGGTTGAAACTATATGGGACATTGTGAAACGGGAGACAAGGAAAAAGTCAGTGTACAATACACCTCAAAAATTAAACTACATAACATCGCTTTCTACATATTGCAATTAAAATAGGGATAAATATTTCATTTGAAGAAGCAAGAGAAGGTATAGAAATGGCATTCCTCAAAATTATAAGCAACTAGAAATAACACCAACATCCTTCACTGAAAACAACAGGAGACAAAAAATTCACAAAAAAATCTCATATGGTGTCGATAAAATTTTAAGCGAAAAATGGTTCAGCTGGATAAGTAACGTCCTTGGTGAAACAGTGTTTATACGCTCACTCAGAAAATATTAAAGGCCTAAAATAATAAAGTGCCCTCATTCGATATTTTCAGGAATGCACAGGAAGAAGGCACAACAACTGTGTACCCTCACCTTCCCAATGTGGTTCAAATGGCTCTGAGCAACATGGGACTTAACATCTGTCGTCATCAGTACTCTAGAACTTAGAACTACTTAAACCTACCTAACCTAAGGACATCACACACATCCATGCCCGAGGCAGGATTCGAACCTGCGGCCGTAGCAGTCAGGCGGTTCCGGACTGAGCGCCTAGAACCGCTAGACCACCGCGGCCGGCCTTTCCCAATGTGTTTAATTGCATACATTAATTGAGTTTTACGTAAGTAATGGTTTTACTATTCACGGTTTTGAATCATACTAAACAAACGGAAAGCAAATATTGTTGTAAAGAGAGAAAATTGTGAGTACTGGAGACAGATCACGAAATGAGTCACCATATCTTGAGTTTGTGGTGATTACTAAATCTTATATATGCGAATCGCCTTCCACTTCACAGTTGTCAAGCAAAATTTGTACTTTTTCAGACAATACCAATCTTATAAAAATTTCATTACAGAGAAACGAAAGCACAGATTTTTAATGATATTTTAAAAGAATTATTAATTGATTTTCTCAAAGTGAGCTTATAACACCGAATATGTAGAACCTTCTGCACTATAGAAAATTTTTGCCGTTTAATATCCTACGATAACTTGTACTGAACTTCTGATTCTTTAAGCTGTATTATGGAAATTATATTTAATACGTAATCGATATAATAGAGTATTTACTTATGCCTATATGTAATTGATTGTCATTGTAATGAAAGTATCGTAAATTGATGGGTAATAGATAATGAAACATTATTTAAATGTATCGATAGAAACGAAGAAATAGCAGTATCTGTGCCATTGTTTACCTTTGCGTATGGAGAGTCTCTGTTCCATTGCGAGCAGAGAGGAAGCAGAGCAGCTTGACTCATGGAAAAGTGTGGAGGTGTTTGTTGGGCGCCCCTGCAGAAGTGGTGCGCAGTTATTTTCGCACCAGTCAAGACCGTTCTTTGCTGTTATATTTCTTAAGATTCTGGAGATTCACTGCTGTAGCAGGCAGGTACCGATTAATTATCCACTTTCCAGCTAATCAGTGTTTCATTTGTATTATCAATATTATTTGTATTAAGTATTATGTGGTACTCTTTACCCCCCTGTAGGGTACATGAGCGATTTCCGTATATTCCACTCATTCGAAAATTATCATTAGTATTTAGCTTATGTATAGCGTAGATTCTTCCTTCAAAGGGGTCAGTTGTACACCTTCCTTCCACTAATAGGTGTCATTTTCTTTCAGTAACAACAGCCTTACTCACAAAAAAATTTCATTTTTTTTTATTTGTTATCAGTCTACTGACTGGTTTGATGTGGCCTGCTACGAATTCCTTTCCTTTGCTAACCTCTTCATCTCAGAGTAGCTCTTGCAACCTACATCCTCAATTACTTGCTTGACGTATTCCAATCTCTGCATTCCTCTACAGTTTTTGCCCTCTACAGTTCCCTCTAGTACCATGGATGTCATTCCCTCATGTCTTAGCAGATGTCCTATCATCCTGTCCCTTCTCCTTATCAGTGTTTTCCACATATTCCTTTCCTCTCCGATTCTGTGTAGAACCTCCTCATTCCTTACCTTATCACTCCATCAAATTTTCAACATTCGTCTATAGCACCACATCTCAAATGCTTCGATTCTCTTCTGTTCCGGTTTTCCCACAGTCCATGTTTCACTACCATACAATGCTGTACTCCAGACGTACATCCTCAGAAATTTCTTCCTCAAATTAAGGCCGGTATTTGATATTAGTAGACTTCTCTTGGCCAGAAATGCCTTTTTTGCCATAGCGAGTCTGCTTTTGATGTCCTCCTTGCTCCGTCCGTCCTTGGTTATTTTACTGCCTAGGTAGTAGAACTCCTTAACTTTATTGACATCGTGACCATCAATCCTGATGTAAAGTTTCTCGTTGTTCTCATTTCTATTACTTCTCATTATCTTCATCTTTCTCCGATTTACTTTCACACCATACTGTGTACACATTAGACTGTTCATTCCGTTCAGCAGATCATTTAATTCTTCTCCAGTTTCACTCAGGATAGCAATGTCATCAGCGAATCGTATCATTGATATCCTTTCACCTTGTATTTTAATTCCACTCCTGAACCTTTCCTTTATTTCCATCATTGCTTCCTCGATGTACAGATTGAAGAGTAGGGGCGAAAGGGTACAGCCTTGTCTTACACCCTTCTTAATACGAGCACTTCGTTCTTGATCGTCCACTCTCATTATTCCCTCTTGGTTGTTGTACATATTGTATATGATCCGGCTCTCCCTTTAGCTTACCCCTACTTTTTTTCAGAAGCTCGAACAGCTTGCACCATTATAAATTGTCGAACGCTTTTTCCAGGTCGACAAATCCTATGAAAGTGTCTTGATTTTTCTTTAGCTTTGCTTCCATTATTAGCCGTAACGTCAGAATTGCCTCTCTCGTCCCTTTACTTTTCCTAAAGCCAAACTGATCGTCACCTAGCGCATTCTCAATTTTCTTTTCCATTCTTCTGTATATTATTCTTGTAAGCAGCTACGATGCATGAGCTGTTAAGCTGATTGTGCGATAATTCTCGCACTTGTCTGCTCTTACCGTCTTCGGAATTGTGTGGATGATGCTTTTCCGAAAGTCAGATGGTATATCGCCACACTCATATATTCTACACATCAACGTGAATAGTCGTTTTGTTGCCACTTCCCCGAATGATTTTAGAAAATCTGATGGAATGTCATCTATCCCTTCTGCCTTATTTGACCGTAAGTCCTCCAAAGCTCTTTTAAATTCCGATTCTAATATTGGTCCCCTATCTCTTCTAAATCGACTCCTGTTTCTTCTTCTATCACATCAGACAAATCTTCACCCTCATAGAGGCTTTCAATGTATTCTTTCCACCTATCTGCACTCTCCTCTGCAATCAACAGTGGAATTCCCGTTGCACTCTTAATGTTACCACCGTTGCTTTTAATGTCACCAAAGGTTGTTTTGACTTTCCTGTATGCTGAGTCTGTTCTTCCGACAATCATATCTTTTTCGATGTCTTCACATTTTTCCTGCAGCCATTTTTTCTCAGCTTCCCAGCACTTCCTATTTATTTCATTCCTCAGCGACTTGTATTTCTGTATTCCTAATTTTCCCGGAACATGTTTGTACTTCCTCCTTTCATCAATCAACTGAAGTATTTCTTCTGTTACCCATGGTTTCTTCGCAGCTACCTTCTTTTTTACCTACGTTTTCCTCCCCAACTTCCGTGATGGCCCTTTTTAGAGATGTCCATTCCTCTTCAACTGAACTGCCTACTGTGCTATTCCTTATTGCTGTATCTATAGCGTTAGAGAACTTCAAACTTATCTCGTCATTCCTTAGTACTTCCGTATCCCACTTCTTTGCGTATTGATCCTTCCTGACTAATGTCTTGAACTACAGCCTACTCTTCATCACTACTATATTGTGATCTGAGTCTATATCTGCTCCTGAAATCAGTATCTGATTTCGGAATCTCTGTCTGACCATGATGTAATGTTATTGAAATCTTCCCGTATCTCCCGGCCTTTTCCAAGTATACCTCCTCCTCTTGTGATTCTTGAACAGGGTATTCGCTATTACTAGCTGAAACTTGTTACAGAACTCAATTACTCTTTCTCCTCTTTCATTCCTTGTCCCAAGCCCATATTCTCCTATAACCTTTTCTTCTACTCCTTCCCCTACAACAGCATTCCAGTCGCCCATCACTATTAGATTTTCGTCCCCCTTTACATACTTCATTACCCTTTCAATATCCTCATACACTCTCTCTATCCGTTCATCTTCAGCTTGCGCCGTCGACATGTATACCTGAACTATCGTTGTCGGTGTTGGTCTGCTGTCGATTCTGATTAGAACAACCCAGTTACTGAACTGTTCACATTAACACACCCTCTGCCCTACCTTCCTATTCATAACGAATCCTACACCTGTTATACCATTTTCTGCTGCTGTTTATATTACCCGATACTCATCTGACCAGAAATCCTTGTCTTCCTTCCACTTCACTTCACTGACCTCTACTGTATCTAGACTGAGCCTTTGCATTTCCCTTTTCAGATTTTCTAGTTTCCCTACCACGTTCAAGCTTCTGATATTCGATGCCCTGATTCGTAGAACGTTATCCTTTCGTTGATTATTCAATCTTTTTCTCAGGGTAACCTCCTCCTTGGCAGTCCCCTCCCGGAGATCCAAATGCGGGACTATTCCGGAATCTTTTGACAATGGAGAGATCATCATGACACTTCCTCAATTACCGGCCACATGTCCTGTGGATACACGTTACGTGTCTTTAATGCAGTGGTTTCCATTGCCTTCTGCATCCTCATGTCTTTGATCATTGCTGATTCTTCCACCTTTACGGGCAATTCCCCACCCCTAGGACAAGAGTGTGCCCTGAACCTCTATCCGCTCCTCCGCGCTCTTTGACAAGGCCGTTGACAGAATGAGGCTGACTTCTTATGACGGAAGTCTTCGGCCGCCAATGCTGATTATTTATCAAAGTTTAGGCAGTGGCGGGGATCGTACCCGAGCCCGAAGACGTTTCGATTATGAATCAAAGACGCTACCCCTAGACCATGGGTACATATTCATATGCAATCCCCGATGTTAGTCAATCTGTATACTGAGCAAGCAGTAAAAGAAACAAAAGAAAAATTCGGTGTTGGAATTAAAATCCAAGGAGAGGAAATGAAAACTTTGAGGTTCGCCGATGACATTGTAATTCTGTCAGATACAGCAAAGGACCTGAAAGAGCAGCTGAACGGAATGGACAGTGTCTTGAAAGGAGGATATAAGATGAACATCAACAAAAGCAAAACGAGGATAATGGAATGTAGTCGAATTAAAACGGGTGATACTACGGGAATTAGATAAGGAAATGAGACGCTTAAAGTAGTAAAGGAGTTTTGCTATTTGGGGAGCAAAATAACTAATGCTGGTCGAAGCAGAGAATATATAAAATGTAGACTGGCAATGGCAAGGAAAGCGTTTCTGAAGAAGAGAACTTCGTTAACATCGAGTATAGATTTAAGTATCAGGAAGTCGTTTCTGAAAGTATTTGTATGAAGTGTAGCCATGTATGGAACAAACATGGACGATAAATAGTTTAGACAAGAAGAGAATAGAAGCTTTCGAAATGTGGTGTTACAGAAGAATGCGGAAGATTAGATGGGTAGATCACATAACTAATGTGGAGGTATAGAATAGAATTGTAGAGAAGAGAAATTTGTGGCACAACTTGACTAGAAGAAGGGATCGGATGGTAGGGCATATGCTGAGGCATCAAGGGATCACCAATTTCGTATTGGAAGGCAGCGTGGAGGGTAAAAATCGTAGAGGGAGACAAAGAGATGAATACACTAAACAGATTCAGAACGATGTAGGTTGCAGTAGGTACTGGAAGATGAAGAAGCTAGCACAGGATAGAGTAGCATGGAGAGTTACATCAAACCAGTCTCTAGACTGAAGACCACAACAGCAACAATATGCAATCACGGTCAGTTACATTGCAGCCTGGTAGTCCGATTAGGAAGGGGGAGGTTACCCATGGCTAAGATAATGACAAGATCATACCCATTTGGCACGAATTTTGCATTGAGCAGATTCCTATCGAACTAAATCCTTCTGTTACGAATAAAACTGCTCATGCACGTCAGGGTAAATAGTGGAAATAAGCCACAAAATATTTAAATTTGCACTAATCAGTAAAAACGGCCGCATGATGGACACTAATGAAACTGATAATTCGGTTGTAATTACTGGGGAACAATCAGTAGAGTAAAGGGGAACTCTGGCAGCAGAGCCCCTTGATGAGTAACCGGCGGCTAGCATCACAAACGCTACCGCTGAAAGACATTACAAGAGGAAAATATAATTCCTGGCATTGACAGATGCTACAGAATTCGGAATAAAAATCAATACTGAATCCAGTGACGGTGGATATGACTACACCGTAAGAATGAACCAGAGTTTGAGTCAAAGCCAAAAATAGCTTGAAGTATAAACCATTTGTTGAATATATAGATCAGTACAATTAATGCTCTCTTCAAATCAGTTACTGCTAAAACTGGTGCTCAGTCGGAATCAATAAAAGCTCAATCAGAATCAATAAAAACTCAATCCAAATTAATCAACGTGCAATCCAAAGCAATCAAGATTGTGAACAGTAGTATTTGAGTTGTTAACACGACATTAGGTGATATCAAGAAAGACATAATTGTCATGAATAACGAAATCAGTCATCTGAAGCAGGATATGACAGAGGTACAGTTAAAAATAGGAAGCATAAATAGGTTTTTCGAGATGGAGGCACAGAGAATCGAACAGAAACTGAAACACACAGTTGATACAGTAATTGAAAATAAAGTAACTGATAAGTTTGAATTACCTCGAAAAGACGATACGGAAGAGGCTATGAAATTGCTAACCTTTAGTATCAGATTTTGACACTACAGTGAAGAAACAGCTGACTAAGTGTGAAGAGGAGGAAAGGGAAGTGGAAAAGTTTTCGAAGACCACTTGTTAAGTAGTTACAAAAGTAACCGAACTAGAAAACCAGCACTATGTTTCATGCCATGCATATAACACTGATATCTTAGCGAAGGGGAATGTTCGATCCAATCATAAAAACAGGATTGATGGCACGCTACCGACTTCATTAACAATTGAAATGCGTATTGTCTGAATCGTGGATGGATAAGAGAAAAATTAACGCTGTAAGCGACGTGCTAGAGGGCAAGGCTAAAAGATGGTACTGAAATCTTGATATTGTGAACCTGGGCATTCAAGAATTTAAGAATGTGTTCTTGAAAGAATATTGGTCATGCCAGAGGCAGGAGAGTGAATGGTGCGATTTCGTAGTGTCAAAACCCAACGACGAGAACTCTCGCTCCTTGATGAAAGAATTTTGTGAAAACCTAATCCACGAATTTGCGTAATCGAAGATGCTAAATTGGAGAACAGCGGAATTTGTAATAGTCTTGTTAATAGCAACAATTACCACAACAGCAAAAACTGTAATAACAATAATCATGGCAATAATTGTAACCACCACCATGGTACCAATAACTCACACCACCATAACAATAACATAGTGGGAGCAACAACATTACAAATTATGGAGGCCAGTATCACGTTAAAGTGGTATGTAGTTCTCAGGATGAGAGATGATGTTTGGTTTGTGGGGCGCTCAACGGCGTGGTTATCAGCGCCCGTACAATTACCTAATCTTTTGCTCAGTCCAATTTCGCCACTTTCCTGGATGATGATGAAATGATGAGGCCAACACAAACACCCAGTCATCTCGAGGCAGGTGAAAATCCCTGATCCCGCCGGGAATCGAACCCGGGACCCCGTGCTCGGGAAGCGAGAACGCTACCGCGAGACCACGAGCGGCGGACAGTTCTCAGGATGCAGGGAGGAACAAAATCAGCTATTGGGACACCTGGATAGAAATGGATCTGTCGTACTTAATCACGTAAACCATGAGCCGCACCGGCCTGGGGCCCATCGGCCGTGGAAAGTCGTTAGGGGCCCAAAAGAAAGCGTACGCAACGTTGCTATGATAGATCCGGATGGATAAATCGGCTGTAGGAGAATGTGCAAGAAGACAGAGCGTGTAACACACTCGCAGTAACGATAACTGAAGATGAAACGGCAGTCGACAAAGCGATCACTGTCTGTAATAGTGATGAAAATAGAATACCGGTCAACGAGGAAGAGGCAGCCGTTATTAAAACCATTCCGCTGCCAAAGGATCCTGTACAGTGTGATTCGCCAGCGGAATTAAAGAAGCCGATATTGGATAAAACTTCCACTATCGCGCGGTGCAACGCGGAACGCGAGGAGGTGTGGCTAGGTTAGTTCGTTCGGATATGCGACGACCTGAAGAGCTACATAGTATTATATGGGAGGTGTGCTAATGGAAGAGCGAAGAAAATTTCTCCCTCCTTAACACACATGAAGTTAGCAGTTACGAAGAAACTGGAAGCTCTGTACTGAAGAGGCAAGCTTGCCCAAATGTTGTAATATTTGATGTAGCCAGACCCAAAGGCGCTGGTCCTAAAGAAAACAGAGGCCAGATATCTGAAGAGGGGTAAGACGAGTTTCCCGTTGATGACCGGATACGACTAATTGACCGCCAGGTAGATTACGACATCTACGAGGTTAAGGCTGACGTCATACAGTCAACAGAAAGTGGTATGGGTTGCGTGAGCAAGAAAGAAGAATTAGAAGCAGAAACAGCACATTTCTCCAAGCAATTTCGAAGATGATAACCATCTTTCCGAAGAAAATTTACCTGACTTGACAGATAGCGAATTGTTGGTTATACAAAGTTCGTTAATTGAAGAAATTGATAAAAGGGTTTCAGTGTTGGGGTCGAAACAGCTTCAACAATCTCAGGACAAGAGGATAGAAATAATGAATGTCGAAGAGCAGAAAAGTGAAAAACCACCAGATAAACCACTATTGGTATCGCAGCCGGAGGGGTTTTTCTGGAACGACCTTGATATGTACAAGGACTCGTTACTGGAAAACTAAGAACTAGACACAGATAAGTGTAGGCAAGTAACGCTGCCCGTCAATATGCATGACCTAAAAATGCACATTTAATAGATACTGGGGCAAGGATAAAAGCTGTTTTCGGAAAAACTTTCGATTTCTTAAAGGAAAGACCAGGAGTAGTAGTAAGGCTCGTAATGTGAGTTAAAATAATCGGTGCAACCGGAAAGAGCAGCAAACCTATATCCAATCAAATATTTGGCTGTTTCGAAATTCAAGGGGAACAATTTGAACATGAATTTATCGCCATGCCAGATTTTAGCACCGAGATAATAATGGGCTTAGACTGGCTATTGGAATACGACGCAGTAACTGACTGCAACAATAAAACAATGATGTTTATTTCAAAAGATAAGGCTGAAATTAGTGTGAGTTTTAATGAAGCAGGCGGTGAGGTGAGATGTCGGTACCAACTCATTCACACAGTTACTTGGCCTGATGAGATTGGTTTAACAGAAATATGGGAGCGTATTGTCACCACAATCACAGGGCGTGAGGCACATAGATAAACGCATTTGAAAAGTTTGTTAATGGTTTGATGCACGAATCTACAGGAATCACACTGGAGGAAATCATATTAGACCACAAGTGTAAGAGTTTGGTGGAAGATATAACTGATTTCCCTCCGCGAGGTACTATTGACACTGAGGTCAAGAAAGAACGTTTACGAAATCTGATGAAAAAGAAAGATGATGAGCCAATACGGCATCATGACGGGAAGGGCGGTTTGCTGAATTTGCTATTGGCGATCTCGTTCTCGTTGAAGCCAACGAGAAATTAAGAAAGACTGATAATAAAACTTCAAAATTTAAATTCATTTATAATGGACCATTTATGATTGTTAGTATACATCACAACAACGCTTACTGTTTAGCTTTTCCTAATTCCAACAAGCTGTTAGGTGTACGTAACTTTGTTGACTTGAAGTAGTATCAATGAAGAACTGATTAACCTGAGAGAGAATTTCCAGTGAAGATTTAATTATTAGCGTAATTTTCGAAATTTATTCCAAATTTATTTCGTGGATCAGACTGTCGTCAACGAATTTGAAGAAGTACGACTATAACGAGAAATTGAGATAAAAGCGTAAATCTTCTGGAAGCAACTTCATTCACTTAAAGTAACGTAAAATATCACTGGCAAAACTAATAACTAAAGATACAGCAGAAATTAAGAGTGCGCTATTTCATTTATTCTGTAATTAGCTTAGCGAGTGACAGTGGCGTGTTGGTGTATATTTAATTGTTGTTATTTTGAAAGAAAATTCAGTTGTTTATTTGCTTGAAGTAAATTCACTTCAATCTTTCAATACTCAAAAGAAAATTCCTTGCCTTTTTCTAAATTTTGCGTTACGTTTCTCTGAGTTTACTGAAAGTAATTTTTTACATAACGAAGTTTAAGATAAGCAACTTAATTATTACTGACTCCATTTAACTTTACTTTTCAACTTCAGTATCTCAGAATAAGTAACTCCAGAGCCAATGTTTTCATATTCACGTTTTTTTCTCATGAAATGTTGTGTTGAGGAAAAGCGTGAGAACCTTCTAATGCCACGCCAGTGATTATTTGCTTAAATTTCCTTTATTTTGAGATTCTGGAGATGCATTACCCTAGCGGGCAGGTGACCACGTAATTACCCCTTTTTTAGCTGATCAGTGTTTTCTCTGTATTATCAACATATTTGTATTACATATCACATGGTATCCTTTTCCCCTTTTTGTTGGTACGTAAGCAGTTGGACTATATTCCACCCATTTCAAAATTATCATCAAAATTTAGTTTAAGTTTAGAATAGATTCTTCCTTCAGAAGAATCTGTAGTAAGGTTGCCTCCAACTGACTGGTGTTATTTTCCTTCGGTTTCCCACTGGAAAATTTTATCAGATGTATGCGATCACTGTTAGTTGTATAGCAAACCATTAGGCCGATTAGGAAGGAGGAGGTTACAAGCTCTCCATAGATTTTGAGCAAAGATGTTCTACTCAGTACTGTATACTAACAGATTCGTACTAACAACGGAGTCTGTAAGAATGTTACAATTATTTGGGTGTACACATAGATGAGAATTTAGACTGGATGGGACATATTACTGACTGCTCAAACAACTATGTTCAGCTAATTTTGTTCTTCGTATAGTTGTGATCTTGGAAACAAACAAATCTGCCTTCTGACATTCTTTGCATATTTCGTCACAATACAGTATTAAGTGATTCTTTACTCGGGTAGCTCATCTCTTCGAAAAAAAGTATCGATTTCAGCAAAGCGATCAGTGTAAACGATATGTCATCATGTAACCAGTTCTTCTTCAAGAATTTAGACTTTTAACGGCACCAAATCAATGCACATATTCGCTAATGAAATTCTTCATAAATAATCTGATATCCATACCAACAGGAGTGGAGTAAGAAAAACCTTTATTAGCCATTATAAAAAGGGTCAGAGGCGTTGAAGGTGAATCAATTTGCATGATAAAATCTTCTCGGGTTGGCAGCCGAGGAAATGTATCATTCCCCAGTAACGTTTCAGCAAGTTTCTTACTCGCCATCATCAGGCGAAGTATCGGGTTCACGTCTCGTCCGTGTTTTTATAGCCGCTGGAGCAAGGGCTTCTTAGCATCGTCGGCGCCTGCCCCGTGCAAATCAGGTACACGGCGGGGCCGGGGGAGCACGGGATGTGTGTGTGGATGGGGGGGGGGGGGGGTGTCCGGCTCTGGGTCCCGGCGTCTCGTCTCAGTGAGGCCTGTTCACTTCAACACCCGCCATCGTCCTCCCTCCATCGATGCGCTCTCGCCGTATTCTTGCTAATGTTGCGTCCCTCTGACTCGTATCTCCACTGCCTCTTTAATGATTTTATAATAGACTCCCAGAAACGTTTCGTTCCGCGCAGCATCTTGACTTTTTCAAATTAAAACGTGTGCTCTTTACTGAGGCAATTCTCAGCTACCGCGGACTTTTTGTCCTAGATGAACGCTTCTCACTTGTTCAGAAATGCGATGTGTGATGTAACGCTGTGTCTGTCAAACAGGTTTCCAAATTCACAGGAAAAATGCTATATACGCCCGGTGTTCTTAGACCCAAGTTGTCCTTCATCGAGCCCAGCATATTCGTGATTTTTACTGGATGACGGAAGATGGTATTCACCTTGTTCTTCTCCAGTACCCTGGCAATCATCGCCGTGGGCGGCCCTGCATAGGGGAGGAACGCCAAGTCCTTGTTGTCTTCTTCCTGAACGTCCACCTTCTTCATCTTGCGCATCGTGAGAGCGCGTCTAATCTACGTTTCAGTGTAGCCATTCTTCTGGAAGGTGCTGCATCTCAGTAAGTAGGCTGTCCTTGTCGTATGTATCATGAGTTCTGCTGAAAAACTGCTGCAATGGACAGTTTTGAGGGTCTATTGAACAGAACACGCCCGCACTACACAAAGGAAGCAACTGTTCGGGTACACTTGATATGAACGTGGAATTCTGCATAATGGCGCCCTCATGGTTTTTATCCTCTTTTTCTTGGATTGGAGGGAAGCCTCTTTGGAGTCAGTGACTAACTGGCTCTAGAAATCGAATGTAGATCAGGAAACGTTCGTCCTCGCATACGGGGAAGGAAAAGGAGAGTAAGGTATTGCAAAACTGTGAAACATCCACGGCCAGGTTCCTGCTTTAATACGGTTGTTAAAGGTAGCAGTAACACAGAGTTCGCGAAACCTTAAGTGAGTTGCAACGAATTACTGAATTCTGATTGGAATACGTATCACAAGGATAGATTATACGGCAATGGCGTCGTCTTCATTGCCATAGAGATTTACAAACATGTAGTTGGGATATCGCAGATTCCAAATGTGAAATAATGTAGGTATCGTCAAGTGTCAGGGTAGGTGAACGACGTTAAATAGGTTAAATCGAATGCTTTTATAGACCACCTGCTTCAGGACCTGTGTCCGCCCTCCTAGTTGAATGGTCGGCGCGTTTGACTGCCATGTAGCGGACCACGTTCGATTCCAGAAGGGGTCAGAGTTTTCGTCACCGAGGGACTAGGTTTTCCTCACCATAATCTATATGCAGGTCGCCCAACGTGGTGTCATATGAAAGGGCTAGCAACTTGGCGGCCGAATTTGCTCATCAATACCATTCGATCATTTTCATTACATTTTCAGGAGCTTTAAGGGCAGAACTCTTGTAAGAACTTGCAAAATACTAAGAGTAAATTTCCTGAGCTTGCTTTCATTGTAGAGGGAGAACTAAATTGTCTGTCTCTACAACTCTGAAGCCAAGCGATCCAAATTTGTGCCGGAGACATGGAATTGCGAGCAATTCTTCTGAATATCTTGCCTGAAAATTGCTTTGAACGGATAGCTACAGAACTGAGTTGTGAGGGAAACGTCTTATAGCTTCTAGCAACAGAGCGGAACTTTTGGTATCAATTAGCGTGGAGGAGTGGATGAGTGATCACAATGCCGCACAGCGTTGACGATCAGTGTTAGAAGGAACGTTAACGAAGATAGGAAAATATTTTTACTTACCAAGAGTGGCAGGATACAGATAACTCTGAGGAATACGGTGAGTAAAAATGTATAAAATTCGTAACCGTCGTTCAGTACTCCTTAGACCAGTAAATGCCGAGCAAGGTGTTAAGAGATAGCTCAACAATCGTCTTGGAAAGTTACTACGAAAGCAAAAAGTCCATCATATATCAACTGATATGACGAAGGGCCCTCAGAAATTATGGTCTCAGGTAAGGAAGGTAAGCGGAACACAGTCATCTGTCCAGTCACTAAATGATCATACTGGCGACCAACGGTGAAAGACGAAGTACCGAATTCAGTCCCTCGATAGTGATTCGTCGCGGAATTTCGTGACAAGGTTTCTACTTTTAGTTTTGTCACAGATGTTCGGCTGGCCCACACCGAGGTAAGCGATCGTGAAATAGAAACTCAGCTAATATCAGTAAGCAATAGAAAGGTACTGTATCTGGACCGTGCCAGGCTCTACAAAGATTTGCGAAAACACTTGCACTGATTGTGAAACGTCCCCTTTGAAAAATTATACATGACTGTGTTTAAACTGACACAAAGATTGTGTTGCGCTAAAAATATTGTCTTTCAATAATCCCTACAAAAGAATGGCCCTGTCTAACATTAACCTATACCTTTCACAAATCACTTACCTCACAAAAATCTTCGTTACTCGAACTACTGCAATACAGCGAGCGCCACTACTGCCAGCTAAATAAAAGATTCCAACTACGGAAGGCACTAACTACTGTAGGCATAGTTAGCAAATGAAAGATTTTAATAGAGAACAAACAACGTATTTACCTTAATAGTGTTGAAAAATCATAATATACATAGCAGTTCATGACATCCAGTCATACAAATTTGAAAACTCCGCCATTTCTCTCCCCACATCCATCACTGCTGGCGACTCACCTCCAACTGCGTAGCGCTACGCGCTGTTCACATCCAGCTGCCCAACACTATAATGGCAGACAACAATGCAAACTAACCACAGACTGCACACAGCACAGCCAGTGATTTTCATACAGAGCGCTACGTGGCGTTACCAATAAGAAAACCTAAACAGACTACTTTACCAATAAGAAAACCTAAACAGCCTACTTACAATTGTAGCAGCAGTTTGTCGTATGTCGTTGGAGCGACGAAGGGTATCCAGCAATTACAGAAAGCATCGGTCATTACCGCTTTCAAGAAGTGTCTCTGCACAGATGCACGTAATTATTGGTCTGTGTCGCAGACACCTATGTGCTGTACAATTATGGAACGTGCTTCATGTTCAAGTATTATGACTTTCTCACAGAATGAAACTTTTTTCTGTGAGAACTAACACGGGTTCCGCCAACAGAGATATTGTGCAACTGCTTACCAAGTATTAGAGCAGATGTGTGACTGGATTCACGACTGCCTTTCAGACAGAACCCCTTACGCTGCTGTTGCTGAAACAAAAATGACAGATGTGAAAGTAGTATCAGGTCTGCCACACGGAAGTGTATACAGTATATGTAAATGATGCAGAAGAAAATGTCAGAGACTCCACAAGGCTATGCACAGGTGATTCAGTTGTCTATGAAAAGGCACTGATGCCAAAAGAATGTAGTGAATTCCAGGAAGACCTGCCGCGGATCGACTATTGGTGCATGAATTGGCACTTGACCCAGAACAGAAGTAAGCGAAACGTATTAAGTGCAGATAGGCAACAAAATTCAGTACTCTTGGATCACATTATTTGGGACAAGCAAGTGGATACAGGAACTATCGTAAAATACGTAGGTGTCCCCATCCAGAGTGATCACTTAAAACAAGTTTATGGAAAGACGAGGCCAGTCTTTCACCAAACCAATCGTAAGGAACTGTTGGGTTAAAAATCACTTAACCAACTGATTCTTGGGTGCAGGTCATCGGTTTTGGGTCCATAATGAACTAATAGAATACGTAGAGAAGATCCAACGAAGAAAGGGGCATTCCTCATGCGAAATTTTAGTTGCGTCAAGATCGTTCGGGAGACTCGCGACGAAGTATACTGGCAGACGCTACAAGAGAGGTGACGTCTATCACGAAGAGGTTTATTACACACGTCCTAGACACTACGTTCCGGGAAGAGTCGGACAATGCATTACTTCCACCCACATGTATCTTTACAGCAAATCTGACTCCGTGTGTAGCGAGCTTAACTCAAGTACAAGACATGCCAGTTGATCTGACTGTCGCTAGGAACTTAACAAATTCACTCAAATCATGAAGATATTTAGTAGAGTGAGGACCGTATAACAATATACTGATAATATAATTTTTTCGGGAACAGTTTTCCGTTTAAAGGTGCAGCGACTAAATTTGAAGGAGGCTGTCCGATGAAACGAACATTAAGCTGCATCTTTTGTTGCTGTGTGTCCGTAGTTGTAATTCTACAAATCATTTGACTTATTCATGACGTAACGGTAGTCTTTCAGTCTGCACTGCTTGTATTCTCTTCTTACGTGCTGCGTCATGTATTTTAAGGTCAATCTACTACCAATGCTACCTGGAAAATAGTGTTCCTAATTACTGAGAGTATTTATGACGTGAACGATTATTTGTGGTAGCCGTATTGACAACTAAACGTTTTAAAAAGAAAAATAAAGCAGTAAAGATCCTATGTGATTTATATGCCGAATCTTATCCGATAAGTCATTTTTTGCGTTGTTAACATACCAGTAGACAGGGGTACTACGAAGATGATAACATGGTACGCGATAATTAAGCAGTCCAATTATCTTACGTCAGTAAAATAGGAAGAACAATGGTAAGTACATCAGATATTACGCTAAGGCCTTTATATTAAAACGTTGGCTTCTACATCGTTAATCACTGTATTGAGAATAAACACATAGTCTGCAGTCGAAACCTCGCTTTTGTGATGGCGCTCCCCTCGAGGTATCTAGTTTGAGTACCGACAGTGCAAGAAATTTTCTTCCTCGGTGACTGACAATGGGAGAGACTTTGGTTCAATATTCTGCCCTTAATTCCGTAGCTCTGCAGAAGATCATTTGGACGGAGGACATGTGCCCTGTGGTCGGCGATTCGGCGGTCGTCGTTAACAATACAATCATAGCACTAAGTAAAATACATATTCATGACAGCGATCTACTCGTATTACGGGCAGGTACTTACCATTCACGAGACCTGTTCGAGCAAAAGGATTGTTGAACAAAACCAATTATATCAAAAGTTTCAGCCGTGCCGTAAGTGCAATCTCTGAACAGTGATTAACATACTAAACGACAAAGTCAGTGTGGGCCAAGCCGTGGAAGAACGATCGACATCACATTCCATGGCATAATGACGTTCGTGTGCAAAGAAACTTGGGCGGCTAGTTTGTAGTACTGTGCAATAAAAATATGTGGCAAAAGAAAACAATTGATAAACAGCTGCAACGATTTGCTTTTCATGTTGTTACGTTAAGTTGCGCCCAGAAGAACAGGAGTGGGGGTAACGATTAGATGATCAGAGTAGAGAATGTCGATGAAAAAAGACGACGAATTTTGATTTCAAAGAAAGCAAAAGGGGCTGAGAGTAACTTAAAGTGTCGTCGAATACGGTTCTGCTCCAACAAGTAATTGTTATAAAGCTGTTGTGTATAAAAGGTGGGATAAAGGATACAAAGGAGATGGAAATGGAACTAAAATATTTTCTCCAGGCAAGAAAAAGAATCTCTGTAAATATTTATCAGTCTGCTGTACTTCCCTAGTGTTGTATAGATCACATTCATGACAAACATTATGACGTGGAGCGTGTGAACAGAACAGATATAGAAAATTGGGGTGTCCCTCATAAGAATCGTGAGGCGCATTTTTCCTGCTGTTCCAACAGAATTTTGCAATTTCGGTTTTGCTCTGTGTAGATGCAGTCGGTCCAAAGATATGCTGCTCACAACGTCTTTCCTGCGATGCCAATGGTCAACGGAGGGCGCCGGATGGTTACCCATTCCAAATAGAATTATTACTCAATCACGATTTTACGTGCCCGTTCATAAGAGCTATCTCCGTTATCAGTGCTGTGAGGTATTCGTTTTATTTATACGTAATGACAGTGCATGGAGCCATGAAAAATAATCGCTACACAAGCAGGGACAGTGTTAACGAGACGGGGCAAGTCGGGCAGGGAAGATGAGGCGCACAATGGTTTATCGGCCTGAGAAGTGCTGTAAGACACTGAAGCTGACCCGAGTCTTCTTCCCAGCACGCTGCACTCTGTAACACGACACGCACACGCCTTCAGCAGTAACAAACGTGCTCTTCTGCTACCAAGGCTCTCCTGTGCAAGCGTCCTGTTTAGTTCGTGTTCCTGTAATGGATATTTCTGACAGAGTCCCGTAACACTAATTTTATTTAGATAGACACGTATACTGATATCGCTAGGGACGCATCGCGGGTATATGTTGAAAAAAGTTACCTACACTGAGAAGGGACGCACACTTGTGTAGAAACGTTTCGGGCTGTAGTACGACCAGCCGGAGGCATTTGAGAATATTCCGACAAGTGCGCCGAATGCTTTTAGTGCAGGACATGGACAGTAGGCTGATATATTCTGAGTGGGAGCTGACCTTATCAAAGAGATTATCTTGTCAATGTGTGTTCTTTACTTGCAGACAATTACAATGAGTAACTTTTCTTTTGTCTCGAATCTCTCAATGCGTCGTTGTCTGATTCGGGTGATTTAAGCTTGCATTGTGCATCTCGCTGCGTTCCTTGATTCAGTGCTTGGCAAATAATCGTTAAAGAAAGAGCCCGGAGTGTTTAACTGGTTAATACATTTATTACATTTAATGATCATTCAGTTAATCTATTTCACGACGGACAACGCAAAATGTGGGGAGAGGGGGGAGGGGGCACAAGCAACAACAGAACCGAGGCATTCTGCATCACTATGAGACAAGGAATGCTACCACATGGGATATTTACCTTCATTAATTTCTGATTTTACATTACTACATTATGAGGGTTCGTTTTAGGATTACATTTACTGGGTGTGGGACAGGGTGTGGAGTAGTAGTAGAAGGGTTTTGTGGGCGCACGACAGCAAGGTCTTCAGCGCCCGTTCAGTACCATAGTGAGACGGGTGTCAAGAAAAAACTCAGAACATTTACATCAAACGGAACATAAAACACGGGGAACAGTCATTGAAAACTATGTGCTCACCCAGACCGAAGCGTGGGATGAAGCAGGGCGTCAGCAGGAAAACATGGACAACACAGGAAGAAAAAGGTAGAGGGAGCTAAAACAATGGAAGTGGCTGGCTGACCGCAAGGAAAAAAGGGAGGAGTCAGCCATTCTGCAATACACTAAAACCGCCAGCCTAAAAGTTTAGGCCAGAGTCCAGACACATCACAAAACTTAAAAACCCTAGACACACAAGTCTCATCGTTAGCTAAAACACAGGGCAGATCCCCATCAACTTGTGCTTCTGCCCTTGCATCACGGTATAAAACGCAGTCTGTTAAAATGTGCCGGACAGAGATGTGCACACCACAAACATCACGAAACGGAGGATCCTCCCGCCGTAATAAATAGCTATGTGTCAGAGGACAGTGCCCGATCCGAAGACGTGTGAGGGCCACCTCTTCCCGCCCGAGCAGCCGGCAGGAGGAACGCCACGGCCGAGTGGTTGACTTTACTAACCGCAGTTTATTGGCCGTCACCGCCAGCCATTCGTCCTCCCACAACTCCATGCACTTCCTGTGGAGTGCAGCGATGACGGACTGCAAGGGGATAGGACACTGGACCACATACTGCTCTCTGCAGGCCTCCTTGGCAGCCCGATCAGCCTGTTCATTGCTCCATATGCCGACATGACCAGGCACCCAGCAGAAGGATACCTCTTTACCCCGCCGTTGGAGCAAGTACAGTTGGTCATGTATCAGCTGGACCATCTCCTCAGTCGGGTACAGGTTATGCAGTGATTGTAAGGCACTAAGAGAATCGGAGCAGAGAAGAAATCGATCGCCCCGAGCACGATGCATCTGCTCCAGTGCCGTCAGGATCGCGTGGAGCTCCGCTGCGAAAACGGTATATTCAGCAGGGAGGCGAATCCGGGTAACATGATCAGGGAACACCACAGAACAGCCAAGGAATGTCTCCTGTTTACAGGGTGTGGAATTTAGAGTAACATTCATTAAGTTACAATCACATGAAGTGCAGTGCCTTCAATCTAAATGGCCTCTTAATTCAGTGATATGCACGGGATTGGGCGGATCGTTTATGCTGCGCTTGCGATTACCGTTCTCATATGACACTCATAATCACGCCACACCTGAACTGAATAACATCTACTATTCTAACATAAACTATTGAAAACGAATTTCTGAGTCTCCCTATGATTTTGGCGGGAACAACTTGGCAAACAATGACACGATATTACAATAGGGCAAGGGTGGTACGCAAGCACACATAAATATGCGCAGATAATACACAGAACATTAAATATATCGTATTAAATGCGTCACACGAATACTCGCAAAACCTAGGCTGAATTTCTTCAGAAACGATCATATAGAATGACGAACCAACCACAACATTTCATTAACATATTGTCATTGGAAAAAAAATCACTCACCATTTTGATCATTCTTGGATAGTATCAGATCTTCACACGAATCACACACAATCCCTTCTCTGTATTTCCACAAGAATGATCGTTAGCTCATCGATTGCGCAGCCAAATCCACATTCTCTCTTGGATATCAATGGCTGTAATTTACTCACCATGTGTGACCATTCTTGGACTTTATACTATAATTTCCCACCCTAAATCTAACTGAATGTAATTTAGGATTCTGGTGGGCACTTCTCCAAACAGTACTGCACACGTGGCAATGTGGAGACGAAATCCAACAAAGGAAAAAAAAAGATCAAATACCTTTACACGCAAAATTCGTTACATATTGCAAACTATTCACATGCCCAATTTCAATACTGAAAGTACAAAAATGAAATGTTTATTTTTTGAGCCACGCTTACGACGACATGGTTGAATGTTCCATAAATGCTACCACAATAGCTACCAACAAAAATCTAACAAATTCTGTAATTCAGTGAAATGAAATAATTAAAGACTTTCTAACTGAAAAATCAACTGTGAAACTCATATGGATGCTGAAGGCATCATAGGTTTAACAGCTTAAGACTGGATTACAAAGTTGTCCATCCTCATGTTAGAATCGTGAATTCTAAGTATCTAGTTTACTCGGAAAACAATTAAAAAACATTGTCGTAGCATAATACTAAACGTTTTGAGGCTGGAAAAACGCAGATTAGTGACCTAATCTATGATGTAGCTCATACTTCCGTTAAATTAGGAAACTGCTTGACGGAGTCCAGCACAGGTTCCATCCATACTCTCAACAGTCTGGAACCTGACTGACGAGAAATGGTGGAGCACCCCTAATGGTCACTCTGCTCATCCATGAAGGGGAGAGGAGGACATACTCTCAACCCCTGTATGCTTCCCCACTACTAGTGCGTCTTCACCAGTCTAGCTACGAGAGTCAGGTTGACACCGACGCAAACAAAACATGCATATTTGCAATACGGCTGACCTGCTCACGGAATCACTTCCAACACAAACATCCATTCTGAGATTTGAAAGCAATGTAACTGGAATGGGAAGAGGAAGTGTATTAATAAATAATCAGTTAAGAACAGTGGCATCCACCTCTTCACAAGAGGTTCTCAGTATCAGAGCAAATAGTTACAAAGACAAATCTGTCATTACTAATAAAGGAATTGTTTCCTTGAGATAATGCAATGGGATGGAACAATCAGATCCATCTCATCACATCCTCTGTGCGGTGAAAAATGAACCGATTCTGTCCTTGCAGTGGAACGATTGATTCATTCGTTTTTTTTTTTCCTTTTTTGTTTGTTTTATCAACCAAAACGACAAGATAGGTTCCCTAGTTTCAAGTACACATTTATGACTCTACAATCTATTAGACCATAATAATTCTACATAAACAGTCCATATATCATTTCACGTCCGTTATGATTCAGTCTGGTCTATCATTGTTAGTAAAAAATCTTGAAATATAGATATTTATGAAGTCATTCAATCTCTATAACATTACATACATCGAAATGAAATAATAATTAATACTTTGTCCCTCTAACTACTCATGTGGCGTGCCCCTTGTCATTTTCACTACGATATAAATTACAATTTATAGTGGATATTGTATACAAATGGTGAATGACCAGCATGAAATTATACCTAGCACACACACTTAAGCATCATATGAAGAACATGTAACATTGCTATAAGGCCAAAAGGGCTCAGTCCTAGAGCATTCGATAATTTCTGAAAAAGAGACATATGAAATACCATAAACTTCACATCCACAACAGACTCCAGTTCTGAAACTCAATATGTAATGGCTAATGTAAGATACCGTTAATTCCTTAATTATAACATGACTAACCCCTATTCTATGAACTCAGTATGTAACGACTAACATAACATACTATTAATTCGTTAATTATAATTCAGTACTCATATAATAATGTACTCATATTCAAAAATGATCAATAGCTAAGGACTACAGTTTCAGAATTAACTTATGATGAAAATGGTATCTAATCTGTACACCTGTGTCTGACATATACTGTCTCTATTTCTTACTTACCAGTATCATTAAAATGCACCCTCCTAATTACTAGGCGATAACCGATTACAAGATAACCTCCCATGACTAAACATTATGGTTCAACAAGAGAAAATTGTGTCACTTCAAGTATAGCACCCCCATGTAGAAAATGTGGACAGTAGAATGTACTATATAACAAATGAAGTTGCAGACATGTAACATGTAAACTCATTTAAATGACTGTCATCATGGGTCAAAAGAAATTCATAACAAAGGATATAATTAACGTTTAGCGGCACAAAAATTTTTGTTTTAACACCCAGTAAAATATTAGGCTACGAAGGGCGTTCGAAAAGTCCGTGCAAAGGTAAAAACTACTTACATGTTTGGGGTAGACCATTTTTATTTTTCGACTTAGTCCTCTTATACACTTCATCCAACACTGTTCGAATATGTTGATCCCTTCCGAATAATAGCAACTGTCCAAGTGTGCAAAATAGCTATTAGTTTCTGCAATCACCTCCTCGTTTGAATAAAATCTTTGTCCCACCAGCAATTTCTACAAATTGGGGAACAAATAATAGTCCGAGGGAGCCAAGTCTGGAGAACAGCGGGGATGTGAAACGAGTTGGAATCCTATTCCCATTAATTTTGCGACCTAAACTGCTGAGGTGTGTGCTGGTGCATTGCCGTGTTTGAAAAGGACTTTGTTGCGGTCCAATTGCCGTCGTTTTTCTTGCAGCTCGGCTTTAAAACGATCCCGTAACGATGAATAATATTCACCTGTAATAGGTTTACCCTTTTCCAGATATTTGATGAGGATTATCCCTTGTGAATCCGAAAAGACAGTCCTCATAACGTTTCCGGCTGAAGGAATGGTCTTCGCCTTTTTTGGTGCAGATTCTCCAATGGTAACCCATTGTTTAGATTGTTGCTTGGTCCCACGAGTATAGTAATGTATCCATGTTTCATCCACAGTGACGAAACAACGCTTAAAGTCCTGCGGATTCTTCCTGGACAGCTGCAAACCATCCTTGCAACACTTTACACGATTCCGTTTTTGGTCAAGCGTGAGCAATCGCGGAACCCCTCTTGCGTATAGCTTTCTCATGTTCAAATGTTTATGCAAAATATTATGTACCCATTCATTCCAGATGCCCGAAGCACTAGCAATCTCACGCACCTTAACTCTTCTGTCATCCATCATCATATCTTGGATTTTATCGATGATTTCTGGAGTCGTAACCTCCACAGGGCGTCCAGAACATTCAGCATCACTTGTGCTCATACGGAAACTCCAAAAATTTTGAAACCACTTATAATCTGTTCTAATCGAAGGTGCAGAGTAACTGAAATGTTTATCAAGCTTCTCTTTAGTCTCCTGAGGCGTTTTACTTTTCATAAAGTAATGTTTAATCACTGCGAGAAATTCATTTTCGTCCATTCTTTGACAATCATTCGATTTCCTTGATACACACGAATACCAAACACAAAGATACAGACCAATACGGCGGATATTTGGTGTATGTTCTTTCCAAAGATGCTACTAACTAAACATGACCTCGATTCGTGCCAGTAGTGCCGTCTCTCGGACTTGGCACGGCCTTTTCAAACGCCCGTCGTATGATTGGGAGACTACAACCTACATGAGTTAACTTAGAGGCTCCCTGATTGGCTATTTCCAAAAAAGGAGGTTGGATTAGGACATAGGACGGGCATGATGGCAAAAATGGTTCAAATGGCTCTGAGCACTATGGGACTTAACATCAATGGTCATCAGTCCGCTAGAACTTAGAACTACTTAAACCTAACTAACCAAAGGACAGCACACAACACCCAGTCATCACGAGGAAGAGAAAATCCCTGACCCCGCCGGGAATCGAACCCGGGAACCCGGGCGTGGGAAGCGAGAATGCCACCGCACGACCACGAGCTGCGGACGCATGATGACATCATTCCGCTGCTGCCACAGCTTCCACAGCCCGGCCACCGAGGGACATCGGACGTGAATTTTGGTCCAGTTCTGATGCTACTGCCCACCTCCATTAAAGTGCTCGCATGTCAGGCTAATGTCTCTCATGGTTGCCAGGAGTCGTCTGTCCTCCACAACCGCTTGTAGCCACGTCTTCTGCTCCTCCTTGGACCCTCTAAATGTGTCTCCTTCAAACTATTAACATAATTTTTGTCGCAGGTGTGCCTTGCGTCTCTTCCTGGGATGATGTTTGTGACTATTCCTCCCGCCCATCCACTCAATTATGATAGTTAGACTTGGGCCTCGTGGCAGCAGTTTCGTCCTCTGTGTCCCTAGGCACGACCAGCCTCTCGCTAATGGACTAACCTCACTGCTGCTACCAAAATCGTACTCCAGTGCAGGCTACTCTGGGACAGGTGGAAAAATTATTACCTTTAGAAGAGCAGTAACGTTACAGACAATGGCTAGATCTTCTTCGACAGGCAGTATGTGCACTTGAGGAACTGCATCTCTTACTTATAGTTTCCTCTTGTAGATTTTATGCCTCTTACTGGTACGAAGGGCTTAGATGTTTTACATGTTTCTGTTCCTTCAGATAGAATATTTTGAATGACTAAAATGTGTTTTATTTATTTGAATCTGTTGTAGCTAATAGCCTTGAGCACTATTTGTTTTCTTAGATGCGAAAGTCTGAGTTTGAACAAATAAGTAGCACATAAAAAACTCCACGTTTCTCTGTTGGACATACACAAATTTAGTTCCAGACACAACAATTCCATATCTTTATTTTTGTATAAGATGTTTCTTACACAAATTACTAGGGCACAAAATTCTATAGGTCGTGTTCATTTAATATATCTGGGTAGGTAGCTGTTGGCGTCGGAGTGAGTACTGATGGACATCTGACGGTGTAAGCTTATGAATGTATGATGGGTGATGCAGGAAAGCACAGCTGACTGTTCAGTCTCGACATGAACGACCACTTTAGAATGGGACTTCGCATTGTTGTTCAGCAGCTGGACGTCCTTGGCTGTCAATGCCACAAAGATATATGCCAGTGTGTCAGCATGTGATTTGGTCAGATAATCATCCATCGTTTCCAAATCGCCACTTATAAAAGTTAATAACGTTTCAGGCCAGAGTTCTCTGGACTTGGCCCATTCTCAACACATAGTATGAAATAGGTTGGTTGGTTCGTTGGTTTAAGGATTAAAGGGACCAAACTGCAGAGGTCATCGGTCCCTTTTTCCAAAATACTAAAAAACTACCCACAGAGAATAAAAAGAAAGTTCAACAGAATAGGAGACAGAGGACACAGAACAAAAGAATGAGACAAGGACCAGACAAAACGAAATAAAATCACACTGAGTGTGACAGTGGTTGGCCGACCATAGGAACAAAAAAAAGGAAAAGCCAACCACCGAAAACACATTAAAAACTTAGTTTAAAACCGTAGGCCAAAGGCCAGAATCAACACCAAACAATAAAATAAAACAGAAACACTCAGATTAAAGAATAAAAACCCCCTGCCCGAATAAAACGTAAAACTAAGTCAGCCACAACAGGGTCATCAGATAAAAGGGCAGGGAGCGTATCAGGCAGCGCAAATGTCTGCCTGACCACAGCTAAAAGGGGGCAGGCCAACAAAATGTCGGCCACTGTCAAAGCCACCCCGCAGCGACATACAGGAGGGTCCTCCCGGCGCAGTAAATAACTGTGTGTCAGCCAGGAGTGGCCAATGCGGAGCTGACAAAGGACGACTGAGTCCCTGCGGTTGGCTCGCATGGATGACCGCCACACAGTCGTCGTATCCTTTATGGCACGGAGTTTATTGGGCGTGATCCGATCGCGCCATTCAGCGTCCCAAAACACAAAAACCTTTCGGGGGAGGACTGCCCGCAAATCAGTCTCTGGGAGGCCAACATGCAGAGACGGATGTCTCGTGGCCTCTTTCACCAGGCGGTCAACATGTTGATTGCCCAGGATACCGACATGACCGGGGGCCCACACAAAGACCACAGAGCGGACGCAACGCGCAAGAGTATGCAGGGACTCATCGATAGCCATCACCAGACGAGGACGAGGAAAACCATGGTCGAGAGCTCGTAAACCGCTCAGGGAATCGCTACAGATAACGAAGGACTCACCTGAGCAGGAGCGGATATACTCTAGGGCATGAAAGATGGCGACCAGCTCAGCAGTGTAAACGCTGCAGCCATCCGGCAACGAACGTTGTTCAGAATGGTCCCCTAGAGTTAATGCATACCCGACACGACCAGCAACCATCGAACCGTCAGTGTAAACAATGCCAGAGCCCTGATATGTGGCCAGGATAGAATAAAAGCGGCGGCGGAAGGCCTCTGGAGGGACTGAGTCCTTCGGGCCCTGTGCCAAGTCGAGCCAAAGGCAAGGGCAAGGAACACACCATGGGGGTGTACGCAAAGGGAGGTAGAACAGTGAAACCCCTAATCCCGGAGAGAAGCTCTTAGACACGTATGGCGATCGGACAACCTGACCGAGGCCGACGGTCTGGCAGATGGACGACTGACTGCAGGAACAGGATACAGTAATTTGGATGCCCGGGCAAGCTAAAAACATGGGCAGCATAAGCGGCCAGTAATTGTTGGCGTCGTAACCGCAGTGGAGGGACACCTGCCTTCACCAGTATGCTGTTCACAGGGCTGGTCCGAAAAGCACCAGTTGCAAGGCGTATCCCGCTATGGAGGATTAGGTCCAGCACCCACAACGCAGATGGGGATGGGGATGCTGAGCCATAGGCCAGGCTCCCATAATAAAGGCGAGACTGGATTAACGCCTGGTAGAGCCGCAACAAGGTAGATCGGTCGGCGACCCAACGGGTGTGGCTCAAACATCGCAGAGCATTGAGATGCCGCCAACGCGCCTGTTTGAGCTGCCGGATATGAGGCAGCCAATTCAACTGTGCATCGAAAACCACCCCCAAAAACCTGTGAGATTCTACCACTGAAAGAAGGTCGCCCGCGAGATAAAGCCACGGCTCCGGGTGGACAGTGCGTCGCCGGCAGAAATGCATAATGCAGGTCTTGGCTGCCGAAAACTGGAACCCATGAGCTACAGCCCAAGACTGCGCCTTGCGGATAGCACCCTGTAGCTGACGTTCAACAGCTGCAATGCCAGTAGATCTGTAATAAAGGCAGAAGTCGTCAGCATACAGGGAAGCAGAGACAGAATTTCCCACGGCCGCAGCGAGCCCGTTAATGGCTATTAAAAACAGGCAGACACTTAAAACAGAACCCTGTGGCACACCGTTCTCCTGGACGTAGGTGGAACTACACTCCTGGAAATTGAAATAAGAACACCGTGAATTCATTGTCCCAGGAAGGGGAAACTTTGACACATTCCTGGGGTCAGATACATCACATGATCACACTGACAGAACCACAGGCACATAGGCACAGGCAACAGAGCATGCACAATGTCGGCACTGGTACAGTGTATATCCACCTTTCGCAGCAATGCAGGCTGCTATTCTCCCATGGAGACGATTGTAGAGATGCTGGATGTAGTCCTGTGGAACGGCTTGCCATGCCATTTCCAGCTGGCGCCTCAGTTGGACCAGCGTTCGTGCTGGACGTGCAGACCGCGTGAGACGACGCTTCATCCAGTCCCAAACATGCTCAATGGGGGACAGATCCGGAGATCTTGCTGGCCAGGGTAGTTGACTTACACCTTCTAGAACACGTTGGGTGGCACGGGATACATGCGGACGTGCATTGTCCTGTTGGAACAGCAAGTTCCCTTGCCGGTCTAGGAATGGTAGAACGATGGGTTCGATGACGGGCTGCACGATGTTGGGGCGTGAGCGGAAGACGGCCTAACGGTGTGCGGGACCGTAGCCCAGCTTCATGGAGACGGTTGCGAATGGTCCTCGCCGATACCCCAGGAGCAACAGTGTCCCTAATTTGCTGGGAAGTGGCGGTGCAGTCCCCTACGGCACTGCGTAGGATCCTTCGGTCTTGGCGTGCATCTGTGCGTCGCTGCGGTCCGGTCCCAGGTCGACAGGCACGTGCACCTTCCGCCGACCACTGGCGACAACATCGATGTACTGTGGAGACCTCACGCCCCACGTGTTGAGCAATTCGGCGGTACGTCCACCCGGCCTCCCGCATGCCCACTATACGCCCTCGCTCAAAGTCCGTCAACTGCACATACGGTTCACGTCCACGCTGTCGCGGCATGCTACCAGTGTTAAAGACTGCGATGGAGCTCCGTATGCCACGGCAAACTGGCTGACACTGACGGCGGCGGTGCACAAATGCTGCGCAGCTAGCGCCATTCGACGGCCAACACCGCGGTTCCTGGTGTGTCCGCTGTGCCGTGCGTGTGATCATTGCTTGTACAGCCCTCCCGCAGTGTTCGGAGCAAGTATGGTGGGTCTGACACACCGGTGTCAATGTGTTCTTTTTTCCATTTCCAGGAGTGTATATGAGGCTACGGCTTGCACGCGGAAGGTACGATACGACAGAAAATTTCTTATAAAGATCGGCAGAGGGCCGCGAAGGCCCCATTCATGAAGCGTAGAAAGGATGTGATGACGCCATGTCGTATCGTACGCCTTCCGCATGTCGAAAAAGACAGCGACCAGGTGCTGACGGCGGGCAAAGGCAGTACGGAAGTTCGACTCCAGGCTCACCAGATTGTCGGCGGCGGGGCGGTCCCTCCGGAACCCACCCTGAGACGGAGCCAGAAGGCCCCGAGACTCCAGTACCCAATTCAAGCGCCGGCTCACCATCCGTTCGAGAAGCCTACAAAGAACGTTGGTGAGGCTAATGGGGCGGTAGCTGTCCACCTCCAAAGGGTTCTTGCCCGGTTTCAAAACGGGGATGACAATGCTTTCCCGCCAGTGCGACGAAAACTCACCCTCGACCCAGAGACGGTTGTAAAGGTCGAGGAGGCGTCGCTTGCAGTCCACTGAAAGGTGTTTCAGCATCTGACAGTGTATGCGATCGGGCCCTGGAGCGGTATCAGGGCAAGCGGCAAGGACACTGTGAAATTCCCACTCACTGAATGGAGCATTGTAGGATTCAGAAGTGTGGGTGCGAAAAGAAAGACTCCATCGTTCCATCCGCTCTTTAATGGAGCGGAAGGCCTGGGGGTAATTCGCAGAAGCGGAAGTCATAGAAAAATGCTCTGCCAAGCGGTTTGCAATAACGTCGGAGTCTGTACAAACTGCTCCATTCAGTGAGAGCGCAGGGACTCTGGCAGGGGTCCGATAGCCGTAGACGCGTCGAATCTTGGCCCAGACCTGCGATGGAGTGACATGGAGGCCAATGTTGGACACATACCGCTCCCAGCACTCCTTCTTGCCTTGTTGGATAAGGAGGCGGGCCCGCGCACGCAGTAGTTTGAAGGCGATAAGGGGGTCTATGGAGGGATGTCGCTTGTGACGCTGGAGCGCCCGCCTGCGATCTTTAATCGCTTCAGCGATCTCAGGCGACCACCAGGGCACAGCCCTCCGCCGAGGGGACCCAGAAGAACGGGGAATGGCAGATTCGGCGGCATTAACGATGCCGGTGGTGACCGATTCAACCACCGCATCAATGTCATCACGAGAGAGAGGCTCAATAGCGGCAGTGGAGGAAAACAAGTCCCAGTCCGCCTTATTCATAGCCCATCTGCTGGGGCGCCCAGAAGACTGGCGCCGTGGCAGTGACAGAATGATCGGAAAATGGTCACTACCACACAGGTCGTCATGCACACCCCATTGGACAGACGGTAAGAGGCTAGGGCTACAGAGCGATAGATCAATGGCGGAGTATGTGCCATGCGCCACACTGAAGTGTGTGGAGGCACCTTCATTTAAGATCGAGAGATCGAGCTGCGCCAATAAATGCTCAATAGCGGCGCCTCGACCTGTTGCCACTGACCCACCCCACAGAGGGTTATGGGCGTTAAAGTCGCCCAGTAACAAGAAAGGTGGCGGCAATCGGGCTATCAGCGCAGCAAGGACATGCTGCGCGACATCACCATCCGGTGGAAGGTAAAGACTGCAGACAGTAACAGCCTGTGGCGAACAGCGACAGCCTCTAAAGTTGTATGTAGAGGGACAGACTCGCTGTGGAGAGAGTTAAGGACATAGATGCAGACGCCACCAGACACCCTTTCATAAGCTACCCGGTTTTATAATAACCCCGATAGCCACGGAGGGCGGGGGTTCGATTTGCTGGAAACCATGTTTCCTGAAGTGCAATGCAGAAGAAAGGGTGAAGGCTGATAAGTTGGCGCAGCTCAGCTAGATGTTGGAAGAAACCGCTGCAGTTCCACTGGAGGATGGTATTGTCCATGTCTGAGAAAGGCGTGACGGGACTGGGTAGGCAGATTACGCCGCTGGGTCACCTGCTGCCTCCGATTGAGCACCTGTGCCAGTGCTTGCCATGGCGTCTGAGGGATCGGCGAGATCGAGGTCCTCAGCGGACGCCAGAATCTCCACCTCGTCCTCAGACGCAGAGCTTGTAGGAAGCGGTGGGACGGGTGCCACCACAATGTTGGTATTCTTGGGGACTTTCTTCTGGTTCTGTTTCTGCTTCTCTCGTCGTGCCTTCGGTGGTTCAGGCTTGGAGGGCTTGGAGGTCTGCACAGGGTCAGTCTCAGGGACGGAGGACGACTGTGAGCCCATACGACTGGTGTTTGTTTGAGCCACTTGCGGGTGTATGCTGTGCCCGCTGGTCGGAACTTGCGAAGGGAGGTCCCCAAGGGACCCCTTCCTTGCGAGAGTAGCCGAAGAAGTCTTACTCTTCTCCGGCTGGGAAGGGGGAACTGATGTCCCCGATGGTTTGGGAGGTGTTGCTCCTGAAGTAGATAGAGCAGGAGCAACAGGTTGTGAAGTGCCCCCCACAAGCAAGGGAGGTGGATGCTGACCGATCTTAGAGCCGATTCGTGATGATGGGAGAACCGTCGTTGCAGCAGCGGCGTAGGCTGATGTCATTGCCACTGGATGGAGCCTCTCATATTTCCGTCTAGCCTCGGGGTAGGTCAGGCGGTCCAGGGTCTTATATTCCATTATCTTCCTTTCTTTCTGCAATATCCTACAGTCCGGCGAGCAGGGGGAATGGTGTTCTCCGCAGTTAACACAGGTAGGAGGCGGGGCACATGGAGTATCGGGATGCGAAGGACGTCCAAAATCCCGACACGTGATGCTGGAAGTACAGCGAGATGACATGTGCCCAAACTTCCAGCATTTAAAACACCGCATCGGAGGAGGGATATATGGCAACACATCACAACGGTAAACCATCACCTTGACCTTTTCAGGTAAAACATCACCTACGAAGGCCAAGATGAAGGCACCGGTGGCTACCTGATTATCCCTCGGACCCCGATGGACGCGGCGGACGAAGTGAACACCTCGTCGTTCGAGCTGGCGCGTAATTCATCGTCGGACTGCAGAAGAAGATCCCTGTGGAAAATAATACCCTGGACCATGTTGAGACTCTTATGCGGCGTGATGCTAACTGAAACATACTCCAGCTTGTCACAATTGAGCAACATCCGTGACTGGGCAGAGGATGCCGTTTTGATGAGCACAGAACCAGAGCGCATTTTGGACAAGCCCTCCACCTCCCCGAACTTGTCCTCTAAATGCTCCACAAAAAACTGGGGTTTGGTTGACATAAACGATTCTCCATCAACCAGCGTACACACGAGGTACCGGCTGGAATAGTCTCCACTGCCTTCTTTAGCAAGTCGTTCCTCCGATGGGGTGGCTAGGGAGGGAAACGATCGCTTATCAAATTTCTTCACGTTGAGGTTAGACCTCGATCGCTTAGAGACTGCTGGTGGAGGCCCACCAGCGAGAGATGATGTACCACGCTTCATTGCGGGTCATCCGCCCTGATGCCACCTACTCCGACCAAGGGCCCTCCCCACAGGCGCCACCTAGCCACAGCAAAGGCCACCTGGCAGGATGGCCATTGCCGGGAGTCCTGATGTCCCAGGGAGATGGGCATCTACTCCTTGGCATACGTGGGGAGTTAACGACGCAGGCATCAGTAGAGCGATCCCTGTGTTGTCAGGGGGCTACAACCAACAGGGTACATGGCGGCCCCACCAAAATGGACTGGCTACCGTGCAGGATCTTAGGTGCAAAAATGTCCCAGGTCGTCGTCACAGTTAAGAGAAACACTGCAGAGTGCAACGTGGTAATCGCACCCAGGGACGTATCCCCGCCCAAGAGATCGAAAACGAGCGGGACACCATTGCAACGACGAGAAGGCCGGCTAAAGGTCTAATTGCACGATTGATAAAGTGCACCATGTAAGGCGCCCTTCCCCAATTGGCTCGCTCTTCGGAATAATTTAGAAAGATGGAGGTCAAACCCGAGAGGGGACCATCACATAAGGCCGAAACATGTGAGACTCCTTTTAGTCGCCTCTTAAGACAGGCAGGAATACCGCGGGCCTATTCTTACCCCCGAACCCACAGGGAGGCGTCAGCCAAGAGTGACCAATGCGGAGCCTACAGAGAATTACAGAATCCCTGCGAGAGGCCCGCATGGAGGAACCCCACACGGTCGTGGTCTCCTTTACTCGCCGCAGCTTGTTGGGTATAGACAGGTTTTCAAGGTTTTCAGAAATTACTGCAACAGAGTGCGCCATTCATCTGCCCACATCCCAAAGACCCGACGGCGTAACACTGATCAGAGATCAGTTTCCGGGGGGCCGATCTCCAACGGCAGTTTGCGGGTGGCTTCTGTAGCTAACTTGTCGGCGTGTTCGTTTCCCGCTATCCTAATGTGCCCCGGGGTCCATATGAACACCACTGAACGTCCACGCTGTTCAAGAGCATGAACGGAGTCATGGATGGCAACAACAATGTGATGGCGTGGGTAGCACTGGTCAAGAGCCTGTAGACTACTGAGAGAGTCACTGCAAATGACAAAAGACTCGCCAGTGCTGGTACGAATATGGTCAAGGGCACGAAAAATGGCTGTTAGCTCTGCGGTGTAAACACTGCAGCCTTCCGGCAAGGAGCTCTGGTCTACATAGTCCGCAAGAGCATAAGCGTACCCCACACGGCCATCAACCATCGAGCCATCTGTATAGATAACCTCCGAGTCATGGAATGCGCCTAGGAGAGCAAGGAATTGGCGGCGCAAGACTGCAGGAGGAACTGAATCTTTTGGCCATCGGGAAAGTTCCAGCCGAAGCTGCGGCCAACGAATACACCAAGGTGGTGTATGTGGGTGGACATGGAAAGCAGATGCAAGAGTCAAACACTCGAGTTCACTAAGGAGTGACCAAACACGGATCCCAATTGCGTGGCCTGATCGCGGCCGCCGGTGTGGGATATGGACTGCCGCATCGGCGAAAAGGAGACGATAGTTAGGGTGACGGGGAGAACAACGGACGTGGGCAGCATAGTCGGCTAACAATTGTTGACGCCGAATACGAAGCGGAGGAACCCCAGCATCAGCAAGGAGGCTATTTACAGGGCTGGTGCGGAATGCTCCTGTCGCCTGTCGAACCCCACAATGGCGAACGGGGTCCAGCAGTTGCAACGCCGAAGGCTACGCTGAGCCATACGCCACACTCACATAATCAAGCCGGGACAGCACAAGGGGCACTGGAAGCACCACATCGGGGGAGGGACGTATGGCTTGATGTCACAATGGTAAACCATTACCTTGACCTTCTTGGGCAAGACATCACCCACGAAGGCCAAGATAAAGGCACCGGTAGCCACCCTGTTAGTCATAGGTTCTATATGTACACGACGGACAAAATGTACACCATGTCGTTCCAAGTCGGCTCTCAGCTCGTCGTCGGATTGTAACAAGAGGTCACGATGGTGAATAATCCCCTGGACCAATTTGAAGCTACTGTGGGGAGTGACGGTAACAGGGACGTCACCCAGCTTATCACACAAGAGCAATGCTCGTGACTGTGCTAGGGAGGATGTCTTGAGGAGGATGGACCAATTGCTCATTTTAGACAACCCCGCCACTTCCCCAAACTTATACTCCAGGTGTTCCACAAAAAACAGAGGCTTCATCGTAAGAAAGGAGTCACCATCAATCCTGCTGCAGACAAGGTATTGTGGTATGTAAGTCTCCCGCTTGGCACTAGATCGGGGTCCCTCCCAAGGCGCAGCCAACGAGGGGAACGACTGAGGGTCATATTGCGCAGCATCAAAGTCAACTCTGCCTCGCTTAGAGACGCTGGTGGCAGTCCGACCGCTAGCTTTGTGTGATTTATTGCGCTTCATTGCGCCGCATCCACCCAGATGCCACCTACTCCGAACGAGGGCTCTCCCCAAGGGCGCCACCCAGCCAAAGAAACGGGTACCTGGCCGATATCCCGTTGCCCGGAGTCCCCGTGCCCCAGACAAGATGGGCACATACTCCTTGGCATGCGTGTGGAGGAAACAGCTCTGGCATCTGTAGTGTGATCCCTGCGTGGTCAGGGGGCTACCACCAAGAGGGTACATGACGACCCCACCACAATGGACTGGCTACCATGCTGGATTTTAGGTGTTGAAGGGTCCACAGTTGTCGGGGGCGCTAAGAAGGGGATTGCGCACAAGACGAGAAGGATGCAACCCAGGAGACATTGGGTGTAAGTCCCGCCACACGACCATACGTAGCATGCAAGATGGTGGTGCATGATGGACCAATAGAAAAACACCACGTAAGGCGTCCTTCCCCAAATGGCACGCACTAACAACGGAAATTTGGAGAAATGGAAGTCAAACCCAAGAGAGGACCATCACATTAAAGCCGAAATGTTTGAGACTCCTTTTAGTCGCCTCTTACAACAGGCAGGAATACCGCAGGCCTAGTCTTACCCCCGAACCCGCAGGGGAGGTGGTTTCTGACTGAGCAACCGAGGGCTTCTGTTTGATGTGTCTCATTTGTATACACAGTCACATTACTGTTCTGCTTGTTTAAAATTTTACGAAACACATATCTAAAAATCACTTGCAGAGTGTTTCTCGATTAAGAAAAGTAGCGTAATTATGAAGAGCTGTGGGGTCCCTAAAGAAGCCAGTTTGTGATTTACTGCACCCGTGGCGAAAAGCTTTAATATTGCCCACACGTATTTCTTAATTCACGTATCAGACGGTCTCATTACTCGCGGACTACTACTGAAAAACGCTCAATTGGTGGGAAAGGATGGGTATATCATGTTGGCGCACAGAGTGTGGAACACATTTTGTAGGTTTGTATGGTTGTCAGATCATGAATGATGCCGCCTGGTTGCACGCGGTGACTTGGCAATTTTGGCGCTGGTGTTGACAACCACATGCCTTCATGACAGATTCAGTACCTAACGGTATAATGGTCTAGTTGGTTGGTTGGTTGGTTTGTGGGATTGAAGGGACCAGACTGCAGACTGCAGAGGTCATCGGTCCCTTGTTTCATAAAAACACAGAGCACATTGGAACTATCCGCCAGCCAGGCGAAGCACTAAAATAAAAATTCCGGGGGAAGAAAAGCCACAAGGTCAATGGTAAGACAACACGGAAAACGGAGCACTGCAACAAAAACTACACAGAGAAGAAAGGCAGAAGGAATAAAATCTATACAGCAGAGGACTGTGGCTGGCTGATCACGAAAATAATAGGATGAGCCAGCCACTCTGTAACACGTTAAAACCTCCAGCCTAAAAGTTTAGGGTGGAGTTGAACGACAACACAAAACTAAGTAAAATATACAGCACAAAAGAGGGGACGTAATTAACTTGAATGGGCCTATAAAAGCTGCATGCACGAATAAAACTTAAAACACGATCTGCCATAGATAAATTGTCACCTAAAAGAGATGATAAATCACCCAGGAGATTAAAAGTACGCCTGAGGGCGGTTGAAAGAGGACATTCCAATAATATATGGGCCACCGTCATGTTTGCACCACAGCAACAATGACGGGGGTCCTCTCGACGCAGCAGTTGAAAATGTGTCAGCCAAGAGTGACCAATGCGGAGTCTACACAGAACCACTTAATCCCTGCGAGAGGCCCGCATTGAGGAACCACACACAGTCGTGGTCTCCTTCACTTGCTGCAGCTTGTTGGGTGCAGGCAGAGTGCGCCATTCGTCTCCCCACATCCCAAACACCCGGCGGTGCAACACCTTCCGGAGATCAGTTGCCGGGAGGCCGATCTGTAGCGTCTGTTTGCGGGTAGCCTCTGTGGCTAACTTGTCGGCGAGTTGCTTTCCCGCTATCCCAACGTGTCCCGGAGTCCATATGAACACCACGGAACGACCACGCTGTTCAAGAGCGTGAATGGACCCCTGGATGGCACCAACAATGGGACGGCGTGGGTAGCACTGGTCAAGAGCCTGTAGACTACTGAGCGAGTCATTGCAAATAACGAAGGACTCTCCAGTGCTGGTACAAATAGGCTCAAGGGCACGAAAAATGGCAGTCAGTTCAGCGGTGTAAACACTGCAGGCTTCCGGCAAGGAGCGCTGGTCGACATAGTCCGCATGAGCATAAGCGTACCCCACATGGCCATCAACCATCGAGCCATCGATATACATAACCTCCGAGTAGGTAGGTAGGTAGACGGGTTTTGTGGGCGCACGACAGCAAGGTCTTCAGCGCCCGTTCAGTATCATAGTGAGACGGGTGTCAAGAAAAAAAAACTCAGAACATTTACATCAAACGGAACATAAAACACAGGAAACAATCATAAAAAATATGTGCTCACCCACACCGAAGCGTGGGATGAAGCAGGGCGTCAGATGGAAAACATGGACAACACAGGAAGAAAAAGGTAGAAGGAGCTAAAACAATGGAGCAGATGGAAGTGGCTGGCTGACCGCAAGGAAAAAAGGGAGGAGTCAGCCACTCTGCAATACACTAAAACCGCCAGCCTAAAAGTTTAGGCCAGAGTCCAGACACATCACAAAACTTAAAAACCCTAGACACACAAGTCTCATCGTTAGCTAAAACACAGGGCAGATCCCCATCAACTTGTGCTTCTGCCCTTGCATCACGGTATAAAATGCAGTCTGTTAAAATGTGCCGGACAGAGATGTGCACACCACTAGCATCACAAAACGGAGGATCCTCCCGCCATAATAAATAGCTATGTGTCAGAGGACAGTGCCCGATCCGAAGACGTGTGAGCGCCACCTCTTCCCGCCTGAGCAGCCGGCAGGAGGAACGCCACGGCCGAGTGGTTGACTTTAGCGACCGCAGTTTATTGGCCGTCACCGCCAGCCATTCGTCCTCCCACAACTCCATGCACTTCCTGTGGAGTGCAGCGATGACTGACTGCAAGGGGATAGGACACTGGACCACATCCTGCTCTCTGCAGGCCTCCTTGGCAGCCCGATCAGCCTGTTCATTGCCCCATATGCCGACATGACCAGGCACCCAGCAGAAGGATACCTCTTTACCCCGCCGTTGGAGCAAGTACAGTTGGTCATGTATCAGCTGGACCATCTCTTCAGTCGGGTATAGGTTCTGCAGTGATTGTAAGGCACTAAGAGAATCGGAGCAGAGAAGAAATCGATCGCCCCAAACACGATGCATCTGCCTCAGTGCCGTCAGGATCGCTGCGAAAACGGTATATTCAGCAGGGAGGCGAATCCGGGTAACATGATCAGGGAACACCACAGAACAGCCAAGGAAAGTCTCCTGTTTGGAGCCATCAGTATAAACTACAGTGAAACCGTGATGCACATCTAAAATGTTAAAAAACAGAGATTGGAACGTAAAATCTGGTGTGCCAACTTTCTTAAAATTAGTCAAATCTAAAATAAGTTAGGGTCTCCGGAGGAGCCAAGGTGGAGATCTGCTCCAACCGCGACGTAAAACACGAAGACCAGCCATAGACATCGCACCGAGGCAATCCTGTGCGCGAATCCCATAGGGCTGCGTCGCACGTTGCCGGTTATGAAACAATCGTGCCAGAGGAGGCTGAGCAACGGTATGGTATGCAGGGGTGTAGGGTGTGGACAAAGTTTTATACGCCTGGCGCACTGTAAGTAGCCGTCGCCGCATATGAAGTGGCGGTTTACCAGCTTCTGCACAGAGGTGGGTATGGGGCTAGTACGAAATGCCCCACTGGCCAACCGAAGCCCTTCATGGTGCACAACGTCCAACATTTTTAAGTAAGAAGGCCTCGCAGACCCGTACACCGTGCACCCATAATCGAGCCGAGACTGCACCAACGCCCTGTAAAACTGGAGCAGACAAGTCCTGTCAGCTCCCCATGTACTGTGGCTAAGACATTTTAAAATACTTAAAGCCTGAAGCGACGGCCGTTTCAGGTCTTTAAGATGAGGTAACCACGTGTGCCTCGAGTCAAAAATGAGCCCCAGAAATCTCACCGTGTCTTTAAAAGTAAGAATAGTCTCCCTCATCCTCAACTCAGGAAAGGTTAAAATCAAACGAGAACTGTTAAAAAGAACACATACAGACTTCTCGGTGGAAAACTTAAAACCACTCTTCTTTGCCCTGTCATCCAAACGCCTAATCGTAAGTTGCAACCGACGGGTTGTCGTTGCAAGGCTTGAAGAAGAGCAGAACAAAGAGAAATCATCCACAAACAAAGAACACTGGACAGGACTTTTCACTATGGACGTAATGCTATTAATAGCGATGGCAAACAGAGTCACACTTAAAACGCTACCCTGAGGGACACCGTTCTCCTGCTCAAAGCGATCAGACAGGACGTCACCAATTCGGTATCTAAAATATCGTGGCGAGAGGAAAGACCGAATAAAAAGAGGAAGACAACCACGAAAACCCCATCCGTGAAGCTGTTCCAGGATGAGACGCCTCCAAGTAGTATCGTAGGCCTTCTCGATGTCGAAAAATACACCTAGAAGGTGATGACGGCGTAGGAAAGCCTGTTGGATAGCCGCCTCCAGGAGGGCAAGGTTATCGAAGGTGGAACGAAACCTCCTGAACCCACACTGAAAGCGACTAAGGAGTTGCCAGGATTCTAACATCCAGACAAAGCGGCGGTTGACCATCCGCTCCAAGGTCTTTCCTATGCAACTAGTGAGGGCAATACTACGGTAGCTACTTGGGCTCGTGCGGTCTTTCCAAGGTTTTAAAAAAGGGATTAAAACTGCCTCACGCCACGCTTCAGGAAAGTGACCCGACGCCCAAATGGCATTAAAAAGTGCGAGGAGGATTTCTTTGTTGCGCATTGTGAGGTGCCATAGCATACTGTAATGGATCCTGTCGTGGCCAGGGGATGTGTCACGAGCGCCAGACAATGCAGAATCCAGCTCCCACATAGAAAATTGGCAGTTGTAAACTTCATGAGAGGTGGAATGGAAGTCCAGACTACATCTCTCAGCAACGGCTCTATGGCGCTGGAAACCTGGATCCTGACTGGTTGTTGCAGTAACTGTGGCGAAATACGCTGCCATAGTCTGGGCAATATCTCGCGGATCCGTGTGGAGAGTGCCATTATTCATTACAGCAGCTATGGGGCACCTCCCTCCTCTGCCAGAAATTCTCCTGATGGTCTCCCACACAATGGAACTTTTGGTGGAACGATTAATGGTGTTCAGGAACGTTTGCCAAGACCTCTTTTTGCTCTCACGAATAATGCGGCGACATCTTGCCCTCGCCACCCGAAAGGCTGCAAGATTCTCAGCAGTCGGCCGACACTTGAACCGACGCAGAGCCGCACGCCTGGTCCTGATCGCAGAGCGGCATTCGGTACTCCACCAAGGCACAGGTGGCCTCTTCCGGTGCCCTGTCGACTATGGAGGCTGCAGCGGCGTGGTGGATCGTTTTGGTAATATGATCCACCCACACCTCAACATTTGCACAGTGTTCGAATTGGGCCAACTGGCTATAAAGTGTCCAGTCAGCTCCACTGAGCACCCATCGTGGTGGCCTCCTTTCGTGGCCCACGCCATCTGGCAGGTGAATCCAGATTGGGAAATGATCACTGCCGTGCAAGTCAGCGACCACTTCCCAGTGAGCACTGGCGGCAAGAGCTGGAGAGCAAGGCGAGAGATCAATAGCAGAGAACGACCCAGTCGCTGTGGAGAAATGAGTACTCTGTCCTCCATTGAGCAAGTAGGCACAGGATGACAGGAGAAGCCTCTCAATTGCTCTATCCCTGGGGCAGGTAAGTGCAGAGCCCCAAAGCAAATTGTGGGCATTAAAATCACCACAAATAATGAATGGCTGGGGGAGCTGGGTAAGAAGGTCGGTGAGGGCTGCTTCATCAAGAGGATCATTTGGGGGCAAGTAAAGGGAACATATCGTCAATGGATGCCGCACGTGCACGGACACAGCGACGGCCTGTAGAGTCATCGTAAGTGAGAGAGGCGAGGAGTGGTAGTCCGTCCTGACGAAAATACCTACGCCTCCTCTAGCTCTCTCTCCACGCAGGTCGTCCTTTTTGTGGAGTGTGTAGCCTCGTATCTCATGGGAGTATGATGGATGGAAATACGTCTCCTGGAGACAGAGACACAGTGGTCTACCCTGAGAGAGTAGACAAAGTTCCTCCACATTCGTCCTGAACCCTTGCAAGTTCCACTGGAGTATGGGAGCCATCTATGTTGGGGGTAGCACCTTCAGCCTGTCTCTCCGATGGGGCGGGGAGACTGCAGCAGGTGTAGGGGCAGGCGTGGGACGAGATGATTGCCCCACACATACATCGTACTCCATCAACTCTGGGGAAGAGTCAGATGAAGCCTCACGTAAAACAACATCCGCATGGTCAGATGGTTTACCACGGGATTTGATGCGCTGTTGTTGCTGTACGGTAGCTTTCTGTGGTTGGGTGGACTTTGGGGGAGCTGATGTGGGAGTGGTTATTGGCGCACTGGGCTTGGGAACAGCCTCAGCTGTTGGAGGCGCCAGGGGCTGGCCCAAGTTCGCCACTGTAACTTTGTCTGCCGTTCGAGTAGGGGCTACTGGCTATGAAACACTGGGTGCGTTGCAAGTGCACTGAAAGCTACAGGTGTTAGTGCCAACACTCACCGCCTCGGTCTGCGTTGAGGCATCGACTTTTGGAGTAGGCTTCTGAACCATGGAGGCAAAATATGTAGCAAATGTGGGAGGTTGCATCGACTTAAAGATCTTCTTGGCCTCACCATAGGGGATAAGCTTGGTTGTTTTTATTTCCTAGACCTTGTGTTCCTCTAAGAACATGAGGCAGTCCCTACACCAAACAGGGTGGTTCCCAAAGCAATTAATACATTTAGCCGGAGTCAAGCAACCAACTCCTTCATGAGCAGCCTGACCACAGTTTCCACAAGTCGCTTCGCCTTTACAGCCTAAGGTGGTATGCCCAAAACGCTGCCATTTGAAACAGCGCATTGGGGCCGGGAAATAAGGCCTCACACTAAGGCGAAGGAAGCCAGCTTTAACATGTTCAGGAACTTTTGTGCTACTGAAGGTCAGAATAAAGGAGTCGGATTTGACAAGAGTGCCATCAACCCTCTTCATGATGTGTTGGATATCAACGATACCTTCTGGAGCCCACTCACGTTGCACTTCTTCCTTGGGAATATCAGCTAGATCTCGGCATGTCACAACACCTTTGCTGTAGTTCAAGGTGCTGTGCAGTTCAGTGTCTATGGCATACTCTCCAAGGCATTTAGCAGATTGGAGGTTAGTTGCTTGCTGGGAAGTGGAAGTTTCCACTAGCAAGGTCCCATTACGTAAGCAGTTCACCGATTTTAAGGAGCCACAGATTCCCTCCAATCCCTTTTGTATATAGAAGGGCGAAACCTTCTCAAAACTACCCGCCTTCCGTTTCACAATGAGAAACACATTCGGATCACCAGAATGCATTCTGTTACCTCAGACTGGACTTTTTAAAGAAGCGTCGGAGTCAGGGGGACTAACTGCACGGGCCCTCTTAAGAGACTGGGTGTTAGAAACTTCCAGCGGCCCACCCTTTCTGCTGGGAGGAAGAAAAGAGGATTTCGAAGGATCCATCGTGGTCCCACGAGCAGCTAGGGAACTAGAAGTCCACCTAGACAGAGCCCCGCGTGCCTAGGTAAGCCTTATACAACTGAGGTGCGGCAAGTTCCCCAGAGGTTGCCCGCTATCAATTGTTCCACCTCAACAGCCATGCATCTCATCAGTGCGCAGCACACCTTGAGATTGAGGTTTTTTTTTTAGAGAGGTTTATTCCATCCTCGCGATCCGGGCTGTTAAGCCAAGATCCCCATTCCCTGAGACACACAACGTTCCACCGCCGCGCCGCACAGTGGTCGCTGAAGTATGCTCAGAGCTTACGGTGACAGGGGACTGGTGGCGCTTACCAGTCACTAGCTCAGGAACCCTGAGGTCGCCAAGCCCGTACCCAGCAAATGAATGCTGAGCCCCTGGGGGGGATAACCTCCGAGTCATGGTATACGCCTAGGAGAGCATGAAATTGGTGGCGCAAGACTGCAGGAGGAACTGAATCTTTTGGCCATCGGGAAAGTTCCAGCCAAAGCTGCGGCCGACGAATACACCAAGGTGGTGTATGTGGGCGGACCTGGAAAGCAGATGGAAGAAGCAAACACTCGAGTTCGCTAAGGAACTACCAAACACAGATCCCAATTGTATGGCCTGATCGCCGCCGCCGGTGTGGGATATGGACTACCGCATTAGCGAAAAGGAGACGGTAGTTAGGGTGATGAGGCGAACAACGGACGTGTGCAGCATAGTTAGCTAACATCTATTCCCGCCAGATTCGAAGTGCAGGAACCCCAGCCTCAGCAAGGGGGCTAATAACAGGGCTGGTGCAGAATGCTCCTGTCGCCTGTCGAACCCCACAGCGGTGATCGGGGTCCAGCAGTTGCAACGCTGAGGGCGACACTGAGCCATACGCCACACTTCCTGGGACAGCACGTTGGCTTTGTAGAGCTGCAGCAGCGTTTTACGATCTGCACCCCAAGTTGTGTTGCTGAGGCAGCGGAGGGCATTCAGATGCTGCCAGCACTGACAGTTGAGCTGACGAATATGTGGAAGCCAAGTAAGTCGGGCATCAAACAGCAATCCCAGAAAATGGTAAGTGTCAACAACCCTGAGCATCGCATCCTGAAGATAGAGCTCAGGGTGGGGATGGACAGTTCGATGCCTACAAAAGTGCATAACACCAGCCTTCGCAGAAGAAAATTTAAACCCATGGGCTAGGGCCCACGCCTGCGCCTTACGAATGGCTCCCTGCAACCTACGTTCTGCAACACTAATGGTGGAGGAGCTGAAAAAGTTGCAGAAATCGTCAGAGACAGACGACCCTACTGCAGCTGCAAGGCCATTAATGACCACAAGGAAAAGGAGCTCGCTCAATACAGAGCCCTGTGGAACGCCGTTCTCCTGGATATGAAGTGGACTATGGGATGTGCCAATTAAAACGCGGAATGTCCGAACAGATAAAAATTCTGAATAAAAATGGGGAGAGAGCCCTGGAGACCCCACCTGTGCAACGTGGCGAGAATATAGTTCCGCCACGTCGTGTCATATGCTCTGGAGAGGTCGAAAAAGACGGGACGAGGTGTTGGCACCTGGAAAAAGCTGTGCGGATTGCAGACTCAAGGAAGGCCAAAGTATCGGCGGTGGAACGGCCCTGAAGGAGGCCGCTCTGGCACGGAGCCAGAAGACCCCGAGACTCGAGCAGGCAACTCAGCGTTCGACTCACCATGCATTCCAATAGCTTGCCCAGAGTATTTGTCAAGCAGATGGGCCGATAGCTATCCACATGAAGCTGGTCCTTACCAGGCTTCAGCACCGGAATGATGGTACTCTCTCGCCACTGCGACGGAAAGATATCATCGCCCCATATGCAGTTGAAGATGGCAAGAACACACCACTGACAGTCTGGGGACAGGTGTTTGAGCATCTGATTGTGGATGCCATCTGGCCCAGAGGCTGTATCGGGGCACTGTGGTGGTGGTTGTTGGGATGTTTAAGTGGGACTAAACAGCTAAGGTCATCAGTCCCCCATTCCAAAAACAGGCGAGACATAAATTCGCGGAGCAGAAAAAATCCCAAGGGGAAGGAGACTCCCCCACCCCAGGCACTAACGAACACAAATTAGGCAACGAACACTACAGAAAAGAAGAGTACAGACGAACACCAGACAGAAAGAAAGAGAAGAAAAGAAGATGGCCGGAGACTGGTTGACTGACCACATGAACAAAAAAAGGGAAAGAGTCAACCATCCGACGACACACCAAAACAGCAACAAATATTGAGAGACGCGAGGACAAAAGACACAGAAAGGGAAAGGACCAGGACCCCCCTAAATGCAACCATAAAAAGCACTACCACGGATAAAATGTAAAACATTGTCAGCCATGGAGGCATCGTCACATAAAATCAAAGGCAAAGTGCCCGGGAGATTAAAAGACTGCTGGAGGGTGCGCAGTCGGGGACACTCCAATAAAATGTGGGCGACCGTCAGCCGGGACCCACACCGACACAGAGGGGGGAGACTCCTGACGCAAAAGATGGCCGTGCGTCAGGTATGTATGGCCGATGCGGAGCCGACACAGGATAACAGAGTCCCTGCGAGAAGACCGCAGGGAGGAGCGCCACACATCGGTCGTCTCCTTGAGAGCCCGCAGTTTATTAGGCGCTGTCATGCCTCGCCACTCAGCAGACCACATCCCAAGCACCTTACGGCACAACACCAGCTGCTGATCGCGAGCCGTGAGGCCGATTTCCAAAGCTGGGGCGTCGATCGCCCCTTTGGCCAGCCTGTCAACACGTTCGTTCCCCGGGATGCCAACATGACCTGGCGTCCAAACCAAGACCACCGAACGACCAGAACGGCAATGGCGGAAACAGACTCCTGAATAGAGGACACCAGGGGAGAGGAGGGATAGCAGCAGTCGATGGCCTGAAGGCTGCTCAGGGAGTCACTGCAGATGACGATGGACCTACCGGAGCGGAAACGCATATGCTCAAGAGCGCGCAATATGGCCACCAGCTCTGCAGTAAAAATACTGCAGCCAGCCGGCTAGGAGCGCTGCTCAACATGGGCAGCGTGAGTAAAAGCGTAGGCAGTGCGACCATCAACCAGGGAACCATCAGTGTAGACAGTCTCACAGTCCGAAAATGAGACGAGGAGCGCAAGAAAACGGCGACGGAGGGCCACAGGCGGAACCGAGTCCTTGGGTCCCTGTGCCAAGTCCAGACGGATGGACGGCCGGGACAAACACCAGGGAGGCGTAGGTGCACGGACCCGGAAGGGAGGCAGAAAAGGGAATGACCCCAGTTCCGACAGCAGGGACTGGACACGGTCAGCTGCGGAAAGCCCAGACGTAGGTCGCCGTTCGGGCAGATGGAGGACCATGGCAGGGAAAAGCAGGCCACGAGTGGGATGGCCTGGCGAGCAATGCACGTGGACAGCATAGTCGGCGAGTAGTCGATGGTGGCGAATCTACAGCGGGGGAACCCCGGCCTCCACCAGGAGACTACCCACTGGGCTGGTACGAAAAGCGCCAGTTGCAAGCCGAACCCCACAGTGGTGTATGGGGTCTAACAACTTCAACACTGAGGGTGATGCAGACCTATAGGCCAGGCTCCCATAATCAAGCCGGGACTGCACAAGGGCTCTTAACAATAGCAGAAGCGAGCAGCGATCTGCACCCCAAGACGTGTGGCTAAGGCAGCGGAGGGCGTTGAGGTGCCGCCAGCATTTTTGCTTCAGCTGAGTAATATGAGGAACCCATGTGAGCCGGGCATCAAACACGAGTCCCAAGAAGCGGCAGGTGTCCACCACTTCAAGCAGGTGGCCGTCGAGGTAAAGTTCTGGATGAGGGTGGACCGTCCGACGCCTGCTGAAGTGCATAACTCGAGTCTTGGCTGCAGAGAACTGAAAACCATGAGTCAGAGACCATGATGCTGCCTTGCGAACGGCGACTTGCAGCCTGCGTTCGGCTACTCCCGTATTCGTGGAGCTAAATGAGATGCAGAAGTCTTCGGCATACAAAGAAGGAGACACCGACGACCCCACGGCTGCAGCCAGCCCATTAATGGCCACTAGAAATAAGGAGACGCTCAACACCGAGCCCTGTAGGTCCCCATTTTCCGGTATATAAGATGAACTAGAGGCGGCACCGACTTGCACCCGCAAAGAGCGGCACAATAAAAAGGTTTGAAGAAAAGCCGGGAGCCGATCACGAAGACCCCACTCATACAATGTGGCGAGGATATGATGCCTCCATGTGGTGTCATACGCCTTCCGCAGATCGAAAAATACAGGAACGAGATGCTGACGTCGGGCAAATGCCGTACGGATAGGAGATTCCAGCCGCACCAAATTGTCCGTGGCAGACCGGCCCTGACGGAAGCCACCCTGGGATGGAGCGAGGAGACCGCGCGACTCAAGGACCCAACACAAACGCCGCCCCACCATACGTTCGAGCAGTTCGCACAAAACGTTGGTGAGGGTAATGGGACGATAGCTGTCAACCGCCAGTGGGTCCGCACCGGGCTTCAAGATGGGGACAATAACACCCTCTCGCCATTGCGACGGGAACACGCCCTCGCTCCAAATGCGGTTAAAGATGGTGAGGATGTGTCTCTGGCAGTCCCTGGAGAGATGCTTCGGCATCTGTGCGTGGATGCAGTCCGGTCCTGGTGCTGTATCAGGGCAATCGGCGAGGGCAGCGAGGAATTCCCTCTCACTGAAAGGAGCATTGTATGTTTCAGAACGACGCGTGCGGAACGATAACGGCGTCTGCTCGGCTCGCTCCTTGAGAGAGCGAAAGGCGGGGGGATAAGTTGCAGTCGCAGAGCTCTTAGCAAAGTGCGCAACAAGGTGTTCAGCAATGGCGGCAGCGTCCGTGCAGACAGCGCCGTCCAAGGAGATCCCAGGGACACCAATAGGGGTCTGGTGTCCAAAAAACCGCCGTATCCGGGACCACACGAGCGAGGGGGAGACACGGGAGCCCAAGGATGAGACATACCGCTCCCAGCATTCCTGCTTACGCCGTGTAATAAGACGACGGGCGAAGGCACGAAGCCTCTTAAAGGCGATGAGGGTCTCGAGAGACGGGTGCCGCCTATGACGCTGGAGGGCCCGCCTACGGTCACGAATAGCCTCAGCAATCTCCGGCGACCACCAAGGTACAGCCTTCCTCCAAAGGAGTCCAGAAGAGCTGGGGATGGCAGCCTCGGCCGCCGAAATGATTGACGTGGTTAAGACACGGACCACCTCGTCAATGTCACCCTGTGGGAAAGACTCAACGGTTGCCGCGGAAGTAAAACTCGGCCACTCAGCCCTGTGGAGAGCCCAGTGGGGCAGGCGCCCAGAAGAATGACACTGGGGCAGTGACAAATAGATGGGAAAATGGTCACTACCACACAGGTCAGGATGCACTCTCCAGTGGAGGGATGGGACAAGTCCTGGGGTGCAAAGAGAGAGATCGATGGCCGAGAACGAGCCATGGGCCACACTGAAATGCGTGGGTGCACCGGTGTTCAAGAGGCTAAGGTCGAGCTGAGCCAACAAATGCTCCACGGCACGACCGCGGTCATCGGAGACAGTCCCACCCCATAGAGGGTTGTGAGCATTGAAATCGCCCAGCAACAAGAAAGGTGGCGGCAGTTGGGCTATCAGAGCAGCCAGGACATGCTGCGTGACAGCACCATCCAGTGGAAGGTAAGTACTGCAGATGGTAATAGCCTGTGGCGTCCACACTCGAACAGCGACAGCCTCTAAAGCTATTTGTAGAGGTACAAACTCGCTGTGAAGAGAGTTAAGGACATAGATACAGACGCCACCAGACACCCTTTCATAAGCTGCCTGGTTCTTAAAATAACCCCGATAGCCCTGGAGGGCGGGGTTTCGCATTGCTGGAAACCAAGTTTCCTGCAGACCAATGCAAAGGAAAGGATGAAGGCTGGTAAGTTTGCGGAGCTCAGCTAGATGGTGGAGGAAACCGCTGCAGTTCCACTGGAGGATGGTATTGGCCATAGATGGAAAAGGCGTGAAGGGACTGGGGAGACAGATTACGCCTCCTGGGGCCCTGCTGCTACTGAGTCACCACCTGGACAATAGCCATCTATTGCGTCCGAGGGACTGGCGAGATCCATGTCCTCAGCGGACGCCAGGATCTCCACCTCATCCTCAGACGCAGAGCTTGTAGGAAGGGGTGGAATGGGTGCCACCGCAACGTCGGTAGCCTTGGGGAGTTTCTTCTTCTTCTGCTTCTCGCGCTGTGCCGTTGGTGGTTCAGGCTGGGAGGGTGGCACTGGGTCAGTCTCAGTGACAGACGACGACCGTGTGTCCCGACAATCAGGGACCGGCGGTTGTTTAAGCCACTTGCGGCTGTCGGCCTTGGTACCAGTCGGAACTTGAGAAGGGAGGTCCCCAAGGGACCCCTTCCTTACGAGAGTAGCCGAAGAAGTCTTACGCTTCTCCGGCTGGGAAGGGGGGACTGATGTCCCCGATGGTTGGGGGGGGGGGGGGTGTTGCTCCTGAAGTAGATGGAGCAGGAGCAACGGTGGGATTTAGTGCCCCAAACCATCAAGGGGGCAGGTGTGGGACTTCGACTCTGAGAGCTGACTGGAGCGGATGGAACTGTAGCAGGAGTGACAGTTGCGGCATAAGAAGCTGTCATGCGCACTGGATGAAGCCGATCATATTTCTGCTTCGCCTCAGTGTACGTCAGGCGGTCGAGAGTCTTGATTTTCATGATCTTCCGTTCCTTCTGCAGAATCGGACAGTATGGCGAGCAAGGCTGATGGTGCGCACCACAGTTCACACAGATTGGAGGCGGGGCACAGGGATGATCAGGATGGGATGGTCGACCGCAATCGCGACAGACGAGGTCAGAAGCACAGTGTGAAGACATATGGCCAAACTTCCAACACTTGAAGCACCGCATGGGGGGAGGGATATATGGCTTGACATCACAACCGTACACCATCACCTTGACCTTCTCAGGTAACATGTCACCCTCGAAGGCCAAGATGAAGGCACCGGTGGCAACTTGACGATCCCTCGGACCCCGGTGGACGCGTCGGACGAAATGGACACCTCGGCGCTCCGAGTAGCCGCGCAGCTCGTCATCGGACTGTAAAAGGAGATCCCTGTGGAAGATAATGCCCTGGACCATATTCAGACTTTTATGGGGCGTGATAGTGAGGGAGACATCCCCCAACTTAGTACAAGCGAGCAAGGCCCGCGACTGGGCGGAGGATGCCGTTTTTATCAACACCGATCCGGACCGCATCTTGGACAAGCCCTCCACCTCCCCATACTTGTCCTCTAAATGCTCTACAAAGAACTGAGGCTTCACGGGTATAAAAGATTCCCCATCAGCTCTGATACAGACAAGATACTTGGGCGAATACGTCTCACTGTCATTCAAAGCCTTTCGTTCCTCCTATGGTGTGGCGAGCGAGGGGAACGATTTGGGGTCACAAACGTTACCTTTAAAATGTGCCCTCGAACGCTTAGAGACTGCTGGTGGCTGGCCACCAGCAAGAGAAGATGTGCCACGCTTCATTGCGTGTCATCCACCCTGATCCACCTACTCCGACCAAGGGCCCTTCCCACGGGCGCCACGCAGCCACAGCAAAGGCCACCTGGCAGGATGGCCATTGCCGGGAGTCCTGATGCCCCAGGGAGATGGGCATCTACTCCTTGGCATACGTGGGGAGTTAACGGCGCAGGCATCAGTAGAGCAATCCCTGTGTTGTCAGGGGGCTACAACCAACAGACTACATGGCGGCCCCACCACAACGGACTGGCTACCGTGCTGGATCTTAGGTGCAAAAATGTCCAAGGTCGTCGTCGCAGGTGAAAGCAACACTGCAGAGTGCAGTGTGGTAATCGCACCCACGGACGTATCCTCGCCCAAGAGATGGAAAACGAGCGGGACACCATTGCAACGACGAAAAAGCCGGCTAGAGGTCTCAATGCACGACGGATACAGTGCACCATGTAAGGCGCCCTTCCCCAATTGGCTCGCCCTTCGGAATAATTTAGAAAGATGGAGGTCAAACCCGCGAGGTGACCATCACATAAAGCCGAAACATCTGAGACTCCTTTTAGTCGCCTCTTACGACACGCAGAAATACAGCGGGCCTATTCTTACCCGCGAACCCGTGGGGGGGGGGGGGGAGGTCGAGTTGGGAGATGAGATTGTCGACCTCTCTGCCTCGGCCAGTAACCTTCGTTCCACCCCGCAGGGGATTGTGGGCGTTAAAATCCCCCAGGAGAAGAAAAGGCGTGGGGAGTTGTGCGACAAGTGCAGCCAATTCGGTCAGGGAGACTGTACCACCTGGAGGGAGATAAACACTGCAGACAGTTATGTCCTGGGTAGTCCTTACGCGTACAGCCACAGCTTCCAATGATGTTTGAAGGGGCACAGGAGCACTATATAGAAAGGTAAGGACATACACACAGGCTCCACCTGACACACAATTGTAAGTGCTACAGTTGCAGTAATAACCCCTGTATCCAAAAGGACAGGGGTCCGCATTGCCGGGAACCAGGTTTCCTGGAGGGCAATGCAGAAAGCAGGTGTCAGGCTTAGAAGCTATCGTAGCTCAGGGAGATGGCTAAAATAACCGCCACAATTCCACTGGAGGATCGTACAAAGCGGGTCCTGTAAGGGCATGAAGGTACTGAAAAAGCAAATTACTTCACAGAGTCATAATGTGCCACCGACTGAGTGCCTGACGTCGCTACTGCCATCGTTTCTGAGACGGCGAGATCGAGGTCATCTGGGGTTGCAAAGACCTCGACCTCATCCTCAGAGGCTGAGCTGACAGGAAGCTCTTGTCTTTGGGAGGAGGGTTCGCATGCTGGGAGGGCTTTCCTGATGCATTGTCAGGAACAGAGGAAGAGCGTGAAGCCCTTCGACCAGCAGCCGGTGGCTTCCTAAGCCATTGGCTAGCGTCTAGCGAGACACTGGTAAAATCCTTGGAAGGGACTCCCCCAATGGACCCCTTCCGAACGAGGGAGGCCTGAGGAGGCTGTTGCCTCTCCGGCTGTGCAGCCGGAGGAGGCTGTTGCCTCTCCAGCTGAGGACCCGGAAGAGGCTCATGCCTCTCCGGCTGAGCAGCCGGAGTGGGCTGGTGCCTCTCCGGCTGATAGGTGGGGATGTGTGTGCGTGTGTGTGTGTTTGAGGTTTACGGGCGCTAAACAGCGTCGTCATCAGCGCCCAAACGCATAAAAACAGGAACACATGCACTGAAGGGACTAAGACAAACAGCGAACAAGGAGAATGGCTAAAACACACAGACCTGACGCAGTTCAAAATCCTCACATACAGAGGCAAAACAAGAGGAGAAGGAACACACTAAGATGGAAAGGAAACACAAGGAAAAGATAACAGAAACCGAAGGGAAACAAGGAGGTAATCGTGACTGGCTGACCTCTTACCTAAAACCTTGGTGAGCCAGTCACCCAGCAGCACATTATAATCCTCTCCCTAAAATCCGAGGCAACTAATTGGACAGGATACAAAACCGTAAGACCTTAACTACAGTCGTTGCATCATCTTGTAAAATATAGGGCAAATCCGGTGGCAAAGAAACCACCGCCCTCTGGGCAGAGAATAAAAGACATTCAAGTAAAATGTGACGGACAGTAATCTGGACGCCACAAGAACTGCAGATTGGGGGGTCCTCCCGCCGGAGTAAAAAACCATGCGTTAAGGGACTGTGCCCGATGCGGAGGCGAGTGAGGAGAACCTCATCCCGCCTGCATGACTGGTAGGACGTACACCATGGCCGCGTGGTAGCCTTGACCAGACGCAGCTTATTGTCACCGACTGCCAGCCACTCCTCTTCCCACTGACGCATAACGCGAAAACGCAGGAGGGAGGTAACAGCATGGAGGGGGACGGCACATTCAACAACGTGAAGGAGGGAACATGCATCTTTGGCAGCCACATCCGCCAGTTCGTTTCCCCTAATACCCACGTGCCCCGGCACCCAGCAGAAGGACACCTCCTTCCCCTGCAGTTGCAGGTGGAGGGGGGCATCATGGATGTTCTGGACGACCGTATCCGCTGGGTACAAGGGTGCATGGTCTGAAGGGCACTCAGGGAGTCAGAACAAATGAGGAACTTAGGACTGGGAACACACCTCATATGCTCCAATGCCCACAAGATCGCAAACAATTCGGCATCAAAGATGGTAAACGCTGCAGGAAGCCGTAACTTGACGACTCGATCAGGGAAAACAACAGCACAACCAACAGAGTCCCCCTGTTTAGAGCTATCCGTAAATACTGGTACATGGTCGGGATGCTGGTTTAAAATATCAGAAAATAAGGAGATAAAAACAAATGCAGGAGTGCAACTCCTCGGGTACTTCGACAAGTCTAAAAGGACGCTGGACCTCTGGAGCAACCAGGGAGGCAGGCGAGTAAAACCTTGTCGTTGGGGGGCCACACGCTCCACACCAAGGGACTCAGGCAAATGCTTGGCACGAATCCCAAACGGTCTCGTTGCCCTGGGACGACTGGAAAAGAGACGTTCCATAGGCGGTCGGGCAACGGTAGGGTACGCAGGGGAGGTAGGACAGGCAAGGAATTGACACACTCGTCGCACCATGAGGAGTTTCCGCCGGATGGCGAGCGGCGGTTCCCCTGCCTCAGCACACAGGCTGGGGATGGGACTGGTACGGAAGGCACCAGTGGCCAGCCTGATACCCTCATGGTGTACTGCATCAAGAATCTTCAGATACGAAGCCCTTGCTGACCCATACACGGTGTAACCATAGTCAAGACGCGATCGGACGAAAGCCCCATAGAACTGCAGCAGACGCGCCCAATCTGCTCCCCAGGACCGATGGCTCAGACACTTCAAAATATTCAGTGCCTTCAGGGCCCGCACCTTGAGGTCTTTAAGGTGAGGCAACCACGGCAACTTGGAATCAAAAGTGAGGCCCAGGAACCGCACAGTGTCGCTAAAAGGAAGAATGGTGTCCCTCAGACGCAATTCAGGGGAGGTAAAAAGACGTCGAGAACGATTAAAATGAACACACACACATTTGTCTGCAGAAAAGGTAAAACCCGTCTTCGCAGTCCATGCCTCTAATCGCTGTATCGTATGCTGCAAATGCCGACTAGCAGTGACAAGATTGGAGGAAGAACAGAAAACAGCAAAATCGTCCACAAGCAAGGAGCATTGGACAGGACTCCGGATAGTGGACGTGATACTGTTAATGGCGACGGCAAAGAGGGTGACACTTAAAACGCTTCCCTGAGGAACACCATTCTCCTGCACATACAAATCAGATAGCACATTACCAACCCTATAACGAAAGAGGCGGTGGGAAAGAAAGGACCGAATGAAGATGGGGAGACGGCCACGAAAGCCCCACTCATGGAGTTGATTGAGGATATGGCGGCGCCAAGTAGTGTCATACACCTTATGAATGTCAAATAACACACCTAGACAATGCTGGTTACGTAGGAAGACCTGCTGGATTGCCGCCTCAAGCAGGGTCAAGTTGTCGATAGTGGAACGACATCGCCGAAAGCCACACTGAGAAGGGCTAAGGAGCTGCCTGGTCTCGAGCAGCCAAACCAGGCGACGGTTGACCAGGCGTTCCAACGTCTTCCCGACACAGCTCGTCAAAGCAATACTTCGATAACTGCTGGGATGCGTCCGGTCCTTCCCCGGTTTGAGGAGAGGAATCAAAACCGCCTCCCTCCACGTGTCAGGGTATGTGCCGGATAACCATATCATATTAAAACAACTCAGGAGAACTTTCTTGGATGGCAGCAACAAGTGCTGCAGCATGTTGTACCGGATTTGATCATGACCAGGCACAGTACCATGAGCCACAGACAGCGCCGAATCCAGTTCCCACATTGTGAAGGGGCAGTTGTAGGGTTCAGAATTTGGAGACCGGAAGTCCAAGTGACCCCTCTCGATGGCAGTTCGGTAGCGGCAGAAATCTGGATCACAGTTAATAGTGGCGGTAGATTCCGCAAAATCCATGGCCAGTGTCTGGGCAATGTCTCTCGGCGCCGTGAGGAGACATCCCCGATGCAGCAATGCCGTGACAGGTAGTTGGCTGCGTTTCCCAGAAATCCTCCTTATGCCTTCCCATACTTTCGTAGAATTAGTGTAGTGGGAGATGGAGTTCAAGAACAATTGCCATGATCGTCGTTTGCTCTCTTTAATCACTCGCCGCGCTTTGGCCCTTGCCACCCGAAAGGCCGCAAGATTGTCAGCGGAGGGACGGCACTTGAAGCAGCGCAGAGCTGCACGGTGGGCTCGGATGGCGGAGCGGCACTCAGTGGTCCACCAGGGCACAGGACGCCTCTTGGGATTACCGGATGACCGTGGAATGGACAATTCAGCAGCATGGGAGATCACGGCTGTAACATGGTCTACCCATTCGTGGACGCTGACACGGTGTTCCAAAACAGCCAGGTGGCTGAAAAGCGTCCAGTCAGCTCTGCAGAGGTGCCACCGAGGCGGCACTGATAATGCCACAGCCTCATCCAGGAGGCGAATCCAAAGGGGGAAATGGTCACTAGAATGGAGGTCAGCAACAACCTCCCACAGAGCAGAATCCGCGAGTGCTGGAGGGCAAAAGGAAAGGTCAATAGCCGATGACGACCCGGAAGCAGTACAGAAATGAGTGGGAGCACCAGAGTTGAGGATGCACAGTTCTTCAGACATCATGAGGTTTTCCAGAATGCGACCCCTGGGGCAAGTAGTCGAAGAGCCCCATAAGACATTATGAGCATTGAAGTCCCCCAGCAGAAGAAATGGGCGGGGGAGTTGGCTAATAAGGTCTGTGAGAGCCTCACATCCTGAGGTGGTAAGTAGACTGAACAGACTGTGAGCCTCCGACCCACAAGAAGGTCAACTGCAACTGCTTGCAAGTCTGTAACGAGAGGGAGCGCAGATGAGGGGTACATGTCACGGGCAAAAACCGCAACACCACCCTTTGCCCTTTGCCCCGTCAGATCATCTTTCCGATATACAGTATAGCCCCGTAAAGAAGGAGCATCAGTGGCCCGAAAATGTGTCTCTTGGAGTTATAAGCACAAAGGGCACTCTCGTACAAGGAGTGGTAATTCGGCCACATGCGTCCTGAACCCATTCAGGTTCCACTGTAATATGGGAGCCAGTGATTAGGGTGGCTGAACTTTCACCCTTCCTCTGTGCTTCGGAGGAGAGCCCGTACCCGCCGGAGATTTATCCCTGGGGCGAGAAGATCGCCCCCGGTCGACATCAATGTCCATCAGCTCCGATGACGACCCACGGGAGACGTCAGACAGTACGATGGCCTCGTCATCGGACCGACCCTGACTAGTCTCCTTAGGTGGCAAAACCTTCACCTTCGGCGTCTTTGTCTTGGAGGGCTTAGAATGCAGAGCCTTGTCAACAGGTGGAGCTTTACTCGCCTGGGCAGAAGGCGCCATAGGGGGAGTGGCAGGAAGTACCCCAATGTCAGCAACCACAGCCTTGTCCGACGTTGCAGGGAGAGCTGCAGGTTGCAAAACAACTGCAGCAGCACAAGTGCACTGGCAAACGCAGGTATTAGTGCTAACACTAGCAACCTCCATTTGTGTAGCAACAGTGGCCATTTGTACCGGTTTCTTCAGAGCAGAAGCGAAAGATGATGTAAACACAGGAGGTTGCAGGGCCTTAAAGAGCTTCTTGGCCTCACCATAGGGGATGCGCTTAGATGTTTTAATCTCCTGTATCTTCCGTTCTTCGAGATAGATGGGGCAGACCCGGCTCCAGACAGGGTGACTCCCAGAGCAATTCACGCACTTCACAGGCGATGAACAATCGGCTCCTTCATGGGCAGGTTGACCACATTTACCACAAGTGGCAATCCCATTGCACCCCAACGTAGTATGCCCAAAGTGCTCACATTTAAAACAGCGCATTGGGTTGGGAAAATATGGCCTTACTGGCAAACGTAAGAACCCCGCTTTATCATTCTCTGGGAGTCTCGGGCAACTGAAAGTGAGAATAAACGAATCGGATTGGACTAGGTCCCCATCGACTCGTTTCATAATATGCTGCACATCAACAATACCGTCATCAGCCCATTCAGATTTTAACTCATCAGTGGGGATATCTACCAAGTCCCTACATGTCACAACACCCTTACTATAGTTCAGAGTGGAGTGGAGCTCGGTCTCGATAGCGTACTCACGGAGACAGGTTGCTTTCCGAAGAGAAGTGACTTGACGGGAGCTAGATGTCTCAACTAACAGAGTCCCATTGCGCAGTCGCTTCACAGATTTAAGTGTTCCTGCAATTCCTCAAGACCCTTGTGGATGTAAAAGGGAGAAACCCTCTCAAAGCTACCCTCATTCCGTGTAATAATCAAAAACACATTCTGATTTTCAGCATGTGCTTTGTTACGACAGTCTGATAAATCTCGATCAACACCAGCCGCTGGAGGACTCGCAGCACGAAGGGTCCATTGCGGTCCCACGAGCAGCTAGGGAACTAAAGGTCCGCTCAGACAGAGCCCCGCGTGCCTGTGTAAGCCTTATACATTCGGGGTGCGGCAGGTGCCCCAGAGGTTGCCCGCTTGCGACTGTTCCACTCCAACAGCCATGCATCTCATAGGCGCGGAGCACACCGGAAGACTGAGGGGTTTTTATTGAGGTTGTCCTTCCTTGCAATCCAGGCGGTCAAGCCAAGATTACCATTCCCCGCAGCACACAAATTTCCACCGCCGCGCCATACAGTGGGCGCTGAAGCATGTCCGGAGGTTATGGGGACAGGAAACTGACGGCGCCGACCAGTCCCCAGCTCAGGACCCCGGGGTCGCCAAGCCTGTACTCAGCAAATGAATTCTGAGCCTCTGGGGCGAACAGCAAGAGAAGGGGCCCCCATCGTCAAAGGGGCAGGTGAGGTCCTCTGACGCTGAGAGCTGACTGACTGTGGTGCAGCTAAAGGAGCTGGAGCAGGAGTGACAGTGGAGGCATAACATGACATCATGCGCACGGGATGCAGCCATTCAAACTTCCGCTTAGCCTCAGTGTAAGTCAGTCGGTCCAGGGTCTTATATTCCATGATTTTGCGTTCTTTCTGTAAGATCCTGCACTCTGGCGAGCAAGGTGGATGAGGCTCTCCACAGTTGAAACAGATGGGAGGCGGAGCACATGGAGTATGGGGATGAGATGGGCGTCCGCAACTCGACATGTGAGGCTGGAAGTACAGCGGGAAGACATATGGCCGAACTGCCAGCACTTAAAGATTCCCATCGGGGGAGGGATATAGGGATTGACGTCACAATGGTAGACAATCACTTTGACCTACTCCGGTAATGTATCACCCTCAAAGGCCAAGATGAAGGCACCGGTAGCAACCTGATTGTCCCTCGGACCCTGATGAACGTGCCAGACGAAATGAACACCTCTACGCTCTAAATTGGCGCGCAGCTCGTCATCAGACAGCAATAGTAGGTTCCTATGGAAAATAACACCCTGGACCATATTTAAATTCTTATGTGGTGTGATGGTAACGTTAACATCCCCCAACTTGTCACAAGCAAGCAATCTGCGTGACTGGGCGGAGGATGCTGTTATTATCAAAACTGACCCAGCGCGCTTTTTAGACAAGCCCTCCACCTCCCCAAACTTGTCCTCCAAATGCTCTACAAAGAACTGAGGCTTCACGGATACAAAGGATTCCCCATCAGCTCTGGTACAAACGAGATACCTGGGCGAATATGTGTCTCTGTCATTCATTGCCTTTCGTTCCTCCCATGGTGTGGCCAGGGATGGGAACGATTTGGGGTCATAAACGCTTAGAGACTGCTGGTGGCTGGCCACCAGCAAGAGATGATGTACCACGCTTCATTGCGGGACATCCGCCCTGATGCCACCTACTCCGACCAAGGGCCCTCCCCATGGGCGCTACCCAGCCACAGCAAGAGCCACCAGGCCATATCCGGGAGTGCTGATGCCCCAGGGAGATGGGCATCTACTCCTTGGCATACATGGGGAGTAAACGGCGCTGGCATTCTTACCCCAAAACCCGCAGGGGCTGTATGAAACAACGATCAGACTACATGTTTTCTTGTGACAGACTTGGTTTGTTTGAAAAAAAAAAAAAAACATTGTATTACATAACTTTGAAACTCATTAATACAATATGGTCATGGACAAGTACTGCAGGCTGAAAACTACAGAAGTAAACACTGAAAAGTTTTTAAAAAGCAAGTATTATTACAGAGTGCAGTCAAGGAGCAAATACAGAAAATTTGTACTTAGTAATCTCCGTACACGTGTTGTCTGTTGATAGCTGTATGTGATCCTTCTATACAGAGTATTTCCGTGATGATGTTACAAACGTTCAGGGATGATGGAGAAGGGTAAATGTATCAATCTGAGCCGAAAGTGTCATGTGTAAATCGTTGTGATATCTCTGACAGTGAATCTCTTCTACTGCAAGCTCTTTGGTTTCCATACTTTGAGCGGCTGTAGCATGGTCCAAATCGAGAAAAAAATGTCCAGTAAACATGAGCTCTGAAGTGCACACCTTAAGAGCTATGATCACGTGTGCATCATCGAGTTTGTGAAACACATCTTTTCTACTGAACAGGTGCTCATAGCTGTTAAAGTAAACATTTTAGAGCCCATATATACTTGACAATTGTTTTCGTTTCGTCCATACTACTTCCCCCCAAGATATGGGAAGCAGATATATTGGTTATAACTTTTCACTTGGTCGTTGACAGACGAGGGTCCGTTACCCTCATATCGATACATCTACTCTTCTGTACCATCTTAGAAAGCCTCGATCTCTCCCCGTGCGTTTCGCAAATTTTTGGAGCCTCGAAGAAACACATATGTGGCTTTTATTTCCTTCAGACGAAGAGGGTCACGATTGGGACAATCATGTTTCCGTAGGCAATTGTCGACATTTTTCCACGAAGGCCCTGAGGGTCTGGTATGACAGTGGGATGAATGTATCAACAGTTGCAGTGATAACTTTGAAATAATAAACGGTTTATTTTCCTTCATCAGCCACGTTTTGATTAGACTACCCCCTATAAAATAACATGGAGAAAGGAAGGGCCTACAGAGGGTGTACGGAAATTCCCGTTACAAACTTCCAGGACTTGTAGAGGTGAGTGAGTACATAATATTTAGAACAGGAATCGTTCTACGACGGTTTCAGTTCAGACGTGTAACGCATCCACCTCTGCTGAGAACAAGATAAAACTCGCAGAGTTGCTTGTCCTGGCGTGCGATGTAGTACACTGGATGACGTGTATTACGTAAGGCGGCCACATGACGTCACCTACCGTCTGCCTTGCGAAGTTTAATTTATGAGTCTCCTGTAGAGACAGAGGAAGTTCTGCTGACACGAGTCCTGGCCGCTGCACTAGAAACTGAAGAGACGCCACGTGAGAGGGGAAGTGTGTACCAGAACACACTTCGCAGGTGCAGTGTGTGTAACGTGTAACAACATTCATGGTCTTTAAATCCAGGTGCTGTTGCAATGCATCAGTATTGTTCTGTAGGTGAGGTATGCTGGATTCTTTTTTGTGTTAGAATAATGTAAATACGTAATGTTTAAGTGTAAATACAAACAAATGTTCTTAACCATAAATGGATATTTCCTTGTGTTTATTTTCGAATTTTTACCTAATAACGGTACTGCGTTATGCCTAGTTCAATTGGTTGGATTGTTTTTGAAGGTGGGGGCGGGGGGAGACCAGACAGGGAGGTCATCGGTCTCATCGAATTAGAAAAGGAAGTCGGTCGCGGACTTTCGAAGGAACCATCCCGGCATTTGCCTGGAGCGATTTAGGGTAATCACGTAAAACCTAAATTAGGATAACCAGACACGGGATTGAACCGTCGTCCTGAATGTGAGTCCAGTGTGCTAACCACTGCGCCACCTCGCATGGTCCTAGTTCAGTTCTTTAAGCAGAAGTGGATAAGTTAAACATCTTAACTGAAACCGTCGCGGAATTAAAACGGTAGGTTTCCGGACAAGTATTCATACTCAAAATGTTATGTACTCACTTCCCTCTACAAGCACAAGTAGTTTGTAACGGAAATTTTGGACCACCCTGTAGATATAGGAAGAGGTTCTGGTGTTTTTTTTTTTGCAGGAATTTGGGGTAGCCTGTATCATTAACCAGTAGCAGAAAACAAAAAGTAAAACAGTACTCCAGTACAACTTGTGTGGCAGACTTGTATTGCAAAGATAAACAGAATCAGAAATAAAAATATAAATACTTTCTGTAAAGATAAGTTTCTTTTCCTGGCAGGTTTATATCACATACATATTGTAGTCACTGAAGTAAGCGTAGATAGTTACTGGAAGGCAACAAGTCACTAAATAGACACCTATGCATTTTTGTTTTTGGTAATCAGTCTTCTCCATGGTTTTATTGCAGTGAGCCAAAATTTCCTCTCTGGTGGCAAAAGTTTGTCTCTGAGACGTGCCTGCAATCAATGTCCTCAAATAATTGCTGCATACATTCCAATTTCTGTATTCCCATAGTGGACACTCTGTGTGGCTCCGTCAAGTAACATAAAAGTTATTCTTTCATTCTTAACACATGATCCATCATCCTATCTCTTAATTTTGTAAAGGTTCCCCACATTTGCCTCTCCTTGGAGATTCTGTGCAGAGCCTTCTGTTACCTTAACTTACCAGTGTACCGAATTTTGAACATTCTTTTGTAGCACCACATCTCGGATGCATTGATTGTTTCTTTCGGTTTCCATCACATAACTCCATTAAGTGTGTGACCCAAACGTACATTCTCATAAATTTCTTCCTCACATTAAGGCCACCTTTGCAATGTTTGATACCAGTAGACTTCATTATGCAAGCAATGCATGCCTTCTTTTCTCCCTCATTATTCTCATTCCTTTTTCTCATGTCCAGAAATATGCACATCCTGACAGAAATTAATAGTACAGATAATTAGATCAAAACTATATGGGATATTGTGAAACGGGAGACAAGGAACAAGTCAGTGTACAAGACACCATAAAAATTATACTACAAGACATCGCTTTCTACATGTAGCAACTAAAATAGGGGTAAATGTTTCATTGGAAGAAGCTAGAGAATGTATTAAAAATGCCATTCCTCAAAACTATAAGCAACTAGAAATAACATCAACATCCTTCACGGAAAAGAACAGAACACAAAAAACCCCAAGAAAATGTAAATCTCATATGGTGTCGATAAAATTTTTAACGAAAAATGGTTCAACTGGATAAGTAATGTCCTTGGTGAAGCATGTAATCTAACACTGATGCAGGAAATTTTGCAGAAAGATTAAAATATGCAAATGCTGAACCTCTTAACAACAGGCCTTAAATAATAACTGGACAATTTCCTTACTGATGTCTATTCGAAAAATATTTGAAGAATTAGTGTACTCAAGTGTGTGTGTGTGTTGGGGTTTATGGGCGCTCAACATCGAGGTCATCAGCGCCCTGACACACATTAAAAGGAACGAATGTGGAGAGACCTAATAAAACTGAAAAACACATTCAAAGAAAGCAGGATAAGAGAGAAATTACTACATAAGAAAGTAAAAGCTAAGGGAAGGGAAAACATAGCAACAAGAATGACACAGGAAAGTGTCATTGGCTGGCCACTTACATAAAAGATGGGCGAGCTTGTCACACAGTGAGCAAATTAATATCCTCTTCCTAAAATCTTTGTAAAAACATTTGACAAGGCACAGAACTTTAAAACTTTAACCACATTCGTCCGAGTGTTGTCTAAAAGAGTTGGCAGGTCCGCCGGCAAATCAGCCGAGGCCCGCTGGTCAGAAAATAAAACACAATCCAGTAAAATGTGGCTCACAGTGACCTGGACGCCGCAAGCACCACACAATGGAGGGTCTTCTCGCCGGAGCAGGAAGCCATGCGTCAAAGGGCTGTGGCCTATTCGAAGCCGAGTGAGGAGAACCTCGTCCCGTCGACGGGGCTGAAAGGAAGTACACCACACACGCGTTGTGGGCTTGACTAGACGGAGCTTATTGTCAGTCACTTCCAGCCACTCATCCTCCCACCGACACATGACTCGGGAGCTCAACAGCGAGGTGAGTGCGTGCAACGGGATAGCACACTGAGATACGTGTGGATCAAGACACGCCTCCTTGGCTGCGAGATCTGCCCTTTCATTCCCAGCAATGCCGACATGCCCCGGAACCCAGCAGAAAGCTACAACCTTCCCCAGTCGCTGTAGCCGGAGGAGAGCATCCTGGATGGTCTGGACTGCTTTATCCGCCGGATACAAATGGTGCAATGATTGAAGGGCACTGAGTGAATCGGAACAGACAAGAAATTTAAGCGAGGAAGAAAGTCTCATCGGCTCCAGTGCCCGCAAGATCGCAGACAATTCTGCATCAAAGACAGTAAAAGTCGGAGGCAGGCGGACCTTGAGGACACGATCCGGAAAAACAACTGAGCAACCCACGGAATCCCCTTGTTTCGACCCATCCGTAAAAACAGCTACATAGTCGTGGTGCTCAGATAAAATAGCAGAAAATGCTGCAGTAAAAACGGTGGCAGGAGTGCAATCTCTCTTGTACTGCAATAAATCTAAAATCACACGCGGCCTCTTCAGTAACCAGGGTGGCAGGCGGTTAAAACCCAGGATTTGGGGTTGGACAGACTCCACACCGAGGGACTCAAGCACACGGTGCACTCTGATCCCAAACGGCAACGTAGCCCGGGGGCGGCGGGAAAAAAGGCGATCCAGAGGTGGAAGGGCAACAAGATGGTGAGCAGACGAGCTGGGAGCTGCAAGAAACTTACAGGCCTAGCGCACCAGCAGGAGCTGCCGCCGGATGGTAAGTGGCGGTTCGCCAGCCTCAGCACAGAGGCTGGGTACGGGACTGGTCCGAGAAGCACCCGTAGCCAGTCGAATCCCAGCATGGTGAACAGCGTCAAGGATCCGCAAATAAGACGGCCTCGCTGACCCATATACTGTGCAGCCATAGTCCAGCCGTGAGCGCACGAAAGCTCGATAAAACTGAAGGAGACGCGCCCTGTCCGCTCCCCAAGACCTGTGGCTGAGGCACTTGAGGATGTTCAGTGCCTTCAGCGTTCTGACTTTCAAGTCACGTAGGTGTGGCAACCATGACAACCTGGAGTCAAAAATGAAGCCCAGAAACCGCACTGTGTCTCCAAACTGTAGGACAGTATCCCCCATATGCAAGGCAGGCAACGTAAAAAGACGACGAGAACGATTAAAATGAACACAAACACACTTATCGGCAGAAAACCTAAAACCCGTCTTTGCAGCCCACTCCTCTAACCGCCGCACCGTTAGTTGCAATTGACGGCTCGCGGATGCAACACCAGAGGAGGAACAGAAAACAGCAAAGTCGTCCACAAACAAGGAGCACTGTACTGGACTCCTCACTGTAGACGTTATACTGTTGATTGCTATGGCAAAGAGGGTAACGCTTAAAACACTGCCCTGGGGGACACCGTTCTCTTGCTCAAAGCGATCAGACAGTGTGTTACCAACGCGGGTCCGAAAAAACCGCTGAGACAGGAAAGACCGAATGAAAATAGGGAGGCGGCCACGAAAGCCCCATTGATGCAGTTGTGCAAGAATACAGTGTCTCCAAGTAGTATCATATGCCTTACTGATATCAAAGAAGATACCGATACAGTGATGCTGACGGAGGAAAGCCTGCTGAATAGCCGCCTCGAGGAGGGTCAGGTTGTCGACTGTGGATCGAAATTTTCGGAATCCACACTGAAAGCGGCTAAGGAGCTGTCTGGTCTCTAGCAGCCAGACCAGACGACGGTTAACCATGCGTTCCAGAGTCTTTCCGACACAGCTTGTCAAGGCGATACTACGATAACTACTGGGACATGTGCGGTCCTTTCCTGGTTTGAGGAGAGGGATGAGGATTGCCTCCCTCCACGAGGTTGGGAACACTCCTGTGTGCCATATGAGATTAAAACATTCAAGGAGGATTTCCTTTGACGCCGCTGGCAGATGTCTAAGCATGGAGTACCGGATTCGGTCGCAACCTGGTGCAGTGTCAGAAGTCTCAGTAAGAGCCGACTCAAGTTCCCACATGGAGAAAGGGGAGTTGTAGGCCTCAGAACCGTTCGACCGAAAGTTCAAATTCGCTCTTTCGACAGTCGCACGGTAGCGACGAAACGCTGGATCCTGGGTTGCAGTGGCAGTACTTTGTGCAAAATGCTCTGCCAGCGACTGAGCTATGGCGCTGGGTGTCGTTTGGAGGCATCCCTGGTTCAGGACTGCAGCTATTGGTAAACGGCTGCGTTTACCGGAAATCCTCCGGATGGCTTCCCATACCTTTGTGGAACAAGTGGAACGGTTGATGGAGTCCAGAAACTCCTGCCATGACCTTTTCTTGCTCTCTTTAATGACACGGCGTGCCCTGGCTCTCGCGATACGAAAGGCGGTAAGATTGACCGCTGTTGGGCGGCATTTAAATCGGCGAAGAGCCGCACGCCTGTCACGGATGGCTGAACGGCACTCTTCTGTCCACCAAGGCACAAGGCGCCGCTTACGAGTGCCAGAAGACTGTGGTATGGACAGGTCAGCAGCATGGTGGATCACAAGCGTGATGTGATCCACCCATTCCTGTACGCTGTTGTGGCGGTCAAAGACAGCCAACCGAGTGAACAGTGGCCAGTTAGCCCTGCCAATCATCCACGATGGTGGCCGCTGCTCCAGCAATACACCATCCAGGAGATGAATGCGGATAGGGAAGTGATCGCTGGAATGTAGATCGTCAATGACCTCCCAGTGAACGGAGTCAGTGAGGGTTGGAGAGCAGAAAGATAGGTCAATGGCTGAGAATGACCCTGTAGCACTAGAGAAATGAGTCGGAGTACCTGTGTTGAGGATGCACAACACTTGAGATGTTAGGAGGCTCTCCAAAATTCGACCTCGAGCGCAAATAGAAGCGGAGCCCCACAGAACATGATGGGCATTGAAGTCTCCCAGGAGGAGAAACGGGCGGGGGAGTTGGTCGATAAGGTTTGTGAGAGCCTCTAAGTTCACTGCATCCAGAGGGGGTAAATAAAGGGAGCAAACGGTAAGCCTCCGACCGGAATAAAGTGCAACTGCAACTGCTTGCAGGTCAGTATCCAGGGGGAGAGCAGAGGAGTGGTGGTCATTATCGACAAACACGGCGACTCCGCCTTTGGCCCTGTCTCCAGTCAGGTCATCTTTGCGATACAACCTATAGCCCCTGAGTACAGGAGCATCAGATTGTTTTAGATGTGTTTCCTGTAGACACAAGCACAGGGGGCGTTGCCGTGCTAGGAGGTGCAGTTCCTCCACATGTGCCCGGAATCCATTCATGTTCCACTGAATAATGGGAGCCATCTATCGGGGCGGGAGGACCTTCAGTCGCACTTTCTGTCGGGGAGGAGAACCCACAACAGGTGGAGGCTCAGTTTTGGGGCGAGACGATTGCCCCAGTCTGGCATCTACCTCCATCGCCTCAGAAGAGGAGTCGAGAGAGACGTCAGAGAGAACGACATCCACATCAGCAGACTGTACAACTTCAGTCTCCTTTAGCGGGCGAGTCTTCACCTTTGGCTTGTGCTTCGATTTTCTGGCCTGAGGTGGCTTTGGAGCCAAAACCTCAGAAGCAGTAGGGGGTGTAGAAGCGCTAGGCATGGCACAAGATTGGACCTGGGAAGGGGCAGGAAGTTCCATGACGTCAGCTACCACGGCCTGGTCAGAAGGCCGGGGAGGAGCAGCAGGCTTCACAGGAACAGCAGCAGCACATGTACATTGACAAACACAGGTGCTAGTGCTGACAGTAGCAACCTCCGTTTGTGTAGCGGCATCAGATTTCAAGACTGGCTGTTTCAGAACGGAAGAAAAGGAAGCAGCGAACGTGGGCGGCTGCAGGGACTGGTAAATTTTCTTTGCCTCACCGTACGGGATGCGTTTGGTGGTTTTAAGTTCCTGGATCTTCCGTTCCTCAAGGAAAACTCTATATTCCCTACTCCACACAGGGTGATCCCCAGAGCAGTTGACACACTTGGGAGGAGAGGAGCAATCAACTCCCTCATGAGCGGCTTTACCACATTTCCCGCAAGTGGCTTCCCCTTTACAGCCGAGAGTAGTGTGGCCAAAGTGTTGGCATTTAAAACACCGCATGGGATTGGGGTAATAAGGCCGTACACTGAGACGTAGGAAACCGGCCTTCACATGCTCTGGCAATTTGGTGCTGTTAAACGTAAGAATAAATGAGTCAGTTTTTATGAGAGCACCATCCACCCGTTTCATAATGTGTTGCACGTCGACAATTCCTTCCCGGGACCATTCAGACTTCAGTTCGTCTTGGGGGATGTCGACAAGATCTCTGCAAGTCACAACACCCTTGCTGTAGTTCAAGGTGTTGTGAAATTCAGTCTCAATCGCAAACTCCCCAAGAAATTGTGCCTTCTGAAGGTTCTGGACTTGCTGGAAGCTAGATGTTTCAACCAGCAAGGTGCCATTGCGCAAGCGCTTTACAGACTTTAACGTGCCAGCAATACCCTCTAAGCCCTTCTGTATATAAAATGGCGAAACTTTTTCAAAACTCCCATCTTTTCTTTTAATTATGAGAAACACATTCTGAGAAGCAGAATGCGTTCTGTTACTAGTACCTGAATTAGGAGGACTGGCTACACGAGCCCTCTTGTTAGATTGGGTGTTAGAACCTACCAGCGGCCCACCCTTTCCGCTGGGAGGAAAAGAAAAGTTCGAGGGTTCCATCTCGATCCCACGAGCAGCTAGGGAACTAAAGGTCCGCTCAGACAGAGCCCCGCATGCCTGAGTAAGCCCTATACAACTGGGGTGTGGCAGGTGCCCCAGAGGTTGCCCGCTTGCGACTGTTCCACCTCAACAGCCATGCATCTCATAGGCGCGGAGCACACCGGAAGATTGAGGGGTTTTTTATAGAGGTTTGTTCCATCCTCGCGATCCGGGCGGTCAAGCCAAGATCCCCATTCCCTGAAACACACAACATTCCACCGCCGCGCCGCACGGTGGTCGCTGAAGTGTACTCAGAGCTTACGGTGACGGGGGACAGGGGGCGCTTACCAGTCCCCAGCTCAGGAACCCCGGGGTCGCCAAGCCCGTACCCAGCAAATGAATGCTGAGCCCCTGGGGGCAGTGTACTCAAGACATTCTTCTCATTAAACTAGTAGCAGTACATTACAGTTTGGATTCAAGTAGGGAACACGGTTTATAAACTCATTCAGAAAATATTAAAGGCCTTAAATAGTAAAGTAACCTCAGTCGGTATCTTCAGTGAACTTCCAAATGTGTTTAATTGTGTACATTAGTTGAATTTTACGGAAGTAATGGTTTTACCAATAACTGTTTTGAATCATACTTAACAAACAGAAAACAAAAATTCTTGGAAGGAGAGAAAATCTAATCTACTGGAGAGAGATCACGAAATGAGTCCCCTTATCTTCAGTTTTGGGTGATTCCTACATCTTATATATGTGAATCACCTTCCACTTGACAGTCATCAAACAGAATTGGTACTTCTTAAGACATTACCAGTGTTATAACAAATTTTATTACGGAGAAAGCAAAAGAAGAGATTGTTAATGATATTTTTGAATAAATTATTAACTGATTTTCAGAAAATTATCTTGTAACACCGAAAATGCAGATAAAATACCTTGTGCGTGATCCAAATTTTTCGCCGTTTAATATACAATGATAACTTGTACTGTACTTTTGATTCTGTAGGCTTTATTATAGAAATTGTATTTAACATGTAATCGATATAATAGAGTATTTATTTCGGACTGTATATAATTGTCATTGCAATGAAAATATTGTAAATTGCTGTGTAGTAGATAATGGAACTTTATTTAGTGTATCGATAGCAACGAAGAAATGGCAGTACCTTTGCCATTGCTTATCTTTACATATGGAGAGTCTCTGTCCCGTTGCGAGCAGAGAGGAAGGAGAGCAGCTAGAGTCATGGAAGAGTGTGGAGGAGTTTGTTGGATGTTTTCGCTCCAGTCTAGGATCATTCTTTGCCGTTACCTTTCTTAAGATTCTAGAAATTCTTTGCTGTAGCAGGCTGGTTCAGTTTGCTTGTCCCCCTCCTATTTAAGCAGTGTTTTCTTTGTATTATCGATATTTTTTGTATTAAATATTACGTGGTACTCTTTTCCCCCCTGTGTGGTAAGTGAGTAATCTCAGTATATTCTTCCCATTTGAAAATTATCATTAGTATTTAGCTTATGTTTATAATAGATTCTTCCTTTAATGGGTCAGTTGTACACTTTCCTCCAACTAGTCAGTGTCATTTTCTTTCGGTAACGACTGTCTTACCCAGTATATATTTTCATTACACATATCCAATCATGGGCAGTTACATCGCAGCCCAGTAGGCCAATTCGGAAGGGTGTGCTACCCATAGCTATGCTAGTGACAGGACCATATCAATTTGGTTATGTTCTTGGCACGAATTTTGCACTGAGCAGATTAGTAGCGAATTAAATCCTTCCGTTACGAATAAAGTTGCTCATGCACAGCAGTAATAAATACTGGAAGTAAGTCACAAAATATCTAAATTGCACTAATCAGTAAAACAGGCAACATGATGGACACTAATGAAACTAATAATTGGGTTGTAATACTGGGAAACAATCGGTAGAGTAAAGGGGAACACTGGCAGCAGAACCCATTGACTAGAAACCGGTGACTAGCATGACAAACGTTACTGCTGAAAGACCTGAACAGAGGAAAATGGAATTCCTGACCTTGACAGATGCTACAAAAGTCGGAATAAATATCAAAACTGAATCCAATGATGGTGAATACGACAAAATCATTAAGAAACAACCAGAGTTGGAAAAAATAGCTGGAAATATAAACCATTTGTTGAACATAATGATCAGTACAATTAAAGCTCTGTCCAAATCAATTACTGCTAAAATTGTTGCTCAGTCCGAATCAATGAAACCTCAATCAGAATCAATAAAACTCAATCCGAATTAAGTAATGTGCAATCCAAAGCAATCAAGATTGTGAACAGTAGAATTGGAGTTGTTAACAGGAAAGTAGGTGAAATCAAGAAAGATATAATTATCATGAATAACGAAATCAGTAACCTGTAGCAGGATATGACAGAGGTACAGTTAAAAATAGGAAGCATAAATAGGCATTTCGAGATGGAGGTACTGAGAACTGAACGGAAACTGAAACACACTGTTGATCCAGTTATTCAAAATAAAGTAACTGAAAAGGTAGAATTAGCGCGAAAAGACGATAGGGAAGAGGCTACGAATTTGCTAACTTTTCGTATCAGACATGTACACTACAGCGAAGTAACAGCTGAAGTGTGATGGGAAGAAAAGGGAAGTGGAAATGTTTTCGACGACCACTTGGCAAGTAGTTACAAAAGTAGTCGAACAAGAAAATCAGCACTATGTGTCATGCCATGCACATAACACATATCTTAGAGAAGGGGAGCATTATATCCCATCAAAAAACAGGATGGATTGCACGCTGCCGACTTCATTGAAAATTGTAAAAGGTATTTCCTGAATCGTGGATGGATAAGAAAAAATTTAACAGTGTAACCGACGTGCTAGCGGGCAAGGCTAAGCGATGGTGCTGAAAACTTGAAACTGGAAACTTGTGCTTTCAAGAATTTCAGAATGCGTTCTTGGAAGTATGTTGGTCAGGGCAGATGCAGGAGAGTGAATGGTGCGATTTCGTAGTGTCAAACCTCTACGACATGAACTCTCGCGGCTCGATGAAAAAATTTTGTTAAAACTGCATCCTCAAATTAGCATATTTGCGTAATCGACGAACTGAATCGGAGATTTTCTGGGAATTGTGAAAGAAGCTTACAGATGACTCGAAGAGGTGAATAGGGAGTAGTTACAGAACAATTACTGCATTCTTAAGAAAGGGGGAAGATGAGGCAAAGTGGCTGAATAACAGCGGAAATTTTAAGAGTTTTGTTAATAGCAACAATTACCACAACAGCAAAAACTGTAATAACAGTAACCATGGCAATAATGGTAACCACTACCACGGAACGAATAACTCACACCACTATAACGAAAACAGTCATAGTGGGAACAACAATAGTACAAGTGATAGAGGCCAGTATCATGTTAAATTGGTACGTGGTTCTCAGCAGATTGGTTGCAGGCAGGAGCAACATCAGCAATTGCGACATTGAATATATTGCTTCGCCCTACTTATACCTAACGAGGAGATCACGAATGTAAAATTAGAGAGATTCGAGAGTGCACGGAGGCTTTCCGGCAGTCTTTCTTCCCGCGAACAGTACGCGACTGGAACAGGAAAGGGAGGTAATCACAGTGGCACGTTAAGTGCCCTCCGCCACGCACCGTCTGGTGGCTTACGGAGTATAAATGTAGATGTAGATGAGGAAGAGGCGGACGCTGTTAAAACCACTCCGCTGCAAAAGACTCCAGTACAGTGTGATTCACAAGCGGAATTAAAGTAAACGATATTGGATATAACTTCCACTATCGTGCAGGGCAACGCGGAACGCGAGGAGGTGTGGCTAGGTCAGATCGGTCGGATATGCGACGACCTGAAGAACTACCGAGAATTATATGGGAGGTGTGCTAATGGGAGAGCAAACAAAATTTCTCCCTCCTTAACCCGCATGAAATTAGCGGTTACGAAGGAACTGAAAGCTCTGTACCAAAGAAGCAAGCTTGCCCAAATGTTGTAATAACTGAAGTAGCCAACCCCAACGACGCTGGTCCTAAAGAAAACACAGGCGGAATGTCTGAAGAGGGCAAGACGAGTTTGCCGATGATGACCGGACATGGCCAATTGACCGCCACGCAGGTTACGACATCTACGTCGTTAAGGCTGACGTCATACAGTCAATAGAAAGCAGTATGGGTTGTATGAGCGCGGTAGAAGAATTAGAAGCAGAAACAGAACACATTTCTCCAAGTAATTTCGAAGATGATAACCATCTTTCTGAAGAAAATTTACCTGACTTGACAGTTAGCGAATTGTTGGTAACACATGGGTCGTTAATCAAAGAAACTGATAAAATGGTTTCAGTGTTGGGGTCAAAACAGCTTCAACAATCGCAGGACAAGAGGATAGAAATAATGAATGTCCAAGAACAGAAAAGTGAAAAAGCACCAGATAAACCACTATTGGTATCGCAGCCCGACGTGTTTTTATAGAACGACCTTGACGTGTACAAGGACTCGTTATTGGTTAGTTGGTTGGTTTAAGGATTAAAGGGACCAAACTGCAGAGGTCATCGGTCCCTTTTTTCAAAAATACTAAAAGTATCCACAGAGAATAAAAAAATGTTCAACAAAATAGAAGACAGACGACACATAACAAAAGAAACATACACAAGGAATAGACAAAACGAAATAAAATCACACGGAGTGTGACGGTGGTTGGCCGACCATAGGAACAAAAAAAAGGAAAAGACAACCACCGAAAACACATTAAAAACTTAGTTTAAAACCGTAGGCCAAAGGCCAGAATCAACACAAAACAATAAAAAAAACAGAAACACTCAAATTAAATAATAAAAACCCCCTGCCCGAATAAAACGTAAAACTAGGTCAGCCACAGCAGAGTCATCGGTTAAAAGGGCAGGGATCGAGTCAGGCAGTGCGAGCGACTGCCTGAGCACAGATAAAAGTGGACAGTCCAACAAAATGTGGACAACTGTCAATGCCGAGCCGCAGCGACAAAGAGGAGGGACCTCACGGCGCAATAAGTGGCTGTGGGTCATTCGCGTGTGCCCAATACGCAGGCAGCAGAGGATGACAGACCCCTTGCGAGAGACTCGCAAGGAGGAGTTCCACACAGTCGTCGTCTCCTTGACGGCACGGAGTTTGTTAGGGGTGGCCAGACCGCGCGATTCAGCGTCCCAAAGCGAGATAACTTTGCGGCGGAAGACTGTCCTCAAATCAGTCTCTGGAAGGCCAATGTCTAGTGAGGGTTCACTGGTGGCCTGTTTGGCCAGGCGGTCAACATTTTCATTGCCTGGGATACCGACATGCCCGGGCCTCCACACAAGGACCACAGAGCGGCCGCAACGCGCAAGATTATGCAGGGACTCATGGATAGCCATCACCAGATGAGAACGAGGGAAACACTGGTCGAGAGCTCATAAACCGCTCAGGGAATCGCTACAGATAATGAAGGACTCACCTGAGCAGGAGCGGATATACTCTAGGGCTCGAAAGGTGGCGACCAGCTCAGCAGTGTAAACGCTGCAAAAAAATGGTTCAATTGGCACTGAGCACTATGGGTCATTAGTCCCCTACAACTTAGAACTAGTTAAACCTAACTAACCTAAGGACATCACAAACATCCATGCCCGAGGCAGGATTCGAACCTGCGACCGTAGCGGTCTTGCGGTTCCAGACTGCAGCGCCTTTAACCGCACGGCCACTTCGGCCGGCTAAACGCTGCAGCCAGCCGGCCCTGTGCTAAGTCGAGCCGAAGGCCAATGCGAGCAACTCACCATGGGGGTGTACGCAAAGTGGCCCGAAAAGGTGGTGGAAAAGTGAAAACATGAAGCCAAGAGAGAAGCTCTTTGATGCGGACCGCGATCGTACAACCTGACCGGGGTCGACGTTCAGTCAGATGGACGACCGATTGCGGGAACATGAGGCGATAGTTTGGATGCCCGGGCAAGCTGAAAACATGGGCAGCATAAGAAGCCAGCAAACGTTGGCGGCGTTATCGCAGTGGAGGGACACCCGCCTCCACAAGTACGCTGTCCATTGGGCTGGTCTGGAAAGCACCAGTGGCAAGGCGGATCACGCTATAGAGGATTGGGTCCAGCACCTGCAACACAGATGGGGATGCTGAGCCAAAAGACAGGCTCCCATAATCCAGACGGGACTGGATTAACGCCTGGTAGAGCCATAACAGGGTAGATCGGTCTGCGCCCCAGCGGGTGGGGCTCAAGCATCTGCGGAATATGAGGCAGCCAAGTTGGTTGGTTTGAGAATTAAAGGGACCAAACTGCATAGGTCATCGGTCCCTTGTTTCATAAACACACAGAGCACAGTGAAACCATCCATTAGTCATTCGAAGCACAAGGTAAAAATTCCAGGGGAAGAAAATCCCAAAGGTCAATAAGAAAGAAACATGGAAAACGGAGCACAGCAATAAAAACAACAAAGAGAAGAAAGGCAGAAAAAATTAAAACTGTACAGCAGAGGATCGTGGCTGGCTGATCACGAAAATAATAGGATGAGCCAGCCACTCTGCAACACGTTAAAACCTCTAGCCTAAAAGAATAGGAGGGAGTCGAATTAAAGCACAAAACTAAGTAAAAGATACAGCTCAAAAGAGGGTGATGTAATAAAATTAAACGGACCTATAAAAGCCGGTTGCGCGAATAAAACTTAAAACCCGATCTGGCATAGAGAAATTGTCACCTAAAAGAGATGATAAATCACTCTGGAGATTAAAAGCACGCCTGAGAGCAGTTAAAAGAGGACATTCCACCAACAGATGGCCACCGTCATGGTTGCAGCACAGCGACAATGATGGGGGTCCTCTTGACGCAGCAGATGACCATGCGTCAGATAAGCGTGATCAATGCGGAGCCTACAGAGAATTACAGAATCCCTGCGAGAGGCCCGCATGGAGGAACCCCACACGGTCGTGGTCTCCTTTACTTGCCGCAGCTTGTTGGGTACATACAGAGTGCGCCATTCGTCTGCCCATATCCCAAAGACCCGACGGCGTAACACCGATCGCAGATCAGTGGCTGGTTGGTTTGAGGATTAAAGGGACCAAACTGCAGAGGTCATCGGTCCCTTGTTTCATAAACATACAGAGCACAGGGATACCATCCATTAGTCATTCGAAGCACAAGATAAAAATTCCAGGGGAGAAAATCCGAAAGGTCAATAAGAAAGAAACATGGAAAAAGGAGCACAGCAACAAAATCAACATAGAGAAGAAAGGCAGAAGGAATTAAAACTGCACAGCAGAGGACTGTGGCTGGCTGATCACGAAAATAATTGGATGAGCCAGCCACTCTGCAACACGTTAAAACCTCCAGCCTAAAAGATTAGGGTGGAGTCGAATTACAACACAAAACAAAGTAAAAGATACAGCACAAAAGAGGGTGACGCAATAAAATTAGAGGGACCTATAAAAGCCACTTGCTCGAATAAAACTTAAAACACGATCTGCCATAGAGACGTCGTCACCCAAAAGAGATGATAAATCACTTAGGAGATTAAAAGTTCGCCTGAGGGCCGTTAAAAGAGGACAGTCCAACAACAGATGGGCCACCGTCATGGTTGCGCCACAGCGACAATGAGGGGCGTCCTCTCGACGCAGCAGATGACCATGCGTCAGATAAGAGTGACCAATGCGGAGCCCACAGAGAATAACAGAATCCCTGCGAGAGGCCCGCATGGAGGAACCCCACACGGTCGTTGTCTCCTTTACTTGCCGCAGCTTGTTGGGTACAGACAGAGTTCGCCATTCGTCTGCCCACATCCCAAAGACCCGACGGCGTAACACCGATCGGAAATCAGTTGCCGGGAGGCCAATCTCCAATGGCAGTTTGCGGGTGGCTTCTTTAGCTAACTTGTCGGCGTGTTCGTTTCCCGCTATCCCAACGTTTCCCGGGGTCTATATGAACACCACCGAACGACCACGCTGTTCAAGAGCGTGAATGGACCCCTGGATAGCACCAACAATGGGATGGCGTGGGTTGCACTGGTCAAGAGCCTACAGACTACTGAGCGAGTCACTGCAAATGACAAAGGACTCTCCAGTGCGGGTACGAATATGCTCAAGGGCACAAAAAATGGCTGTCAGTTCTGCGGTGTAAACACTGCAGCCTGCCGGCCAGGAGCGCTGGTCGACATAGTCCGCATGAGCTTAAGCGTACCCCACACGGTCATCAACCATCGAGCCATCTGTTTAGATAGCCTCCGAGTCGCGGGATGCGTCGAGGAGAGCAAGATATTGGCAGCGCAAGACTGCAGGAGGAACTGAATCTTTTGCCATTGTGAGATGTCCAGCCGAAGCTGCAGCCGATGAATACACCAAGGTGGTGTATGTTGGTGGACCTGAAAAGCAGATGGAAGAGGCAAAGACTCGAGGTCACTAAGGAGTGACCGAACACGGATCCCAATGGTATGGCCCGATCGAGGCCGCCGGTGTGGGGTATGGACTGCCGCATTGGCGAAAAGGAGACTGGAGTTAGGGTCACGAGGTGAACAACGAACATGGGCAGCATAGTCGGCTAAGAGTTGTAGACGCAAAATGTGGAGCGGAGCCCCAGCCTCAGCAAGTAGGCTATTAACAGGACTGGTGCGGAATGCTCCTGTCCCCTGTCGAACCCCACAGTGGTGAACGGGGTCCAGCAGTTGCAACGCTGAGGGTGATGCTGAGCCATACGCCACACTCCCATAATCCAGTCAGGACAGCACAAGGGCTTTGTAGAGCTGCAGCAGCGTTTTACGATCTGCACCCCAAGTTGTGTTGCTGAGGCAGTAGAGGGCATTCAGACGCTGCCAGCACTGACGCTTGAGCTGACGGATATGTGGAAGCCAAGTAAGCCGGGCATCGAACAGCAATCCCAGAAAACGGTAAGTGTCAACAACCCTGAGCATAACATACTGAAGATAGAGCTCAGGGTGGGGATGGACAGTTCGACGCCGACAAAAGTGCATAACACAAGTCTTCGCAGGAGAAAACTGAAACCCATGGGCCAGGCCCACACCTGCGCCTTGCGTATGGCTCCCTGCAACCGACGTTCTGCAACACCAATGGTGGAGGAGCTGAAAAAGCTGCAGAAATCTTCAGCATTTAACGTGGGTGAGACAGACGACCCTACTGCTGCTGCAAGGCCATTAATGGCCACAAGGAAAAGGGGCACGCTCAATACAGAGCCCTGTGGAACGCCGTTCTCCTGGATATGAAGTGAACTATGGGATGTGCCAATTAAAACGCGGAATGTCCGAACAGATAAAAAATTCTGAAGAAAAATGGGGAGAGAGCCCCGGAGACCCCACCTGTGTAACGTGGCGAGAATATGGTGCCGCCACGTCTTGTCATATGCTCTGGAGAGGTCGAAAAAGACGGAGACGAGGTGTTGGCGCCTGGAAAAAGCAGTGCGTATTGCAGACTCAATGAAGACAAAAGTGTCGGCGGTGGAACGGTCCTGACGGAAGCCGCTCTGGCACTGAGCCAGAAGACCCCGAGACTCGAGCAGCCAACACAGCCGTCGACTCACCATACGTTCCAGTAGCTTGCACAGAGTATTTGTCAATCTGATGGGCCGATAGCTATCCACATACAGTGGGTCCTTACCAGGCTTCAGCACCGGAATGATGGCACTTTCTCGCCACTGCGACGGGAAGACACCATCGCCCCATATGCGGTTGAAGATGGCAAGAACACATCGCCGACAGTCAGGGGACAGGTGTTTGAGCATCTGATTGTGGACGCCATCTGGGCCAGAGGCTGTATCGGGGCACTGTGCCAGGGCGCTTTGGAGTTCCCACAAACTAAGTGGGGCGTTATACGTCTCAGGGTGGCGAGTAGCAAAAGAAAGCCATTGCCTTCCTCCCGCCGTTTGAGCGAACGAAACGCCGCCGGGTAATTCCCCGACGCAAAGGCTCGAACATAGTGCTGTGCGAAATGCTCGGCGACTGCATCGGCATTGGTGGATACTGCCCCGTTGATGGTAAGCCCTGGGGCACTTGTAGAGTGCTGCAATCCAAAGAGGTGCCGAATCTTCATCCACACCTGGGAGGGTGAAGTATGGGAACCAATGGTGGAAACGTACCTCTCCCAGCACTCCTGTTTCCGCCTCTGGATGAGCCGCCGTGCCTGAGCACGGAGACCTTTGAAGAAAATGATGTTCTCCAAAGACGGATGCCGCTTATGTCGCTGAAGAGCCCGCCGACGTTCTTTAATGGCTTCAGCGAACTCCGGAGACCACCAAGGCACTGACTTTCGCCGGCGACACCCTAAAGAACGAGGAATGGTACGGTCCACAGCGGAAACAATCGCTGCAGTCAGTGTCTCAACCGCCACATCGATGGTACTGTGGGGGAGAGTTTCAACAGTGGCATCGGAGGAGAACGTTTCCCAGTTTGCCTTGCAAAATGCCCATCTAGGCAGGCGTGCATGGGTTTGACGCTGGGGTAGTGAAAGGAAGATGGGAAAATGGTCACTACCACACAAGTCGTCATGGACTCTCCAGTGGACCGATGGTACAAGCCCTGGGCTGCACAACGAAAGATCTATGGCCGAGAACGTGCGATGCGCCACACTGACATGCGTAGCAGCGCCAGTGTTTAAGAGGCAGAGGTCGAGTTGGGAGATGAGATTCTCGACCTCTCTGCCTCAGCCAGTAACCTTCGATCCACCCCACAGTGGATTGTGGGCGTTAAAATTCCCAAGGAGAAGAAAAGGCGTGGGAAGTTGGGCGACAAGTGCAGCCAATTCGGTCAGGGAGACTGTACCACCTGGAGGGAGATAGACACTGCAGACGGTTATGTCCTGGGTTGTCCTCACCCGGACAGCCACAGCTTTCAATGATGTTTGAAGGGGTACAGGAACACTATATACAGAGGTAAGGACATACACGCAGGTTCCACCTGACACACAATTGTATGTGCCACGATGGCAGTAATATCACCTGTATCCACGGAGGAGAGGGGTCCACATTGCCGGGAACCAGGTTTCCTGGAGGGCAATGCGTAAAGCAGGTGTCATGCTTAGAAGCTGTCATAGCTCAGGTAGATGGCTAAAATAACCGCCACAATTCCACTGGAAGATTGTACAAAGCGCGTCCTGTAGGGGCATTGAGGCACTGAAAAGGCAAATTACTTCGCAAGGTCACATGCTGCCACCGACTGAGTGACTGACGTCGCTACGGCCATCGTTTCTGAGGAGACGGGGAGATCTAGGTCATCAGGGGACGCAAAGGCCTCGACCTCATCCTCAGAGGCTGAGCTGACAGGAAGCGTTCGTGTGGGAACCACTGGGTCCTTATCCTTCTTGGTGAGCTTCCTCTTCTCTCTCTTGTCTTTGGGAGGAGGGTTGGCAGGCTGGGAGGGCTTTCCGGAAGCATTATCAGGAACAGAGGAAGAGCGGGAAGCCCTTCGACCAGCAGCTGGTGGCTTCTTCAGCCACTGGCTAGTGTCTTGTGAGACACTGGGAAAGTCCTTGGAAGGGACTCCCCCAAGGGATCCCTTCCGAACAAGCGAAGCCGGAGGAGGTGGTTGTGTCTCTGGCTGAGCAGCCGGAGAGGGCTGTCGCTTCCCCGGATGAGGAGCCGGAGAGGGCTGTCGCCGCTCCGGCTGAGAGGTGGGGACTGACGTCTCCGGTTGCTTGGGGCGCACTGCTCCCAAACTGGGTGTTTTGGGAGCAGTGGAAGAGAGAGTGGCCTGTCCCAGCGGTGGGGCAAATGTTACTTGATTTCTCTGTGGGCCGACGAAGAAGGGAGTCAGTGCAGGAGCTGGTGGCGGCAGTGTGATGGTAGCATAACTCCTCAACATAGGTGTGGGGTTGAGTCGTTCTAGCTTCTTCTTCGCCTCTTGGTAAGTTAAACGGTCCAAGGTCTTGATTTCTAGTATCTTCCGCTCTCGTTGATAGACTGCACAGTCTGGTGAGCAGGGAGAATGATTCTCCCCACTGTTAACGCAGGTGGGAGGTGGAGCACATGGAGCATTAGGATGCGGAGGTCGTCCACAATCACGACACGTGGGGCTGGCAGTGCACCTGGAGGACGTGTGTCCGAATATCCAGCACTGGAAGCATCGCATAGGGGGCGGGACATAGGGCTTGACATCGCACTGGTAGATCATGACCTTGACTTTCTCAGGCAAGCAGTCACCCTCAAAGGCCAGGATGAAAGCACCGGTAACGTCCATATTATTCATCGGCCCCCTAAACACACGACGGACAAAGTGTACAGCTCGTCGTGCCAGGTTCTCACGTAGCTCGTCATCAGACTGTAGAAGAAGATCTTTATGAAAAATAATCCCCTGGACCAAATTTAAGGACTTATGGGGAGTGACAGTAACAGGGATGTCACCGAGCTTCTCACAGGCGAGTAATGCCTGGGACTGTGCAGATGAAGCTGCTTGTATCAGAATGGCCCCGCTCCTCAGTTTGGAAAGAGACGCCACTTCCCCAAACTTATCTTCGAGATTGTTCACAAAGAAAAGAGTCTTACTCCCCAAAAACGAATCCCCATCAGTTCTGCTGTATACAAGGCATCGTGGCAAATTTGGCTCCTGTCTGTCTGCAGCCCTACGTTCCTCCCATGGTGTGGCCAGGGAAGGGGACGATTTCGGGTTATATGTCACAGCGTTAAAGTCCACCTTACCACACTTAGAGACATTGGCGGTCGGGCGACAACCAGATTGATATTTCACCCGCTTCATTGCGGAGCATCCGCCTCGTTGCCTCCCATTCCGACCTGGGGCTCTACCCACGGGCGCCACCCAGCCACAGCAAAAGCCATCTGGCAGGATGGCCGTTGCCGGGAGTCCCGATGCCCAAAAGAGACGGGCATCCACTCCTTCGCTTACGTGGGGAGGTGTCAGCTCAGGCATCGGCAGTACGATCCCTATGTTGTCAGGGGGCTACAACCGAGAGGGTACATGACGACCCCACCTCAACAGGCTGGCTACCTTGCTGGATTTTGGGTGCCATGGGTAGTCCATAGTGATCGTGGGTGCAGATGGTGACGCACTAAGGGTGTTACTTACACAATCCATCAGGCGTGTATGCCCAAAATGAGGGATGGAGAGTGCAGTTACGACGCCAAGACGATCAACAGTGCCAAGGCCTTAGGGCACAGAGGACTGATGGTGCACCACGTAAGGTGTCCTTCCCCAAAAGGCTCGTACTTCTGTGGAATTTGGAAAAATGGAGGTCAAACCCTAATGGGGACCATAACATGAAGGCTGAAACGTTTGAGACTCCTTTTAGTCGCCTCTTACGACAGGCAGGAATACCGTGGGCCTATTCTAACCCCCGAACTCGCAGGGGGGGGGGGGGGCAGCCAAGTCAACCGGGGAATCAAAAACTACACCGAAAAACCCGTGGGTCCCCACCACAGCAAGGAGTGCGTCGGCAAGGTAAAGCCGCAGCTCTGGATGGACTGTTCGGCGCCGGCAGAAATGCATAACGCGGGTCCCGGCAGCCGAAAACTAAAAAACACGCGCTACAGCCCAAGACTGCGCCTTGTGGATAGCACCCTGTAGCTGACGTTATACAGCTGCAATGCCACTAGAGCTGTAGTAAAGGCAGAAGACGTCAGCATACAGGGAAGCGGGGACAGAATTTCCCACCGCTGCAGCGAGCCCGTTTATGGCGATTAAATACAGGCAGACACTGAGGACAGATCACTGTGGTACCCCGTTCTCCTGGACGCGGGAGGAACTATGAGAGGCTGCGACTTGCACGCTGAAGGTACGATACGACAGAAAAGTTCAGATAAAGATCGGCAGAGGGCTCCGAAGGCCCCATCCATGTAGCGTAGATAGGATGTGATGACGCCATGTCGTATCGTATGCCTTCCGCGTGTAGAAAAAGAAAGCGACCAGGTGCTGACGGCGGGCAAAGGCAGTACAATTGGCCGACTCCAGGCTCACCAGATTGTCGGCGGTGGAGCGGCCTTTACGGAACCCACCCTGAGACGGAGGCAGAAAGCCCCAAGACTCCAGTACCCAATTCAAGAGCCGGCTCACCATCTGTCCGAGAAGCTGGCAAAGAACGTTGGTGAGGCTAATGGGGCGGTAGCTGTCAACCTCCAAAGGGCTCTTGCCGGTTTCTAAACGGGGATGACAATGCTTTCCCGCCATTGCGACGGAAACTCACCCTCGACCCAGAGATGGTCGAGGAGGTGTCGCTTGCAGTCCACTGAAATGTGTTTCAGGATCTGACAGTGGATGCGATCTGGCCCAGGAGCAGTATCACGACAAGCGGCAAGGACATTGTGAAAATCCCACTCACTGAATGGAGGTCCCATAATCCAGACGAGATTGGATTAACGCTTGGTAGAGCCGTAACACGTTAGATCAGTTGGCGCCCCAGCGGGTGTGGCTCAAGCATCTCAGAGCAGTTAGATGCAGCGAACAGGCCTGTTTAAGCTGCCGAATATGAGGCAGCGAAGTCAGCCGGGCATCGAAAACTACACCCAGAAACCTGTGGTTCTCCACGACAGCAAGGAGTTTGTCGGCAAGATAAATGTCGCGGCTCAGGATGGACTGTTCGGTGCCGTGAGAAATGCATAACGCGGGTCTTGGCAGCCGAAAACTGAAAACCATGCGCTACAACCCAAGACTGCGCCTTGCGGATAGCACCCTGTAGCTGACGTTCAACAGCTGCAATGCCAGTAGAGCTGTAGTAAAGGCAGATGGTTGGTTGGTTTAAGGATTAAAGGGACCAAACCGCAGAGGTCATCGGTTCCTTTTTCCAAAAAATCAAAAATACCAACAGAGAATAAAAAAAGTTCAAAAGTTCAACAGAATAGGACACAGACGACACAGAACACAAGAAACGTACACAAGGACCAGACAAAATGAAATTAAATCACACGGATGGTGACGGTGGTTGGCTGATCATAGGAACGAAAAAAAAAGAAAAAAAAGGGAAAAGCCAACCACCGAAAAAAAAGCATTGCAAACTGAGTTTAAAACCGTAGGCCAAGGGCCAGAATCAACACAAAACAATAAAATAAAACAGATACACTCAGATTAAATGATAAAAACCCCTGCCCGAATAAAACGTAAGACTAAGTCAGCCAAAGCAGAGTCATCTGTTAAAAGGGCAGGGAGGGAGTCAGGCAGTGCAAACGACTGCCTGAGCACTGCTAAAAGTGGACAGTCCAATAAAATGTGGACCACTGTCAAAACGGAGCTGCAGCGACATAAAGGGGGGTTCTCACGTCGCAATAGGTGGCCGTGCGTCATCCATGTGTGCCCAATGTGCAGCCGGCACAGGAGAACAGACTCCTTGCGAGAGACCTGCAAAGAGGACTGCCACACATCAGTCGTCTCCTTAACAGCCCGCAGTTTATTCGGAGATGTCATGCCATGCCACTCTTCAGTCCACATCCTAAGCACCTCACGGCGCAACACCACAAGCCGGGAGGCCGTTCTCCAAAGCTGGGCGTCGATCGCCCCTTTGGCCAGCCTGTCAACACTTTCTTTCCCCAGGATGCCAACGTGACCTGGCGTTCAAACAAAGACCACCGAACGACTAGAGCGAGTAATGGTGGAAACAGACTCCCAAATAGTGGTTACCAGAGGAGAAGAGGGATAGCAGCGGTCGATGGCCTGGAGGCTGCTCAGAGAGTCACTGCAGACGACGATGGACGTACCTAAGCAGGAACGCATATGCTCAAGAGCGCGCAATATGGCCACCAGCTCTGCAGTAAAAATACTGCAGCCAGCCAGCAAGGAGCGCTGTTCAACATGGGCAGCGTGAGCAAAAGCGTAGGCAGTGCGACCATCAACCAGGGAACCATCAGTGTAGACAGTCTCACAGCCCGAAAATGAGGCGAGGAGCGCAAGAAACGGCGACGGAGGGCCACAGGCGGAACCGAGTCCTTGGGTCCCTGTGCCAAGTCCAGACGGATGGACGGCCGAGGCAAACACCAGGGAGGCGTAGGTGCACGGACCCAGAAGGGTGGCAGAAGAGGGAATGACACCAGTTCCGACAGCAGGGACTGGACGCGGACAGCTATGGTAAGCCCAGACCGAGGTCGCCGTTCGGACAGATGGAGGACCATGGTAGAGAAAAGCAGGTGATGATTGGGATGGCCCGGCGAGCAATGCACATGGACAGCACAGTTGGCGAGCAGTCGATGGCGGCGAATCCGCAGCGGGGGAACCCCGGCCTCCACCAGTAGACTATCCACGGGGCTCATACGGAAAGCGCCAGTTGCAAGCCGAACCCCACAGTGGTGTATGGGGTCCAACAACGACAACACTCAGTGTGATGCAGACCCATTGGCCAGGCACCCATAATTAAGCCTGGACTACACAAGGGCTCTGTACATCTGCAACAGCGTGCTGCGACCTGCACCCCAAGAAGTGTGGCTCAGGCAGCGTAGGGCGTTGAAATGCTGCCAGCACTTTTGCTTTAGCTGAGTAATATGAGGAACCCATGTGAGCCGGTCATCAAACACGAGTCCTAAGAAGCGGCTAGAGTACACCACTTCAAGGACGTGGCCATCAAGGTAAAGTTCAGGATGAGGTTGGACCATCCGACGCCTGCAGAAGTGCATAACTCAAGTCTTGGCTGCAGAGAACTGAAAACCATGAGTCATGCCCATGATGCTGCCTTGCGAATAACGACTTGCAGTCTGCGTTCGGCGACGCCCATAGTCGTGGAGGAAAATGAGATGCAGAAGTTGTCTGCACACAAAGAAGGAGACACCGACGACCCCACAGCTGCAGCCAGACAATTAATGGCCATTAGAAATAAGGAGACGCTCAACACTGAGCCCTGCGCGACCCCATTTTCCTGCATATAAGATGAACTAGAGGCGGCACCGACTTGCATCCGGAAAGAGCAGCGAAATAAAGAGGTTTGAAGAAAAGCCAGTAGCTGACCATGAAGACCCCACTCATCCAATGCAGCAAGGATATGATGCCTCCATGTGGTGTCATATGCCTTCCGCAGATCAAAAAATACAGCAACGAGATGCTGACGTCGGGCAAAGGCCGTACGGATAGCAGATTCCAGCCACACCAAATTGTCCACAGCAGACTGTCCCCGACGGAAGCCACCCTGGGATGGAGCGAGGAGACCGCGCGACTCAAGGACCCAACACAAACGCCGCCTCACCATACGTTCAAGCAATTTGCACAAAACTTTGGTGAGGGTAATGAGACGATAGCTGTCCACTGCCAGTGGGTCCGCACTGGGCTTCAAGATGGGGACAATAACACCCTCTCCCCATTGCGACGGGAACACGCCCTCGCTCCAAATGCGGTTAAAGATGGTGAGGACGTGTCTCTGGCAGTCCCTGGAGAGATGCTTCAGCGTCTGCGCGTGGATGCAGTCTGGTCCTGGTGCTGTATCAGGGCAATCGGCGAGGGCAGCGAGGAATTCCCTCTCGCTGAAAGGAGCATTGTATGTTTCAGAACGACACATGTGGAATGATAATGGCGGCTGCTCGGCTCGCTCCTTTAGAGAGCGAAAGGCGGGGGTGGGGGGGGGGAGGGGTAAGTTGCAGTCGCAGAGCTCGTTGCAAAGTGTGCGGCAAGGTGGTCAGCATTGGCGGCAGCGTCCGTGCAAACAGCGAAGACCAGGGAGATTCCAGGGACACCAATAGGGGTCCGGTATCCATAAATCCTCCGGATCTGGAACACACGAGCGAGGGAGAGACACGGGAGCCCAAGGATGAGACATAACTCTCCCAGCACTCCTGCTTACGCCGTGCAATAAGACGACGGGCCAAGGCACGGAGCCTCTTAAAGGCGATGAGGGTCTCCAGAGACAGGTGCCACCTATGACACTGGAGAGCCCGCCTACAGTCGCGAATAGCCTCAGCAATCTCTGGCGACCACCAGGGTACAGCCTTCCTCCGAGGGAGACCAGAAGAGCGGGGGATGGCAGCCTCGGCCACAGAAATGATTGACGTGGTCAAGACACAGACCACCTCGTCAATGTCACCCTGTGAGGGAGACGCAATGGTGGCAGCGGAAGTAAAAGCTGGCCAGTCAGCCCTGTTGAGAGCCCAGCAGGGCAGGCGCCCAGAAGAATAACACTGGGGCAGTGACAAATAGATGGGAAAATTGTCACTACCACACAGGTCAAGATGCACTCTCCAGTGGAGGGATGGGAGAAGTCCGGGTCTGCAAAGAGAGAGATTGATGGCCGAGAACGAGCCATGGGCCACACTGAAATGCGTGAGAGCTCCGGTGTTCAAGAGGCTAAGGTCGAGCTGAGCCAACACATGCTCCATGGCACGACCGCGGTCATCAGCGACAGTCCCACCCAATAGAGGGTTGTGGGCATTGAAATCGCCCAGAAGCAGCAATGGTGGCGGCAGTTGAGCCAGCAGCGCAGCCAAGACATGTCGGGGGAGCTCCCCGTCCGGAGGAATGTAAACAGAGCAGACAGTAATAGCCATTGAGAGCTCAACCCTGACAGCGACTGCCTCTAAAGGCGTCAGAAGGGGTACTGACGAGCTACAGACATAGTGGTGAAAAAAGAGGCAAACTCCACCTGACGCTGGTTGACAGGCAGCGCGGTTCTTATAGTATCCCTGACGACCGCGAAGGGCGGGGGTCTGTATTGCTGGAAACCAAGTTTCCTGGTTGGTTGGTTGGTCTGTGAGATTAAAGGAACTAGACTGCTATGGTCATTGGTCCATTTTTCCAAATACTAAAAACACCCACAGAGAACAAGAGAGAGTAACAGAATAGATCACAGACGACACAGAAGAAGAGAAACTTAGACAAAGACCAGACAAGACGAACTAAAATCACACGGAGTGTGACGTTGGTTGGCCGAACATAGAAACAAAAAAGGAAAAGCCAACCACCGAGAAACGCATTCAAAAACTCAGATTAAAATCGTAGGCCAATGGCAAGTAGTAAAAGGAGTAAAAGGGTTTTGTGGGCGCACGACAGCAAGGTCTTCAGCGCCTGTTCAGTATCATAGTGAGACGGGTGTCAAGAAAAAAACTCAGAACATTTACATCAAACGGAACATAAAACACAGGAAACAATCATAAAAAATATGTGCTCACCCACACCGAAGCGTCGGATGAAGCAGGGCGTCAGATGGAAAACATGGACAACACAGGAAGAAAAAGGTAGAGGGAGCTAAAACAATGGAGCAGATGGAAGTGGCTGGCTGACCGCAAGGAAAAAAGGGAGGAGTCAGCCACTCTGCAATACACTAAAACCGTCAGCCTAAAAGTTTAGGCCAGAGTCCAGACACATCACAAAACTTAAAAACCCTAGACTCACACGTCTCATCGTTAGCTAAAACACAGGGCAGATCCCTATCAACTTGTACTACTGCCCTTGCATCACGGTATAAAACGCAGTCTGTTAAAATGTGCCAGACAGAGATGTGCACACCACAATCATCACAAAACGGAGGATCCTCCCGCCGTAATAAATAGCTATGTGTCAGATTACAGTGCCCGATCCGAAGACGTGTGAGCGCCACCTCTTCCCGCCTGAGCAGCCGGCAGGAGGAACGTCTCGGCCAAGTGGTTGACTTTACCGACCGCAGTTTATTGGCCGTCACCGCCAGCCATTCGTCCTCCCACAACTCCATGCACTTCCTGTGGAGTGCAGCGATGACTGACTGCAAGAGGATAGGACACTGGACCACATCCTGCTCTCTGCAGGCCTCCTTGGCAGCCCGATCAGCCTGTTCATTGCCCCATATGCCGACATGACCAGGCACCCAGCACAAGGATAACTCTTTACCCCGCCGTTGGAGCAAGTACAGTTGGTCATGTATCAGCTGGACCATCTCTTCAGTCGGGTACAGGTTCTGCAGTGACTGTAAGGCACTAAGAGACTCGGAGCGGAGAAGAAATCGATCGCCCCAAACACGATGCATCTGCTCCAGTGCCGTCAGGATCGCGTGGAGCTCCGCTGCGAAAACGGTATATTCAGTAGGGAGGCGAATCCGGGTAACATGATCAGGGAACACCACAGAACAGCCATGGAAAGTCTCCTGTTTGGAGCCATCAGTATAAACGACAGTGAAACCGTGATGCACATCTAAAATGTTAAAAAACAGAGATTGGAACGTAAAATCTGGTATGCCAGCTTACTTAAAATCAATCAAATCTAAAATAAGTTTGGGTCTCCGGAGGAGCCAAGGTGGGGATCTGCTCCAACAGCGACGTAAAACACGAAGACCAGCCATAGACATCGCACCGAGGCAATCCTGTGCGCAAATCCCGTAGGGGTGCATCGCACGTTGCCGGTTATGAAACAATCGTGCCAGAGGAAGCTGAGCAACGGTATGGTATGCAGGGGAGTAAGGTGTGGACAAAGTTTTATACGCCTGGCGCACTGTATGTAGCTGCCGCCGCATATGAAGTGGCGGTTCACCAGCCTCTGCACAGAGGCTTGGTATGGGGCTAGTTCGGAATGCCCCAGTGGCCAACCGAATCCCTTCATGGTGCACAAGGTCCAACATTTTTAAGTAAGAAGACCTCGCAGACCTATACACCGTGTACCCATAATCGAGCCGAGACCACACAAACGCCCTGTAAAACTGGAGCAGACAAGTCCTGTCAGCTCCCCATGCACTGTGGCTAAGACATTTTAAAATATTTAAAGCCTTAAGTGACCGCCATTTCAAGGTCTTTAAGATGAAGTAACCACGTGAGCTTCGAGTCAAAAATGAGCCCCAGAAATCTCACCGTGTCTTTAAAAGTAAGAATAGCGTCCCTCATCCTCAACTCAGGAAAGGTTAAAATCGAACGAGAAGGGTTAAAAAGAACACATACAGACTTCTCGGGGGAAAACTTAAAACCACTCTTCTGCGCCCAGTCATCCAAACGCCTAATCGTAAGTTGCAACTGACGAGTTGTCGTTGCAAGGCTTGAAGAAGAGCAAAACAAAGAGAAATCATCCACAACAAGGAACACTGGACAGGACTTTTCACTATCGACGTAATGCTATTAATAGCGATGGCAAAGAGAGTCACACTTAAAACGCTACCCTGAGGGACACCGTTCTCCTGCTCAAAGCGATCAGACAGGACGTCACCAATCCGGTATCTAAAATATCGTGGCGAGAGAAAAGACATAAAAAGAGGAAGACAACCACGAAAACCCCATTCGTGAAGCTGCTCCAGGATGAGACGCCTCCAAGTAGTTTCGTAGGCCTTCTCGATGACGAAAAATACACCTAGAAGGTGATGACGGCGTACGAAAGCTTGTTGTATAGCCGCCTCCAGCAGGGCAAGGTTATCGAAGGTGGAACGAAACCTCCTGAACCCACACTGAAAGCGACTAAGGAGTTGCTGGGATTCTAACATCCAGACAAGGCGGCGGTTGACCATCCGCTCCAAGGTCTTCCCTATGCAACTAGTGCGGGCAATACTACGGTAGCTACTTGGGCTCGTGCGGTCTTTCCCAGGTTTTAAAAAAGGGATTAAAACTGCCTCACGCCACGCGTCAGGAAAGTGACCCGACGCCCAAATGGCATTAAAAAGTGCGAGGAGGACTTCTCTGTTCCGCATTGTGAGGTGCCATAGTATACTGTAATGGATCCTGTCGTGACCAGGGGACGTGTCACGAGCCACAGACAATGCAGAATCCAGCTCCCACATAGAAAATGGGCAGTTGTAAACTTCATGAGAGGTGGACTGGAAGTTCAGACTACGTCTCTCAGCAACCGCTTTATGGCACTGGAAACCGGGATCCTGACTCGTTGTGGCAGTAACTGTGGCAAAATACGCTGCCATAGTCTGGGCAATGTCTCGCGGATCCGTGTGGAGAGTGCCGTTAGTCATTACAGCAGCAATGGGGCACCTCCCTCCTCTGCCAGAAATTCTCCTGATGGTCTCCCACACAATGGAACTTTTGGTGGAACGATTAATGGTGTTCAGGAACGTTTGCCACGACCTCTTCTTGCTCTCACGAATAATGCGGCGACATCTTGCCCTCGCCACCCGAAAGGCTGCAAGATTCTCAGCAGTCGGCCGACATTTGAACTGTGCAGAGCCAAACGCCTGGTCCTGATTACAGAGCGGCATTCGGCACTCCACCGAGGCACAGGTGGCCTCTTCCGGTGGCCTGTGGACTGTGGAATGTATGCTGCAGCGGCGTGGTGGACCGTTTTGGTAATATGATCCACCCACACCTCAACACTCGCTCAGTGTTCGAATTGGGCCAACTGGCTATAAAGTGTCCAGTCTGGTCCACTGAGCACCCATCGTGGTGGTCCCCTTTCGGGGCCCACTCCATCTGGCAGGTGAATCCAGATTGGGAAATGATCACTGCCGTGCAAGTCAGCGACCACTTCCCAGTGAGCACTGGCGGCAAGAGCTGGAGAGCAAGGCGAGAGATCAATAGCAGAGAACGACCCAGTCGCTGTGGAGAAATGAGTCCTCCATTGAGCAAGTAGGCAGAGGATGACAGGAGAAGCCTCTCAATTGCTCTACCCCTGGGGCAGGTAATTGCAGAGCCCCAAAGCGCATTTTGGGCATTAAATACACCACAAATAATGAATGGCTGGGGGAGCTGGGTAAGAAGATCGGTGAGGGCCGCTACATCAAGAGCATCATTTAGGGGCAAGTAAAGTGAACATACAGTCACTGGATGTCGCACGTGCACGGACACAGCGACGGCCAGTAAAGTCGTCGTAAGTGAGAGAGGCGAGGAGTGGTAGTCCGTCCTGACGAAAATACCTATGCCTCCTCTAGCTCGCTCTCCACGCAGGTCGTCCTTTTTGTGGAGTGTGTAGCCTCGTATATCAGGGCAGTATGATGGATGGAAATACGTCTCCTGGAGACAGAGACACAGTGGTCTACCGCGAGAGAGTAGACGAAGTTCCTCCACATGCGTCCTGAACCGTTGCAAGTTCCACTGGAGTATGGGAGCCCTCTATGTTGGGGTAGCACCTTCATCCTGTCTCTCCGACAGGGCGGGGAGACCGCAGCAGGTGGAGGGGCAGGCGTGGGACGAGATGATTGCCCACACATACATCATACTCCATCAACTCTGCGGAAGAGTCAGATGAAGCTTTACGTAAAACAACATCCGCATGGTCAGATGGTTTACCACGGGATTTGACGCGCTGTTGCTGCTGTACGGTAGCTTTCTGTGGTTTGGTGGACTTTGGGGGAGCTGATATGAGAGTGGTAATTGGCGCACTGGGCTTGGGAACAGCCTCAGCTGTTGCAGGCGCCAGGGGCTGGCCCAAGGTCGCCACTGCACCTTTGTTTGCCGTTCGAGTAGGGGCTACTGGCTCTGAAACACTGGCTGCGTCGCAAGTGCACTGACCGCTGCATGTGTTAGTGCCAACACTCACCACCTCAGTCTGCGTTGAGGCATCGACTTTTGGAGTAGGCTTCTGAACCAGGGATGCAAAAGATGTAGCAAATGTGGGAGGTTGCATCGACTTATAGATCTTCTTGGCCTCACCATAGGGGATACGCTTGGTTGTTTTTATTTCCTGGACCTTGCGTTCCTCTAAAAATATGCGGCAGTCCCTACTCCAAACAGGGTGGTTCCCAGAGCAATTAATTCATTTAGCCGGAGACGAGCAACCAACTCCTTCATGAGCAGCCTGACCACAGTTTTTACAAGTCGCTTCGTCTTTATAGCCTAAGGTGGTATGCCCAAAACGCTGGCATTTAAAACAGCGCATTGGGGTCGGGAAATAAGGCCTCACACTAAGGCGAAGGAAGCCAGCTTTAACATGGTCGGGAAGTTTTGTGCTACTGAAGGTCAGAATAAAGGAGTCGGATTTGACAAGAGTGCCATCAACCCTCTCATGATGTGTTGAACATCAACGATACCGTCTGGAGCCCACTCACGTTGCAGTTCTTCCTTGGGAATATCAGCTAGATCTCGGCATGTCACAACACCTTTGCTGTAGTTCAAGGTGCTGTGCAGTTCAGTGCCTATGGCATACTCTCCAAAGCATTTAGCAGAATGGAGGTTAATTGCTTAATGGGAAGTGGAAGTTTCCACTAGCAAGGTCCCATTACGTAAGCGCTTCACCGATTTTAAGGAGCCACAGTTTCCCTCCAATCCCTTTTGTATATAGAAGGGCGAAACCTTCTTGAAACTACCCTCCTTCCGTTTCATGAGAAACACATTCGGATTACCAGAATGCATTCTGTTACCTAAGACTGGACTTTTCAAAGAAGCGCCAGAGCCAGGGGGACTGACTGCATGGGCCCTCTTAAGAGACTGGGTGTTAGAACCTTCCAGCGGCCCACCCTTTCCGCTGGGAGGAAGAAAAGAGGATTTCGAAGGATCCATCTCGGTCCCACGAGCAGCTAGGGAACTAGAAGTCCACCTAGACAGAGCCCCGCGTGCCTAGGTAAGCCTTATACTACTGAGGTGCGGCAGGTTCCCCAGAGGTTGCCTGCTATCGATTGTTCCACCTCAACAGCCATGCATCTCATCAGCGCGCAGCACACCTTGAGATTGAGGGTTTTTTTTTAGAGGTTTGTTCCATCCTCGCGATCCAGGCGGTAAAACCAAGATCCCCATTCCCTGAGACACACAACGTTCCACCGCCACACCGCACAGTGGTCGCTGAAGTATGCTCAGAGCTTACGGTGACAGGGGACTGGTGGCGCTCACCAGTCCCCAGCTCAGGAACCCCGGGGTCGCCAAGCCTGTACCCAGCAAATGAATGCTGAGCCCCTGGGGGAGGTCATCAGACTAAAGGGCAAGGAGCGTATCAGACAGCGCAAATGTCTAATTGACCACAGCTAAAATGGGGCAAGCCAACAAAATGTGGGCCACTGTCAAAGCCGCCCCGCAGCGACATGGAGGAGGGTCCTCCCGGCACAGTAAACAACTGTGTCAGCCGGGAGTGGCCAATGCAGATCTGGCAAAGGATTACTGAGTCCGTGCAAGTGGATTGCAGGGATGACCGCCACACAGCTGTCGTCTCCTTCACAGCACGGAGTTCCTTACACATTGTCAGTTCGCGCTATTCATCGTCCCATATCGCAATAACTTTGCGGCGTAAGAATGCCCACAAATCAGTCTTTGGGAGGCCAACATCCAGAGACGGTTTACTCGTTGGCCTCTATCGCCAGGCGGTCAACATGTTCATTGCCCGGCCTACCGACATGACCGGGGGTCCACAAGAAGACCACAGAGAGCTGCAACGGGCAAGAGTATGCAGGGACTCATGGATAGCCATCACCAGACGCAAACGAGGGAAACACTGGTCGAGAGCTCGTAAACCGCTCAGGGAAACGTTACAGATAACCTAGGACTCACCTGAGCAGGAGCGTATATACTCTAGGGCATGAAAGATTTCAACCAGCTCAGCAGTGTAAACGCTGCATCCATCCTGCAAGGAAGGTTGTTGGGAATGGTCCCCTAGAGTTAGCGCATACCCAACACGACCAGCAACCATCGAACCGTCAGTGTAAAAAATGCCAGAGCCTTAACACGCGGCCAGGATGGAATAAAAGCGGCTGCGGAAGATCGCTGGAGGGACCGAGTCCTTCGGGCCCTGTGCCAAGTCGAGCCGAAGGCAAGGGCGAGAAACACGCCATGGGGGTGTACGCAAAGTTGCCTGGAAAGGAGGTGGAACAGTGAAAACCCTAAGCCTGGAGAGAAGCTCTTTGACGCGGACCGCGATCTTACAACCTGACCAGGGCCGACGTTCTGGCAGATGGAAGACCGATTGGTTGGTTGGTTGGTTTCTGGGATTAAAGCGACCAGACTGCGACGGTCATCGGTTCCTTTTTCCAAAAACAAACTAAAACCACTCAAAGAGGTGAAAAAACGGACAACAGGAAAACCGGCAGACGACACAGGCCAAGAAATACTCAGACAGAGATGAGACAAAACAAATTAAAATCACACAGAGTGGGATGGTTGTTGGCCGACCATAGAGATAAAAAGGAAAAGCCAACCACCGAGAACACATTAAAAACTCAGCTGAAAATCGTGGGCCAAAGACCAGAATCAACACGGAACAAGAAAATAAAACAGAAACACTCAGAGAAAATGATAAAATGCCCCTGCCCGAATAAAACGTAAAACTAAGCCAGCAATAGCAGGGTCATCAGTTAAAAGGGCAGAGAGCGTATCAGGCAGCGCAAATGTCTGCCTGAGCAAAGCTAAAAGCAGACTAGTTAATAAAATGTGCACCACCATCAAAACCGCCCACAGCGACAGAGAGGCGGGTCCTCACGACGCAATAAATAACTGTGAGTCAATCGGGTGTGGTCAATGCAGAGCCGACGAAGAACAACGGAATCTCTGCGAGTGGCTCGCATGGATGACTGCCACACACGCGTCGTCGCCTTGAGAGAACGGAGTTTGTTTGGCGTGGGCAGATTGCGCCATTCAGTGTCCCAAAGCGAGAGAACTTTGCGGCACAAGACTGCCCGCAAATCAGTCTTCGGGAGGCCAATGTCCAGGGGGGGGTTCACTGGTGGCCTGTTTGGCAAGGCAGTCAACATGTTCATTGCCCGCAATACCGACATGACCGGGGGATCACACATAGACCACAGAGCGGCCGCAACAGGCAAGAGTATGCAGGGACTCCTGGATAGGTTGGTTGGTTGGTTTGTGGGATTAAAGGGACCAGACTGCTACGGTCATAGGTCCCTTTTTCCAAGTACTAAAAACACCAACAGAGAATAAAAACGAATAACAGAATAGAGCACAGACGACACAGAACAAGAGAAACTGAGACAAACACCAGACAAAGCGAACTAAAATCACACAGAGTGTGACGGTGGTTGGCTGACCACGGAAATAAAAAAAGGAAAAGCCAACCACTTAAAACACATTAAAAAATCAGTTTAAAACCGGAGGCCAGAGGCCAGAATCAACAAAAAACAATAAAATAAAACAGAAACACTCAGATTAAAGAATAAAAACCCCCTCCCCTAATAAAACGTAAAACTAAGGCAGCCATAACAGGGTCATCAGATAAAATGGCAGGGAGCGTATCAGGCAGCGCAAATGTCTGCCTGACCACAGCAAAAAGGGACCACAGCAAAATGTGGGCCACTGTCAAAGCAGCCCCCGCAGCGACATACAGGAGGGTCCTCCCGGCGCAGTAAATAACTGTGTGTCAGCCGGGAGTGGCCAATGCGGAGCCGACAAAGGACAACTGAGTCCCTGCGGTTGGCTCACATGGATGACCGCCACACAGTCATCGTCTCCTTAATGGCACGGAGTTGATTGGGCGTGATCCGATCGCTCCATTCAGCGTCCCAAAGCGCCAAAACATTTCGGCCGAGGACTGGCCGCAAATCAGCCTCTGGGAGGCCAATTTCCAGGGCCGGTTGTCTCGTGGCCTCTTTCGCCAGGCGGTCAACATGTTCATTGCCCGGGATACCGACATGACTGGGGGTCCACACAAAGACCACACAGCGACCGCAACGCGCAAGAGTATGCAGGGACTCATGGATAGCCATCACGAGATGAGAACGAGGATAACACTGGTCGAGAGCTCGTAAACCACTCAGGGAATCGCTACAGATAACGAAGGACACACCTGAGCTGGAGCGTATATACTCTAGGGCACGAAAGATGGCGACCAGAGCAGCAGTAAAAACGCCGCAGCCAGCTGGCAATGAATGTTGTTCATAGTGGTCTCCTAGAGTCAGAGCATAACTGACACGAGAAGCAACCATCGAGCCGTCAGTGTAAACAACGCCAGAGCGCTGATATGTGGCCAGGATGGAATAAAAGTGGCCTTGGAAGGCCTCTGGAGGGACTGAGTCCTTCGGGCTCTGTGCCAAGTCGAGCCGAAGGCATAGGCGAGGCAAACACCACGAAGGTGTACGCTGAGGTGCCCGGAAAGGAGGTGGAACAGGGAAAAATCTAAGCCCAGAGGGGAGCTCTTTGATGCATACTGTGATCGGAGAACCCGACCGGCGCCTACATTCTGGCAGATGGATGACAGAGCACAGGAACAGGACACGGTAATTTGGATGCCCGGGCAAGCTAAAAACATGGGCAGCATAAGCAGCCAGTAAATGTTGGCGTCGTAACCGCAGTGGAGGGACACCTGCATCCACTAGTATGCTGTCCACAGGGCTGGTGCGGAAAGCACCAATGGCAAGGCAGATCCCACTGTGGAGATTTAGGTCCAACACCCGCAACGTAGATGGGGATACTGAGCCATAAGCCAGGCTCCCATAATCCAGACGGGACTGGATTAACGCCTGGTAGAGCCGCAACAAGGTAGATCGGTCGGCGCCCCAGCGGGTGTGGCTCAAGCATCTCAGAGCGTTTAGATGCCGCCAACACGCCTGTTTAAGCTGCCGGATATGAGGCAGCCAAGTCAACCGGGCATCGAAAACCACCCCCAAAAACCTGTGTGATTCCACCACTGAAAGAAGTTCGCCGGCAAGATAAAGCTGCGGCTCGGGGTGGACGGTACGTCGCCGGCAGAAATGCATAACGCAGGTCTTGGCTGCCTAAAACTGGAACCCATGAGCTACAGCCCAAGACTGCGCCTTGCGGATAGCACCCTGTAGCTGACGTTCAACAGCTGGAATGCCAGTAGAGCTGTAATAAAGGCAGAAGTCGTCAGCATACGGGGAAACGGAGACAGAATGTTCCACGGCCGCAGCGAGCCCGTTAATGGCTATTAAAAACAGGCAGACACTTAAAACAGAACCCTGTGGCACACCGTTCTTCTGGACGTAGGTGGAACTATATGAGGCTGCGACTTGCACGCGAAAGGTACGATACGACAGAAAATTTCTGATAAAGATCGGCAGAGGGTCCCGGAGACCCCATCCATGAAGCGTAGAAAGGATGTGATGACGCCATGTCGTATCGTACGCCTTCCGCATGTCGAAAAAGACAGCGACCAGGTGCTGACGGCGGGCAAAGGCAGTACGGATGGTCGACTCCAGGCTCACCAGATTGTCGGCGGTGGAGCGGCCCCACTGAAAGGTGTTTCAGCATCTGACAGTGCATGCAATCTGGCCCGTGAACGGTATCAGGGCAAGCGGCAAGCGCACTGTGAAATTCCCACTCACTGAATGGAGCATTGTAGGATTCAGAATGGTGGGTGCGAAGAGAATGGCTCCGACGTTCCATCCGCTCTTTAATGGAGTGTCTGTGTGTTGGGGTTTATGGGCGCTTAACGTCGAAGTCATCAGCTCCCTGACACACATTAAAAGGAACGAATGTGGACATACCTAAGGAAACTGAAGCACACACACAAAGAAAGCAGGAAAAGAAAGAAAATGCTATATAAGAAAGTAAAACCGAAGGAAAGGGAAAACATAGCAACAAGAATGCCACTGAAATTGTCACTGGCTGGCTACTTACATAAAATATGGGCGAGCTGGTCACACAGTGAGCAAATTAAATTCCTCTCCCTAAAATCTTTGTAAAAACATTTGACATGGCACAGAACTTTAAAACATTAACCACATTCGGCCGAGTGTTGCCTAAAAGAGTTGGCAGGTCCGCTGGCAAGTCAGCCGCGGCCCGCTGGTTAGAAAATAAAACGCAGTCCAATAAAACGTGGCGCACAGTGACCTGGACGCCGCAAGCACCACACATTGGAGGGTCTTCTCGCCGGAGTAGGAAGCCATGCGTCATAGGGCTGTGGCCTATTCGAAGCCGAGTGAGGAGAACCTCGTGCCGTCGATGGGGCTGAAAAGAAGTACACCACACACGCGTTGTGGGCTTGACTATACGGAGCTTATTGTCAGTCACTTCCAGCCACTCATCCTCCCACCGACACATGACTCGTGAGCTCAACAGCGAGGTGAGTGCGTGCAAGGGGATAGCACACTGAGACATGTGTGGATCGAGACACGCCTCCTTGGCTGCGTGATCTGCCCTTTCATTCCCAGCAATGCCGACATGCCCCAGAGCCAAGCAGAAGGCTACAACCTTCCCCAGTCGCTGTAGTCGGAGGAGGGCATCCTGGATGGTCTGGACTATTTTATCTGCCGGATACAAATGGTGCAATGAGTGAAGGGCACTGAGTGAATCGGAACAGACAAGAAATTTAGAAGAGGAAGAATGTCTCATCTGCTCCAGTGCCCGCAAGATCGCAGACGATTCTGCATCAAAGACAGTAAAAGTCTGAGACAGTCGGACCTTGAGGACACGATCCGGAAAAACAACTGAGCAACCAACGGAATCCCCTTGTTTCGATCCATCCGTAAAAACAGCTACATAGTCGTGGTGCGCAGATAAAATGGCAGAAAATGCTGCATTAAAAGTGGTGGCAGGAGTGCAATCTCCCTTGTACGGCAATAAATCTAAAATCACTCCGGGCTTCTTCAGTAACCAGGGTGGCAGGCGGTTAAAACCCTGGATTTGGGGTTGTACAGACTCCACACCGAGCGACTCTAGCACACGTTGCACACGGATCCTAAATGGCAACGTAGCCCGGGGACGGTGGGAAAAAAGGCGGTCCAGAGGTGGATGGGTAACAAGGCGGTAGGCAGGCGAGCTGGGAGCTGCAAGAAACTTACAGGCCTAGCGCACCAGCAGGAGCTGCCGCCGGATGGTAAGTGGCGGTTCGCCAGCCTCAGCACAGAGGCTGGGTATGGGACTGGTCCGATAAGCACCCATGGCCAGTCGAATCCCAGCATGGTGGACAGCATCAAGGATCTGCAAATAAGACGGCCTTGCTGACCGCACTGTTAGCTGCAACTGACGGCTCACGATTGCAACACTGGAGGAGAAACAGAAAACAGCAAAGTCGTCCACAAACAAGGAGCACCGTACCGGACTCCTCACTGTAGACGTTATACTGTTGACGGCTATGGAAAAGAGGGTAACGCTTAAAACACTGCCGTGGGGGACACCGTTCTCTTGCTCAAAGCGATCAGACAGTGTGTTACCACCGCGGGTCCGAAAAAACCGCTGAGACAGGAAAGACCGAGTGAAAATGGGGAGGCGGCCACGAAAGCCCCATTGATGCAGTTGTCCAAGAATACAGTGTCTCCAAGTAGTATTATATGCCTTACTGATATCAAAGAAGATACCAATACAGTGATGCTGACGGAGGAAAGCCTGCTGAATAGCCGCCTCTAGAAGGGTCAGGTTGTCGACCGTGGACCGAAATTTTCGGAATCCACACTGAAAGCGGCTAAGGAGCTGTCTAGTCTCTAACAGCCATACCAGACGACGGTTAACCATCCGTTCCAGGGTCTTTCCGCCACAGCTTGTCAAGGCGATACTACGATAACTACTGGGACATGTGCGGTCCTTTCCTGGTTTGAGGAGAGGTATGAGGATTGCCTCCCTCCACGAGGTGGGGAACACTCCTGTCTGCCATATCAGATTAAAACATTCGAAGAGGATTTCCTTTGACGCCGCTGGCAGATGTCGAAGCATGGAGTACCGGATGCGGTCGTAACCTAGTGTAGTGTCAGAAGTCGCAGTAAGGGCCGATTCAAGTTCCCACATGGTGGAAGGGGAGTTGTAGGCCTCAGAACTGTTAGACCGAAAGTCCAACTTCTCTCTTTCGACAGTCGCACGGTAGCGACGAAATGCAGGATCCTGTGTTGCAGTGGCAGTACTTTGTGCAAAATGCTCTGCCAGCGGCTGAGCAATGGCTCTGGGTGTTGTTTGGAGGCATCCCTGGTTCAGGACTGCAGCTATTGGTAGACAGCTGCTTTTACCAGAAATCCTCCAGATGGATTCCCATGCTTTTGTGGAACCAGTGGAACGGTTGATGGAGTCCAGGAACTCCTGCCATGACCTTTTCTTACTCTCTTTAATGACACGGCGTGCCCAGGCTCTCGCGATCCGAAAGGCGGTAAGATTGACCACTGTTCGGTGGCATTTAAATCGGCGAAGAGCCGCACGCCTGTCCCGGATGGCTGAACGGCACTCTTCCGTCCACCAAGGCACAAGGCGCCGCTTAGGAGGGCCACAAGACTGTGGTATGGACAGGTCGGCAGCATGATGGATCACAAGTGTGATGTGATCCACCCATTCCTGTACGCTGTTGTGGCGTTCAAAGACAGCCAACCGAGTGAACAGAAGCCAGTTAGGCCTGCCAATAATCCACGATGGCGGCCTCTGCTCCAGCAATACACCATCCTGGAGATGAATGCGGATGGGAAAGTAATCGCTGGAATGAAGGTCGTCAATGACCTCCCAGTGAACAGAGTCGGTGAGGGTTGGAGAGCAGAAAGATAGGTCAAAGGCTGAGAATGACCCAGTAGCAGTAGAGAAATGAGTGGGAGTACCTGTTTTCAGGATGCACAACACTTGAGATTTTAGGAGGCTCACCAAAATTCGACCTCGAGTGCAAAGAGAAGCGGAGCCCCACAGGACATGATGGGCATTGAATTCTCCCAGGAGGAGAAATGGGCAGGGGAGTTGGTCGATAAGATCTGTGAGAGCGTCTAAGGTCACTGCATCCAGAGGGGGTAAATAAAGGGAGCAAACGGTAAGCCTCCGATGGGAATGAATTTCAACTGCAACTGCTTGCAGGTCAGTATCCAGGGGGAGAGCAGAGGAGTGGTGGTCATTATTGATAAACAAGGCGACTCCGCCTTTGGCTTTGTCTCCAATCAGGTCATCTTTACGATACAACGTATAGCCCCTTAGTACAGGAGCATCAGATGGTTTTAGATGCGTTTCCTGTAAACACAAGCACAGGGGGTGTTGCCGTGCAAGGAGGTGCAGTTCCTCCACATGTGCCCGGAATCCATTCATACGCCACTGTATAATGGGAGCCATCTATCAGGGTGGGAGTACCTTCATTCTCACTTTCTGTCGGGGAGGAGAGCCCACTACAGGTGGAGGGCCAGTTTTGGGGCGAGATGACTACCCCAGTCTGACATCAACCTCCATCGCCTCTGAAGAGGAGTCGAGAGAGACGTCAGAGAGAATGACATCAACATCAGCAGACTGAAAAACTTCAGTCTCCTGTGGCGGGCGAATCTTCACCTTTGGCTTTGGCTTCGATATTCTGGCCTGAGGTGGCATTGGAGCCGAAAACCTCAGAAGGAGTAGGGGGTGTAGCAGCGCTGGGCAGTGCACAAGACTGGACCTGGGATGGGGCAGGAAGCTCCATGACGTCAGCTACCTCGGCCTGGTCAGAAGGCCGGGGAGGAGCAGCAGGCTTCACAGGAACAGCAGCAGCACACGTACATTGACAAACGCAGGTGCTAGTGCTGACAGTAGCAACCTCCGTTTGTGTAGCGGCATCTGTTTTCGAGACTGGCTGTTTCAGAACGGAAGAAAAGGAAGCAGCGAACGTGGGCGGCTGCAGGGACTTGTAAGTTTTCTTTGCCTCACCGTATGGGATGCGTTTGGTGGTTTTAAGTTCCTGGATCTTCCGTTCCTCAAGGAAAACTCTACATTCCCTACTCCACACAGGGTGATCCCCAGAGCAGTTGACACACTTGGGAGGAGAGGAGCAACCAATTCCCTCATGGGCGGCTTCACCACATTTCCCGCAAGTGGATTCCCCTTTACAGCCGAGAGTAGTGTGTCCAAAGGGTTGGCATTTAAAACATCGCATGGGGTTGGGGTAATAAGGCCGTATACTGAGACGTAGGAAACCTGCCTTCACATGCTCGGGCAATTTGGTGCTGTTAAACGTAAGGATAAACGAGTCAGATATCATGAGAGCACCATCCACCCGTTTCATAACGTGTTGCACGTCGACAATTCCTTCCCGGGACCATTCAGACTTCAATTCGTCTTGGGGAATGTCAACGAGATCTCTGCAAGTTACAACACCCTTGCTGTAGTTCAAGGTGTTGTGAAATTCAGTCTCAATCGCAAACTCCCCAAGAAATTGTGCCTTCTGAAGGTTCTGGACTTGCTAGAAGCTAGATGTTTCAACCAACAAGGTGCCATTTCGCAAGCGCTTTACAGATTTTAATGTGCCAGCAATACCTTCTAAGCCCTTCTGTATATAAAATGGCGAAACTTTTTCAAAACTCCCATCATTTCTTCTAATTATGAGAAACACATTCTGCGAAGCAGTATGCGTTTTGTTACTAATACCTGAATCAGGAGGACTGGTTACACGAGCCCTCTTGTGAGATTGGGTGTTAGAACCTACCAGCGGCCCACCCTTTCCGCTGGGAGGAGAAGAAGAAAAGTTCTAGGGTTCCATCTCGGTCCCACGAGCAGCTCGGGAACTAGGAGTCCACCTAGACAGAGCCCCGCGTGCCTAGGTAAGCCTTATACAACTGAGGTGGGGCAGGTTCCCCAGAGGTTGCCCGCTAACGACTGTTCCACCTCAACTGCAATGCATAGCATCAGCACGCAGCACACCTTAGGATTGAGGGGTTGTTTATAGAGGTTTATTCCATCCTCGCGATCCAGGCGGTCAAGCCAAGATCCCCATTCCCTGAGACACACAACATTCCACCGCCGCGACGGACGGTGGTCGCTGAAGTGTGCTCAGAGCTTACGGTGCCAGGGGACTGGCGGCGCTTACCAGTTCCCAGCTCAGGAACCCCAGGGTCGCCAAGCCCGTACCCAGAAAATGAATGCTGAGCCCCTGGGGGCCTTTAACGTACCCCACAGAAAGAAGTCCAGAGGTATAAGATCAGGAGAACGGGCTGGCCAATTTATGCGTCCACCACGTCCTATGAAACGCCCGTCGAACATCCTGTCAAGGGTCAGCCTAGTGTTAATTGCGGAATGTGCAGATGCACCATCATGCTGATACCACATCCGTCGACGCGTTTCCTGTGGGACATTTTCGAGCAACGTTGGCAGATCATTCTGTAGAAACGCGATGTATGTTGCAGCTGTTTGGGTCCCTGTAATGAAGTGAGGACCAATGAGGTGGTCGTCGATGATTCCGCACCATACATTTACAGTCCACGGTCGCTGTCGCTCTACCTGTCTGAGCTAGCGAGGATTGTCCACGGACCAGTAATGCATGTTCCGTAGATTCACTTCCCCGTGATTTGTGAAACCCGCTTGAACGGTAAACAGGTAGAACTGCAACACATTCTCTGTTAATGCCCATTGACAGAATTGCACTCGATGATTAAAGTCATCACCATGTAATTGCTGATGTAGCGACACATGAAACGGGTGAAAGCGGTGACGTTGCAGTATGCGCATGACACTACTTTGACTCAGTCCACCGGCTCTCGCAATGTCCCGTGTACTCATGTGTGGGTTCATGGAAACAGCAGCTAATACACCAACTGCACCCGCTTCTCCTGTGACGGGCCTGTTGCGGACCTGTTTGCGTGCTACGACCATACCTTTTGCATATAGTTGGCGGTAGATGTTTTGCAATGTGCGGCACGTTGGATGCTCTCTGTCCGGGTACCGTTCTGCATACACCCTGCAGGCTTCAGCTGCATTTCGTCGACACTCGCCATAGATGAGTATCATCTCCGCCTTTTCTGAGTTCGAACACACCATGGTCACAGTTCCTACAACACTACACTATCACAGACGTCGGGTAACAGGGTGTACTACAGTTGGTCTGCGTGCGGAGACGAATGCAGAATAACAATAGCAGCAAGCGCTACACGCGGACACTACGACAGCTAGACCAAACCACAACAGTACACTACAGCCACACTCGTAAACACGGTCATCATCGTAAACATGTCCCTGCAGATGCTGCTCGCCGACCGTGGCCCGTGTTTGTTACAACATGCAACTGAACGTCGGAGGTTTCAAGCGTCAACTTTAGGTTACAATATCTCCGGATGTAATTAACGTTTTACAATGCAACAAACGGCACTGATTACGTGTTTGTTTATATGTTCAGACGTGCTAACAAAACTAACGTGGTTCCATTTAAAAAAACCTAGGTTTATGTTAAAAAACATACTTCCGTGCATTTTTGTATTGTTTGTATTAAACAATTACACTGGCCCCTCTCCTCACGTTCGGTCTGTGGAATCGGTTCGTCAGTATTTGATGTGGTCTACGAAATACATCCGGCGGTAACGTTAGGTGACTCACCCTGTATACGTGATTTAAAACGATCGTACGATCGATTTACACATACCAGCAGACAGGAGGTTCTCAATACATAGACAGTACCAGTTCCTCGTCAGTTCGATCGTGTCACAGCAAGAATGACGTCTGAAGAAAAGAGTTGGTTTGGGTTGTTTGGGGGAAGAGACCAAACAGCGAGGTCATCGGTCTCATCGGATAAGGGAAGGAAGTCGGCCGTGCCCTTTCAAAGGAACAATCCCAGCATTTGCCTGGAGCGATTTAGGGAAATCACGGGAAACCTAAATCAGGATGGCCGGACGCGGGATTGAACCGTCGTCCTCCCGAATGCGAGTCCAGTGTGCTACCACTGCGCCACCTCGCTCGGTTGTCTGGAGAACAGAAAATGGCATACATGTAAAGAGTCAAGCATGCACGGAACCGAAGCTCCAGTAGATGGAAATCCTCCACTACAACAGTTGTAAACGTTTCGGGGAATAACATCGAAGTTATTATTGCTGACCAACCTGTCCAGATACTTTTCTATTCATGAGTGTCTCTGTACATAAAGGCAGATGACTGTTGTTACCACTCTAGAGTAAAATTAAGAACAATGTCATACGACCTTCTAACCCCGTGCGCTGATGTAGTTATGCAATGTGCATGTGGTAACTACAGAACTGTTGAACACTCGATTACTGCAAAACTCGCAACACACTTCTAAGAGATTGGTGTATGATGACTACAGAGATAACATCTGACAGCAATGTCAACCGGATAGCCCTAATTTATTATTGCATCAACAACTGTTTGACTTAAATCTCTTCTTATATCGGACAATATGTCACACAATGCAGTGACAAAGGCTAGAATGAAAGATACAACACAGACGGCGAGTATGACAAGAAGGAGACTGCCACGTCTCCATTTTATTTTCTTTTGTAGTTGCACGTTACAGTTTTACAACAAAGTAGATGATACGAAATGCACCAACATTCACCCAGGCTTCTTACCTCTGTATCATTCAAAAATGCCATTTTATACACAGTATCATAAGAATTGCCATGTAGCACAAAAAATTAATAAATTTACATTTAATTAATCTTGAAGCCAAATGACTTTTGTTAGCTGTCTGCTAATTTGTAAGAATTCATCAGTTTTAAGTAACGTCGATTCCTACTTGTGACGTATATGGCCACGACACAGACGCTGACACAAAGAAAGGCAGCAACGAAACTAACGTCGCTTTGATAAGCAGATAAAGTGGACTATGGATGAAATTGAAGTGACACCAGCTTTCGCTAATGGATAAATTTAATTTTCTTGATTGCCCTGCATGAAGTTCGATCGTTCCTGCTCTGCAGGACGCAGTACTGCGGTACCTCAGTATGATCAATACAGGTAGTCGGCTTACGCTGCAGCAATATTGTTGGATTCCTACTTCTGAAGGTGGCTGCGCATCTATCACTGTTGCCTGAACTGACCAGAGCTAACATACGACAATTTATTGGTTGTTACACCAGGAGAAGGTCAGAAGAAACGTTGCTCCAGGTCTTCATAGAGAGTAAGAATCATCCTTGCCCTGCTACGTCAGAGAACTTTCTTCTGAAGGTAAAAGTGTGTTTTCATCATCGTACAATAGCATACGTGAAGATTATGTCTGACATCTACATTATAAACAATGAATGTGGCTTCAGAAATGCCATTAGACCATTGAATGTCATAAGCCAAGTATGTGGTCTGGCTCCAGTGACCTGTTATGGCAGAACACATGTCGCATTTATTGCTAGTATAAAACTCGACGACATTATCAACTTCCTCATATCCGCAACATGGGTCGGTGTAGTTATAACAGTAGGTACACTGTGTATTTATGGTGAAGAATGTATACAAGCTAAATTACACCACATTGCCGGTATTTACCATATATACATGGTCATCACATATCTTAATTGGCTAGAACCAGCTGTAATGTTGTTCACTTCCATTATAACAGGAAAGCACTATCTGAATGAAGTTATCAAGAACTTGGAGCTGGCTGATAATTTGTTAACTCATCATGATGATGTATATATGCGAAAAATTCAGAGAAGAACCCGTATTGTTACTCTCATTTTATTAGGCACGGTGGTAGTGTTCCCTTTGGGGCCAGCAGTTAGTAGTGGGGCAGTGTCACGAGATCCAAGTGAGATGGTTTTGATCTGCCTGCCAGCCTACTCCCTGTTGTGGCACGTACAGTTCCTGGGAATAGTGCTGACAGTGAGAGACCGGCTGGGTGTCGTCAGCACGCTGATGTTGAGGGGTGTCCAGCCACCGGTCACCTCTGAGGCGGAACTGGATGAGGCGGTGACGCGAGCGGTACCACCTGCGGTGGAAGCATCTGTGGAGGACAGTTTGCGGAGGCTGCAGCACGCCAGGATGGTGCTGCACAGGACTGGCCGCCTCTGTTCGCTGCACTTTGGTCCTGCCCTGCTGCTCGCCGTCCTCTACAACGCTGTCGTCATAGTCTCGCTGATGTATGGCATCACAGCAGTAGCAGCAGCGTCACAAATGCCGCAACAAACTAAATGGATAACGCTGTTCTCATTGTCTTTTTTTCTGGTCCTGTCACTCATCCACCTTCTGATTGCGTCCTGGGCGTGCTCTTCAGCAGTGGAAAGAGCTGACACAGCTGGGAAAAGGATGGCAAAGATGAGGCTGCTGCTACGAAAAGCGACTGCTGTCCTCGATCTCTCCTTGGAAAAGCTGCGGTTCTCCGCTTGTGGCTTTTTCGACATCAACCTACATTTCTTTGGGTCTGTTGTAACAGCTACCTTAGCCTACTTAGTAATAATGAGACAGTTCCACCCACTGTAAAAGCAGTTCGAAACAAAGCAACTTTTTTTTAATAGTCGACTTTCTGTTTTGAGTATTCCACATATGAGAAGGAAATTTGTGTATGTATTTCAGCCCCAATGATAAATGCACAGTAATTGTTACAAGGTACTATTACCCTTATGAAATGAATACATTGGGGCCTGAGCACATGAGTGTATGGCGCTTATTAGTGCATTGCATGAATACAAACTTAAATATATGATTAAATTTCAACCACGTTAGAGAAAGTATGATAACAACTGTCTAAGCATTTTCAAGTAGTCAATTCGATTGCTGGTAGGTAAGTTTCTATAGATTCCAATATAACGAATTCCTAGATTTATCATAACCTAAATTATTGTTATATATAATGCAAAACAAACAAGAATGTAACAAGAATTAGTTAAAAACACATTTTCTGTCATAATTAACAACTAAGAAGAAAACAACTACTTTTAAGATTACATTAGATGTGTATGACTGCGTGACGCTGATTGTGGAAAGCAAAACATAAGTTCCTCTCACTTTGCCTAGAAATATGTTTTTAACAAATCATACAAAAAAAGGAAGAACATTCATCCCTATGTTGTAACTAGCCTACCCTTGGTCAACGCATTGCTTGTGTGATCTGGTTTATTGTCTGATGTCATCTGCTCCTTTCCTTACTAGCAGATTTTTGTTTTTTTTGTTTTGGTTTTAGGGCGCAAAAATTACTAGCAGATGACGAGTCACTTACTGTTGCATGTTAAGCCTTTAAGTACTAATCTGCAAATCAAAATAATTGAAAATTTTCACTTTGTACAGTAATTAAACCAAGTAAAATTTAATTCAGTAATGCATAACTCTTAAAGCTTCATCTTTTTGAAGTCAGCAATATATTTAATAAAGTATATGAAAAAGTAAACAATATATGTAAGCTGTGAACAATAGTGAAAAGAGGAGCATGGTATGCATGAGCTGATTTCTCTATTGACATGTTATGATAATTTTATTTATGGCTTCAATGTTACAGAATTCTTTATTATAAAATGATAAAAGAAAATAACTATAGTAAATGATATTCCTGTCTGGTGACAAGAATCAAACCAAAATTACGTAGGTTAGGATAGAGGAAGTTCATAGCATTAGGTTTTATTACTTACCTACATTACTGAACTTTAACATTTTAGAAAAATATTTCGTTTATTAACACAAACAAGTGTGAATATGTAATGTTTTCTGTAAACTTATAATTCATCCCATTTCCTCCCAGGGAAAATGTAACTGTCTTAAACACCAAATTATATTCAGCAATGTAGAGAACTGCGCACTGGTTTTAAATTTACTGGTAGATGAGAAATCTGTGCTGTACCCATACCCAGACACAGATCCTCGCCTTTTTAGTACAACACTATAACTGACTGAGCTATCCAAGCATCTAACAAGCACATGTTACAACTTTACTTCTGCGAAATCACAGCATCTAGGCTGGCCAACACTTTTCATATGCCTGGAAGTATCCTACTATCTTCATATATTTTTGGGAATATCAGCCACTTTCATGTCAACTGCAAATTTTTTTCCATTTCGTTAGAGTAATGCACACAGAAACAGACATTTTTGTTTAATTTTGGTAAACAGGTTCACAAGTTTTAGTAGTGTATTGTCCGTTACTGTTAACGAAATATACTACAGTAAGACAGTACAAAGACTTGTTTCATAAACTGTGTAAGTATACCAGACGCCCCACTGGACATACTGTAACAAACAGTGGTTGTGACTGTATAGTTTCTGAGGTTTTTCATTCAGTGATTCTACTTACTATACTTACAAAAAATAATTTTGTAAACAAAAAGCCTTACAGAGGCAAATAAATCAACCATTATCACTCACACAGAAATTAATAATATAGAACAAATGGTGATGTATACATTTAAAACTAATTTTGAGGGAATGATTTCATATGGAAAGGGAGACTACATTTCGAAATAAACTGAGATAAACAAGCAGTCTGTGTCAGTGATTTTAATAGTTTTGAATCTTACGATTGTACTTTTGAAATGACACCTACTGAACAAAGTTTGACCCTCAGTTTTTACTAACTGATAGTTTTTTTGTAGTTACCAAGTTCATAGAATTCTGTACCCGATCTCAAACAGAATAGAAATAAATTTGATCCATGCCGATTTCCGCACTTTGGATCTGTGAAACATATCCAATTTAACCTAAAACAAGTTAAAATAAAAATTGAAGTTTTCAGTTTCTCTAAAACATTGAATACCTTAAATTAGATTCTGTTAAAAATTTATATTTGTCCTTTTCATAATTTCTTCATTCGTCTTTCATCTCTAAGCACCATAAGATAGTTGCCAATTACTAGAATTAGATTCATTCTTCAGATTTCTAATCACAGTCACACACACATTGAATAATATAAATTACTGCAGTAGGGAACCATAGAATTAAACCATTTTGCAAGTACCGGTGTTGCCCCTGACACATTAGTCTTTTTATATGCTACACATAGAAAAAGAAAACAAAAATTTGTCACATCGTTAAGAAGCAGACGAAAAAAGTATCTATAGGGTAAATACTCACTCCGCAGACAGGAATTCGGAAGTTGTTCAGGGACTCTTTTGATATAAGGGATTCTTGGTCTCCCTTAGCTCGTTCTATAGCAATAATGTAATTATAATTTATTCGGTCTGTTGCCCCAACTGCTATCGTTTGTTTGAAAATACGTTCAGGACAGTCAATATACCTTAGTATGTAATCACCAACACACACAACACCGAACATAGCTTAATACAATGAGCGTGAAACTCAAAGGTGGTGTGACGTGTTTGCAGTCGCTGCGAGATAGGTTCAGCATAGCGTGGTTGTGCCGCTCTTCAAAAATGGTTTACATGGCTCTGAGCACTATGATACTTAGCTTCTAAGGTCATCAGTCCCCTAGAACTTAGAACTACATAAACCTAACTAACCTAAGGTCATCGCACACTTCAATGCCCGAGGCAGGATTCGAACCTACGATCGTAGCGGTCGCGCGGTTCCAGACTGTAGAGGCCCAGAACCGCTCGGCCAACCCGGCCGGCTGCCGCTCTTCCTTCGCGTTCGGTGAAGCTATAGATGAGGTGCGTATCGGCCAGCTATTCATCATTAAACCCGATGCTCTTTTTCTGGGGGAACGCTGAGGGACGCGAATTTATGAATTTTCTTCGACGAAGTAATTTCTTTACGATGTTGGAGAATTTAAAAAGTTTTCCTACGTTTTATTACACGAAGGAAAATATGATTTATTTAATTTTTCATGTTGGCAATCACAATATGAAAGAGGTCAGTGCAGGCAGTGGTGGGAAAAGGGGTACAACGAACTGTTTAGAACGTTTCGAAGAGGCAAGGAACCGTTCTGTATAGTTAAATCGCTAACAGCCAGTCATTGAGTCCACTCTCTTTTTCTGAGAGTGAGCCGACACACGGGCCACGGTACACATAGATATCCACCTGCTGTTCCCTTCTTCTGAGTTGTATGCCTGATTGTACGGCGTGTCCTACCTATCGTTGCAACCCAGCTTAGGGGTTCAGGTAAAATGAGCAGCAGAATAACAAACTGTTTTACTGGTTCTCCTGCACCTAAAATTCTAAACCTTGTCAGTAATTCCGGTCTGACTGAAAATTCTGTAATTTCGACGTTGCCAGTGGTTAATTTAAGTAAAAATATAGACCTGAGCACTTAACCGACGTGTGAAAATACAGTGAACGAACTTGTGTACGACAGCAAGTCAGATGATCGTCCATTAAGTTGGTCCTCGGGTAAGAAGTCGCATTTTGTGAGAAAACGGTGTAGTTAATCGTTTCAAACAAAAAACTTGGTTGCATAATTTTCAAAGAAGTAGGAAATTTGGGAGTCGAAATAAATAAACACGTATGAACATTGCATCGTTCTGGAATACTGTGTACGTGTCTTCTTCGGGTTATTCAAGAAATGAACATATGCTTTCTTTGCGGAAAAATATGTTTAAACATAAAGTTCAACTCATCGAGTGCGGACCAGTTACTGCTGTGTGTCAAAGACAAGGCTTTGGAGAACCCTTGCAGTAGCTTATATTCGGAAACAGTTATGATATTAGGTAATGTTAATGCACACGGTTTTAATCTGCCAGGAAGTTTCATATCAGCGCACACTCCGCTGCAGAGTGAAAATCTCATTCTCGAAACATCCCCTAGGCTGTGGCTAAGCCATGTTTCCGCAATATCCTTTCTTTCAGGGGTTTTTAAGGTTCGCAGGAGAGTTGGTTGGTTTGTGGGATTAAAGGTTGGTTGGTTTGTGGGATTAAAGGGTCCAGACTGCTACGGTCATCGGTCCCTTTTTTCAAATACTAAAAACACCCACAGAGAATAAAAACGAGTAACAGAATAGATCACAGATGACACAGAACAAAAGAAACTTAGACAAAGGCCAGACAAAACGAACTAAAATCGCATAGTGTGACGGTGGTTGGCCGACCATAGAAATAAAAACAGGAAAAGCCAACCACTTAGAAACACATTAAAAAATCAGACTAAAATCGTAGGCCAGAGGCCAGAATCAACACAAAAGGACACAACAAACGCTCAGATTAATCGATAAAAACCCCTCCCCGAATAAAACGTAAAACTAAGCCAGCCATAGCAGGGTCATCAGTTAAAAGGGCAGGGAGCGAATCAGGCATCACCTGACCACAGCTAAATGGGGGCAGGCCAACAAAATGTGGGCCACTGACAAAGCCGCCCCACAGCGACATACAGGAGGGTCCTCCCGGCGCAGTAAATAACTTTGTGTCAGCTGGGAGTGGCAAATGCAGAGCTGACAAAGGACTACAGAGTCCCTGGGAGTGGCTCGCAGGGAAGACTGCCACACAGCTGTCGTCTCCTTGACAGCATGGAGTTTATTACACGTGGTCAGTTCACGCCATTCATCATCCCATAGTGCAAAAACTTTGCGGCGTAAGACTGCCCTCAAATCAGTCTCTGGGAGGCCAACATCCAGAGATGGTTTACTGGTGGCCTCTTTCGCCAGACGGTCAACATTTTCATTGCCGGGTATCCCAACATGGCCCGGGGTCCAAACAAAGATCACAGAGCGGCCAAAGCGGGCAAGAGTATGCAGGGACACCTGGATAGCCATCACCAGACGAGAACGAGGGAAACACTGGTCGATAGCTCGTAAATCGCTCAGGGAATCGCTACAGATAACGAAGGACTCACCTGAGCAGGAGCGGATATACTGTAGGGTCTGAAAGATGGCGACCAGCTCAGCAGTGTAAACGCTGCAGCCAACCGGCAACGAACGTTGTTCGGATGGTTGGTTGGTTGGTTGGTTTAAAGATTAAAGGGACCAAACTGCAAAGGTCATCGGTCCCTTGTTTCATAAAAACACAGAGCACAGTGAAACTATCCACCAGTCAGGCGAAGCACTAAAATAAAAATTCAGGGGGAAGAAAAGCCCCAAAGTCAATGGTAAGACAACACGGAAAATGGAGCACAGCAACAAAAACAACAGAGAAGAAAGGCAGAAGGAATTAAACCTGTACAGCAGAGGACTGTGGCTGGCTGATCATGAAAATAATAGGATGAGCCAGCCACTCTGCAACACGTTAAAACCTCCACCCTAAACGATTATGGTGGAGTCGAATGACAACACAAAACTATGTAAAATGTACAGCACAAAAGAGGGTAACGCAATTAAATTAGAGGGACCTATAAGAGCCACTTGCTCGAATACAACTTAAAACACGATCTGCCATAGAGACATTGTCACCTAAAGAGATGATAAATCATCCAGGAGATTAAAAGTTCTCTTGAGGGCGGTTAAAAGAGGACATTCCAACAATATATGGGCCACCATCATGTTTTCACCACAGGGACAATGAGGGGGGTCCTCTCGATGCAGCAGATACCCATGCGTCAGCCAAGAGTGACCAATGCAGAGCCTACAGAGAATAACAGAATCCCTGCGAGAGGCCTGCACGGAGGAACTCCACACGGTCGTGGTCTCCTTTACTCGCCGCAGTTTGTTGGGTACAGAAAGAGTGCGCTATTCGTCTGCCCACATCCCAAAGACCCGATGGCGTAACACCGATCAGAGAACAGTTACGGGAGGCCTATTTCCAAGGGCAGTTTGCGGGTGGCTTCGTTAGCTAACTTGTTGGCGAGTACGTGTCCTGGGATCCATATGAACACCACTGAACGTCCACATGTTCAAGAGCATGAACAGACTCCTGGATGGCAACAACAATGGGATGGCGTGGGTAGCACTGGTCAGGAGCCTGTAGACTACTGAGAGAGTCACTGCAAATGACAAAAGACTATCCAGTGTTAGTACGAATATTCTCAAGGGCACGAAAAATGGCTGTTAGCTCTGCAGTGTAAACACTGCAGCCTTCCGGCAAGGAGCGCTGGTCTACATAGTCCGCACGAGCATAAGCGTACCCCACACGGCCATCAACCATCGAGCCATTTGTATAGATAGCCTCCGATTCGCGGGATTCATCGAGAGGAGCAAGAAATTGGCGACGCAAGACTGCAGGAGGAACTGAATCCTTTTGCCATTGTGAGATGTCCAGCCGAAGCTGCGGCTGACAAATTCACCAGAGTGGTGTATGTGGGTGGACCCGAAAAGCAGATGGAAGAGCCAAACAGTCGAGTTCACTAAGGAGTGACCGAACACGGATCCCAATGGTATGGCCTGATCGCTGCCGCCGGTGTGGGGTATGGACTGCCGCATTAGCGAAAAGGAGACAGTAGTTAGGGTGACGGGGCGAACAACGAACGTGGGCAGCATAGTTGGCTACGAGTTGTAGACGCCGAATGTGGAGCGGAGCAACCCCAGGCTCAGCAAGTAGGCTACTAACAGGAATGGTGCGCAATACTCCTGTCGCCTGTCGAACCCCACAGTGGTGAACAGGGTCCAGCAGTTGCAACACTGAGGGCGACGCTGAGCCATACGCCACACTCCCATAATCCAGTCAAGACAGCACAAGGGCTTTGTAGAGCTGCAGCAGCGTGTTACGATCCACACCCAAAGTTGTGTTGATGAGGTAGTGGAGGGCATTCAGATGCTGCCAGCACTGACACTTGAGCTGACGAATATGTGGAAGCCAAGTAAGCCGGGCATCAAACAGCAATCCCAGAAAACGGTAAGTGTCAACAACCTGGAGCATCGCATCCTGAAACTAGAGGTGAGGGTGGGGATGGACAGTTCGACGCCGACAAAAATGCATAACGCAGGAGAAAACTGAAACACATGGGCTAGGGCCCACGCCTGCGCTTTGCGTATGGCTCCCTGCAACCGACGTTCTGCAACAGTAATGGTGGAGGAGCTGAAAAAGATGCAGAAATCGTCAGCATATAACGTGGGTGAGACAGCCGACCCTACTGCTGCTGCAAAGCCATTAATGACCACAAGGAAAAGGGGCATGCTCAATACAGAGCCCTGTGGAACGCCGTTCTCCAGGATATGAAGTGAACTATGGGATATGCGAATTAAAACGCGGAATGTCCGAACTGATAAAAAATTCTAAATAAAAATAGGGGGAGAGCCCCGGAGACCCCACCCGTGCAACGTGGCGAGAATATGGTGTCGCCACGTCGTGTCATATGCCAAAGTATCGGCGGTGGAACGGCCCTGACGGAAGCCGCTCTGGCACTGAGCCAGAAGACCCCGAGACTCGAGCAGCCAACACAGCCGTCGACTCACCATACGTTCCAGTAGCTTGCAAAGAGTATTTGTCAAGCTGTTGGGCCGATAGCTATCCACATTAAGTGGGTCCTTACCAGGCTTCAGCACTGGAATGATGGTACTCTCGCGCCACTGCGACGGAAAGACATCATCGCCCCATATGCGGTTGAAGATGGCCAGAACTCATCGCTGACAGTCCGGGGACTGATGTTTGAGCAACTGATTGTGGACGCCATCTGTTCCAGAGGCTGTATCGGGGCACTGTGCCAGGGCGCTTTATGTTCCCACAAACTAAATGGGTTGTTCTACGCCTGAGGGTGGCGAGAAGCAAAAGAAAGCCGTTTGCATTCCTCCTGGCGTTTTAGCGCGCGAAACGTGGGCGGGTAATTCCCCGACGCAGAGGCCCGAACATAGTGCTGTGCGAAATGCTCGGCGATTGCATCGGCATCGGTGGATACCGCGCCGTTGATGGTAAGCCCTGGGACACTTGTAGAGTGCTGCAATCCAAAGATGCGACGAATCTTCATCCACTCCTGGAAGGGTGATGTACGGGAACCAATGTTGGAAACGTACCTCTCCCAGCACTCCTGTTTCTGCCTTTTGATGAGCCGTCGGGCCTGAGCACGGAGACGTTTGCATAAAATGAGGTTCTCCAGAGACGGGTGCCGCTTATATTGCTGAAGAGCCCGCCGACGTCTTTAATGGCTTCAGCGACCTCTGGAGACCACCAAGCCACTGACTTTCGCCGGGGGCACCCTAACGAACGAGGAATGGTACGTTCCACAGCGGAAACAATCGCTGCAGGCAGTGTCTCAACCGCCACATCGATGGTACCATGGGGGGAGAGATTCAACAGTGGCAGCGGAGGAGAACGTGTCCCAGTTTGCATTGCGAAATGCCCATCTAGGCAATCGTTCAAGGGAACGGCACTGCGGTAGTGAAAGGAAGATGGGAAAATGTTCACTACCACACAAGTCGTCATGGACTCTCCAGTGGACCGATGGTACAAGCCCTGGGCTGCACATCAACGGATCTATGGCCGAGAACGTGCCATGCGTCACACTGAAATGTGTGGCGGCGCCACTGTTTAAGAAGCAGAGGTCGAGTTGGGAGATGAGATTCTCGACCTTCGACCTCGCTGCCTCGGCCAGTAACCTTCGTTCCACCCCGCAGGGGATTGTGGGCGTTAAAATCCCCCAGGAGAAGAAAAGGCGTGGGGAATTGGGCGACAAGTGCAGCCAATTCGGTCAGGGAGACTGTACCACCTGGAGGGAGATAGACACTGCAGATGGTTATGTCCTGCTTAGTTCTTACGCGGACAGCCACTGCTTCCATTGATGTTTGAAAGGGCTCGGGAGCACTATATACAGAGGTAAGGACATACAAGCAGGCTCCGCCTGACACACTATTGTAAGTGCTACGGTTGCAGTAATAACCCCTGTATTTCACTAAGGACAGGGGTCCGCATTGCCGAGAACCAGGTTTCCTGGAGGGCAATGCAGAAAGCAGGTGTCATGCTTAAAAGCTGACGTACCTCAGGGAGATGGCTAAAATAACCGCCACAATTACACTGGAGGATTGTACAAAGCGTGTCCTGTAGGGGCATGAAGGCACTGAAAAAGCAAATTACTTCGCAGAGTCACATGCTGCCACAGACTGAGTGACAGACGTCGCAACTGCCATCGTTTCTGAGACGGCGAGATAGAGGTCATCAGGGGACGCATAGAGCTCGACCTCATCCTCAGAGGCTGAACTGACAGGAAGCGTTCGTGCGGGAACCACTGGGTCCTTATCCTTCTTGGAGAGCTTCCTCTTCTCTCTCTTGTCTTTGGGAGGAGGGTTGGCAGGCTGGGAGGGCTTTCCTGAAGCATTATCAGGAACAGAGGAAGAGCGGGAAGCCCTTCGACCAGCAGCTGGTGGCTTCTTCAGCCACTGGCTAGTGTCTTGTGAGACACTGGGAAAATCCTTGGAAGGGACTCCCCCAAGGGACCCCTTCTGAACGAGTGAGGCCTGAGGAGGCTGTTGCCTCTCTGGCTGAGCAGCTAGAGGAGACTTTTGCTTCTCTGGCTGAGGTGCTGGAAGAGGCTTTTGCTTCTCCGGCTGAGCAGCCGGAAGAGGCTGGTGCCCCTCCGGCTGAGAGATGGGGATGAATGTCCCCAGTTGTTCGGCGTCCACCGCTCCCGTGTGTTTTGGAAGCAGTGGAAGAGAGTGTGGCCCCTATCACCAGTGGGGCAGGCGTAACTTTACTGTTCTGTGGGCCAACTGAGAAGCTAGTCTTTGCAGGAGCTGATGGCGGCAGAGTTGCAGCAGCATAACTCCTCAACATAGATGTGGGGTGGAGCCGTTCTAGCTTCTTCCTTGCCTCTTGGTAAGTTAAAGGGTCCACGATCTTAATTTATTCTATCTTCTGCTCTCTTTGGTAGACTGCACAGTCTGGGGAGCAGGGAGAATCATCCTCCCTGCAGTTAACGCAGGTGGGAGGCGGAGCACATGGAGCATTATGATGTGAAGGTCGTCCACAGTCACGACACGTGGGGGCAGGCAGTGCATCTGGAGAACATACGTCAGAACTTCCAGCACTGAAGCACCGCATAGGGGTCGGGATATAGGGCTTGACATTGCACCGGTAGATCATGACCTTGACCTTATCAGGCAAGCAGTCACCCTCAAAGGCCAGGATGAATGCACCGGTAGCGACCCTATTATCCTTCGGCCCCCAAAATGTACGACGGACAAAGTGCACACCCCGTTGTGCCAGGTTCTCCTGTAGCTCGTCATCAGACTGTAGCAGAAAATCTTTATGAAAGACAATCCCCTGAACCATTTAAGGACTTATGGGGAGTGACGTGAACGGGGATGTCACCGAGCTTATCACAGGTGGGTAACGCCCGTGACTGTGCAGATGAAACTGCTTGTATCAAAATAGCCCTGCTCCTCATTTTGGAAACATATGCCACTTTCCCAAACTTATCTTGAAGATGGTGAACAAAGAACAGAAGCTTAGTCCCCAAAAACGAATCCCCATCGGTTCTGCTGCACACAAGATATCACAGTGAATACGGCTCCTGTCTGTCTGCAGCCCTACGTTTCTCCCATGGCGTGGCTAGGGAAGGGAACGATTTGGGGTTATATGTCACAGTGTTAAATTCTGTCTTACCACGCTTAGAGACGTTGGCGGTCGTGCGACCACCGAATTGAGACTTCACCTGCTTCAGTGCGCGGCATCCGCCCGGATGCCACCCACTCCGACCAGGGGCTCTCCCCACGGGCGCCATCCAGCCACAGCAAAGGTCACCTGGCAGGATGGCCGTTGGTGGGAGTCCTGATGCCCCAGAGAGACGAGCATCTACCCCTTGGCTTACGTGGGGAGGTGTCAGCTTAGGCATCGGCAGTATGATCCCTGTGTTGTCAGGGGGCTACAACCTAGAGGGTACATGACGACCCCACCACAATGTGCGGCTACTGTGCTGGATTTTGGGTGCCATGGATAGTCCATCGTGATCATGGGTGCAGATGGTGACGCCCTAAGGGCGTAACTTACACAAACCATCTGGTGTGTATGCCCAAAATAAGGGATGGAGGGTGCTGTGACGACGCCAAGACGATAAAGAGTGCCAAGGTCTGAGGGCACAGAGGACTCATGGTGCACCACGTAAGGTGTCCTTCCCCAAAATGCTCATACTTCTGTTGAATTTGTAAAAATGGAGGTCAAACCCCAATGGGGACCATCACATTAAAGGCCGAAACAGTTGAGACTCCTTTTAGTCGCCTCTTACGACAGGCAGGAACACCGTGGGCCTATTCTAACCCCCAAAGCCGCATGGATGCCAGTGTCTGGGCAATGTCTCTCGGCGCCGTGAGGAGACATCCCTGATGCAGCAATGCCATGACAGGTAGCTGGCTGAGTTTCCCGGAAATACTCCTGATGGCTTCCCATACTTTATTATAACTAGTGGAGCGGGAGATGAAGTTCAAGAACGATTGCCATGACCGTCGTTCGCTCTCTTTAATCACTCGCCGCGCTTTGGCCCTTGCCACCTGAAAGGCCGCAAGATTGTCAGCTGAGGGACGGCTCTTGAAGCGGCGCAGAGCTGCATGGTGGGCTCGAATGGCTGAGTGTCACTCAGTGGTCCACCAAGGGAAAGGCGCCTCTTGGAATGCCTGGATGACCGCAGGATAGACAATTCAGCAGCGTGGGAGATGACGGCTGTAACATGGTCTACCCACTCGTGGACGCTGGCATGGCGTTCCAAAACAGCCAATTGGCTGAAAAGTGTCCAGTCAGCTCTGCAGAGGTGCCACCGGGGCGGTACTGGTAATGCCACATCCTCATCCAGGAGGCAAATCCAGAGGGAAGAGGTCACTAGAATGGAGGTCAGCAGCGACCTCCCACAGAGCAGAATCCGCGAGTGCTGGAGAGCAAAAGGAAAGGTCAATAGCTGATGATGACCCAGAGGCAGTACAGAAATGAGTGGGAGCACCAGAGTTGAGGATGCACAGTTCTTCAGTCATCAAGAGGCTTTCCAGAATTCGACCCCTGGGGCAAGTAGTCGAAGTGCCCCATAAGACATTATGAGCATTGAAGTCCCCCAGAAGAAGAAATGGGCTAGGGAGTTGGCTAAGAAGGTCTATGAGAGCCTCAGAGTCTAGTGCATTTTGAGGCGGTAAGTAAACTAAGCAGACTGTGAGCCTCTGACCCACAAGAGGGTCAACTCCAACTGCTTGCAAGTCTGTAACGAGAGGGAGCTCCGTTGTGGGGTGCATGTCACGGACAGAAACCACAACACCCTTTACCCTTTCCCCCGTCAGATCATCTTTTCGATATACGGTATAGCCCCTTAAAGAAGGAGTATCACTGGCCCGAAAATGCGTCTCTTGGAGACATAAGCACAAAGGGCACCCTCGTACAATGGGTTGTAATTAGGCCACATGCGTCCTGAACCCATTCAGGTTCCACTGATCAGGGTGGCTTAACTTTCCCCCTGACTCTGTGCTTTGGAGTGGAGCCCTTACTGGCTGGAGATTGATTCCTGGGGCGAGAAGATCGCCCCCGGTCGACATCAATGTCCATCAGCTCCAATGACGACCCATGGGAGATGTCAGACATTACGATGGCCTCATCATCGGACCGAGCCTGACTAGTCTCCTCAGGTGGTAAAACCTTCAGCTTCGGCGTCTATGTCTTGGGGGGCTTAGAATGCAGAGCCTTGTCAACAGTTGGAGCTTTACTGGGTGGTGGGTTTGCGGGGGTTAAAGAGACCAGACTGCGACGGTCATCGGTCCCTTTTTCCAAAAAACGAAAATCACCCACAGAGAATAAAAAACGAACAACAGAAAATATGTCAGACGACACAAGACAAGAAAGACTCAGACAGAGATCAGACAAAACAAATTAAGAGCACTCAGAGTCTGACGGTGGTTGGCCGACCATAGAGATAAAAATGGAAAAGCCAACCACTGAGAACACATTAAAAACTCAATTTAAAATCGGAGGCCAAAAGCCAGAATCAACACTAAAAAATAAAACACTCAGATTAACCGATAAAAACCCCCTGCCTGAATAAAACGCAAAACTAAGTCCACCATGGCAGAGTCATCCATGAAAATGGCAGGGAGCGTGTCGAGCTGCGCAAACGTCTGCCTGAGCACAGCTAAATGGCGACACTCCAATAATGAGAGGACCACAGACAGAACGGAGCCGCAGCAACATCGTGATGGGTCCTCACGGCGCAATAAGTGGCCGTGGGTCATCCGTGTGTGCCCAATGCGCAGCCGGCAGAGGACGACAGACTCCTTGCAAGAGAAGCGCAAGGAGGAGTGCCACACAGTCGTCATCTCCTTGACGGCACTAAGTTTGTTAGGGGTGGCCAGACCGTGCCATTCAGCGTCCCAAAGCGAGATAACCTTGCGGCGGAAGACTGCCCTCAAATCCGACTCCAGGAATCCAATGTCCAGAGATGGTGTACTGGTGGCCTCTTTCGCCAGGCGGTCAACATTTTCATTTCAATGGTATCCCAACATTGCCCAGGGTCGAAACCAAGACCACAGAGCAGCCGCAACGCGCAAGAGTATGCAGGGACTCCTGGATAGAGGTCACCAGACGAGAACGAGGGAAACACTGGTCGAGAGCTCGTAAACCGCTCAGGGAAGCGTTACAGATCACGAAGGACTCACCTGAGCAGGAGCGGATATACACTAAGGTACGAAAGATGGCGACCAGCTCCGCAGTGTAAACGCTGCAGCCAGCCGGCAAGGAACGTTGTTCGGAATGGTCCCCTAGAGTTAGCACATAACCGACTCGACCAGCAAACATCGAGCCGTCAGTGTAAACACTGCCAGAGCCCTGATACGTTGCGAGGATGGAAAGAAAGCGGTGGCGGAAAGCCTCTGGAGGGACTGAGTCCTTCGGGCCCTGTGCCAATTCCAGCTGAAGGCTGGTGAGACACACACCACGGGGTGTACGCAGAGGTGCCGGGATAGGAGGTGGAAGAGGGAAAGTCCCAAGCCCGGATAGAAGCTCTCGGACGCGGTCCGCGATCGGACAGTCAGCCCTGCGCCAACGCTCTGGAAGACGGACGTGCGAATGTGGGAAAAGTAGCCAATAGTTAGGATGCCCGGGAAAGCTGACAACATGGGCAGCATAAGCGGCCAGCGAACGTTGGCGCCGTAACCGCAGTGGAGGGACACCTCCCTCCACTAGTATGCTGTTCACAGGGCTGGTACGGAAAGCACCAGTGGCAAGGCAGATCCCACTGTGGAGGATTGGGTCCAGCACCCGCAACGCAGATGGGGTTGCTGAGCCATAAGCCAGGCTCCCATAATGCAGACGGGACTGGATTAATGCCTGGTAGAGCTGTAACAGGGTAGATCGGTCGGCGCCCCAGCGGGTGTGGCTCAAGCATCGCAGAGCATTTAGATGCCGCCAACACACCTGTTTAAGCTGCCGAATATGATGAAGCCAATTCAACTGAGCATCAAAGACGACCCCCAAAAACCGATGTGACTCCACCAATGCAAGGAGTTCGCCATCAAGATGAAAACTGAAACACATGAGCTACAGCCCAAGACTGCGCCTTGCGGATTGCGCCCTGTAGCTGACGTTCAGCAGCTGCAATGCCAATAGAGCTGTAGTAAAGGCACAAGTCGTCAGCATACAGGGAAGAGGAGACAGAATTTCCCACCGCTGCAGCGAGCCCGTTGATTGCAATTAAAAACAAGCAGACACTGAGGACAGATCCCTGCAGTACCCCGATCTCCTGGACTCGGGAGGAACTATATGAGACCGCGACTTGCACGCGGAAGGTACGATACGACAGAAAATTTCTGATAAAGATCGGCAGAGGGCTCCGAAGACCCATCCATGAAGTGAAGAATGGATTTGAGGGCGCCAAGTCGTATCGTACGCCTTCCCCATATCGAAAAAGACAGCGACCAGGTGCTAACGGCGGGCAAAGACAGTACGGATGGCCAACTCCAGGCTCACCAGGTTGTCAGCGGTGGAGCGGCCTTTACGAAACCCACCCTGATACGGAGCCAGAAGGCTCCGAGACTCCAAGATGAAGGCGCCAGTGGCAACTTGATAATCCCTTGGACTCTGGTGGACGCGCCAGACGAAATGGACACCTCGTCGCTCTAAGTTGGCGCTCACCTCGTCATCGGACTGCCTGTGGAAAATAATGCCCTGGACCATATTCAAACTTTTATGGGGCGTGATAATAAAGGAGACATCCACCAGCTCATCACATGCCAGCAAGGCCCGAGACTGTGCAGAGGATGCCGTTTTTATAAATACCGAACCGGACCGCATTTTGGATAAGCCCTCCACCTCCCCAAACTGGTTCTCTAAATGCTCTACAAAGAACTGAGGCTTCACGGATATAAAGGATTCCCTAAGAGCTCTGGTACAGACGAGATACCTGGGCGAATACGTCTCACTTTCATTCATTGCCTTTCATTCCTCCGATGGTGCGGCCAGGGAGGGGAACGATTTGGGATAATAAACGTTACCTTTAAAATGAGCCCTCGAACGCTGGCTGGCCACCAGCAAGAGAAGATGTAGAAGATGTGCCACGCTTCATTGCGTGTCATCCACCCTGACGCCACCTACTCCGACCAAGGGCCCTCCCCACGAGCTCCCCACGGGCGCCACAGCAAAGGTCTCCTGGCAGGATGGCCATTGCCGTGAGTCCCGATGCCCCAGGGAGATGGGCATCTACTCCTTGGCATACGTGGGGAGTTAACGGCGCAGGCATCAGTAGAGCGATCCCTGTGTTGTCAGGGGGCGACAAACGACAGGGTACATGGCAGCCCCACCACAACGGACTGGCTACCGTGCTGGATCTTAGGTGCAAAAATATATAAGGTCGTCGTCGCAGCTAAAAGCAACACTGCACAGTGCAGCATGGTAATCGCACCCAGGGACGTATCCTCGCCCAAGAGATCTAAAACGAGCGGGACACCATTGCAACGACGAGAACGCCGGCTTAAGTTCTGAATGCACGACAAATACAGTGCACCATGTAAGCCGCCCTTCCCCAATTGTCTCGCTCTTCGGAATAATTTAGAAAGATGGAGGTCAAACCCGAGAGGGGACCAACACAAAGGGCCTAAATATTTGAGACTCCTTTTAGTCGCCTCTAACAACAGGCAGGAATACCATGGGCCTATTCTTACCCCCGAAACCGCAGGGGAAAAATTTTGCATTATGACTGGGTTATTATGAGAATATTATTGTGTTTCTAGCGGAGCAGTGGACAGTGTCTCACTTAAATTTCGAATGTCTTGAGATCAGATCTGCAGTTGGTTGTGAGACAAATTTTATGTCACATTTGTGGTACAGTGAAATGATAGATGCAAGCATAATGCCAGCAGAATGTTTTCCTTTAACACAGACAACTTTTTCTTGTTAAATAGAGAATAAATATTTATTTACTGGCAGTCAAATTAATTTTCCAACTTCTTGCATGTAAACTAAAAATATTTCTGTTAACTTAAATTGAGTTGCGATCTTTAAATCTTCCCTACCCTTTCAAACAATTATATCCTCATATATATATATATATATATATATATACAGGGTGAGTCACCTAACGCTACCGTTGGATATAGTTCGTAAACCACATCAAATACTGCCGAATCGATTCCGCAGACCGAACGTGAGGAGAGGGGCTAGTGTAATTGGTTAATACAATCCATAAAAAAATGCACGGAAGTATGTTTAACATAAACCTACGTTTTTTTAAATGGAACCCCGTTAGTTTTGTTAGCACATCCGAACATATAAACGAATATGTAATCAGTACCGTTTGTTGCATTGTAAAATGTTAATTACATCCGGAGATATTGTAACCTAAAGTTGACGCTTGAGTAGCACTCCTCCGCTGTTCGATCGTGTGCATCGGAGAGCACCGAATTACGTAGGGATCCAAAGGGAACGGTGATGGACCTTAGGTACAGAAGAGACTGGAACAGCACATTACGTCCACATGCTAACACCTTTTTATTGGTCTTTTTCACTGATGAACGTGTACATTATCATGAGGGGTGAGGTACACGTACACACGTGGTTTCCGTTTTCAATTACGGAGTGGAATAGAGTGTGTCATGACATGTAAGGCCAATAGATGTTGAATGTGGTGGCCATCATTTGCTGCACACAATTGCAATCTCTGGCGTAATGAATGTCGTACACGCCGCAGTACATCTGATGTAATGTCGCCGCAGGCTGCCACAATACGTTGTTTCATATCCTCTGGGGTTGTACGTACATCACGGTACACATTCTCCTTTAACGTACCCCACAGACAGAAGTCCAGAGGCGTAAGATCAGGAGAACGGGCTGGCCGATTTATGCGTTCTCCACGTCCTATGAAACGCCCGTCGAACGTGTACCTCACCCCTCATGGTAATGTACATGTGCGTCAGTGAAAAAGATCAATAAACAGGTGTTAGCATGTGGACGTAATGTGCTGTTCCAGTCTCTTCTGTACCTAAGGTCCATCACCGTTCCCTTTGGATCCCTACGTAATTCGGTGCTCTCCGATACACACGATCGAACAGCGGAGGAATGGTACTCAAGCTTCAACTTTAGGTTACAATATCTCCGGATGTAATTAACATTTTACAATGCAACAAACGGCACTGATAACGTATTTGTTTATATGTTAAGATGTGCTAACAAAACTAACGGGGTTCCATTTAAAAAACGTAGGTTTCTGTTAAAAACATACTACCGTGCATTTTTTTATGGTTTAATTTTGTTTTACTTGAATACACTTAAACTTGCTGCCGAAAAATAAACCAGTTTGTCTATATTGCCGAGATTATTTTGTTCATAACATCTAGGAGTTTTGCAGTCTCCTGAATGTGAAATCCTGTCTCATATCTCTCGCTTTCAAAACAGTGCATTCCGTGACATTGATGAGATGTGGCCTAATGTCGACAGGCTGATGTCTGTTTGAAATACATAGTTACGTCGTTCGCTGAATTAATGCAGCTACAATAACCAATACGACGTTTACAGACCTAGTTTGAATGCAATTTTCCGTCTCGCTCGAGTCTCGCTTTCCTCAGATAAATGATACAACATCGCAGAGAAAGAAATAACAAAATGATAACGTCAGTGAGCTGTGCCAGATTATAAATAAATGAAGATGAACCACACTTCCAAGCTTTTAGCAGTCGAATCACTGTGTAGAAATCATCACAGATCCTGAAAAATGTGTCATACAATGATACAATTTTGCAGGTGTGTAAATTTAGTGTTGTATGTAGGTACTATCAGCAAAATGTGTTGCAAATGTTGTTAGTAGTCTAAAGGTAATAAATTAAAACAGCATGCCACGTGCTGAGGTTTTGCTGCATGAACAGCGAAAATATGGTGACGAGCCGACAGTCTTTCCTTGCGTTATATTATCTCGACTCTCAGTGACAATATGTTTCAAAAAGGTTTAACATTAAGCGTTCAGATTTTTGGAAGTCGCTAAGTTCCCTCATTCTCAAGTGCTGGACGAATAGTCTGTGTACATTTTGCACAATTAATTGCTCTGTCTTTAGATATGTACATACTGTCGATCTTTGATAGTTTAATTATTCTGTTACACGTTTGTAGGAACATTATACCTGTCAATAAGTAGATTCAAAGCATTTTACAATTTTATATTCAGTTAAGGATTATATGAAGTACTCGAAAAGTTTTGTTACACCTGGAAGCTGTAAAATAGACTATGCGCTGAACCGCCGATCCTGTCGCAGCAACTCAGCAACGATGTCTGCAGCAGGGAAAAGAAAGGCAATCTGCAAACCAACAGGCTTCACAACAGCCTACCTGTGTACCCAATATCGGCGGTCCGCCGCAGATCAAATTATAAATTCTTTTCCCAGCTACTTGAGAAATCCATAAAGCAAAACATCGAGCTGTAGCAGATTCAACCTAGAAGATAAGGATAGACGCAGCAAAATTCACCAGTCCCTGTTGTAGGCAAGTTTTATCGTAAAAAGATTTGACAGTTCAACAAAGTCACAGAGTTTCTATATATTCGTTGTGCGGTCTGACACTCCTTGATATCTTTGCCAGAATAAATTGAAAATTTCCTGATTTTTCCTTAAATAATTGATGTCACTAAAAAATCTATCTTGTTCTCATTCAACGAAATATTCCACTTTAAACCCGATCCTCCCGACCACAATCGCCGATAAAGTTTCAAAACAGTATCCTAACACACTTCACAGTATCGACTATTTTCAAAATATCAATACGTGTCGATCTCTCACCAATAAAATTTAAAACCAGTCAACCATTGAAGATCGTCCACACTCGACAAAACTCTGCCAGGACCTCTTCAAGAAGTCTGAATTTTAATAAAACTTTCAAATCTCACACGTAAGTAATATTTACGATGTATGTCGTAACAACAGATTCAACTGACTGTTCCAACCCCCAACTCGAAGTTTATTTAACAGTTGATAACCAATTGATATCCAATTAGCCGCCCAGGGTGGCCAAGCGGTTCTAGGCGCTACAGTCTGGAACCGCGCAACCACTACGGTATCAGGTTCGAATCCTGCCTCGGGCATGGATGTGTGTGATGTCCTTAGGTTAGTTAGGTTTAAGTAGTTGTAAGTTCTAGGGGACTGATGAGCTCAGAAGTCAAGTCCCGATGTGCTCAGAGCCATTTGAACCATTTTTGACATCCAATTACAAACTTTATTCTTCCACCTTCGACATTGGACTTCTTTTATAAAAAAAAAAACATAAAACATATTTTAATAATGGTCAGTGTGATGTTTCAACTGTTCTTCCAGCAGCCGACCGTCGACTACGATGCAATAGTGATTAGCTCTCGTCGTCCACCGCGTCTGGAGTCTCCACTGGATCATCTTGCTGTCACGCTCGACATGAAAGAAAAGAAACTAAATCTCTTAAATAACTAGTCTCCACTTAACATACTACAAATAAATATATTAACATTTCTTACCTGGCATCGCTCATGCGGTAAAGAAACGCGATGTTTCCTGATTGGACTTTTGAAACACCACCACTACCTGTAACTGGGGCTACGCCACATATTTCTAAATGTAGGTGCCAAGTAGTGGGAGCCTTCAAGTAGCCACGTGTTTCTGGCACAAAGGTGGATGGAGCTCAGGCTCAAGAGACTTGGCAGGAGCCGCTGGCAACGCTGCGAGGAAGGGTAGCTGTCGCTGCTGAAGGCGGCGCTGCTGAGGGACGCGAAGTAGCGGAGGCAGCGGGAGGGTCCAGACTGTGAAGAGGTGGAAGAGATGGAAATGGACGAAGAGGTCGAAGAGAGTGAAGAACGCAAAGAGGGCGGTGGGGATAGCTGCGGCAAGGCTCAGGTAGCCCATCTCCCTTGAACCGGCAGCTGTCTTGGGCATTACCCTATCCCCTAATGAAGCGCATTGCAGTCCAGCTACCGACGAACATGACGAAGACCTCGATGAACTGGCCATGTTGACTGAAGATCAGGATGTGAGTGGATGGGATCAGATGACTGAAGATCAGGATGTGAGTGGATGGGATCAGATGACTGAAGATCAGGATGTGAGTGGATGGGATCAGATGACTGAAGATCAGGATGTGAGTGGATGGGATCAGATGACTGAAGATCAGGATGTGAGTGGATGGGATCAGATGACTTAAGATCAGGATGTGAGTGGATGGGATCAGATGACTGAAGATCAGGATGTGAGTGGATGGGATCAGATGACTGAAGATCAGGATGTGAGTGGATGGGATCAGATGACTGAAGATCAGGATGTGAGTGGATGGGATCAGATGACTGAAGATCAGGATGTGAGTGGATGGGATCAGATGACTGAAGATCAGGATGTGAGTGGATGGGATCAGATGACTGAAGATCAGGATGTGAGTGGATGGGATCAGATGACTGAAGATCAGGATGTGAGTGGATGGGATCAGATGACTGAAGATCAGGATGTGAGTGGATGGGATCAGATGACTGAAGATCAGGATGTGAGTGGATGGGATCAGGTGACTGAAGATCAGGATGTGAGTGGATGGGATCAGGTGACTGAAGATCAGGATGTGAGTGGATGGGATCAGATGACTGAAGATCAGGATGTGAGTGGATGGGATCAGATGACTGAAGATCAGGATGTGAGTGGATGGGATCAGATGACTGAAAATCAGGATGTGAGTGGATGGGATCAGATGACTGAAGATCAGGATGTGAGTGGATGGGATCAGATGACTGAAGATCAGAATGTGAGTGGATGGGATGACCAAAATTCGGGACATGTGTGAATGGGCTCTGATGACTGAAGAGCAGGACATATTTGAATGGGATCCGATTACTGAAGATCATGATGTGTGTTAGTTCTGACCACTGAAAATTAGGTCGTGTGTGAGTAGAATCTATTTACAGAAAACCAGGACATGTATGAATGTGAATTGACTACTGAAGACTTAAGACAAGTACATATATATGTGGGCTATAAAGGTATCCACACTGTTGCAAACTACATCAGCGGAAGAGTAGGACCACCCGCCAACGTCCGCAACTGAAGAGATGCGTTTGAATGAGATGGACACTTGACCTGCCTTCGATGATGTCCGTATAGATCTGTGAGGCTTGTTCTGCTTTCAGCTTTAAGGAAAGATGCTGCACAAACGCAGACGAGCTTGTACAGAACAGGTGCTGAACAGAATCACAGACTAGCTCGTGCTGTGTGTGTGTGTGTGTGTGTGTGTGTGTGTGTGTGTGTGTGTGTGTGTGTGTGTGTGTGTGTGTGTGTGTGTGTGTGTTTTTTTTAAGCCTTGTTGCTTGACTGACGTAGCGTGCAACACTGTCTAACTTGCACAAAACCTGATCTTCTGTAAACATGGTGAACTCATTGGGGTAAGAGTCATTAAAGCAAAACAATTGCGAAGTCGATGAAGTGTAGAATGATGAACCAACAGCCACTGCGGAAATCACTGATAACAGTCCTAATGTACCTGAACTCGTTTTCAAAGAGATATTTGCACTTTTATACTGTCTTGTAACTTTTAAAGCGTGCTGTGTTTATTAAAACAAATCAAATCTATAATCGTGTTTGAGTCGTGTCACGGCTCAGCATTTTTGATTTACCAGCGAGATTATTTCACTTTATTTAGCCGCAGCGATAGGGGGCGTGATCGCTGAGCGCTGCTGGCGCTGGTGCGCGAAGCGGCAGTTTTGAGGGATGACAGCTTGGTCGGTAGAGGGCGACAGGGCGGAAGCGGCGGGGAGTCAACTGGTGCCTGGCGATTAAGGACTGCGATGAGTGTGGCCGTTTGCGAGCATGTGGGGAGGACGGAATGCTCGCTTGCTTAGTGTGGTTCTCCATGACCAGCTATAGTTTGTTGGGCCTAGCACTCGAGTGTAACAGGAATCTGCATTTGTGTGGTTCTCGTCACTTGGCTAAGGCCGAAATTTTCATATACTTTTAGTTTATTTCATGATCAATAATTTATCATGGGGTTGGTACTTTTAGTCTACATTTTGTGATTTGAAATACTTCAGATAATATCATCATGTGCCAGGTGTCTACTGTGAATAATTCTTAATTCGTTTCATAGTGTATGGCACGGTATCCACTTTCGTCGATCATTTTATGAAAGTTCTGTCCAAATTATTATTACATTAGACTTTGTTAAAATAGGTGCGTTTAAATTGCAAGTTTCCTAATTCTACTAATATTGCTTGGGATAAACCCATCTATTTCTTGATATTGTCATATTTGTGTATTTAGTTGTGTTTCTCCTCGAGACTGACTGAACTGATTTAGGAACACGGAGGGTGGGTGGGGGGGGGGGGGCGGAAAGGGTGAGAGTACTTAAATGAAAATTTGATAGGTAACACAACCGTCGTGAAATTGAAAACTTGACAGTGTTTACTCATGTCGTTAATGTTATTTCTGTCTTGTAGCTTAATTAATGATATAAAAGAATTTAGAAATTTTGAGTATTTGTCACGAAAGGTGAACTGATGTCACATGACATTGCATTGACATTTGTGTGGGGGTTTACGTAAGCTCGAGGGAAATGAGGAATAAAAAGATTGTCATTGCCACTTTTTTCAGCAGGCAGTAGGGAACTTGTTGCACTCTTGCCAAATTGCATTTATTGTAAGCTTTGATTTACATGTAGTGCAAATCAAGTTCAATATTTTTCTGGTGTAATTGTTAATATTTGTATATGTCGCACTATTGTATGATATAATATACCTTTTACTAATAGTACCTTTATGTAATGTTTCAGAGTAGGGCTGCATGTTGTTCTAGAGAATGTTTAAAAAACATTGTTAAATGTCCTTTTAAACAGTTAATTGTATTAACTTCGATGTATAACCAGTTATTGTTAAATAATAAATTTGTGTCAACAAGGCTTGGACCAAATAAAAGTGCCTACACCTTATCCATCCTGGCTCTGCTACCGTTTGCACATCACAGTGTTCAAATTATTAACTGCAGATTCCTTCTTCACTATCACTGTCCTATGTAGGTCATAATATGAATGAGAGCATAACCATGTCGTAATTAAGTGCTCTCAAATAAACAAATTTCTATGTACTCACATGACCTGACTTGTGTGGCCTAATTAACCACACAATTAAATACTGCTTACAAAGCAGAATTATTAAATACACTGAAAATGACGTTAAAATTATGAATGGTATGCAACTGATCATTAATTTTTAAATCAGACTCACTAGCTAGTTCTGACTGTGTTCTATAGAAAAATACCTGATATTATGATGGTAATGTTGAACTCTTACGTACACTTAATTCATCAAACGTCTAAAGCTAAGTTTAGTAACGTAGGAAGTACGAGTAGACACACTCGATAACATAGCGTTTACCTGTGTCACAAGGAATATTGCTTGCAGCAGGGTATCCGCAAGATCAGGGAGCATTCAAAACATCGCATGTAGTGAATTGCACACACCGCTGACATTACGAAAAAATCTAAGGTTTATTTTTTATTTTCACGAAGGCAAACGAATCAAGTACATTGTGTAGTTAGAAAATAACTGAAAAGGCGCTGTGAAGTAATGGTAAATACATCTTGAGATAATTTTGTTGATGAAATTAGTGCCAATAATAATACATTAGTATGATTAGGGGAAAGAAATAATTATCCAGAGTGCGCGAACTGTCGCAAATGGGGCGACGCGGCTTGTGTGTGCTGTACAGTTGTAAAGTGATGTAAGGTCACCAACATAGTTTTGGTAGTCGATGAGAGTGATGCGAGTTCTCTTTTAATTCGATAAGTCATAATTCATACTTGAACTCTAAATGCTTTTCAGGCAAATGTCATTAATAGTCGATATGTTACTCCACAAAGATTCTGGGTACAAGTAGTGTGGTTATCAGTAGTTGGTCGTTTACAGTGTAGTACGTGCGTATATTAAGTGACATTGTCTGGTGTCACACTACTGAACTAGTAGAACATACAGATGCCGATGTAGGTAGGTTGGTTGGTTGGTTTGTGGGCGTTGAAGGGGCCACACTACAAAGGCGGTCTCTTGTTCCACGGCCATAAAACCCTATAAGGAATTAAAAAAAAACAAGCAATTGAGATAACAAGGGACGCCACAAAACCAGAAAAACAAAGACTAGAAAACCAGAAAATAAAGCACATATAGTATTACAGCGATTGCCTGACCATGGAAATTAAAAGGAAATTCCAACCACCACGAGACACACAAAAAACACCAATCTAAAACCGTAGGCCAAAGGCCGGACGGAACACACATAAAAAAATCCCTTAGATTGAGTGATAAAAGTTCACTGCCCAGATAAAGCGAAAATCTAGGCCTGCCGTGGTAGCGGTATCTGTCAAAATTGCAGGCAGCATATCAGGCAGCACAAGCGCCTGCCTGAGAACAGTTAAAAGTGGACAGGCCAACAAAATGTTGACCACTGTAAAACCTGACCCGCAGCGATATAAAGATGGGTCCTCGCAGCACAGTAAATAACTGTGGGTAATCCAGGTGTGGCCAATGCACATCAGGCAGAGTGGGTTGGTTGGTTGGTTTGTGGGATTGAAGGGACCAGACTGCTACAGTCAACGGACCCTTTTTCAAAAACTTGAAAACACCCACACAGTTGTTGTTGTTGTTATGGTCTTCAGTCCTGAGACTGGTTTGATGCAGCTCTCCATGCTACTCTATCCTGTGCAAGCTTCATCATCTCCCAGTACCTACTGCAACCTACATCCTTCTGAATCTGCTTAGTGTATTCATCTCTTTGTCTCCCCCTACGATTTTTACCCTCCACGCTGCCCTCCAATACTAAATTGGTGATCCCTTGATGCCTCAAAACATGTCCTACCAACCGATCCCTTCTTCTGGTCAAGTTGTGCCACAAACTTCTCTTCTCCCCAATCCTATTCAATACTTCCTCATTAGTTATGTGATCTACCCATCTAATCTTCAGCATTCTTCTGTAGCACCACATTTCGAAAGCTTCTATTCTCTTCTTGTCCAAACTATTTACCGTCCATGTTTCACTTCCATACATGGCTACACTCCATACAAATACTTTCAGAAATGACTTCCTGACACTTAAATCTATACTCGATGTTAACAAATTTCTCTTCTTCAGAAACGCTTTCCTTGCCATTGCCAGTCTACATTTTATATCCTCTCTACTTCGACCATCATCAGTTATTTTGCTCCCCAAATAGCAAAACTCCTTTACTACTTTAAGTGTCTCATTTCCTAATCTAATACCCTCAACATCACCCGACTTAATTAGACTACATTCCTTTATCCTCGTTTTCTTTTGTTGATGTTCATCTTATATCCTCCCTTCAAGACACCATCCATTCCATTCAACTGCTCTTCCAAGTCCTTTGCTGTCTCTGACAGAATTACAATGTCATCGGCGAACCTCAACGTTTTTATTTCTTCTCCATGGATTTTAATACCTACCCCGAATTTTTCTTTTGTTTCCTTTACTGCTTGCTCAATATACAGATTGAATAACATCGGGGAGAGGCTACAACCCTGTCTTACTCCCTTCTTAACCACTGCTTCCCTTTCATGTCCCTCGACTCTTATAACTGCCATCTGGTTTCTGTACAAATTGTAAATAGCCTTTCGCTCCCTGTATTTTACCCCTCCCACCTTTAGAATTTGAAAGAGAGTATTCCAGTCAACATTGTCAAAAGCTTTCTCTAAGTCTACAAATGCTAGAAACGTAGGTTTGCCTTTCCTTAATCTTTCTTCTAAGATAAGTCGTAAGGTCAGTATTGCCTCACGTGTTCCAACATTTCTACGGAATCCAAACTGATCTTCCCCGAGGTCGGCTTCTACCAGTTTTTCCATTCGTCTGTAAAGAATTCGTGTTAGTATTTTGCAGCTGTGGCTTATTAAACTGATTGTTCGGTAATTTTCACATCTGTCAACACCTGCTTTCTTTGGGATTGGAATTATTATATTCTTCTTGAAGTCTGAGGGTATTTCGCCTGTTTCATACATCTTGCTCACCAGATGGTAGAGTTTTGTCAGGACTGGCTCTCCCAAGGCCGTCAGTAGTTCCAATGGAATGTTGTCTACTCCGGGGTCCTTGTTTCGACTCAGGTCTTTCAGTGCTCTGTCAAACTCTTCACGCAGTATCGTATCTCCCATTTCGTCTTCATCTACATCCTCTTCCATTTCCATAATATTGTCCTCAAGTTCATCGCCCTTGTATAGACCCTCTATATACTCCTTCCACCTTTCTGCTTTCCCTTCTTTGCTTAGAACTGGGTTTCCATCTGAGTTCTTGATGTTCATACAAGTGGTTCTCTTATCTCCAAAGGTCTCTCTAATTTTCCTGTAGGCAGTATCTATCTTAACCCTAGTGAGATAAGCCTCTACATCCTTACATTTTTCCTCTAGCCATCCCTGCTTAGTCACTTTGCACTTCCTGTCGATCTCATTTTTGAGACGTTTGTATTCCTTTTTGCCTGCTTCACTTACTGCATTTTTATATTTTCTCCTTTCATCAATTAAATTCAATATTTCTTCTGTTACCCAAGGATTTCTACTAGCCCTCGTCTTTTTACCTACTTGATCCTCTGCTGCCTTCACTACTTCATCCCTCAAAGCTACCCATTCTTCTTCTACTGTATTTCTTTCCCCCACCCCTGTCAATTGTTCCCTTATGCTCTCCCTGAAACTCTGTACAACCTCTGGTTCTTTCAGTTTATCCAGGTCCCATTTCCTTAAATTCCAACCTTTTTGCAGTTTCTTCAGTTTTAATCTACAGGTCATAACCAATAGATTGTGGCCAGAGTCCACATCTGCCCCTGGAAATGTCTTAAAATTTAAAACCTGGTTCCTAAATCTCTGTCTTACCATTATATAATCTGATACCTTTTAATATCTCCAGGGTTCTTCCATGTATACAACCTTCTATAATGATTCTTAAACCAAGTGTTAGCCATGATTAAGTTGTGCTCTGTGCAAAATTCTACCAGGCGGCTCCCTCTTTCATTTCTTAGCCCCAATCCATATTCACCTACTACGTTTCCTTCTCTCCCTTTTCCTACACTCGAATTCCAGACACCCATGACTATTAAATTTTCGTCTCCCTTCACTATCTGAATAATTTCTTTTATTTCATCATACATTTCTTCAATTTCTTCGTCATCTGCAGAGCTAGTTGGGATATAAACTTGTACTACTGCAGTAGGTGTGGGCTTCGTATCTATCTTGGCCACAATAATGCGTTCACTATGCTGTTTGTAGTAGCTTACCCGCATTCCTATTTTTTTATTCCTTAGTAAACCTACTCCTGCATTACTCCTATTTGATTTTGTATTTATAACCCTGTATTCACCTGACCACCAGATTTGCTCCTCCTGCCATCGAACTTCGCTAATTCCCACTATATCTAACTTTAACCTATCCATTTCCCTTTTTAAATTTTCTAACCTACCTGCCCGATTAAGGGATCTGACATTCCACGCTCCGATCCGTAGAACGCCAGTTTTCTTTCTCCTGATAACGACATCCTCTTGAGTAGTCCCCGCCCGGAGATCCGACTGGGGGACTATTTTACCTCCGGAATATGTTACCCAAGAGGACGCCATCATTTAATCATACAGTAAAGCTGCATTCCCTCGGGAAAAATTACGGCCGTAGTTTCCCCTTGCTTTCAGCCGTTCGCAGTACCAGCACAGCAAGACCGTTTTGGTTATTGTTACAAGGCCAGATCAGTCAATCATCCAGACTGTTGCCCTTGCAACTACTGAAAAGGCTGCTGCCCCTCTTCAGGAACCACACGTTTGTCTGGCCTCTCAACAGATATCCCTCCGTTGTGGTTGTACCTACGGTACGGCTATCTCTATCGCTGAGGCACGCAAGCCTCCCCACCAACGGCAAGGTCCATGGTTCATGGGGGGGACCCACACAGTAGTAGTAGAAATAGTAGAAGGGTCTTGTGGGCGCACGACAGCAAGGTCTTCAGCGCCCGTTCAGTATCATAGCGAGACGGGTGTCAGGAAAAAAACTCAGAACAATTACATCAAACGGAACAGAAAACACAGGGAACAATCATTGAAAAATATTTGCTCACCCACACCGAAGCGTGGGATGAAGTAGGGCGTCAGCAGTAGAACATGAACAACACAGGAAGAAAAAGGTAGAGGGAGCTAAAACAATGGAGCAGATGGAAGTGGCTGACTGACCGCAAGGGAAAAAGGGATGAGCCAGCCACTCTGAAATACACTAAAACTTCCAGCCAAAGAGTTTAGGCCAGAGTCCAGACACATCACAAAACTTTAAAACCCTACACACACACACGTCTCATCATTGGCTAAAACACAGGGCAGATCCCATCAACTAGTGCTTCTGCCCTTGCATTACGGTATAAAATGCAGTCTGTTAAAATGTGCCGGACAGAGATGTGCACACCACAAACATCACAAAACGGAGGATCCTCCCGCCGTAATAAATAGCTATGCGTCAGAGGACATTGCCCGATCCGAAGACGTGTGAGGGCCACCTCTTCCCGCCTGAGCAGCCAGCAGGAGGAACGCCACGACCGAGTGGTTGACTTTACCGACCGCAGTTTATTTGCCGTCACCGCCAGCCATTCGTCCTCCCACAACTCCATGCACTTCCTGTGGAGTGCAGCGATAACTGACTGCAAGGGGATGGGACACTGGACCACATCCTGCCCTCTGCAGGCATCCTTGGCAGCCCGATCGGCCTTTTCATTGCCCCATATGCCGACATGACCAGGCACCCAGCACAAGGATACCTCTTTACCCCGCCGTTGGAGCAAGTACAGTTGGTGATGTATCAGCTGGACCATCTCCTCAGTCGGGTATAGGTTCTGCATTGATTGTAGGGCACTAAGAGAATCGGAGCAGAGAAGAAATCGATCACCCTGAACACGATGCATCTGCTCCAGTGCCGTCAAGATCGCGTGGAGCTCCTCTGCGAAAACGGTATATTCAGCAGGGGGCGAATCCGGGTAACATGATCAGGGAACACCACAGAACAGCCAAGGAAAGTCTCCTGTTTGCAGCCATCAGTATAAAAGACAGTGAAACCGTGATGCACATCTAAAATGCTAAAAAGCAGAGATTGGAACGTAAAATCTGGTGTGGCAGCTTTCGTAAAATTAGTCAAATCCAACATAAGTTTGGGTCTCCGGAGGAGCCAAGGTGGAGATCTCCTCCAACCGCGACGTAAAACACGAAGACCAGCCATAGATATCGCACCGAGGCAATCCTGTGCACGAATCCCATAGGGCTGCGTCGCACGTTGCCGGTTATGAAACAATCGTGCCAGAGGAGGCTGAGCAATGGTATGGTATGCAGGGGTGTATGGTGTTGACAAAGTTTTATACGCCTGGCGCACTGTAAGTTGCCGTCGCCACATATGAAGTGGCGGTTCACCAGCCTCTGCACAGAGGCTTGGTATGGGGCTAGTTCGGAATAACCCAGTGGCCAACCGAAGCCCTTCATGGTGCTCAACGTCCAACAACTTTAAGTAAGAAGGCCTCGGAGACCCATACACCGTGCACCCATAATCGAGTCTACATTGCACAAACGCCCTGTAACACTGGAGCAGACAAGTCCTGTCAGCTCCCCATGTACTGTGGCTAAGACATTTTAAAATACTTAAAGCCTTATGTGACGGTTGTTTCAGGTCTTTAAGATGAGGAAACACGTAAACTTCGAGTCAAAAATGAGCCCCAGAAATCTCACCGTGTCTTTAAAAGTAAGAATAGTCTCCCTCATCCTCAACTCAGGAAAGGTTAAAATCAAACGAGAACTGTTAAAAAGAACACATACAGACTTCTCGGTGGAAAACTTAAAACCACTCTTCTGCGCCCAGTCATCCAAACGCCTAATCGTAAGTTGCAACTGACGAGTTGTCGTTGCAAGGCTTGAAGAAGAGCAAAACAAAGAGAAATCATCCACAAACAAAGAACACTGGACAGGACTTTTCACTATGGACGTAATGCTATTAATAGCGATGGCAAAGAGAGTCACACTTAAAACGCTACCCTGAGGGACACCGTTCTCCTGCACAAAGCGATCAGACAGGACATCACCAATTCGGTATCTAAAATATCGTGGCGAGAGGAAAGAATAAATAAAAAGAGTAAGACAACCACGAAAACCCCATTCGTGAAGCTGCTCCAGGATGAGACGCCTCCAAGTGGTATCGTAGGCCTTCTCGATGTCGGAAAATACACCTAGAAGGTGATGGCGTAGGAAAGCTTGTTGTATTACCGCCTCCAGGAGTGCAAGGTTATCGAAGGTGGAACGAAACCTCCTGAACCCACACTGAAAGCGACTAAGGAGTTGCCAGGATTCAAACATCCAGACAAGGCGGCGGTTGACCATCCGCTCCAAGGTCTTCCCTATGCAACTAGTGAGGGCAACACTATGGTAGCTACTTGGGCTCGTGTGGTCTTTCCCAGGTTTTAAAAAAGGGATTAAAACTGCCTCACGCCACGCGTCAGGAAAGTGACCCGACGCCCAAATGGCATTAAAAAGTGCGAGGAGGATATCTCTGTTGCGCATTGTGAGGTGCCATAGCATACTGTAATTGATCCTGGCGTGATCAGGGGATGTGTCACGAGTTCCAGACAATGGTGAATCCAGCTCCCACATAGAAAATGGGCAGTTGTAAATTTCATGAGAAGTGGACTGGAAGTCCAGACTACATCTCTCAGAAACGGCTCTATGGCGCTGGAAACCTGGATCCTGACTGGTTGTTGCAGTATCTGTAGCAAAATACGCTGCCATAGTCTGAGCAATGTCTCGCGGATCCGTGTGGAGAGTGCCGTTATTCATTACAGCAGCTATGGAGCAACTATCTCCTCTGCCAGAAATTCTCCTGATGGTCTCCCACACAATGGAACTGTTGGTGGAACGATTATAGGTGTTCAGGAACTGTTGCCATGACCTCTTCTTGCTCTCACGAATAATGGGGCGACATCTTGCCCTCGCCACCCGAAAGGCTGCAAGATTCTCAGCAGTCGGCCGACACTTGAACCGACGCAGAGCTGCACTCCTCGTCCTGATTACAGAGCGGCATTTGGCACTCCACCAAGGCACAGGTGGCCTCTTCCGGTGGCCTGTGGACTGTTGAATGGATGCTACAGCAGTGTGGTGGACCGTTTTGGTAATATGATCCACCCACACCTCAACAGTCGCACAGTGTTCGAATTGGGCCAACTGGCTATAAAGTGTCCAGTTAGCTCCACTGAGCATCCATCGTAGTGGCCTCTTTTCGGAGCCCAGGCCATCTGGCAGGTGAATCCACATTGGGAAATGATCACTGCCGTGCAAGTCAGCGACCACTTCCCATTGAGCACTGGGGGCAAGAGCTGGAGAGCAAAGCGAGAGATCAGTGGCAGAAAACGACCCAGTCGCTGTGCAGAAATGAGTACTCTGTCCTCCATTGAGCAAGAAGGCACAGGATGACAGGAGAAGCCTCTCAATTGCTCTACCCCTGGGGCAGGTAATTGCAGAGCCCGAAAGCACATTGTGGACATTAAAATCACCACAAATAATGAATGGCTGGGGGATCTGTGTAAGAAAGTTGGTGAGGGCCGCTTCATCAAGTGCATCATGTGGGGGCAAGTAAAGCGAGCATACGGTCACTGGATGACGCACGTGCACAGACACAGCGACAGCCTGTAAAGTCGTCGTAAGTGAGAGGTTGGTGGGTTGGTTTGGGGGATGAAAGGGACCAGACAGATACGGTCATCGGTCCCTTTTTCCAAATACAAATAACACCCACAGAGAATAAAAACGAGGAACAGAATAGTTCACAGACGATACAGAACAAGAGAAACTGAGACAAAGACAAGACAAAACGAACTAAAACCACACAGAGTGTGACAGTGGTTGGCAGACCATAGAAATAAAAATGGAAAAGCCCACCACTTAGAAACACATTAAAACATCAGTTTAAAATCATAGGCCAAAGGCCAGAATCAACACAAAACAATAAAATAAAACAGAAACACTCAGATTAAATGATAAAACCTTCCTGCCCGAATAAAACGTAAAACTAAGTCAGCCATAGTGGAGTCGTCTGTTAGAAGGGCAGGGAGCGTATCAGGCAGCGCAAATGTCTGCCTGACCACAGCTAAAAGGGGGCAGGCCATCAAAATGTGGGCCACTGTCAAAGCTGCCCCACATCGACATAGAGGAGGGTCCTCCCGGCGCAGTAAGTAACTGTGTGTCAGCCGGGAGTGGCCAATGCGGAGCCGGCAAAGAACTATTGAGTCCCTGTGAGTGGCTCGCAGGGATGACCGCCACACAACCGTCGTCTCCTTGGCATCACGGAGTGCCCGCAAATCAGTCTCTGGGAGGCCAACGTCCAGAGATGGCTTACTGGTGGCCTTCTTAGCCAGGCGGTCAACATGTTCATTGCCCGGGATACCGACATGACCGGGGGTCCACACAAAGACCACAGAGCGGCCGCAACGCACAAGAGTATGCAGGGACTCATGGATAGCTATCACCAGACGAGAACGAGGATAACACTGGTCGAGAGCTCGTAAACCGCTCAGGGAATCGCTACAGGTAACTAAGGACTCACCTGAGCAGGAGCGGATATACTCTAGGGCTCGAAAGATGGCGACACCACGGGGGTGTACGCAGAGGCGCCCGGAAAGGAGGTGGAACAGGGAAAAACCCAAGACCGCAGAGAAGCTCCTTGACGCGTACGGCGATCGGACAACCCGACCGGGGCCGACGGTCTGGCAGATGGACGACTGACTGCAGGAACAGGACACGATAATTTGGATGCCCGGGCAAGCTTAGAACATGGGCAGCATAAGCGGCCAGCAAACGTTGGCGCCGGAACCGCAGTGGAGGTACACCTGCCTCCACTAGTATGCTGTCCACAGGGCTGGTACGGAAAGCACCAGTGGCAAGGCGTATCCCGCTGTGGAGAATTGGGTCCAGCACCCGTAACGCAGATGGGGATGCTGAGCCATAAGCCAGGCTCCCATAATCCAGACGGGACTGGATTAACGCCTGGTAGAGCCGCAACAGGGTAGAGCGGTCGGCGCCCCAGCGGGTGTGGCTCTAGCATCTCAGAGCGTTTAGATGCCGCCAACACGTCTGTTTAAGCTGCTGGATATGAGGCACTCAATTCAACCGGGCATCGAAAACCACCCCCAAAAACCTGTGGGTCTCCACCACAGCAAGGAGTTCTTCGGCAAGATAAAGCCGCGGCTCAGGATGGACTGTTCGGCGCCGGCAGAAATGCATATCGCGGGTCTTGGCTGCCGAAAACTGAAACCCATGCGCTACAGCCCAAGACTGCGCCTTACGGATAGCGCCCTGTAGCTGACGTTCAACAGCTGCAATGCCTGTAGAGCTGTTATAAAGGCAGAAGTCGTCAGCATACAGGGAAGCAGAGACAGAATTTCCGACAGCCGCAGCGAGCCCGTTAATGGCTATTAAAAACAGGCAGACACTTAAAACAGAACCCTGTGGCACACCGTTCTCCTGGACGTGGGTGGAACTATATGATGCTGCGACTTGCACGCGGAAGGTACGATACGACAGGAAATTGCGGATAAAGATCGGCAGAGGGCTCCGAAGACCCCATCCATGAAATGTAGAAAGGATGTGATGACGCCATGTCGTATCGTACGCCTTCCGCATGTCGAAAAAGACAGCGACCAGGTGCTGACGGCGGACAAAGGCAGTACGGATGGCCGACTCCAGGCTCACCAGATTGTCGGCGGCGGAGCGGCCTTTCTGGAACCCACCCTGAGACGGAGCCAGAAGGCTCCGAGACTCCAGTACCCAATTTAAGCGCCGGCGCACCATCCGTTCGAGAAGCTTACAAAGAACGTTGGTGAGACTAATGGGGCGGTAGCTGTCCACCTCCAGAGGGGTCATTCCAGGTTTCAAAACGGGGATGACAACGCCTTCCCGCCCTTGCGACGGAAACACCCCCTCGACCCAAAGACGGTTGTAAAGATCGAGAAGGCGCCGCTGGCAGTCCACTGAAAGGTGTTTCAGCATCTGACAGTGGATGCCATCTAGCCCAGGAGCGGTATCAGGGCAAGCAGCTAGGGCACTGCGAAATTTCCACTCACTGAATGGAGCATTGTAAGATTCTGTGTGGTTGGTGCGAAACGAAAGGCTCCGACGTTCCATCCGCTCTTTAATGGAGCGGAAGGCCTGGGGGTAATTCGCAGAAGCGGTTGGTTGGTTGGTTGGTTTGGGGGATGAAAGGGACCAGACTGCTACGGTCATCGGTCCCTTTTTCCAAAGACAAAGAACATCCACAGAGAATAAAAACGAGGAACAGAATAGATCACAGACGATACAGAACAAGAGAAACGGAGACAAGGACAAGACAAAACGAACTAAAACCACACAGAGTGTGACAGTGGTTGGCCGACCATAGAAATAAAAAAGGAAAAGCCAACCACTTAGAAACACATTAAAAGATCAGTTTAAAATCATAGGCCAAAGGCCAGAATCAAAACAAAAAATAAAACAGAAACACTCAGATGAAAGAATAAAAACTCCCTGCCCTAATAAAACGTAAAACTAAGGCAGCCATAACAGGGTCATCGGATAAAACGGCAGGGAGCGTATCAGGCAGCGCAAATGTCTGCCTGACCACAGCTAAAAGGGGGCAGGCCAACAGAATGTGGGCCACCGTCAAAGCCGCCCCGCAGCGACATACAGGAGGGTCCTCCCGGCGCAGTAAATAACTGTGTGTTAGCCGGGAGTGGCCAATGCGGAGCCGACAAAGGACGACTGAGTCCCTGCGGTTGGCTCGCATGGAGGACCGCCACACAGTCGTCGTCTCCTTAATGGCACGGAGTTTATTGGGTGTAATCCGATCGCGCCATTCAGCGTCCCAAAGCGCAAAAACTTTTCGGCGGAGGACCGCCCGCAAATCAGCCTCTGGGAGGCCAACATCCAGAGATGGTTTACTCGTGGCCTCTTTCGCCAGGCGGTCAACATGTTCATTGCCCGGGATACCGACATGACCGGGGGTCCACACAAAGACCACAGAGCGGCCGCAACGCGCAAGAGTATGCAGGGACTCATGGATAGCCATCACCAGACGAGAACGAGGAAAACACTGGTCGAGAGCTCGTAAACCGCTCAGGGAATCGCTACAGATAACGAAGGACTCACCTGAGCAGGAGCGGATATACTCTAGGGCTCTAAAGATGGCGACTAGCTCAGCAGTGTAAACGCTGCAGCCAGCCGCCAAGGACCGTTGTTCGGAATGGTCCCCTAGAGTTAGCGCATACCCGACACGACCAGCAACCATCGAACCGTCGGTGTAAACAATTCCAGAGCCCTGATACGTGGCCAGGATGGAATAAAAGCGGCGGCGGAAGGCCTCTGGAGGGACCGAGTCCTTCGAGCCCTGTGCCAAGTCGAGCCGAAGGCAAGGGCGAGGAACACACCACGGGGGTGTACGCAGAGGCGCCCGGAAAGGAGGTGGAACAGGGAAAAACCCAAGCCCACAGAGAAGCTCCTTGACGCGTACGGCGATCGGACAACCCGACCGGGGCCGACGGTCTGGCAGATGGACGACTGACTGCGGGAACAGGACACGATAATTTGGATGCCCGGGCAAGCTTAGAACATGGGCCGCATAAGCGGCCAGCAAACGTTGGCGCCGGAACCGCAGTGGAGGTACACCTGCCTCCACTAGTACACTGTCCACAGGGCTGGTGCGGAAAGCACCAGTGGCAAGGCGTATCCCGCTGTGGAGAATTGGGTCCAGCACCCGCAACGCAGATGGGGATGCTGAGCCATAAGCTAGGCACCCATAATCCAGGCGAGACTGGATTAACGCCTGGTAGAGCCGCAACAGGGTAGAGCGGTCGGCGCCCCAGTGGGTGTGGCTCAAGCATCTCAGAGCGTTTAGATGCCGCCAACACGTCTGTTTAAGCTGCCGGATATGAGGCAGCCAAGTCAACCGGGCATCGAAAACCACCCCCAAAAACCTGTGGGTTTCCACCACAGCAAGGAGTTCGTCGCCAAGATAAAGCCGCGGCCCAGGATGGACTGTTCGGCGCCGGCAGAAATGCATAACGCGGGTCTTGGCTGCCGAAAACTGAAACCCATGCTCTACAGCCCAAGACTGCGCCTTACGGATAGCGCCCTGTAGCTGACGTTCAACAGCTGCAATGCCAGTAGAGCTGTAATAAAGGCAGAAGTCGTCAGCATACGGGGAAACGGAGACAGAATGTTCCACGGCCGCAGCGAGCCCGTTAATGGCTATTAAAAACAGGCAGACACTTAAAACAGAACCCTGTGGCACACCGTTCTCCTGGACGTGGGTGGAACTATAGGAGGCTGCGACTTGCACGCGGAAGGTACGATACGACAGGAAATTGCGGATAAAGATCGGCAGAGGGCCCCGAAGACCCCATCCATGAAGTGTAGAAAGGATGTGATGACGCCATGTTGTATCGTACGCCTTCCGCATGTCGAAAAAGACAGCGACCAGGTGCTGACGGCGGGCAAAGGCAGTACGGATGGCCGACTCCAGGCTCACCAGATTGTCGGCGGCGGAGCGGCCTTTCCGGAACCCACCCTGAGACGGAGCCAGAAGGCCCCGAGACTCCAGTACCCAATTTAAGCGCCGGCTCACCATCCGTTCAAGCAACTTGCAAAGAACGTTGGTGAGACTAATGGGACGGTAGCTGTCCACCTCCAGAGGGTTCTTTCCAGGTTTCAAAATGGGGATGACAAAACTTTCCCGCCATTGCGACGGAAACTCACCCTCGACCCAGAGACGGTTGTAAAGGTCGAGGAGGCGTCGCTTGCAGTCCACTGAAAGGTGTTTCAGCATCTGACAGTGGATGCGATCTGGCCCGGGAGCGGTATCAGGGCAAGCAGCAAGGGCACTCTGAAATTCCCACTCACTGAATGGAGCGTAGTAGGGTTCAGAAGCGTCCGTGCGAAAAGAAAGGCTCCGACGTTCCATCCGCTCTTTAATGGAGCGGAAGGCCTGGGGGTAATTCGCAGAAGCGGAACTCATAGCAAAATGCTCTGCTAAGCGGTTTGCAATGACGTCGGAGTCAGTACAAACTGCTCCATTCAGTGAGAGCGCAGGGACGCTGGCAGGGGTCCGATAGCCGTAGACGCGTCGAATCTTGGCCCAGACCTGCGAAGGAGTGACATGGAGGCCAATGGTGGACACATACCGCTCCCAGCACTCCTTCTTGCCTTGGCGGATAAGGAGGCGGGCCCGCGCACGCTGCCGTTTGAAGGCGATAAGGTGGTCTAAGGAGGGATGTCGCTTGTGACGCTGGAGCGCCCGCCGGCGATCTTTAATCGCTTCAGCGATCTCAGGCGACCACCAAGGCACAGCCTTCCACCGAGGTAACCCAGAAGAACGGGGAATGGCAGATTCGGCGGCAGTAACGATGCCGGTGGTGACCGATTGAACCACCGCATCAATGTCGTCATTAGAGAGAGACTCAAGAGCGGCAGTGGAGGAGAACAAGTCCCAGTCAGCCTTATTCATAGCCCATCTGCTAGGGCGCCCAGAAGAGTGACGCTGTGGTAGTGACAGAAAGATCGGAAAGTGGTCACTACCACACAGGTCGTCATGCACACTCCATTGGACAGACGGTAAGAGGCTAGGGCTACATATTGAAAGGTCAATGGCGGAGTATGTGCCATGCGCCACACTGAAGTGTGTGAAGGCACCATAATTTAAAATCGAGAGATCGAGCTGCGACAATAAATGCTCAACGATGGCGCCTCGACCTGTTGCCACTGACCCACCCCACAGAGGGTTATTGGCGTTGAAGTCGCCCAATAGCAAGGAAGGTGGCGGCAATTGGGCTATCAGCGCAGCCAGGACATGCTGCGAGACATCACCATCTGGTGGAAGGTAAAGACTGCAGACGGTAACAGCCTGTGGTGTCCGCACCCGAACAGCGACAGCCTCTAAAGGTGTGTGGAGAGGGACAGACTCGCTGTGCAGAGTGTGAAGGACATAGAGGCAGACGCCACCCGACACCCTTTCATATGCTGCCCGGTTCTTATAATAACCCCGATAGCCACGGAGGGCGGGGGTTCGCATTGCTGGAAACCAAGTTTCCTGAAGAGCAATGCAGAAGAAAGGGTGAAGGCTGATAAGATGTTGGAGCTCAGCTAGATGGTGGAAAAAACCGCCGCAGTTCCACTGGAGGATGATATTGTCCATGGCTGAGAAAGGTGTGAAAGGACTGGAAAGGCAATTTACGCCGCTTGTTCACTCACTGCCACCGATTCAGTACCCGTATGAGAGGCATCCATGGCGTCTGAGGGAACAGCGAGATCAAGGTCCTCAGCGGACGCTAGAATCTCGACTGCATCCTCAGACGCAGATCGCGAAAGTTGTGGTGGGGTTGGCGCTACCGCAAGTTCTTAGCCTTAGAGGTCTTTCTCTTGGACTTCTCTCGCTGAACCTTGGGTTGCACCGGCTGGGAAGGCTTCACCGATTCAGTCTCTGGGACAGAGGAGGATCGTGAAGCCCTACGCCTGGCCGCTGGTGAGGACTTATGCCACTGGCGGTCGTCATCCTTCCCGCTGGTGGAACCCTGGGAAGGGAGGGTCCCAAGGGAACTCTTACGGGCGAGAGTAGCCGAAGAAGTTAGACGCTTCTCCGGCTGAGAAGCGGGGACGGACGTCCCCGACAGGTGGGAGGAGGTTGCTCCTGAGGTAGGTGGTGCAGGAGCAACCGGTTGGGTAGAGCCCCCCACAGGCAAGAGGGCAGGAGGAGTCTTACTGCTTATCGAGCTGGCTGGAAGTCTCGAAACTGATGGGGCTAGCACAGTTGTCGTAGCAACTGCATAAGAAGATGTCATTCTCACAGGATGGAGTCTGTCATATTTCCTTTTGGCCTCAGTATAGGTCAGCCGGTCCAGGGTTTTATATTCCACGATTTTGCGTTCTTTCTGGAAGATTCTGCAGTCTGGCGAGCAAGGTGAATGGTGCTCCCCACTGTTGACACAGATGGGAGGCAGGGCACATGGAGTATCGGGATGAGACGGGCGTCCGCAATCTCGACATGTGAGGCTGGAAGTGCAGTGGGAAGACATATGGCCGTTCTCCCAGCACTTGAAGCACCGCTTGGGGAGGAATATAGGGCCTGACGTCACATTGGTAGACCATCACCTTGACCTTTTCCGGTCACGTATCACCCTCGAAGGCCAAGATGAAGGCACCGGTAGCTATCTGATTTTCCTTCGGACCCCGATGAACGCGCCGGACGAAATGTACACCCCTGCGCTGTAAGTTGGCGCGCAGCTCGTCATCAGACTGCAGAAGAAGGTCCTTATGGTAAATAACTCCCTGGGCCATATTTAAACTCTTATGCGGTGTGATCGTAACAGCAACATCCCCCAACTTGTCACAAGCAAGCAACCGTCGTGACTGGGCAGAGGATGCCGTTTGGATCAGGACCGATCCAGAGCGCATTTTTGACAAGCCCTCCACCTCCCCAAACTTGTCCTCTAAATGCTCGACGAAGAACTGAGGCTTTGTGGAGAGAAAAGACTCCCCATCAGCTCTCGTACAAACTAAGAATCGGGGCGAATAACTATTATCTCCATCCTGAGACTTACGCTCCTCCCACGGCGTGGCCAGAGAGGAGAACGTTTTCGGATTGTACTTTTCAGCATTAAATTGAGCCCGAGAACGCTTAGAGACTGCTGGCGGCTGGCCGCCAGCGAGAGATGATGTACCACGCTTCATTGCGGGTCATCCGCCCTGATGCCACCTACTCCGACCAAGGGCCCTCCCCACGGGCGCCACCCAGCCGCAGCAATAGCCACCTGGCAGGATGTCCATTGCTGGGAGTCCTGATGCCCCAGGGAGACAGCATCTACTCCTTGGCATACGTGGGGAGTTAACGGCGCAGGCATCAGTAGAGCGATCCCTGTGTTGTCAGGGGGCTACAACAAAGAGGGTACATGTCGGCCCCACCACAACGGACTGGCTACCGTGCTGGATCTTACGTGCAAAATCGTCCAAGGTCGTCGTCGCAGTTAAAAGAAACACTGCAGAGTGAAGTGTGGGAATCGCACCCAGGGACGTATCCTCGCCCAAGAAATGGAAAACGAGCGGGACCTCATTGCAACGACGAAAAAGCCGGCTGAAGGTCTCAATGCACGACGGATACAGTGCACCATGTAAGGCGCCCTTCCCGAATTGGCTCGCTCTTCGGAATAATTTAGAAAGATGGACGTCAAACCCGTGAGGGGACCATCACATAAGGCCGAAACATTTGGGACTCCTTTTAGTTGCCTCTTACGACAGGCAGGAATACCGCGGGCCTATTCTAACCCCCGAATAAGTGAGAGGTGAGGAGGGGTAGGCCGTCCTGACAAAAATACCTATGCCGCCTCTAGCTCTCTCTCCATGCAGGTCTTCCTTTTTGTGGAGTGTATAACCTCTTATCTCAGGGGAGTAAGATGGATGGAAATAAGTCTCCTGGAGACAGAGACACAGTGGTCTACCCTGCGATGGTAGACGAAGTTCCTCCACATGCGTCCTGAACCCTTGCAAGTTCCACTGAAGGATGGGAGCCATCCAGCCATCTATGATGGGGGTAGCACATTCATCCCGTCTCTCCGTCGGGGCGGGGATACTGCAGCAGGTGGAGGGGCAGACGTGGGGCGAGATGATTTCCCCACACATACATCGGATTCCATCAACTCTGGGGAAGAGTCAGATGAAGCCTCGTGGAAAACAACATCTGCATGGTCAGACGGTTTACCACGGCATTTGACCCGCTGTTGCTGCTGTATGGGAGCTATCTGCGGTTTGGTGGGCTTTGGGTGAGCTGATGTTGGAGTGGTAATGGCTGTACTGGGCTTCGCAACATCCTCAGCTGTTGGAGGCGTCGGGGACTGGCCCAAGTTCGCCACTGTACCGGTTGGTTGGTTGGTTTAAGGATTAAAGTGACCAAACTGCAGAGGTCATCGGTCCCTTTTTTCAAAATACTGAAAATACCCACAGAAAATAAAAAATGTTCAACAGAATAGGAGACAGACGACACAGAACAAAAGAAACATAGGCAAGGACCATACAAAACGAAATAAAATCACACGGAGCGTGACGGTGGTTGGCCGACCATAGGAACAATAAAAGGAAAAGCCAACCACCAAAAACACATTAAAAACATAGTTTAAAACCGTAGGCCAAAGGCCAGAATCAACATAAAACGATAAAATAAAACAAACACTCAGATGAAAGAATAAAAACCCCCAGCCCTAATAAAACTTAAAACTAAGTCAACCACATCAGTGTCATCAGATAAAAGGGCAGATAGCGTATCAGGCAGCGCAAATGTCTGCCTGACCTCAGCTAAAAGGGGGCAGGCCAACAAAATGTAGGCCACTGTCAAAGCCGCCCCGCAGCGACATACAGGAAGGTGCTCCCGGCGCAGTAATTAACTGTGTGTCAGCCGGGAGTGGCCAATGTGGAGCCGACAAAGGACGACTGAGTCCCTGCGGTTGGCTCGCATGGATGACCGCAACACAATCGTCGTCTCCTTAATGGCACGGAGTTTAATGGGCGTGATCCGATCGCGCCATTCAGCGTCCCAAAGCGCAAAAACTTTTCGGCGGAGGACAGCCCGCAAATCAGTCTCTGGGAGGCCAACATCCAGAGACGGTTGTCTCGTAGCCTCTTTCGCCAGCCGATCAACATGTTCATTGCCTGCGATACAGACATGACCGGGGGTTCACACGAAGACCACAGAGCGGTCGCAACACGCAGGAGTATGCAGGGACTCATGGATAGCTATCACCAGATGAGAACGAGGAAAACACTGGTCAAGAGCTCATAAACCGCTCAAGGAATCGCTACAGATAACGAAGGACTCACCTGAGCAGGAGCAGATATACTCTAGGGCTCGAAAGATGGCGACCAGCTCAGCAGTGTAGACGCTGCGACCAGCTCAGCAGTGTAGACGCTGCGACCAGCCGCCAAGGACCGTTGTTCGGAATGGTCCCCTAGAGTTAGCGCATACCCGACACGACCAGCAACCATCGAACCGTCGGTGTAAACAATTCCAGAGCCCTGATACGTGGCCAGGATGGAATAAAAGCTGTGGCGGAAGGCCTCTGGATCGACAGAGTCCTTCGAGCCCTGTGCCAAGTCGAGCTGAAGGCAAGGGCGAGGAACACACCACGGGGGTGTATGCAGAGGTGCCCAGAAAGGAGGTGGAGCAGGGAAAAACCAAAGCCTGCAGAGAAGCTCCTAGACGCGTACAGCGATCGGACTACCCGACTGGGGCCGACGGTCTGGCAGATGGACGACTGACTGCGGGAACAGGACACGGTAATTTGGATGCCCGGGCAAGCTAAAAACATGGGCAGCACAAGCAGCCAGCAAACGTTGGCGTCGTAACCGCAGTGAAGGGACACCTGCCTCAACAAGGATGCTGTCCACAGGGCTGGTGCGGAAGGCACCAGTGGCAAGTCGGATCCCGTTGTGTAGTATTGGGTCCAGCACCCGCAACGCAGTGGGGGATGCTGAGCCGTAAGCCAGGTTCCCATAATCCAGACGGGACTGGATTAACGCCGGGTAAAGCCGCAACAGGGTAGATCGGTCGGCGCCCCAGCGGGTGTGACTCAAGCATCTCAGAGCGTTTAGATGCCGCCAACACGCTTGTTTAAGCTGCCGGATATGAGGCAGCCAAGTCAACCGGGCATCGAAAACCACCCCCAAAAACCTGTCTCATTGCACCACTGAAAGAAGTTCGCCGGCATGATAAGGCCGCGGCTCCGGGTGGACAGTGCGTCGCCGGCAGAAATGCATAACGCAGGTCTTGGCTGCCGAAAACTGGAACCCATGAGCTACAGCCCAAGACTGCGCATTGCGGATAGCACTCTGTAGCTGACGTTCAACAGCTGCAATGCCAGTTGAGCTGTAATAAAGGCAGAAGTCGTCAGCACACAGGCAAGCAGAGACAGAATTTCCCACAGGCGCAGCGATCCCATTAATGGCTATTAAAAACGGGCAGACAGTTAAAACAGAACCCTGTAGCACACCGTTCTCCTGGACGTGTATAGAACTATATGAGGCTGCGACTTGCACGCCGAAGTTACTATACGACAGAAAATTTCTGATAAAGATCAGCAGAGGGCTCCGAAGACCCCATCCATGAAGCGTAGAAAGGATGTGATGACGCCATGTCGAATCGTACGCCTTCCGCATGTCGAAAAAGTCAGCGACCAGGTGCTGACGGTGGGCAAAGGCAGTACGAATGGCCGACTCCAGGCTCACCAGATTGTCGGCGGCGGAGCGGCCTTTACGGAACCCACACAGAGAGATGGCTCTGAGCACTATGGGACTCAACTGCTGAGGTCATTAGTCCCCTAGAACTTAGAACTAGTTAAACCTAACTAACCTAAGGACATCACAAACATCCATGCCCGAGGCAGGATTCGAACCTGCGACCGTAGCGGTCTTGCGGTTCCAGACTGCAGCGCCTTTAACCGCACGGCCACTTCGGCCGGCCACACAGAGAGAGCCAGAAGGCCCCAAGACTACAGTACCCAATTCTAGCGACAGCTCACCATCCGTTCGAGAAGCTTGCAAAGAACGTTGGTGAGGCTAATGGGGCGGTAGCTGTCCACCTCCAAAGGGTTCTTGCCTGGTTTCAGAATGGGGATAACGACACTTGCCCGCCATTGCGACGGAAACTCACCCTAGACCCAAATACGGTTGTAAAGTTCAAGGAGCCGTCGCTGGCAATCCACTGAGAGGTGTTTCAGCATCTGGCAGTGGATGCTATCTGGTCCAGGAGCGATATCATTACAAGCGGCAAGGGCACTGCGGGATTCCCGCTCACTAAATGGAACATTGTACAATTCTGGATGGTGGGTGCGAAACGAAAGGCTCCGACGTTCCATCCGCTCTTTAATGGAGCGGAAGGCCAGGGGGTAATTCGCAGAAGCGGAACTCATAGCAGAAGTGCTCTGCCAAGCGGCTTGCAATGACGTCACTGTCAGTACAAACTGCTCCATTCAGTGAGAGCGCAGGGACGCTGGCAGGGGTGCGATAGCCGTAGACGCGTCGGATCTTGGCCCAGACCTGCGATGGAGTGACATGGAGGCCAATGGTGGACACATACAGCTCCTGGCACTCCTCCTTGCCTTGGCGGATAAGGAAGCAGGCCCACACACGCAGTTGTTTGAAGGCCATAAGGTGGTCTATGGAGGGATGTCGCTTGTGACGCTGGAGCGCCCGCCGGCGATCTTTAATCGCTTCAGCGATCTCAGGCGACCACCAAGGCACAGCCCTCCGCCGAGGGGACCCAGAAGAACGGGGAATGGCAGATTCGGCGGCAGTAACGACGCCGGTGGTGACCGATTGAACCACCGCATCAATGTCATCACGAGAGAGAGAGAGGCTCAATACCGGCAGTGGAGGAAAACAAGTCCCAGTCAGCCTTATTCATAGCTCATCTGCTAGGGCGCCCAGAAGAGTGGCGCTGTGGCAGTGACAGAAAGATTGGAAAATGGTCACTACCACACAGGTCGTCATGCACACCCCATTGAACAGACGGTAAGAGGCTAGGGCTACAGAGCGATAGATCAATGGCGGAGTATGTGCCATGCGCCACTCTGAAGTGTGTGGAGGCTCCGTCATTTAAGATGGAGAGATCGAGCTGCGCCAATAAATGCTCAATAGTGGCGCCTCGACCTGTTGCCACTGACCCACCCCACCGAGGGTTATGGGCGTTAAAGTCGCCCAGTAAGAAGAAAGGTGGCGGCAATTGGGCTATCAGTGCAGCCAGGACATGCTGCGTGACATCACCCTCCAGTGGAAGGTAAAGACTGCAGTCAGTAACAGCCTATGGCGTCCACCCCCGAACAGCGACAGCCTCTAAAGCTGTATGTAGAGGGACAGACTCGCTGTGGAGAGAGTTAAGTACATAGATGCAGACTCCACCAGACACCCTTTCATAAGCTACCCGGTTTTTATAATAACCCCGACAGCCTCGGAGGGCGAGTGTTCACATGCTGGAAACTGTTTCCTGAAGTGCAATGCAGAAGAAAGAGTGAAGGCTGATAAGTTGGCGCATCTCAGCTAGATGTTGGAAGAAACCGCTGCAGTTCCACTGGAGGATTGTATTGTCCATGTCTGACGAAGCTGTGACGGGACTGGGTGGGCAGATTACGCCGCTGGGTCACCTGCTGCCTCCGATTGAGCACCTGTGCCAGTGCTTGCCATGGCGTCTGAAGGATCGGCGAGATCGAGGTCCTCAGCGGACGCCAGAATCTCCACATCATCCTCAGACGCAGAGCTTGTAGGAAGCGGTGGGACGGGTGCCACCGCAACGTTGGTATTCTTGGGGAGTTCTTCTGTTTCTGTTTCTGTTTCTCTCGTTGTGCCTTCGGTGGTTCAGGCTTGGAGGGCTTGAAGGGCTGCACAGGGTCAGTCTTAGGGACGGAGGACGACCGTGAGGCCCTACGACCAGGGACTGGTGGTTGTTTGAGCCACTTGCGGGTGTCTGCTGTGCCGCTGGTCGGAACTTGCGAAGGGAGGTCCCCAAGGGACCCCTTCCTTGCGAGAGTAGCCGAGGAAGTCTTACTCTTCTCCGGCTGGGAAGGGGGAACTGATGTCCACGATTGTTTGGGGGTGTTGCTCCTGAAGTAGATTGAGCAGGAGCAACAGGTTGTGAAGTGCCTCCCACAAGCAAGGGGGCTGGTGGATGGGAGAACCGTCGTTGCAGCAGCGGCGTGGGTTGACGTCATTGCCACATGTTGGAGCCTCTCATGTTTCCATCTAGCCTCGCGGTAGGTTAGGTGGTCCAGGGCCTTATATTCCATTATCTTCCTTTCTTTCTGCAATATCCTACAGTCCGGCAAGCAGTGAGAATGGTGTTCTCCGCAGTTAACACAGAGAGGAGGCGAGGCACATGGAGTATCGGGATGCGAAGGATGTCCACAATCCCGACACGTAATGCTGGAAGTACAGTGAGATGACATGTACTCGAACTTCCAGCATTTAAAACACCTCATCGGAGGAGGGATATATGGCTTCACATCACAACGGTAAACCATCACATTGACATTTTCGGGTAAAACATCAGCTTCGAAGGCCAAGATGAAAGCACCGGTGGCTACCTGATTATCCCTCGGACCCCGATGGACGCGCCGGACGAAGTGAACACCTCGTCGTTCTAGGTTGGCTCGTAGTTCATCGTCGGACTGCAGAAGAAGATCCCTGTGGAATATAATACCCTGGACCATGTTGAGACTCTTATGCAGCGTGATAACGGAAACATCCCCCAACTTGTCACAATTGAGTAACCTCCGTGGCTGGGCAGAGGATGCTGTTTTGATGAGTACTGAACCAGAGCGCGTTTTGGACAAGCCCTCCACCTCCCCGAACTTGTCCTCTAAATGCTCCACAAAAAACTGGGGCTTGGTTGACATGAACGATTCCTCATCAACTCGCGTACAAACAAGGAACCGGGGTGAATATTCTCCATGGCCTTCTTTTGCCATACGTTCCTCCTATGGAGTGGCCAGGGTGGGAAATGATCTCTGATCAAATTTCTTTCCACTGAGGTTAGACCTCGATCACTTAGAGACTGCTGGTTGAGGCCCACCAGCGGGAGATGATGTACCACGCTTCATTGCGGGTCATCCGCCCTGCTGCCACCTACTCCGACCAAAGGCCCTCCCCACGGGTGCCACCCAGCCACTCCAATAGCCACCTAGCAGGATGCCCATTGCTGGGAGTCCTGATGCCCCAGGGAGATGGGCATCTACTCCTTGGCATACGTGGGGAGTTAACGGCGCAGGCATCAGTAGAGCGATCCCTGTGTTGTGAGGGGGCTACAACCAACAAGGTACATGGCAGCCCCACCACAACGGACTGGCTACCGTGCTGGATCTTAGGTGCAAGGAAGTCCAAGGTCGTCGTTGCAGTTAAAAGCAACACTGCAGAGTGCAGCGTGGTAATCGTACCCAGGGACGTATCCTCGCCCAAGAGATGGAAAACGAGCGGGACACCATTGCAACGACGAAAAGGCAGGCTAAAGGTCTCAGTGCACGACGGATACAGTGCACCATGTAAGGCGCCCTTCCCGAATTGGCTCGCTCTTCGGAATAATTTAGAAAGATGGAGGTCAAACCCGAGAGGGGACCTTCACATAAGGCCGAAACATTTGAGACTCCTTTTAGTCGCCTCTTACGACAGGCAGGAATACCGCGGGCCTATTCTTACCCCCAAACCCGCAGGGGGGTCGCCACTGTACCTTTGCCAGACATGCAAATAGGGGCTACTGGCTCTGAAACACTGGCTGCGTCCAAGTGCACTGACAGCTGCATGTATTAGTGCCATCACTCACACCTCTGTCTGCGTTGAGGCATCGACTTTGGGAGTAGGCTTCTGAACCAGGGAGGCAAAAGATATAGCAAATGTGTGAGGTTGCATCGACTTAAACATCTTCTTTGCCTCACCATAGGGGATACGCTTAGTTGTTTTTATTTCCTGGACTTTGCGTTGCTCTAAAAACATTCGGCACACTCTACTCCAAACAGGGTGGTTTCCAGAGCAATTGATACATTTGGCTGGAGAGGAGCAACCAACTCCTTCATGAGCAGCTTTATCACAGTTGCCACAAGTCGCGTCGCCTTTGCATCCTAAGGTGGTATGCCCAAAACGCTGCCATTTGAAACAGCGCATTGGGGTCGGGAAATAAGGCCTCACACTGAGGCGAAGAAAGCCAGCTTTCACATGTTCAGGAAGTTTCGTGCTACTGAAGGTTAGAATAAAGGAGTCGGATTTGACAAGATTTCCATCAACCCTCCTCATGATATGTTCAACATCAACGATACCTGCCGGAGCCCACTCACGTTGCAGTTCTTCCTTGGGAATGTCATCTAGATCCCGGCACATCACAACACCTTTGCACCTTCAAGGTGCTGTGCATTTCAGTGTCTGTGGCATACTCTCCAAGGCATTTAGCAGACTGAAGTTTAGTCGCTTGCTGGGAAGTGGAAGTTTCCACTAGCAAGGTCCCATCACGTAAGCGCTTTACCGATTTTAAGGAGCCACAGATTCCCTCCAATCCCTTTTGTATATAGAAGGGCGAAATATTCTCGAAACTACCCTCCTTCCGTTTCACAATGAGAAACACATTCGGATTACCAGAATGCATTCTGTTACCTAAGACTGGACTTGTCAAAGAAGTGCCGGAATCAGGGCGACTGACTGCACGAGCCCTCTTAAGAGACTGTGTGTTAGAACCTTCCAGCGGCCCACGCTTTCCGCTGGGAGGAAGAAAACAGGATTTCGAAGGATCCATCTCAGTCCCACGAGCAGCTAGGGAACTAGGAGTCCACCTAGACAGAGCCCCACATGCCTAGGTAAGCCTTATACAACTGAGGTGCGGCAGGTTCCCCAGAGGTTGCCCGCTAACGACTGTTCCATCTCAACAGCCATGCATCTCATCAGCGCGCAGCACACCTTGAGATTGAGAGGTTGTTTATAGAGGTTTATTCCATCCTCACGATCCGGGCAGTCAAACCAAGATCCCCACTCCCTGAGACACACAACATTCCACCGCCGCGCCGCACGGTGGTTGTTTAAGTATGCCCAGAGCTTACGGTGACAGAGGACTGGCGGCGCTTACCAGTCCCCAGCTCAGGAACCCCGGGGTCGCCAAGCCTGTACCCAGCAAATGAATGCTGAGCCCCTGGGGGCGGCGCCTGGAAGAAGCAGTACGGATTGCAGACTCAAGGAAGACCAAAGTATCGGCGGTGGAACGGCCCTGACGGCAGCCACTCTGACACTGAGCCAGAAGACCCCAAGACTCGAGCAGCCAACACAGCCGTCGACTCACCATACGTTCCAGTAGCTTGCACAGAGTATTTGTCAAGATGATGGGCCGATAGCTATCCACATTAAGCGGGTCCTTACCAGGCATCAACACCAGAATGATGGTACTTTCTCGCCACCACGACGGAATGACAGCATCGCCCCATATGCGGTTGAAGATGGCAAGAACACATCGCTGACAGTCCGGGGACAGGTGTTTGAGCATCTTATTGTGGACGCCATCTGACCCAGAGGCTGTATCGGGGCACTGTGCCAGGGCGCTCTGGAGTTCCCACAAACTAAATGGGGCGTTATACGTCTCAGTGTCGCGAGAAGCAAAAGAAAGCCGTTTGCCTTCCTCCCGGCGTTTGAGCGCGCGAAACGCAGGCGGGTAATTCCCCGACGCAGAGGCCCGAACATAGTGCTGTGCGAAATGCTCGGCGATTGCATCGGCATCGGTGGATACCGCCCTGTTGATGGTAAGCCCTGGGACACCTGTAGAGTAATGCAATCCAAAGATGCGCCGAATCTCCATCCACACCTGGGAGGGGGGGGTGAAGTACGGAAACCAATGTTGGATAAGTACCTCTCCCAGCACTCCTGTTTCCGCCTTTTGATAAGCCTCTAGACCTCAGCACGGAGACTTTTGAATAAAATGAGGTTCTCCAGAGACGGGTGCCGCTTATGTCGCTGAAGAGCCCGCCGACGTTCTTTAATGGCGTCAGCGACCTCTGGAGACCACCAAGGCACTGACTTTCGCCGGGGGCACCCTAACGAACGAGGAATGGTACGTTCCGCAGCGGAAACAATCGCTGCAGTCAGCGTCTCAACCACCACATCGATGGTACCATGGTGGAGAGATTCAACAGTGGCAGCAGAGGAGAACGTGTCCCAGTTTGCCTTGCTAAATGCCCATCTAGGCGAGCGTTCAAGGGAGCGACGCTGAGGTAGGGAAAGGATTATGGAAAAATGGTCTCTACCACACAAGTCGTCATGGACTCTCCAGTGGGCCAATGGTACAAGCCCTGGGCTGCACAACGACAGATCTATGGCCGAGAACGTGCCATGCGCCACACTGAAATGTGTGGCGGCGCCAGTGTTTAACAGGCAGAGGTCGAGTTGGGAGATGAGATTCTTGACCTCTCTGCCTCGGCCACTAACCTTCTTTCCACCCCACCGGGGATTGTGGGCGTTAAAATCCCCAGGAGAAGAAAAGGCATGAGGAGTTGGGCGACAAGTGCAGCCGATTCGGTCAGGGAGACTGTACCACCTGGAGGGAGATAGACACTGCAGACGGTTATGTCCTGGGTAGTCCTAACGCAGACAGCCACAGCTTCCAATCATGTTTGAAGGGGCACAGGAGCACTATATACAGAGGTAAGGACATACACGCAGGCTCCACCTGACTCACTATTGTAAGTGATACGGTTGCAGTAATAACCCCTGTATCCAAGAAGGACAGGGGTCTGCGTTGTTGGGAACCAGGTTTCCTGGAGGGAAATGCAGAGAGCAGGTGTCATGCTTAGAAGCTGTCGTAGCTCAGGGAGATGGCTAAAATAACCGCCACAATTCCACTGGAGGATTGTACAAAGAGCGTCCTGTAAGGGCTTTAAGGTACTGAAAAAGCAAATTACTTCACAGAGTCACATGCTGCCACCGACAGAGTGACTGACGTCGCAACTGCCATCGTTTCGGACAGGGCGAGATCGAGGTCATCAGGGGACGCAGAGCTCGATCTCATCCTCAGAGGCTGAGCTGACAGGAAGCGTTGGCGCAGGAACCACTGGGTCCTTAGGCTTCTAAGAGAGATTCCTCTGCTCTCTCTTGTCTTAGGGAGGAGGGTTCGCATGCTGGGAGGGCTTTGCTAATGCATTGTCAGGAACAGAGGAAGAGCGTGAAGCCCTTTGACCAGCAGCTGGTGGCTTCCTCAGCCACTGGCTAGCGTCTTGCGAGACACTGGTAAAATCCTTGGAAGAGACTCCCCCAAGGGACCCCTTCCGAATGAGTGAGGCCTGATGAGGCTGTTGCCTCTCCAGCTGAGCAGCCGGAGGAGGCTGTTGCTGCTCCAGCTGAGGAGCCAGAAGAGGCTCTTGCCTCTCCGGCTGAGAGGTGGGGATGGATGTCCCCAGTTGTTCAGAGTCCACTACTCCCAAACAGGGTGTTTTGGGAGCAGTGGAAGAGAGTGTGGCCCCTACCAGCGGTGGGGCAGGCGTAACTTTACTGTTCTGTGGGCCAACTGAGAAGGGATTCTTTGCAGGAACTGGTGGCGGCAGTGTTGCAGCAGCAACATACATGTGGGTTTGAGCCGTTCGAGCTTCTTCCTTGCCTCTTTGTTAAACGGTCCAGGGTCTTAATTTCTTGTATCTTCCGCTCTCTTTGGTAGAATGCACAGTCTGGCGAGCAGGGAGAATGATGCTCCCCACTGTTAACGCAAGTGGGAGGCGGATCACATGGAACATTATGATGTGAAGGTTGTTTACAATCACACTTTGGGCTGGCAGTGCATCTGGAGGACATATGTCCGAACTTCCAGCACTGGAAGCATCGCATAGGGGGCGGGACATAGGGCTTGACATCGCACCGGTAGATCATGACCTTGACCTTCTCAGGCAAGCAGTCACCCTCAAAGGCCAGGATGAATGCATCGGTAGCGATCCTATTATCCTTGGGCCCCCTAAAGACGCGACAAAGTGCACACCTCGTCGTGACAGGTTCTCCCATAGCTCGTCATCAGACTGTAGCAGAAGATCTTTATGAAAGATAATCCCCTGGACCAAATTTAAGGACTTATGGGGAGTGACGTGAACGGGGATGTCACCTAGCTTCTCACTGGCGAGTAACGCCCGCGACTGTGCAGATGAAACTGCTTGTATCAAAATAGCCCCGCCCTCATTGTGGAAACAGAGGCCACTTCCCCAAACTTATCTTCAAGATGGTGAATAAAGAAGAGAGGCTTACTCCCCAAAAACTAATCCCCATCAGTTCTGCTGCACACAAGGTATCGCGGTGAATATGGCTCCTGTCTGTCCGCAGCCCTACGTTCCTCCCATGGCGTGGCTAGGGAAGGGAACGATTTGGGTTTATATGGCACAGCATTAAATTCTGTCTTACCGCGCTTAGAGACGTTAGCGGTCGTTCGAGCACCGGATTGAGACTTCACCCGCTTCATTATGGGGCATCCGCCCCGATGCAACCCACTCCGACCAGGGGCTCTCCCCACGGGCGCCACCCAGCCACAGCAAAGGCCACCTGGCAGGATGGCCGTTGCCAGGAGTTCTGATGCCACAGAGAGACGAGCATCGTCTCCTTGGCTTATGTGGGGAGGTGTCAGCTTAGGCATCGGCAGTACGATCCCTGTGTTGTCAGGGGGCTACAACCTAGAGTGTACATGACGACCCCACCCCAAAGGGCTGGATACCGTGCTAGATTATGGGTGCCATGGGTAGTCCATAGTGATCGTGGGTGCAGATGGTGACGCCCTAAGGGCGTAACTTACACAATCCATCAGCTGTGTAAGCCCAAAATGAGGGATGGCAGGTGCAGTGACGACGCCAAGGCGATCAAGAGTGCCAAGGTCTTAGGGCACAGAGGTCTCATGGTGGACCACGTAAGGTGTCCTTCCCCAAAAGGCTCGTACTTCTGTTGAATTTGGAAAAATGGAGGTCAAACCACAATAGGGACCATCACATTAAAGGCCGAAACAGTTGAGACTCCTTTTAGTCGCCTCTTACGACAGGCAGGAATATCGCGGGCCTTTTCTAACCCCCGAACCCGCAGGGGGGCCCCAAGCCCGGAGAGAAGCTTTCTGACGTGGAGTGCGATCGTGCATCCAGCCCTGGGGGGACGTTCTGGAAGATGGACATGTGACCGTGGGACCAGTAGACGATAGTAATGATCCCCGAGCAAGCTGAAAACATAGGCAGCATAAGCGGCCAGCAAACGTTGGGGCCATAACCACAGTGTAGGGACACCTGCCTCCACAAGTATTCTGACAACTGGGCTGGTCCGGAAAGCACCAGTGGCAAGGCGTATTCCGCTGTGTAGGAGTGGGTCCAGCAGCTGCAGCACAGATGGGGATGTTGAGCCATAATCAGGTTCCCATAATCCAGACGAGATAGGATTAATGCCTGGTTGAGCCGTAGGAGAGTAGATCGGTCGGCGCCCCACATGGTGTGGCTCAGGCATCGCAGAGCATTTAGATGCCCCAACACATCTGTTTAAGCTGCCGAATATGCAGCACCCTAGACAACCGGGCATCAAAAACTACACCCAAAAACCCATGTGTCTCAACCACAGCAAGAAGTTCGCCATCAAGATAAAGCTACGGTTCTGGGAGAACAGTGCGTCCCCGGCAGAAATGCATAATGCAGGTCTTGGCAGCCGAAAACTGAAAGCCATGCGCTACAGCCCAAGACTGCGCCTTACAGATAGCGCCCTGTAGCTGACGTTCAGCAGCTGCAATGCCAATAGAGCTGTAGTAAAGTCAGAAGTCGTCAGCATACAGGGACGCTGAGACAGACGTCCCCACCGCCGCAGCGAGCCCGTTAAAAGCTATTAAAAACAGGCAGACACTTAAAACAGATCCCTGACGTACACCGTTCTCCTGGACTCTGGAGGAACAAGGGGAGGCCTCGACTTACACGTGGAAGGTACGATACGACAGAAAATTTCTGATAAAGACCCGAAGACCCCATCCACGAAGCGTAGAAAGGATGTGATGATGCAGTGACATATCGTACGCCTTCCGCAGGTCGAAAAAGACAGCGACCAGGTGCTGACGGCGGGCAAAGGCAGTACGGATGGCCGACTCCAGGCTCACCAGATTGTCGGCGGCAGAGCGGCCTTTACGGAACCCACCCTGAGACGAAGCCAGAAGGCCCCGAGACTCCAAAACCCAAATCAAGTGCCGGCTCACCACCCGTTCAAGCAACTTGCAAAGAACGTTGGTGAGGCTAATGGGACGGTAGCTGCCCACCTCCAAACGGTTCTTGCCAGGTTTCAGAATGGGGATAAAAGTACTTTCCTGCCATTGCGACAGAAACTCACCCTCGTCCCAAATACGGTTGTAAAGGTCGAGGAGCCATCGCTGGCAGTCCACTGAAAGGTGTTTCATCATCTGACAGTATTGCCATCTGGCCCAGGAACGGTATCAGGGCAAGCAGCTAGGGCACTGAGAAATTCCCACTCACTGAATGTAACATTGTACGATTCTGGATGGTAGGTGCTAAACGAGAGGCCCCGACGTTCCATCCGCTTTTTAATGGAGTGGACGTCCAGGGAGTAATTCGCAGAAGCGAAACTCATAGCAAAATGCTCTGCCAAGCGGTATGCAATGACGTTGGGTGGTTGGTTTGGGGGGGATTAAAGGGACCAGACTGCGACGGTCATCGGTCCCTTTTCAAAAAAAAAAAAAAAAAGAAACCACCCAAAGAGAATTAAAAAAAAAAAACGAACAACAGGAAAGACGTCAGACGACACAGGACAAGAAATACTCCTACAGAGATCAGACGAAACAAATTAAAATCACACAGAGTGTGACAGTGGTTGGCCGACCATAGATATAAAAAAAGGAGAAGCCAACCACTGAGAACACATTAAAAACTCAGCGTAAAATCGTAGGCCAATGGCCAGAATCAACACAAAAGAACAGAACAAACACTCAGAGGAAATAATAAAAACCCCCTGCCCGAATAAAACGGAAAACTAAGTCAGCCATACCAGGGTCATCACATAAAAGGGCAGGGAGCGTATCAGGCAGCGCAAATGTCTGCCTGACCACAGCTAAAAGGGGGCAGGCCAACAAAATGTGGGCCACTGTCAAAGCCGCCCCGCAGCGACATACAGGAGGGTCCTCCCGGCGCAGTAAATAACTGTGTGTCAGGTGGGAGTGGCCAATGTGGAGCCGACAAAGGACGACAGAGTCCCTGCGGTTGGCTCGCAGGGATGACCGCCACACAGTCGTCGTCTCCTTGATGGCACGGAGTTTATTGGGCATGATCCGATTGCGCCATTCAGCGTCCCAAAGCGCAAAAACTTTTCGGCGGAGGACTGCCCGCAAATCAGTCTCCGGGAGGCCAACGTCCAGAGACTGTTTACTCGTGGCCTCTTTCGCCAGGCGGTCAACATGTTCATTGCCCGGGATACCGACATGACCGGGGGTCCACACAAAGACCACAGAGCGGCCGCAACGCGCAAGAGTATGCAGGGACTCATGGATAGCCATCACCAGACGAGAACGAGGAAAACACTGGTCGAGAGCTCGTAAACCGCTCAGGGAATCGCTACAGATAACGAAGGACTCACCTGAGCAGGAGCGGATATACTCTAGGGCACGAAAGATGGCGACTAGCTCAGCAGTGTAAACGCTGCAGCCAGCCGCCAAGGACCGTTGTTCGGAATGGCCCCTAGAGTTAGCGCATACCCGACACGACCAGCAACCATCGAACCGTCGGTGTAAACAATTCCAGAGCCCTGATACGTGGCCAGGATGGAATAAAAGCGGCGGCGGAAGGCCTCTGGAGGGACCGAGTCCTTCGAGCCCTGTGCCAAGTCGAGCCGAAGGCAAGGGCGAGGAACACACCACGGGGGTGTACGCAGAGGCGCCCAGACAGGAGGTGGAACTGGGAAAAACCCAATCCCGCAGAGAAGCTCCTTGATGCGTACGGCGATCGGACAACCCGACCGGGGCCGACGGTCTGGCAGATGGACGACTGACTGCGGGAACAGGACACGATAATTTGGATGCCCGGGCAAGCTAAAAACATGGGCAGCATAAGCGGCCAGCAAACGTTGGCGTCGGAACCGCAGTGGAGGTACACCTGCCTCCACTAGGACGCTGTCCACAGGGCTGGTGCGGAAAGCACCAGTGGCAAGGCGTATCCCGCTGTGGAGAATTGGGTCCAGCACCCGCAACGCAGATGGGGATGCTGAGCCATAAGCTAGGCACCCATAATCCAGGCGAGACTGGATTAACGCCTGGTAGAGCCGCAACAGGGTAGATCGGTCGGCGCCCCAGCGGGTGTGGCTCAAACAACACAGGGCGTTGAGATGCCGCCAACACGCTTGTTTAAGCTGCCGGATATGAGGCAGCCAAGTCAACCGGGCATCAAAAAGTACACCCAAAAACCTGTGGGTCTCCACCACAGCAAGAAGTTCGTCGGCAAGATAAAGCCGCGGCTCAGGATGGACCGTTCGGCGCCGGCAGAAATGCATAACGCGGGTCTTGGCAGCCGAAAACTGAAAACCACGCGCTACAGCCCAAGACTGCGCCTTGCGGATTGCGCTCTGTAGCTGACGTTCAGCTGCTGCAATGCTAATAGAACTATAGTAAAGACAGAAGTCGTCAGCATACAGGGATGCGGAGACAGAATTTCCTACTGCCGCAGCGAGACCGTTTATTGCAATTAAAATCAGGCAGACACTGAGGACAGAGCCCTGGGGTACCCCATTCTCCTGGACGAGGGAGCAACTATACGAGGCCGCGACTTGCACGCGGAAGGTACGATACGACAGAAAATTTCTGATAAAGATTGGCAGAGGGCCCCGAAGACCCCATCCATGAAGCGTAGAAAGGATGTGATGACGCCATGTCGTATCGTACGCCTTCCGCATGTCGAAAAAGACAGCGACCAGGTGCTGACGGCGGGCAAAGGCTGTACGGATGGCCGACTCAAGGCTCACCAGATTGTCGGTGGCGGAGCGGCCTTTACGGAACCCACCCTGAGACGGAGCCAGAAGGCCCCGAGACTCCAGCACCCAATTTAAGCGCCGGCTCACCATCCGTTCAAGCAACTTGCAAAGAACGGTGGTGAGACTAATGGGACGGTAGCTGTCCACCTCCAAAGGGTTCTTTCCAGGTTTCAAAATGGGGATGACAATACTTTCCCGCCATTGCGACGGAAACTCACCCTCGACCCAGAGATGGTTGTAAAGGTCGAGGAGGCGTCGCTTGCAGTCCACTGAAAGGTGTTTCAGCATCTGACAGTGGATGCGATCTGGCCCGGGAGCGGTATCAGGGCAAGCGGCAAGGGCACTCTGAAATTCCCACTCACTGAATGGAGCGTTGTAGGGTTCAGAAGCGTTGGTGCGAAAAGAAAGGCTCCGACGTTCCATCCGCTCTTTAATGGAGCGGAAGGCCAGGGGGTAATTCGCAGAAGCGGAACTCATAGCAAAATGCTCTGCCAAGCGGCTTGCAATGACGTCGGAGTCTGTACAAACTGCTCCATTCAGTGAGAGCGCAGGGACGCTGGCAGGGGTCCGATAGCCGTAGACGCGTCGAATCATCGCCCAGACCTGCGATGGAGTAATATGGAGGCCAATGGTGGACACATACCGCTCCCAGCACTCCTTCTTGCCTTGGCGGATAAGGAGGCGGGCCCGCGCACGCAGCCGTTTGAAGGCGATAAGGTGGTCCATGGAGGGATGTCGCTTGTGACGCTGGAGCGCCCGCCGGCGATCTTTAATCGCTTCAGCGATCTCAGACGACCACCAAGGCACAGCCCTCCGCCGAGGGGACCCGGAAGAACAGGGAATGGCAGACTCGGCGGCAGTGACGATGCCGGCGGTGACCGATGTAACCACCGCATCAATGGCATCAGTTGAGAGAGGCTCAATAGCGGCAGTGGAGGAGAACAAGTCCCAGTCAGCCTTATTCATAGCCCATCTGCTAGGGCGCCCAGAAGAGTGACGCTGTGGTAGTGACAGAAAAATCGGAAAGTGGTCACTACCACACAGGTCGTCATGCACACTCCAGTGGACAGATGGTAAGAGGGTAGGACTACAGATTGAAAGGTCAATGGCGGAGTAGGTGCCATGCGCCACACTGAAGTGTGTGGAGGCACCATCATTCAAAATCGAGAGATCGAGCTGCGACAATAAATGCTCAACGGTGGCGCCTCGACCTGTTGCCACTGACCCACCCCACAGAGGGTTATGGGCGTTAAAGTCGCCCAGTAATAAGAAAGGTGGCGGCAATTGGGCTATCAGCGCAGCCAGGACATGCTGCGCGACATCACCCTCCGGTGGAAGGTAAAGACTGCAGACGGTAAGAGCCTGCGGCGTCCACACCCTAACAGCGACAGCCTCTAAAGCTGTTTGTAGAGGGACAGACTCGCTGTGAAGAGCGTTAAGGACATAGATGCAGACGCCACCAGACACCCTTTCATAAGCTGCTCGGTTCTTATAATAACCCCGATAGCCACGGAGGGCGGGGGTGCGCATTGCTGGAAACCAAGTTTCCTGCAGAGCAATGCAGAGGAAAGGGTGAAGGCTGATAAGTTGGCGGAGCTCAGCTAGATGGTGGAAGAAACCGCTGCAGTTCCACTGGAGGATGGTTTTGTCCATGGCTGAGAAAGGCATGCTGGGACTGGGACGGCAGATTACGCCGCTGGGTCACCTGCTGCCTCCGATTGAGCACCTGTGCTAGTGCTATTGCTATTCACGGCGTCTGAGGGACCGGCGAGATCGAGGCCCTCAGCGGACGCCAGAATCTCCACCTCGTCCCCAGACGCAGAGCTAGAAGGTTGCGATGGGGTGGCTACCACCGCGCGTTCCTTGGGCTTAGAGCTGCTCTTCTTTGATTTCTCACGCTGCTCCTTGGTTTTAACCGGCTGGGAGGGCTTCACCGATTCAGTCTCCGGGACTGAGGAGGATCGGGAAGCCCTTCGACCTGCAGATTGTGGGCACTTACGCCACTGTCGATCGTCAGCCTTCCCGCCGGTGGAAACCTGGGAAGGGAGGGACCCAAGGGACCCCTTGCGAGCGTGAGAAGCCGAAGAAGTTGGACACTTCTCCGGCTTAGAAGCGGGGACCGACGTCCCCGATGGGGGGGATGGTGTTGCTCCTGAGGTAGGTGGCACAGGAGCAACCCGGTGGGTAGAGCCCCCCACTGGCAAGGGGGCAGGAGGAGTTGTACCACTCGTCGATCCGGCCGGAAGGCGCGAAACTGATGGGGCTAGCACAGGTGTTGTAGCAGCGGCGTAGGAAGTTGTCATTCGCACTGGATGTAATCGGTCGTATTTCCGTTTGGCCTCAGTATAAGTCAGGCGGTCCAGGGTCTTATATTCCATGATTTTGCGCTCTTTCAGGAATATTCTGCAGTCTGGCGAGCAAGGTGAATGGTGCTCCCCGCAGTTGACGCAGATGGGAGGCGGGGCACATTGAGTATCGGGATGAGATGGGCGTCCGCAATGTCGACATGTGAGGCTGGAAGTGCAGCGGGAAGACATATGGCCGAACTTCCAGCACTTGAAGCACCGCATCGGGGGAGGGATATAGGGCTTGACGTCACATCGGTAGACCATCACCTTGACCTTTTCCGGTAACGTATCACCCTCGAAGGCCAAGATGAAGGCACCGGTAGCAACCTGATTGTCCCTCGGACCCCGATGAACGCGCCGGACGAAATGAACACCTCTACGTTCTAAGTTGGCGCGCAGCTCGTCATCAGACTGCGAAAGGAGGTCCCTATGGAAAATAACACCCTGGACCATATTTAAACTCTTATGTGGAGTAATAGTAACGTTAACATCCCCCAACTTGTCACAAGCAAGTAACCTGCGTGACTGGGCGGAGGATGCCGTTTGTATCAGTACTGAGCCAGAGCGCATTTTAGACAAGCCCTCCACCTCCCCAAACTTGTCCTCTAAATGCTCGACGAAGAACTGAGGCTTTGTGGAGAGAAAAGACTCCCCATCAGCTCTCGTGCAAACTAAGAATCGGGGCGAATAACTGTTACCTCCATCCTGGGACTTACGCTCTTCCCACGGCGTGGCCAGGGAGGGGAACGTTTTCGGATCGTACTTCTGTGCATTAAACTGAGCCCGAGAACGCTTAGAGACTGCTGGCGGCTGGCCGCCAGCGAGAGATGATGTACCACGCTTCATTGCGGGTCATCCGCCCTGATGCCACCTACTCCGACCAAGGGCCCTCCCCACAGGCGCCACCCAGCCACAGCAAAGGCCACCTGGCAGGATGGCCGTTGCCGGGAGTCCTGATACCCCAGGAGGATAGGCATCTACTCCTTGGCATACGTGGGGAGTTAACGGCGCAGGCATCAGTAGAGCGATCCCTGTGTTGTCAGGGGGCTACAACCAAGAGGGTACATGGCGGCCCCACCACAACGGACTGGCTACCGTGCTGGATCTTAGGTGCAAAAATGGCCAAGGTCGTCGTCGCAGTTAAAAGAAACACTGCAGAGTGCAGTGTGGTAATAGCCCAAGAGATCGAAAACGAGCGGGACACCATTGCAACGACGAGAAAGACGGCTAAAGGTCTAATTGCACGACGGATACAGTGCACCATGTAAGGCGCCCTTCCCCAATTGGCTCGCTCTTCGGAATAATTTAGAAAGATGGAGGTCAAACCCGAGAGGGGACCATCACATAAGGCCGAAACATGTGAGACTCCTTTTAGTCGCCTCTTACGACAGGCAGGAATACCGCGGGCCTATTCTAACCCCCGAACCCGCAGGGGCTGCAATGACGTCAGTCAGTACAAATTGCTCCATGCAGTGAGAGCGCAGGGACGCTGACAGGGGTCCGATAGCCGTAGACGCGTCGAATCTTAGCCCAGACCTGCGATGGAGTGACATGGAGGCCAATGGTGGACACATACCGCTCCCAACACTCCTACTTGCGTTGGCGGATAAGGCAGCGGGCTCGCGCTTGCAGCTGTTTGAAGACGATAAGGTGTTCGATAGAGGGATGTCGCTTGTGACGCTGGAGCGCCCGCCGGCGATCTTTAATCGCTTCAGCGATCTCAGGCGACCTCCAAGACACAGTCCGCCGCCGACGGGACCCAGTAGAACAGGGAATGGCAGATGTGGCGGCAGTAACGATGCCAGTGGTGACTGATTGAATAACCACATGAATGTCATCATTAGAGAGAGGCTCAATAGCGGCAGTGGAGTAAAACAAATCCCAGTCAGCCTTATTCAGAGCCCACCTGTAAGGCCACCCAGAGGACTGACGCTGTGGCAGTGACATAGATCTGCAAGTGGTCACTACCACACTGGTCGTCATGCACACTCCAGTCGACAGACAGTAAGAGGCTAGGGCTGTAGATAGAAAGGTCGATGGCGGAGTACGTGCCATGCGCTACGCTTAAGTGTGTGAAGGAACCGTCATTTAAAAGTGAATGATGATGATGATGATTATTAGTTTTTTAGGACGCACAACAGCCAGGTTATCAGCGCCCGTTCCCAAAAGTTCAATTCAGAGCCGAATTGTGAGAGAATTGGTATTGTTCAAATTGCAAGATTGGACACAGCACATCAAAACAGGGAGATAAAACTAAAAATAAAATAGCAGTACAAACAGGGAAAAATCATTAACGGCGGCTGAGTGACCACTTACAAATAATGGGTGACCAAACCACTATACGGCACAGTAAGACTTCAATCCCAATATTTTGGGAAGAAGGCCACACATCACACAAAAACGTAAAACTCTAGCGACACTCGCGTCATTATTAGTTAAAAGAGAGTGCAGGTCTGGTGGGAAACTGAAATCTTCCCTCAAACCCGCACATAAAACACACTCAGTTAAAATATGTCCCATCGACAGCTGTGTCCCACATGTCTGACACGTTGGTGGCTCCTCACGACGTAACAGAAAAGCATGTGTCAAAGGACAATGTCCTATTCTAAGCCGTGTAAGGGCTACTTCCTCAGCGCGTCGTTGTCTGAAGGAGGTGAGCCACGGTCGGACAGAATCCTTCACCGCTCGCAACTTATTATTCCTCACGCCCAGCCACTGAGCCTCCCACCAACGCATGACCTTCCGAGTCACGAAAGACGTAATGGCCTGCAGGGGGACGGAACAGCGAGCAGGAGGTGGGATGGAGCAAGCCTCCTTGGCAGCCGCATCTGCAAGTTTATTTCCAGGAATCCCTATGTGCCCTGGAACGCAGCAGAAAATTACATCCTTACCCTGCTGTTGCAAGAGCAGGAGTGCGTCCTGCACCTCTTGCACCATCCGGTCTGTTGGGTACATCTGTTCAAGAGCGTGTAGAGCACTTTGGGAATCTGAGCAGATGATGAATTTCGTGCCACGATGTCGGCGCACATGCTCTAATGCTTGCAGAATGGCAAAAAGTTCTGCATAGTAAACTGAGAACTGCTCTGGGAGCCCTATCCGATGGACAGTATCGGGAAACACAGCAGAGCAGCCCATAAAATCCCCCTGTTTAGACCCATCCATGTGAACAGTAATAAAATCGGAATGGCGTTCTAAAATCTCAGTAAGTTTAATTTTAAAAAGGTGGTTCAGGGTACAATACTTCCTGTAAGCAGCCAGATCACGAAGTAATCTTGGCCTTTGTAGTCGCCAGGGAGATCCCCTACTCCATCCCTGGTGGAGTACCTTCATGCCCTCCAGGTGTACTGACTCGAGACTCTCCTTTGCACGGATGCCAAACGGCTTTGTTGCCGCCGGACGGTGGCGGAAGAGACGTGTCAGTGCCGGTTGGGAAAAAGTGTTGGACGCCAATGAAAGAGGAGTGGACTTGGCCCTGTACGCGTGCCGTACCCCGAAGAGAAGACGCCGAATGGACAGCGGAGACTCTCCCGCCTCGACACACAGACTAGCAACTTGACTCGTGCGATAAGCCCCCGTTGAAAGCCTAATACCCTCATGGTGAATCACATCCAACAGTTTGAGGTAGGAAGGTCTTGCAGAGCCATAAGCTTGACATCCGTATTCCAGTCGAGGTCGCACAAAGGCCTTATAAAGTTGGAGCAGACGTGCCCTGTCAGCGCCCCAGGATCTATGACTGACGCAATTAAGGACGTTTAAAGCCTTGAAACAGCGGACTTTTAGATCCTTTAAGTGTGGCAACCACGTGAGCTTCTCATCAAAATTAAGCCCGAGATATTTCACTTTTTCCATAAAGGGGAGAACAGTGTCTCCTAGTTTTAAAACAGGTCTTCTCCAAAGAGAATTTAAAGCCCGTAGTCTTAGACCATTCCTCCAATCGCACGAGTGTCAGCTGTAATTGGCGTGTAGCAGCTGTGATGCACAGAAGATGGAGAAATCGTCCACAAACAAGGAGCACTGCACGGGCCGTCGTACTGTGGACGCAATACTATTGATGGCAATTGCGATAGCTGTCACACTGAGGACACTTCCTTGAGGGACACCGTTCTCCTGCTTAAAACGGTCAGACAGGACATTCCCAACCTTATACTTAAAATACCTGTCCGACAGAAAGTTCTGATGAGTGTGGGTAAACGCCCATGGAAACCCCACTCATAAAGCTGCCGCAAAATGGTATGCCTCCAGGTGGCATCGTACGCCTTCTCCAGGTCGAAGAAAACCCCGATAAGGTGTTGCTAACGTAGAAAAGCATCTTGTATCGCTGTTTCGAGTAGGATCAGGTTATCTAGGGTGGAATGATTCCTCCTGAAGCCACACTGGCAACGGGTAAGTAAGGATCTGGATTCGAGAACCCACACCAGGCGCCTATTGACCATACGCTCAAATGCCTTTACGACGCAGCTCGTGAGACTAATGCTACGGTAGCTACTGGGTTCGGTCCGATCCTTCCCTTGTTTTAAAAGGGGAATTAAAATCGATTCTTTCCACGAACTAGAAAAGTCGCCTGTCTTCCAAATTTCATTAAAAAGTTGAAGGAGGACTTCCTTCGACCGCAGATCCAACTACTGCAGCATGCTGTACGATATCAGGTCTGGACCAGGTGCGGTATCCCGAGATACAGACAGTGCAGAGTCCAACTTCCACAAAGGGAAAGGCTGGTTGTATTCCTCAGCGTTCTTTGAACGGAAATCAAAACCAGCACTCTCCTGTGTACCCCGATAGCGCAGAAATTCTGGGTCCTGGCTAGAATCGGCCGTAATAGTTTGAAAAGATTCTGCCAACGCCCGGGCGATGTCTCTTGGAGATGTTAGGAGACACCCCCGCTCACGTATAGCTGCTATTGGCGGTCGAGAGTATCGCCTTGAGATCCTCCGAATGGCTTCCCATACTTTGCTTGAAGATGTGGACCTATTGATGGAGTTCAGGAACTCACGCCAAGACCTCCGTTTACTCTCCCTAATGATTTGTCTCGCCCGCGCCCGTGCTATTCGGATAGTTCTCAGATGCGCAGCAGTGGGGCACAGACGGAATCTTCTCAAAGCCGCCCGTCTGTCTCTGATGGCGGTACGACAGTCGTCATTCCACCAAGGGACAGGCTGCCTCACAGGTGTTCCCTTTGACTTTGATATGGATACATCAGCGGCATGGTGCATCACCGCCGTAATGTGATCCACCCAATCCTGGACGCCTTCACACCGTTCAAAAACAGCCAACTGCTGGTAGAGCGTCCAGTTTCCTTTCGGGAACAACCATTTCGGCGGCTGTGCGACACGACCCATTTCAACTGGCAGATGGAGCCAGATAGGATAATGGTCGCTGCCATGAAGGTCGTCGTCTACGACCCACTGAGCAATGTCCACAAGCACAGGCGAACAAATAGAGCGGTCTATGGCAGGAGACGAACCTGAAGCGGTGCTAAAATGCGTGGCCTGACCTGTGTTCAACAGTATGATGTCGGAAGTCCTGAGCAACTGCTCAATCATCTGGCCTCTGGGGCAGGTTTTGTTGGAAACCCATAATGCATTATGAGCATTAAAGTCTCCTAAAATGAGAAAGGGGTGGGGTAGCCGTTCAATGAGCCGTTCGAGGTCTTCACTGTCAACGATCTCAGCGGGTGGTAAATACAAGGAGCACACTGTGACATTAACCTGGGCCAGGATCCGAGCTGCAACCGCTTGTAGCGTTGTGGTTAAGGTCAGAGGTGAGGGGGTGGAATGTGTCCTTAATGAACACTGCCATCCCACCCTGAGCCCTATTACCAGTCAGGTCGTCTTTCCTGTCATGTGATATCCTGTAAGTACAGGCATGTCAGTCTCTTTAAAATGGGTCTCTTGCAAAGAGATGCAAAAGGGGTTTTCCTGTACTAACAGCCGCAATTCTGCAAAGCGAGGTCTGACTCCATTCAGATTCCACTGAAGTATGGGAGCCATATCAGCGTTTCGGTTTAGATTTCCCCCCGTCTTTGCGCCGCGCTGGTGAGGCACTTGTAGAGCGAGTGGCAGCAGAACGCTGCCAGGTTCTGGGGAAGAGGTTTCAAAATCCATGACGATTTCCTCCTCATCAGTCAGGGATGCCTTAACGACATCCAATGGTGCCTTTGGCAGGTTTGACATTAAACACCGTGCCCCTTTCCCTGGTCCCGTTTTCTTTGTGGAAGTCGGGTATGGGGGAAGTGGAGAGGCACTGTTTCTGGAGGGCCTTCGAAGGCTTCACTGTAGCTTAATCTGCAATAGCGGTTGGTGCATGCGGAGCAGCCTGAATAGCTATATCGTTATTAGGAGTGCTCTGGCAGGTACAAACGCAGGTACAGGTATTGGTGGAGGATACTGCTACGCTGGACGTGGTCTGCGTCGAAGCGTCTACTTGCGACACACGGTTGTCACCAAGGAGGCATAGGATGTGGCAAAGACAGGGGGTTTTGTAGCCCTATACTCTTTTTTGGCTTCCACATAAGGTAGCCTCTTTGTCACCTTGACCTCCTGAATTTTTCGTTCTTCCGCAGAGACGGGGCAGTCTCTGCTCCAGACGGGATGGCTCCCAGAGCAGTTGATACACAGCGCTGGATATGTGCAGTTGGTCCCAGCGTCATGAGCTGCCTTGCCACATATACCGCAGGTTGGTTCACCCCCACAACTCACTGTCGTATGGCCAAATCGCTGACATTTGAAACAGCGCATAGGGTTAGGTATATAAGGCCGAACCGTAAGTCGGAGGAAACCAGCCAGAACGTATTCAGGTAAGACAGGCGAATTGAAAGTCACAATGAAGGTGGCAGATTTCTCAATAACTCCATTATTCCTACGTGTCCTTTGTTCCACGTCTAGAATCCCCTGTGTTGCCCATTCTTGCTTCAGCTCATCGACATTGATATACATTAAATCACGGCAGGTGACAACGCCTTTACTGGAGTTGAGGGAATTGTGCAACTCGACAGTAATATCATACTCGCCTAACTTGGTTTACTTTCGAAGCAGCTCCACTTGCTTTGCCCTAGTAGTCTCAACTAACAGGGTACCATTCCTCAGGCGTTTGATAGATTTCAGTGTACCTGCGAGTCCTTCTAAACCTTTACGTATGTAGAAAGGAGACAATTTTTCAAATGAACCCTCCTTCCTCTTAATCACGATGAAAACATCGCCATTTTCGACTCCATGGGCCCTGTTACTCTTTTCCATCTGCATATCTGGAGGACTAGCCTCCCTCATGTGCTTGACTGATTGCGAAGTTGGTGAAGGGAAATATGTGTTTGCCATGTGCGTCCCGCGAGCAGCTAGGGAACGAAACGTCAGCCCAGACAGAGCCCCGCATGCCTGGGTAAGCCTTATACAACTGAGGAGCGGCAGGTTCCTCAGAGGTCGCCCGCTAGCGACTGTTCCACCTCAACAGCCATGCATCTTATCGGCGCGCAGCACACCTTAAGATTGAAGGGTTTTTTATAGAGGTATGTACCATCCTCGCGATCCAGGCAATCAGGCCAAGATCCCCGGTCCCTGCGACTCACAATGTTCCACCGTTGCGCCACACGGTGGTCGCTGAAGCATGCCCAGAGCTTACGGTGTCAGGACTGGCGGCGTACACCAGTCCACAGCTTGGGGACCCCGGGTTCGCCAGGCCCGTACCCAGCAAATAAATGCTGAGACCCCTGAGGCGTTAAAAGTGGAAGATGGAGCTGTGCCAATGAATGCTCAATGGTGGCGCCTCGACCTCTGCTCGCCACGAAGGGCAGGGGTTCGCATTGCTGGAAACCAAGTTTCCTGAATAGCATTGCAGAAGAAAGGATGAAGGGTTTTTTTTGTTTTAGGGCGCAAAACTTCTATGGTCATTAGCGTCCAGCCCGTGACTTAAGACAGTAAAAAACCGAAATTGAAAACCAGCAGCAATGGGAACAAAGTCATAAAATTGGAGAAATTAAAAATAGCTGAAATGCTTAAAAATCCACTACAGAAAGGGGGTGGTTGTCCCAAAAAAAGCTTCAAATGACTGACGTCATTTCACTGTCACTAATAAACTGGAGAACGCGGTCGGCTGAGCGCGTGTCAATTGCTAAAATCGACGATAGATCAGGCGATAGCTGTAGACGGGAGCGTAACGGATTAAAATAGGGGCATTCAATTAAAAGGTGTCTTACCGTCCACAGCTGAAAGCAGTGGGGACGGAGTGGGGGAGGATCGCCGCTTAAAAGATGTCGATGGCTAAAAAGACAGTGCCCTATCCGTAGTCTAGCTAAAATTACCTCCTCCCGACGACGCGTTCGGGAGGAAGAGGTCCAAGCGCAAGGAAGGACTTTCACTTCACGCAATTTATTACGGGGAAGTGTTGACCAATGCGCATGCCATAAATGAGCAACTTTGCGACATAAACCGCTCCGTAGATCGGTGAAGGGAAGCGACTGAATAGATGGCCGAAGAAGAGAGACTGCAGCCTTGGCCGCTATATCGGCCGCCTCATTCCCACAGATACGAGCGTGTCCCGGGAGCCAGAGGAACGCCACCGAGACGCCCCCCAGGTGGAGCAAGCGCAGACAGTCCTGAATCCGGTGGACCAGAGGGTGGACAGGGTAAAGAGATTGGAGACTGAGGAGAGAGCGGAGAGAATCTGAGCAGATAACGTACTGTATCCGCTGATGGCGGCGGATGTAGTGGACAGCCTGGAGAACAGCGTAAAGCTCCGCAGTATAAACCGAACACTGGTCGGGAAGCCGAAAGCGATTTGGGGTGTCGCCAACAATATAGGCACTCCCTACACCTAACGATGTTTTCGAGCCGTCGGTGTAAGTAAATGTGGCGTCCGTCATTTGTGCACATAGAGCAGCAAATTCCCGACGATAAACAAGGGTAGGGGTACCATCCTTGGGAAATTGACAAAGGTCACGGAGCAGGCAGATCCGGGGACGGAGCCAAGGCGGTGCTGTACCCCAAGTTGTCAAGAAGGTTTTTGGAAAGCGGAAGGAAAGAGGATGGAGCAGTTGACGGAAACAGACTCCCGGGGGTAGTAGGGAGGAGAAGCGGCCTGCATACCCTACATCAAAGGAGGCGTCGAAAAAAAGGTCATGGGCTGGATTAGCAGGCATGGAAGACAGGTGGCTAGCATAACGACTCAGGAGGACTGCTCGCCGATTGGACAGCGGAGGTTCAGCAGTCTCAGCATAAAGGCTTTCCACAGGGCTAGTGTAAAAAGCTCCAGACACTAAACGTAATCCACGGTGGTGGATAGAGTCGAGACGCCGAAGAATAGACGGCCGAGCAGAGGAGTAGACTATGCTTCCATAATCCAATTTCGAGCGCACTAAGGCGCGATAGAGGCGGAGAAGGACCACTCGGTCCGCTCCCCAGGAGGTACCATTCAGGACACGGAGGGTGTTAAGCGATCGCAGGCAGCGAGCCGAAAGATAGGAAACGTGGGAGGACCAGCACAGTTTTCTGTCAAACATAAGACCCAAGAATTTAGCGACGTCTGAAAACGGAAGGTTGACAGGACCTAGATGTAAGGAGGGCGGAAGAAACTCCTTTCGTCGCCAAAAATTGACACAAACGGTCTTACTGGGCGAGAAACGGAAGCCGGTTTCGATGCTCCACGAGTGGAGGCGATCGAGACATCCTTGAAGACGTCGTTCAACAAGGCTGGTCCGTTGAGAGCTGAAGTAGATCGCAAAATCGTCCACAAAGAGGGAGCCCGAGACATCAGGAAGGAGACAATCCATAATTGGATTTATGGCGATGGCAATCAGTACAACACTCTGCACGGATCCCTGGGGTACCCCGTTGTCTTGGGAGAAAGTACGGGAGAGAGTAGTGTTCACCCGCACCCTAAAACTGCGCTCTGCCATAAATTCGCGAAGAAAAAGGGGCAGCCGGCCGCGAAAGCCCCAAGAGAACAGTGTGCGGAGTATGCCTGTCCTCCAACAGGTATCGTATGCTCTCTCCAGATCGAAAAATATTGCTACCGTTTGGCGTTTCCGGAGAAAATTGTTCATGATATACGTGGAGAGAGCAACAAGATGGTCAACTGCAGAACGAAGCTTCCGAAATCCGCATTGGGCTGGTGTTAAAAGGCTGCGGGATTCCAGCCACCAAGCTAAACGGTAATTCACCATACGCTCCAAAACCTTACAGACACTACTCGTGAGAGAAATGGGGCGATAGCTAGAGGGGAGATGTTTGTCCATTCCTGGTTTCGGAACGGGAACGACAACAGCTTCCCGCCACCGTCTGGGAAAGGTACTGTCGGTCCAAATTCGATTATAAAGGCGAAGGAGGTAACGCAGACTATGGGTTGATAAATGCAGCAACATTTGGACATGGATACCATCCGGTCCTGGAGCGAGAAGAAGAGAGGGCATGTTGGAGTTCCCGCATGGAGAAAACAGTATTGTAGCTTTCGTGATTTTGAGAGGAGAAAGCAAGATGTTGCACTTCCGCTGCACGTTTCTTCGGGAGAAACGCTGGCGGGTAATTTGAAGAGCTCGAAATCTCAGCAAAGTGCTGACCCAACGAGTTAGAAATAGCGACGGGGGTCCACTAAGGTATCATGCGCGACAGTGAGCCCAGAGACCGGGTAGAAACTAGGCGCGCCCGAGAACCGTCGAAGCCGACTCCAAACTTCCGAGGAGGGAGTGAAGGTGTTAAATGAGCTAATAAAGAATTTCCAGCTTGCCTTCTTGCTATCGCGGATGACGCGACGGCATCGCGCACGGAGCTGCTTATAGCGGATACAGTTGGCCAAAGTAGGATGGTGACGGAAAATGCGAAGAGCACGTCGCCGCTCACGTATTGCGTCACGGCATGCCTCGTTCCACCAAGGAACTGGGGGGCGCCGGGGCAATTCGGAGGTGCGTGGGATTGGACGTTCCGCAGCTGTAAGAATAACGTCGGTAATATGTGTGACCTCATCGTCGACGCTGGGAAAGCGACGGTCATCGAATGTCGCTAGAGACGAAAAAAGTGTCCAATCGGCTTGGGCAAATTTCCAGCGGCACGAGCGCATATATGGCAGTGGAGGCTGCAGTCTAAGGACACATGGAAAGTGGTCACTCGAGTGTGTATCATCAAGGGCGAACCATTCGAAGCGCCGAGCTAGCGGAACAGTACCGATCGCAAGGTCCAAATGAGATAAATTTGTCGTGGAGGCAGACAAAAATGTGGGGACCCCAGTGTTGAGGCAAACTAGATCCGCTTGGTGGAAGACGTCTACCAATAGAGAGCCACGTGGACAAGGATGTGGAGATCCCCAAAGCGGGTGGTGGGCATTGAAGTCCCCAACCAGCAAATAGGGGGTGGAAGCTGACCAAGAAGATGAAGGAGATCAGCTCGTGCCATTGGTGTGGATGATGGAATGTATACAGAAAGGGAAAGACGGACGGCGACAGTTGGAAGGAAGTGTTTATGGGGATTGGGTGATAATGGAGAGTATCATGGAGAAGAATCATGAGTCCTCCATGGGCTGGAGTGCCTTCAACAGAGGGGAGGTCATATCGGACGGACTGAAAATGAGGGAGAACAAAGCGGTCATGGGGACGCAGCTTTGTTTCCTGAAGACAGAAGATGACCGGCGAGTAGGATCGTAAGAGGACCGACAATTCATCCCGATTGGCTCGAATGCCGCGGATATTCCAGTGGATAATGGACATAGGGTGAACAGAAAATGGATGAATGTGTCAAGGGTGCTGTCAACTCAACGACTGCTCAGAACTTGCGACCGACAGCATGGAATGGCATTCAGCCGAAGGCAGAAGATCCTGATCCATAGGTTGGTCAGGAGCAGCCCCTGCCACCAGCGATCGGCTGGTTGACCGGCCACCAGCAGTGCGCCTCGGCGACACAGAAGACGGCCGAGAGCGATTTCCGCCAGGTGGTGCTGTAGATGGAACACGCCTTGGCGGAGAAGGAAAGGAACTGGGTTTCTTTGTAGCCTTCTTGGAAGTATGATGTTTAGATGAAGGAGGAACCGATGGTTGTGAAGTTGCGGTACGTAAAAACTCTTCACGAGTATGCTCTTTTTTCGAAGACTTGGCGTCTGACTTTTGGGCTCGAGATTTAGCAGAACCCGACGAAGGGTGAGCCATAGGGTGGGCAGGCGAAAGTGGTGAGGTTGAACGGGCAATCTTTGCGCTGGCCGATCTGACGACCGTGGTACTAAAGGTGAGGTCGCAAGTCTGCGTGGCCGCCTCCTTTGTTGGCCGAGGAGAAGCAAGGACAGTGCTGTATTTTCCTGTCTGGGACACGGTGGGCTGTCGACTGGCGAATAATTTTCGAGCAGCAAAGGTCGACACCTTTTCCTTCACTCTTATTTCCTGGATAAGCTTTTCGTCCTTAAAAACGGGGCAATCTCGAGAGGAAGCAGGGTGGTCACCCATACAGTTGATGCAGCCAGGGGCATCCTTGCCACACGTAACACATTTGGCCGGATTGGAACAGGACTGGCTGGTGTGATTGAACCGCTGACATCGATAGCAACACGTAGGGTTTGTGACGCAAGGGCGAACGGAAATTATCTCCTAGCCTGCTTTGATTTTCGATGGGAGTTTAACTTTGGTAAATGTCAAGATGACGGTGCGGGTTGGAATGATGTTCGTGTCAACCCGTTTCATAACTCTATGAACTGCCGTTACGCCCTGGTCAGACAGGTAGTGCTGAATTTCTTCGTCAGACAATCTATCGAGGGAGCGTGTATAAACGACTCCACGCGAGGAATTTAAGGTACGGTGCGGTTCCACCCGGACAGGGAAGGTGTGGAGCAGAGAAGTACGCAGCAATTTTTGTGCCTGGAGGGCACTGACTGTTTCTGACAACAAGGTGCCATTCCGTAATCTGGAACAAGACTTTACAGGACCAGCAATTGCGTCGACACCTTTCTGAATAATGAAAGGGTTGACCGTGGAGAAGTCGTGACCATCAGTCCGAGAAACAACAAGGAACTGTGGCAACGATGGAAGAATCGTCTGTGGCTGAGACTCAGTATACTTACGTTTGTGAGCGGACATAGTGGAAGGTGAGGAAACCATTGCGGAAGAATCCCCATGATTACCGGCGTCTCCGATGGCGCGCTCCTCACTTGTGGGGGCCCTCTCTGAGGGCACTCCCGCCTTAGGTGATTGTTCACACCTCAGGTCACACCTCCCGACAAACGGACGGAGGGACCAATCGGCACTTTCGGAAGGTATCAGCTCGGGTAATCACCCTTCCCTGGGCCTGGCCGTTACCAGGGGGTACGTACGTGTCCTACCTGTCTACCCGGGGTGGGGAATTACGCGTTACCCCGTCACCGGCTACGCACAAAAGGCGTGGGTCGGCCTTCAGACACGCACAGGGAGGAAGAAAGAGAAAGGGAAAGGAAAGAAGAGAGGTCTCAAACGCCGCAGCGGAGAAAAGGGAAAGAAGAGGTAAGGAAAAGAGAAGGACAAAGGAAGGAAGAAGACATAAAAGCAAGGAAGGCGAAGAATGCAGTACATTTACGAGCGTCCGTCTCCGGACGTAGGCACAAACCATACTCCCAGATGGCGAGAAAGGGAAGGAAAGAGCCAGTGGTGAGGGGTGGAGGGGCGAAGAGAGGGATGGGGAAGGATGCGGAAAGGGAAGGTATGCAGCACGGAAAGGAAGGAAGGCTACATTAGCTCGGGGTCCCGTGCTCGCTACGCACGTATCCACAAAAGAGTTGTGGACCCCCTGGGGGGAGGGTGAAGGGTGAAGGCTGATAGGCTGACAGAGCTCAGCAAGATGGTGGAAGAAACCGGTGCAGTTCCACTGGAGGATGGTATTGTCCATGCCAGAGAAAGGTGTGATGGGACTTGGAAGGCAGATTACGCTGATGGGTCACCTTTTGCGTCCGATTGAGCACCGGTGCTAGTGCTATCCATGGCGTCTGAGGGACTGGCTAGAGTGAGGTCCTCAGCAGACGCCAGAATCATCACCTCGTCCTCAGACACAGAGCTTGTAGGAAGCGGTGGGACGGATGCCACCACAATGCCCTTGGTCTTGGGGACTTTATACATTTTCGGCTTCTTCCACTGTGCCTTCGTTGGTTCAGGCTTCATGTTCTTCACTGGGTCACTCTCAGGGTTGGACGACGACCATGAGGCCCTACGACCAGGGACTGGTGGTTGTTTCAGCTACTTGCGTGTGTCCGCTGTACCACTGGTCGGAACTTGCGACGGGAGGTCCCCAAGGGACCCCTTCCTGGTGAGAGTAGCCAAAGAAGTCTTACACTTCTCCGGCTGGGAAGGGGGAGCTGATGTCCCCGATGGTTGGGGGGGGGGTGTTGCTCCTAAAGGAGATGGAGCATGAGCAACAGGATGTTAAGTGCCCCTCACAATCAAGGGGGCTGTAGGATTCTGACCTATCATAGAACCAACCGTACGGGATGACACAGGAGATGGAAGAACTTCCATTGCAGCAGCAGCGTACATTGATGTCATTGGCACAGGATGGAGCCTCTCAGATTTCCACCTAGCCTCAGAGTAGGCCAGGTTGTCCGGGGATTTATATTCCAATATCTTCCGTTCTCTCTGGAAGATCCTACAGTCCAGCGAGCAGGGGGAATGGTGTTCTCCGCAGTTAACACAGATGGCAGGCGGAGCACATGGAGTATTGGGATGCGAAGGACTTCCACAATCTCGACATATGATGCCAGAAGTACAGCGGGATGACATGTGCCCAAACTTGCAGCATTTAAAACACCGCATCGAAGGAGGGATATATGGCTTCACATCACAGCGGTAAACCATCACCCTTACCTTTCCAGGTAAAACGTCACCTTCGAAGGCCAAGATGAAGGCACTGGTGGCTACCTGATTATCCCTCTGACCCCGATGGATGTGCTGGACGAAGTGAACACCTCGTCGTCCTAGATTGGCGCGTAGTTCATCGTCAGACTGCAGTAGAAGATCCCTGTACAATATAATACCCTGAACAATGTTTAAACTTTTATGGGGAGTGATGGTGACGGAAACATCCCCCAACCTGTCACAAGTAAGCAACCTCCCTAACTGGGCAGAGGATGCTGTTTTGATGAGAACCGACCCAGAGCGCATTCTGGACAAGCCCTCCACCTCCCCGAACTTGTCCTATAAATGCTCCACACAAAACTGGGGTTTGTTTGACATAAATGATTCCCCATTAACTCGCCTACCCACGAGGTACTGGGGTGAATGATCTTAACTGCCTTCTTTAGCCATACGTTCCCCATGGAGTGGCCAGGGAGAGAAATGATCTCTGATCAAATTTATTTCCATTGATGTTAGACCTCGATCTCTTAGACACTGCTGGTGGAGGCCCACCAGCAAGAGATGATGTACCACGCTTCATTGCGGGTCATCCGTCCTGATGCCACCCACTCCAACCAGGGGCTCTCCCCATGGGCACCAGCCAGTTACAGCAAAGACCACCTGGTAGGATGGCCTTTGCCGTAAGTCCTGACCCCACAGACGGTTAGGCATCTACTCCTTGGCATACGTGGGGAGAGCAGCTCAGGCTTCAGCAGTGCGATCCCTGTGTAGTCAGGGGGCTACCACCAAGAGGGTACGTGACGACCCCACCACAACGGACTGGCTACCGTGCTGGTTGTCGGGTGTCGAATATCCATTAATAAATGGAGCAAAGATGGAAGTGCACAATGGAGGGAATGTATGCTACCCGGAACACACTACAGCTGATGTGGCCGTAAGCTCGATGGAAATCCAACTCCATGACAATATCGGGTGTGCCAGATCCTAAGGCAAGATGGATTTAAGATGCACCACACAATGCGTCCTTCCCCAAATGGTATGCACTAACGGAAAATTTGGAAGGGTAATGGTCAAACCCCTTAAGGGACCATCACAGTAAAGGCCAAAACAGTTGAGACTCGTTTTAGTCGCCTCTTACGACAGGCAGGAATACCGGTGCCGAAATCCGCGGTAAGCCAAAGGCATATCTGGTCTCCCTTGAACCACCAACAGTCGTGGGCTATACCCTATCCCCTATTGACGCACACTGCATTCCACCTACCCTCAAACATGATGAGGACCTCAATGAACTGCCCATGTTGACTGAAGATCAGGATGTGAGTGAATGGGATCAGATGACTGAAGACCAGGATGTGAGTGAATGAGATCCAATGACTGAAGACCAGGACATGTGTGAATGAGATCCAATGACTGAAGACCAGGACATGTGTGAATGAGATCCAATGACTGAAGACCAGGACATGTGTGAATGAGATCAGATGACTGAAGACCAGGACATGTGTGAATGAGATCAGATGACTGAAGACCAGGACATGTGTGAATGAGATCAGATGACTGAAGACCAGGACATGTGTGAATGAGATCAGATGACTGAAGACCAGGACATGTGTGAATGAGATCAGATGACTGAAGACCAGGACATGTGTGAATGAGATCAGATGACTGAAGACCAGTACACATGTGAGTGGCCTCCGATTTTATCGACACTGAAGCAGGCTACACCAGGGAAAGAGCAGGACCACACGCCCACGTCCACGTCCACAGCTCAAGGGATGAGTTAGAATGAGATGGACACTTCGCCTGCCTTCGATGATGTCCTGACATGTGTGATGCATCATCTGCTTTGATCTTTAAGGAAAGACGCTGCACAACCACAGACTAGCTTGTAAAGAAAGACGCTGCACAACCACAGACTAGCTTGTAAAGAACAGGTGCTGAACACAACCAGAGAGACTAGCGTGTGTGTGTGTGTGTGTGTGTGTGTGTGTGTGTGTGTGTGTGTGTGTGTGTGTGTGTGTGTGTGTGTGTGTTTTTTACTGACATATACCCTTCTTGTGTGACTGATGTAGCCTGCAATGTACCGGACATTATTCGGTCTGACTTACACAGAGCACGATTTGCTGTCAACATTTTGGGCTCGTTGGGGTTAGAGTCATTAAAGCAAAACAACTGGGAAGCTGAAGTGTAGAACGATGAAAGAAAGCAAGCGTGGGAGTCATTGAGAAGGCTCCTAACGTACCTGAACTAGTTTTCGAAGATATATTTGCACTTTTATACTGTCTTGTAACTTTTAAAGCGTGCTGTGTTGATTAAAACAAGTTGAATCTATAAACGTGTTGAAATTAATAATTTTAATAAAGTAGGATGTACAAGTTGATAGTCTCAAACTGATAACGTTTACCTCTCTCTCAATGAATATTGCTATTAGCAGTGTATCTGCAAGACCAGGTAACATTGAAAATAACACGTGTACTGAATTGAACTCACAGTTGATACTAAGGTTGGTTGGTTGGTTTGAAGATTAAAGGGACCAAACTGCAAAGGTCATCGGTCCCTTGTTTCATAAACACACAGAGCACAGTGAAACCATCCAGTAGTCATTCGAAGCACAAGAGAAAAATTCCAGGGGAAGAAAATCCCCAAGGTCAATAATAAAACATGGAAAACGTCAGCCAAGAGTGACCAATGCAGAGCCTACACAGAACAACAGAATCCCTGCGAGAGGCCCGCATGGAGGAACCCCACACAGTCGTGGTCTCCTTTACTTGCCACAGCTTGTTGAGTGCAGACAGAGTGCGCCATTCGTCTCCCCACATCCCAAAGACCCGACGGTGCAAAACCTTTCGGAGATCAGTTCCCGGTAGGCCGATCTCCAGCATCTGTTGGCAGGTAGCCTCTTTGGCTAACTTGTAGGCGATGGGCCCGGAAAGAAGGTGGAAGAGGGAATACCCCAAGCCCAGAGAGAAGCTCTGATGCGGACCACGATCGTACAACCCGAATGGGGCCCACTTTCAGGGAAATGGACGACTGATTGTGGGAACAGAAGACGATCGTTATGATGCCCAGGCAAGCTACAAACATGCGTAGCTTAAGCGGTCAGCGAACGTTGGCGCCGTAACCGCAGTGGAGGGACACTTGCCTACACAAGTATGCTGTGGCCAATGGTCCCGCGCATGCAGACGTTTGAAGGTGATGAGATGTTCAATGCAGGGATGTCGCCTGTGACGCAGTAGCGCCTGCCTGCGATCTTTAATCGCCTCAGCGATCGCAGGCGACCACCAAGGCACAGTCCTCCTCTGAGGGGACCCAGAAGAACAGGGAATGGAAGATGCTGTGGCAGTAACCATGACGGTGGTGACGAAGTGAACCACCACATCAATGCCGGCATTAGATAGAGGCTCAATAGCGGCAGTGGAGGAAAACAGGTCCCAGTCAGCCTTATTCATAGCCCATCAGCTGGGGCGCCCACAAGAGTGACGCCGTGGCAGTGACAGAAAGATTGGAAAGTGGTCACTACCACACAGGTCGCCATGCACACTCCATTGGACAGACAGTAAGAGCCTAGGGCTACAGCTCGAAAGGTCAATGGCGGAGTATCTGCCATACGCCACACTGAAGTGTGTGAAGGCACCATCATTTAAATTCGAGAGATCGAGCTGCGACAAATGCACAATGGTGGCGCCTCGACTTGGAGCCACTGACCCACCCCACAGAGGGTTATGGGCGTTGAAGTCGCCCAGTAACAAGAAAGGAGGCAGCAATTGGGCTAGCAGCGCAGTCAGGACATGCTGCGTGACATCACCATCCTGTGGTAGGTAAAGTCTGCAGACGGTAACAGCCTGAGGCGTCCACACCTGAACAGCGACACCTCTAAAGCTGTTTGTAGAGGGAGTTAAGGACATATATGCAGACACCTCCAGACACCATTCCATAAGCTGCCCGGTTCTTATAATAACTCCGATAGCCACGGAGGGCAGGGGTTCTCATTGCTGGAAACCAAGTTTCCTGAATAGCGATGCAGAAGAAAGGGTGACGGCTGATAAGTTGTCGGAGCTGAGCTAGATGGTGGAAGAAACCGCTGCAGTTCCACTGGAAGATGGTATTGTCCATGCCTAAGAAAGGCGTGAAGGGACTAGAAAGATAGATTATGCCACTGCGTCACTTGCTGCCCCCGATGGAGCGCCTGTGCTAGTGCCATCCATGGTGTCCGAGGGACAGGCGAGATCTAGGTCCTCACCAGACATCAGAATCTCCACCTCGTCCTCAGACGCATAGTTTATAGGAAGCGGTGGGACGGGTGCCACCACAATGTCGTTGATATTGGGGATTTTCTTCTTTTTCTGCTTCTCTCGCTGCGCCGTCGGTGGGTCAGGCTTCATGGGCTTTACTGGGTCAGGGTCAGGGAATAACGACGTCCGTGAGGCCCTATGACCAAGGACTGGTGGTTGTTTCAGCAACCTGCAGATGTCCGCTTTTCCGCTGGTCGGAACTTGCGAAGGAAGGTCGCTAAGGGACCCCTTCCTGGTGAGGGTAGCCAAAGAAGTCTTACTCTTCTCCGGCTGGGAAGGGGGCACTAATGTCCCTGAGCGTTTGGGGCGTGTTGCTCCTGAAGGAGATGAGCAGGAGCAAGGAGGAGGGACGTGCCCCTCAGCTAAGGGGGCCGGTGGATTCTGACAGATCTTAGACCTAACAATACGTGACGATGGGAAAACCATTGTTGCAGCAGCGGAGTAGGTCGACATCATTGGCAAAGGATGAAGCCTCTCATACTTCCATTTAGCCTCGGTGTAGGTCAGGTGGTCCAGGGTCTTATATTCCTTTATCTTGTGTTCCTTCTAGAATATCCTACAGTCCGTCGAGCAGGGAATGGTGTTCTCCACAGTTAACACAGATGGGAGGCGGAGCACAGGGAGTATTGGGATGCAAAGGACGTCCACAATCTCGACATATGATGCCGGATGTACAGCGAGATGACATGTGCCCGAACTTCTAGCATTTAAAACATCGCATCGGAGGAGGGATATCTGGATTCACTTCACAGCAGTAAACCATCTCCTTGGCCTTTTCGGGTAAGACGTCACCCTAGAAGGCCAAGATGAAGGCACCGGTGGCTACCTGATTATCTCTCGGGCACCGTTGGACGTGCCGCACGAAGTGAACACCTCGTAATTCTAGACTGGCGCGTAGTTAATCGTTTGACTGCAGAAGGAGACCTCTTTGGAATATAATACCTTAGACCATGTTTAAACTCTTATTGGGCGCGATGCTAACTGAAACATCCACAAACTTGTCACAAGCAAGCATTCTCTGACTGGGCAGAGAATGGTGTTTTGATTAGAACTGACCCAGAGTGCATTTTGGACAAGCCATCAACCTCCCCTAACTTATTCTCTAAATGCTCCACAAGAAACTGAGGCTTTGTCAACACAAATGATTCACCATTAACTGGCGTACAGACGAGGTACTGGGGTGAATAATCGGCACTCTTGTCTTTAGCCATACATTCCTCCCATGTTGTGTCCAGGGAGGGAAATGAACTCTGATCATCTTTCTTCCCATTGAGGTCAGACCTCCATCACTTAGAGATTGCTGGTAGAGGCCCACCAGCCCTGATGCCACCCACTGCGACCAGTGCCTCTCCCCACAGGTGCCATCCAGCCACAGCAAAGATCACCTGGCAGGATAGCCTTTGACGGGAGTCTTGATGCCTCACGGGGATAGGCATCTACTCCTCAGCATACATGGGGAAGTAGCAGCTCAGGCATCAGCAGTGCGACCCCTGTGTATTCAGCGGGTTACCACCAAGAGGATACATAACCATAATGGACTGGCTACCGTGCTTGATATTGGGTGTCGAATATTCATGTGAATCACGAGGCCGAAGGTGGAAGTGCAAGTGCAAAATAGAGGTAATGTATGCGACCCAGAAGACACTGCACCTGATGTGGCCAGAAGCTCTGTGTAAGTCCAACTCCATGACAATATGGGGTGTGCCAGATCTTAGGCCAAGATGGATTTAAGATGCACCACATAAGGCGTCGTTCCCCAAATGGCATGCAGTAACGGAAAATTTTTAAATGGAGTGGTCAACCCCCGTAGGGGACCATCACATTAAAGGCCGAAACGTTTGAGATTCCTTTTAGTCTCCTCTTACGACAGGCGCGAATACTGCCTGCCTATTCTTACCCCTGGACCCGCAAGGGGGGGGGGATACGTGGCGAGGTCTCAGCTAGACATTAGCAGTGTGATCCCTGGGCTACCACCAAGAGGCTACATGAGAACCTCTCCACATAGACTGGCCACTGCTCTGGATTTCAGGTGGAGAAATGATCCAGAATTCTTGTGGACGCGAAGGATGGTGTGGTGCAGGAGATGAGAAGGCAAACGATAAGACGTTGGATGCAAAGCCTGCAAGATGACAAGAATGACCATGCAAGACCTTGGTGCATGATGGACAAACAGAAAACATCATGTAAGGTGTCATTCCCCAAATGGCATGTACTATCAACAGAAATTTGTAACAGGTGGACATCACACCAAAGAGGGGATCATCACAGAAAAGCTGAATGTTTGAGACCCCTTCCAAACTCCGCCTACCACAGGCAGAAATACCACGGTCCATTTCTAGCACCCCGAACTCATAGGGAGGGGACAACGTTCTGGGCCAAGAATTTCTTACTAGTAACTAAGTAAAAATCCGAAATACCATTTAGCCATTGCAGCAGTACTAAAGCTTTTTGTTTTTAAATAAATCTGTTTTAAAGAAATGTAACGTATTGTAGAAAATGGGAAAACTGGTTGGTTGGTTTGCGGGATTAAAGGGACCAGACTGCAATGGTCATCAGTCCCTTGATCGAAAATTTACACCGACACCGAGTACAAAACGTATAATGGAGACAACAGACAACACAGGACAATAAAAACTCAAAGAACCGACAAAACGAATTAAAATCACAGAGTGTGACAGTGGTTGGCCGACCATAGAGACAAAAACAAAAAACCAAACACCGAGAATACATTAAAAATTCAGACTAAAACCATAGGCCAAAGGCCAGACTCGACACAAAATATATACAAACACTTAGATCGTGTGATACGAGAACCCTGCGCGAATAAAACGCAAAACTAAGTCCGCCATGGCAGAGTCATCTATTAACAGGGCAGGGACCATATCAGGCAGCGCTAACGTCTGCCTGAGCACAGCTTAAAGCTGACACTCCAACAAAATGTGGATCACAGATAAAACAGAGCCGCAGCGACACAGAGGTGGGTCCTCACGGCGCAATAAGTGGCCGTGCGTCAGCCGAGTGTGTCCAATGCGCAGCTGGCGTAGGACAACAGACTCCTAGCGGGAGACCCGAATGGACGACCGCCACACAGTCGTCGTCGCGTTGATAGGGCGAAGTTTGTTGGGCATGGGCAGGCTGCGCCATTCAGAGTACCATAAATAGAAAAGTTTTCGGCGTAAGATTGCCCTCAAATCAGTTACCGGGAGGCCAATCTCCAGAGGTGGTTCACTGGTGGCCTCTTTCGACAGGCGGTCAACTTTTTCATTGCCGGGTATCCCAACATGACTGGGGGTCCACACAAACACCACAGAGCGGCCGCAACGTGCAAGAGTATGCAGGGACTCCTGGATAGCCATCACCAGACGGGAACGAGGGAAACACTGGTCAAGAGCTCATAAACCGCTCAGGGAATCGCTACAGATAACGAAGGACTCACCTGAGCAGGAGCGGATGTACGCTAGGGCTCGAAAGATAGCAACCAGCTCAGCAGAGAAAACACTGCAGCCAGCTGGCAAGGAGCGTTGTTCCGAATGGACCCCTAGAGTTAGCGCATAACCGACACGACCAGCAACCAACGAGCGGTCAGTGTAAACAATGCCTGAGCCCTGATACGTGGCTAACAGGGAATAAAAGCGGCGGCGGAAGGCCTCTGGAGGGACTGAGCCCTTCGAGCCCTGTGCCAGTTCCAGCTCAAGGCGAGGGCGAGGGCGAGGGCGAGGCACACCCCACGGGGGTGCACGCAGAGGTGCCCGGAAAGGAGGCGGAAGAGGTAAAGCCCCAAGCGCAGAGAGAAGCTCTATGATGTGGACCGCGATCGTACAACCTGACCGGGGCCGACGTGCAGGCAGATGGACGACCGATTGCGGGAACATGAGACGATAGTTTGGATGCCTGGGCAAGCTAAAAACATTGGCAGCATAAGCGGCCAGTAGATTTTGGCGCCTTAACCGCAATGGAGGGACACCTGCCTCCGCAAATATGCTGTCCACTGGGCTGGTCCAGAAAGCACCAGTGGAAAGGCATATCCCACTGTGGAGGATTGGGTCCAGCACCCGCAACGCAGATGGGGATTCTGAGCCTTAAACCAGGCTCCCATAATCCAGACGGGACTGGATTAACGCCTGGTAGAGCCGTAACCGCGTAGATCGGTCGGCGCCCCAGCGGGTGTGGCTCAAACAACGCAGGGCGTTGAGATGCCGCCAACACGCCTGTTTAAGCTGCCGGATATGAGGCAGCCAAGTCAACCGGGCGCAAAAAGTACACCCTAAAAACCTGTGGTCTCCACCACAGCAAGACGTTCGCTGTCAAGATAAAGCTGCGGCTCAGGATGGACCGTTCGGCGCCGGCAGAAATGCATAACGCGGGTCTTGGCAACGGGAAACTGAAAGCCATGCGCTACAGCCCAAGACTGCGCCTTGCGGATTGCGGATTGCGCCCTGTAGCTGACGTTTATCAGCCGCAATGCCAATAGAGCAATAGTAAAGGCAGAAGTCGTCATCAAACAGGGAAACGGAGACAGAAGTTCCCACCGCTGCAGCCGGACCGTTCATTGCAATTAAAAACACTGAGGACAGATCCCTGTGGTACCCCGTTCTCCTGGACTCTGGAGGAACTATGGGAGCCGGCGACTTGCACGCGAAATGTACGATACGACCGAATATTGCGGATAAAGATCGGCCGAGGACCCCGAAGACCCTATCCATGATGCGTAGAAAGGATGCGATGACGCCATGTAACGTACGCCTTCCGCATGTCGAAAAAGACAGCGACCACGTGCTGACGGCGGGCAAAGGCAGTACGGATGGCCGACTCCAGGCTCACCAGATTGTCGGCGGTGGAGCGGCCTTTACAGAACCCACCCTGAGACGGAGGCAGAAGGCCTCGTGACCCCAGTACCCGTTTCAATCGCCAGCTCACCATCCGTTCAAGCAACTTGCAAACAACGTTGGTGAGGCTAATGGGACGGTAACTGTCCACTTCCAAAGGGCTCTCGCCCGGGTTCAAAACGGGGGATGACAATGCTATCCCGCCATTGCGAAGGAAACTCACCCTCGACCCAGAGATGGTTGTAAACGTCGAGGAGGCGTCGCTTGCAGTCCACTGAAAGGTGTTTCAGCATTTATTTTTTTTTGTGGTTTTAGGGCGCACAACTTCAATGGTCATTAGCGCCCCGACTACTCTAAGAATGCACCGCGATACACAAGTTGACAACAACGACTAAAAGGGAAAACACGATAAAAGAGCGACAGGCATAGGATTAAAAAACAGCATCATCAAATGTCAGAGAGGTTTGTCAAATTGATAAAACGAAGAACACGAGCAGCTGCTCGTGGGTCATCCGCTAAAATGGCATCGAAAGTACTCGGCAGTTTAAGATCTAGACGCAGTGTGTTAAAATCTGGACAGGAAATTAAAATGTGTCGAACCGTCAGCAAGTGCCCACATGGGCAGAACGGCGCCGGCGCAGCCGTCAGCAGATGGCGATGGCTGAACCGGCAGTGTCCAATTCTTAACCGGGCCAAAACTACCTCCTCCCACCGAGAAGGGCGTGAGGACGACGTCCAAGCCACAGGAAGAGGTTTTAAGGCCCGAAGCTGCTTGTCTGTAAGTGCAGCCCAATCGGCATGCCACAGCGATAAAATGCGCCGACAAATGACCCTGCTAAAATCGGACAAAGGGACACAACAAGAAGCTGTCCGAGGCTGGAGGACCGCAGCCTTGGCCGCGGCATCTGCAGCTTTGTTCCCAGGGATACCGACATGGCCAGGAACCCACATAAAGCTAACCGGAGAACCGACGTCCACCAGCTGCTGAAGAGAGCGTTGGATCCGGTGTACGAAAGGGTGAACCGGGTACAGATCACTGAGGCTCTGGATGGCGCTCAGGGAGTCGGAGCAGATGACATAAGCAGAATGTCGGTGGCGGCAGATGTAAAGAACAGCCTGGTAGAGGGCAAAGAGCTCAGCTGTGAAGACCGAACAATGGCCATGGAGCCGGTATTTGAAACTTTGTGCCCCGACAATAAAGGAACACCCGACCCCGTCATTGGTCTTAGAGCCATCTGTATAAATGAAAGTCATGTTGATGAACTTCGAACGAAGTTCCAAAAAACGGGAGTGGTAGACCAAACCGGGGGTAACCTCTTTTGGGAGCGAGCTGAGGTCAAGGTGAACGCGGACCTGAGCCTGGAGCCAAGGTGGCGTGTGGCTCTCGCCCACTTGAAAGGTTGCAGGGAGTGAAAAATTAAGGTGTTGAAGGAGGCGACGAAAGCGAACTCCAGGGGGTAGCAGGGCAGAGACGTACAACCCGTATTGACGGTCGAGAGAGTCGTCAAAAAAGGAACGATAAGACGGATGGTCGGGCATTGACAGTAGCCGACAGGCATACCGACAAAGCAGTATATCGCGCCGGTAGGTGAGTGGCAATTCGCCAGCGTCAGCATGAAGACTCTCTACGGGACTAGTATAAAATGCTCCGATCGCAAGTCGTAAACCCCGATGTTGTATGGAGTTGAGGCGGCGTAAGATGGATGGCCGGGCAGAGGAGTATACGAAGCTCCCGTAATCCAGCTTGGAGCGGACGATCGACCGATATAGACGAAGTAGGACGGTTCGATCCGCTCCCCACGACATACCACTGAGAACACGGAGGACATTTAAAGAACGGGTACAACGGGCGGCCAAATATGACATGTGGAGACCAGCTGAGTTTCCTGTCAAATGTAAGGCCTAAAAATTTGGTTGTCTCCACGATTGGGAGAGCAACGGGACCGAGTCGTAAGGACGGTGGGAGAAACTCTTTGTAGCGCCAGAAGTTAATACAGACCGTCTTCTCGGCAGAAAAACTGAAGCCATTGGCGACACTCCAGGAGGAAAGACGGTCAAGAGAACGCTGAAGACAGCGCTCCAGGACACGTGTACACTGCGCGCTGCAATAGATGGTAAAATCGTCCACGAAAAGGGAGCCTGATACATCAGCTGAGATGCAATCCATTAATGGATTGATCGCGATGGCGAAGAGAGCGACGCTCAAAACTGAGCCCTGTGGCACCCCATTCTCCTGGCGAAAGGTGTCGGACAGGACAAAACCCACATGTACCCTGAACTGTCGATCCATTAAAAAGGAACGAATAAAAAGAGGGAGGTGACCGCGAAGGCCCCATGTATGCATGGTGCGGAGAATGCCCGCCCTCCAACAGGTGTCGTAAGCCTTTTCCAAATCAAAGAACACAGCCGCGGTCGGGCGCTTCCGCAAGAAGTTATTCATAATGAAGGTCGACAAGGTAACCAGATGGTCAACAGCAGAGCGGCGCCTACGAAATCCACATTGTACATTGGTAAGTAGGCGTCGAGACTCGAGCAGCCAAACCAATCGAGAGTTAACCATTCGCTATAGACTCGCGCCAGCATGCGGGAACATGTCCCTCAATCCAGATGCGATTGTATGTACGAAGAAGAAAACCTTTACCCGCAGGAGAAAGGTTCTTCAGCATCTGAATATGAATAGAATCAGGCCCTGGAGCGGAGGACCGTGATTGGCCAAGTGCGTTTTCGAGTTCCCGCATGGTGAATGGGGCATTATAACTTTCACAATTCGAGGAGCGGAAGTCAGGTGGCCTAGCCTCCTCTGCCTGTTTGCGGGGGAGGAAGGCAGGGTGGTAAGGAGCGGAGCTCGAAACCTCGGCGAAAAAGCGGCCGAAGGCATTGGAGACAGCCTCAGGGGCCACAAGGACTTCATTCGCGACCTTCAAGCCAGAAACTGGGGAGTGGACCTTAGTGCCAGATAGCCGGCGCAGGCTACCCAAGACAACAGAAGAAGGAGTAAAACTGTTGAAGGTGCTTGTGAAAGCAGCCCAGCTGGCTTTCTTGCTTTCTTTAATAATACGATGACACTGAGCACGTAATCGTTTATAATTGATACAATTCGCCACTGTAGGGTGGCGTTTAAAGGTGCGTAAAGCACGTCGACGAGCACGTAAAGCGTCTCTACATGCTGCGGTCCACCAGGGGACCGGTACGCGACGTGGAGAAGAAGTAGGGTGAGGGATGGAATATTCAGCAGCAGCGAGAATGACTTCCGTGAGGTGTGCGACCTGACGATCGCAGCTTGTGAAGGTTTGATCCTGAAAGGTCGCCCTGGAAGAGAAGAGCCCCCAGTCTGCCTTGGAGATGGTCCAACTAGAGGAGCACGGAGAGGGAGTATGCTGCAGGAGTTGGTAACACACGGGAAGTGGTCGCTCGAATATGTATCAGCAAGTGCATACCACTCAAACCGGCGTGCAAGTTGGGGAGTACAGATAGAGAGGTCTAAATGGGAATAGGTATGAGATGTGTCCGAAAGAAAAGTAGGGGCGCCAGTATTGAGGCAGACAAGATTGAGCTGGTTGAAAAGGTCTGCTAACAAGGAGCCCCTCGGGCAGGATGCTGGAGAGCCCCAAAGGGGATGGTGGGCATTGAAGTCTCCAGTTAACAAAAATGGTGCAGGTAGCTGAGCAATAAGTTGCATCATGTCTGCCCTGGTAACGGCAGATGACGATGGAGTGTAAACGGTACAAAAGGAAAACGTAAAGGTGGGGAGAGTAATGCGGATGGCAACTGCCTGCAGGCCGGTGTGCAACGTGATGGGATCGTAGTAAATATCATCCCGGACCAGCAACATAACCCCTCCATGAGCTGGGATACCTACCACAGGGGGTAGGTCAAAACGCACAGAGGTGTAGTGTGCCAAGGCAATTTGATCGCATGGGCGTAGCTTCGTTTCCTGGAGGGCTACGACGAGGCGACGATGCAAGCGGAGCAGCAACTTCAAGTCCTCTCGGTTGGAGCGAATGCTGCGAATATTCCAGTTAATAAGTGCCATCGTAAGAAAAGGAAGATGAGAGAAGGGGTCACCTCGAAGGCCGCTTAGGGCCTGGCTTCGAGCGAGCACTGCCGCCGCTATCAGTAGGCGGACAGTCATCGTCCATGGGGTCTATAGGGTCATCGGCCATCTCGGGAGGATGGCCGGGAGGGGGAGCTTCCTCCGCCGGTGAACGGCCCGATGTTCGGCTACCAGCGGTGCGGACAGGCGAAACGGATGACGGCCTGGGGCGGCAACCGCTGGGTGGCGCAGGAGAAGAAAGGCGCCGTGGCGGAGAAGGAGAACTGTGCTTCCTATGCGCCTTTTTAGAAGGACGTTTGGTGGAAGTACCGGTCGAAGGCTGGGAGGTCGAGGGACGGAGGAAGTCTGCACGGGATGGTTCCTTCTTGAAGGCCCGTGCATCTGACTTCGGGGTCTTCGACTTAGCAGAAGCTGAGGCAGTGGCTGGTGTCTGTGGGGTGATGGGAGGAAGAGGAGACGTCGACCGCGCGATCTTAGCACTGGCCGAACGGACGACCGTGGTGCTGAAGGTCAGATCGCATGTCTGGGTTGCTACCTCCCGGGTAGTCCGAGAAGAGGCGAGGACAGTGCTGTATTTCCCCGCTGGGAGCAGCGTGGGCTTCCTACTAGCCAATAGCTTGCGAGCAGCCGAGGTGGACACTTTCTCTTTGACCCGAATTTCTTGGATGCAGCGTTCTTCCTTATAGACAGGACAGTCGCGGGAGGATGCACCCTGACAGTTCACACAACGAGGAGACGGAGGTGGACAGTCACCCTCATGGGCTTCCCTGCCACAAGTGACACATTTAGCCGCATTGGAACAAGACTGTCGAGTGTGATTGAAACGCTGGCACTGACACTGGTAGCAGCGCGTAGGTGTCGGGACATAGGGGCGAACAGAAATAACCTCGTAGCCCGCCTTGATGCGCGATGGCAGCTTAACACTATCGAAGGTCAAGAAAAGTGTCCGGCTGGGTACAAGGTCATTGTTGACCTTTTTCATGACCCTATGGACAGCCATCACGCCCTGCTCAGCGAGGAAAGATTGAATCTCCTCGTCAGTCAATCCGTCGAGGGAGCTAGTATGGACTACACCACGAGACGAATTCAAAGTTCGGTGGGCCTCCACCTAGACAGGGAACGTGTACAGGAGTGTGGCCCGAAGCAGTTTTTGTGCCTGAAAGGCACTCTCAGTTTCTAGTAATAAGGTACCGTTACGCAACCTGGTACAAGATTTGACAGATCCGGCTATGGCATCTACACCCTTCTGGATAACGAAAGGGTTGACAGAGGAAAAATCCTTTCCGTCCTCAGATCGAGAAACGACGAGGAACTGTGGGGCAGGCGGTAGTACTTTTGTCACTGGTAGCTGGTCACGTTTCCGTTTTTGGGCAGAAGTCGAGAGAGATGGAGTAGAATCCATTGCGGAGGAATCCCCCATGATTGCCAGCGTCTCCGATGGCGCGCTCCTTCCTTGTGGGGACCCTCTCAGAGGGCACTCCCGCCTTAGGTGAATGTTTACACCTCAGGTCACACCTCCCGAGAACAGACGGAGGGACGAATCGGCATGGTCAGAAGGTATCAGCTCAGGCAATCACCCCTCCCCGGGCCTGGCCTTTACCAGGGGGTACGCGCATGCCTTACATGTCTACCCAGGGCGGGGAGTAACGCGTTACCCCGTCACCGGCTACGCGTGCGAACGCGTGGGTCGGCCTTCAGGCACGCACAGGGAGGAAGGAAGAAGAGGAAAAAGAAGAGAGAGAGGGAGAAAGAGGACAGACTGTCTCAAACGCCGAGGCGGAGAGCAGAGAAGGCAAGAAGAAGAAGGCAATGAGAAGGCAAGGAGAAGGAGGCAATGAGAAGAAGGCCATGAGGAGGCAAGTAGAAGAAGTCAAGGGAAAGAGTAAGGAATACAGTGAGGTGGAGAAGAGCAAAGAAAGGAACCAACCAAAAGAAGGAAGAAACGAGAAGTGAAAAACCAAAAAGACCACAATTATAGGTCGTGGAACCGTCCGTCTCCGGACGCAGGCGCTAACTACCCCCGTGAAGGGGATGGACTCCTTTTAGTCGCCTCTTACGACAGGCAGGAATACCTCGGGCCTATTCTATTCCCTGGACCCACAGGGGTTTCAGCATCTGACAGTGAATGCGATCTGGTCCAGGAGCGGTATCAGGGCAAGCGGCAAGGAAACTGTGTAATTCCCACTCACTGAATGGAGCATTGTAGGATTCAGAATGGTGGGTGCGGAAAGAAAGGTTCCGACGTTCCATCCGCTCTTTAATGGAGCGGTAGGCCAGTGGGTAATTGGAAGAAGCGGAACTAAGAGCAAAATACTCTGCCAAGCTGTTGGCTATTTCGTCAGAGTCTGTACAAACTGCCACATTCAGTGAGAGCGCAGGGACGCTGACAGGGGTCCGACAGCCATAGAGGCCTCGGATCTTGGCCCAGATCAGCGATTCAGAGACATGGTGGCCAATGGTGGACACATACCGCTCCCAGTCCTCCTGCTTGCTTTGGCGGATAAGTCGGTGGGCCCGCACACGCAGCCGTTTGAAGGTGATCAGGTGCTCAATTCAGGGATGCCGCTTATGACGCTGTAGCGCCCGCCGGCAATCTTTACTCGCCTCAGCGATCTCAGGCCACGACCAAGGCACAGTCCTCCACCGAGTGGGCCCAGAAGACTGAGAAGACTGAGTGAACCACCGCATCATTGTCGTCATTAGGGGCTCAATAGCGGCAATGGAGGAGAACAAGTCCCAGTCAGCCTTATTCATAGCCCACCTGCTGGGGCGCCCAGAAGAGTGACGTTGCAGCAATGACAGAAGGACTGCCACACAAGTTGTCATGCACTCTCCATTGGACAGACGGTAAGAGGCTAGAGCTACAGATCTAAATGTCGATGGCGGAGTACGTTCCATGAGCCACACTGAAGTGTGTGAAGGAACGATAATTTAAGCGTGAAAGATCGAGCTGTGCCAATAAATGCTCAATGGTTGCGCCTCGACCTGTTGCCACTGACCCACCCCACAGAGGGTTAGGGGCGTTGAAGTCGCCCAGTAACAAGAAAGGTGACGGCATTTGGGCTAGCAGCACAGCCAGCTCATGCTGCGCGATATCACCATCTGGTGGAAGGTAAAGACTGCAGACAGTAATAGCCTGTGGCGTCCACACCCTAACAGCGACAGACTCTAAAGCTGTTTGTAGAGGGACAGACTCGCTGTGAATAGAGTTGAGGACATAGACGCAGACGCCAGCAGACACCCTTTCATAAGCTGCTCGGTCCTTATAATAACCCCGATAGCCTCGGATGGCGGACGTTCGCATTGCTGGAAACCAAGTTTCCTGAAGAGCAATGCAGAAGAAAGGGTGAAGGCTGATAAGGTGCCAGAGCTCAGCTAGATGGTCGAAGAAACCGCTGCAGTTCCACTGGAGGATGGTAGTTTCCATGTCTGAGAAACGCATGACGAGACTGGTAACGCAGGTTACGCCGCTGAGTCACCTGCTGCCGCCGATGGAGCACCCGTGCTAATTCTACCCATTGCTTCCGAGGGACCGGCAAAATCGAGGCCCTCAGTGGACGCCAGAATCTCCACCTCTTCCTCAGAGGCAGAGCTTGTAGGAAGCGGTGGGACGGGAGCCATCGCAATGTCGTTGGTCTTGGGGCTTTCTTCTTTTTCTGCTTGTCGCACTGTGCCTTCGGTGGTTCATGCTTCATGGGCTTCACTGGGTGATTCTCACTTGATGGTGTCCGATTTTCCAATGGTCGGAACTTGCGAAGGGAGGTCCCCAAGGGATACCTTCCTGGCGAGAGTAGCCGAAGAAGTGTTACGTTTCTCCAGCTGGGAAGGGGGAGCTGATGTCCCTGATGGTTGGCAGGGTGTTGCTCCTGAAGAAGATGGAGCAGGAAAAACAGGGTGTGAAGTGCCCCCCCACAATCAAGGGGGCTGTTGGATTCTGACGAATCATAGAACCAACCAAACGGGACGACACAGGAGATGGAAGAAGCGTCGTTGCAGCAGCGGCGTACGTTGACGTCATTGGCACAGGATGGAGCCTCTCATGTTTCCACCTAGCCTCAAAGTAGGTCAGGCGGTCCAGGGTCTTATATTCCATTATCTTCCCTTCTTTCTGGAAGATCCTACAGTCCGGCGAGCAGGGGGAATGATGTTCTCCACACTTAACACAGATGGGAGGTGGAGCACATGGAGTATTGGGATGTGAAGGACTTTCACAATCTCGACATGTGATGCCGAAAGTACAGCGGGATGACATGTGCCCAAACTTCCAAAATTTGTAACACCGCATCGGAGGAGTGATATATGGCTTCACATCACAGCAGTAAACCATCACCTTGACCTTTTCGGGTAAAACACCTTCAAAGGCCAAGATGAAGGTACCGGTGGCTACCTGATTATCCCTCCAACCCCGATGGACGCGCCGGACGAAGTGAACACCCCGCCGTTCCAGATTGGCGCGTAGTTCACCCTCGGACTGCAGTAGAAGATCCCTGTGTAATATAATACCCAGGACCATGTTTAAACTTTTATGGGGAGTGATGGTGACTGAGACATCCGCCAACTTGTCACAAGTGAGCAACCTCCGTGACTGGGCGGAGGATGCTGTTTTGATGAGAACCGACCCAGAGCGCATTTTGGACAAGCCCTCCACCTCCATGAACTCGTCCTCTAAATGCTCCACAAAAAACTGAGGCTTGGTTGGCATAAAAGATTCACCATCGACCCGCGTACAGACAATGTACCGGGGTGAATAATCTTCACTGCTGTCATCAGCCATGCGTTCCTCCCATGGAGTGGCCAGAGAGGGAAATGATCTTGGATTGAATTCCTTGCCGTTGAGGTTAGACCTCGATCGCTAAGAGACTGCTGGCGGAGGCCCACCAGCGAGAGATGATGTACCACACTTCATCGGGCGTCATCCGCCCTGATGCCACCCACTCTGACCAGGGGCTCTCCCCATGGGCGCCACCCAGCCACAGCAAAGACCACTTGGCAGTATGGCCTTCGCCCGGAGTCCCGATGCCCCAGAGGGATAGGCATGTACTCTTCGGAATATGTGGGGACGTAGCAGCTCAGCCATCAGCTGTGCGATCCATGTGCAGTCAGGGGGCTACCACCAAGAGGGTACATGACGAACCCACCACAACGGACTGGCTACCATGCTGGATGTCGGGTGTCTAATATCCATGTGTCAGGAGGGCAAAGAAGGAAGTTCATAATGGAGTGTATGTACGCTACCCGGAACACACAGCAGCTGATGTGGCCGGAAGCTTGGTGGAAGGCCAACTCCATGACACTATCGGTTGTGCCAGATCTTAGGGCTAGATGGATATACAATGCACCACGTAAGGCGCCCTTCCCCAAATGGTACGCGCTAACAGAAAATTTTGAAATCTAGTGGTCAAACCCCTTAGGGGACCATCATATTAAAGCCGAAACGTTTGAGACTCGTTGTTGCCTCTTACGACAGGCAGGGATACCGCGGTCCTATTCTTACCCCTGAACCCGCAGAGGGGTAAAATGCATAACGCTCGTCTTGGCTGCCGAAAACTGGTACCGATTATCTACAGCCCAAGACCGCGCCTTACGGATAGTGCCCTGTAGCTAACGTTCAGCGGCTGCAATGCCAATAGAGCTATAGTAAAGGCAGAAGTCGTCAGCATACAAGGACTCTGAGACCTGTTCCCACAACGGCAGCGAGCCCGTTAATCGCTATTAAAAACAGGCAGACACATAAAAAGATCCCTGTGGCACTCACTCTTTAATGGAGCGGAAGGCCAGAGGGTAATACGCAGAAGCGGAAATCAGAGCAAAAGCCTCTGCCAAGCGGTTTGCAATTACATCGGAGTCAGTGCAAACTGCTCCATTCAGTGGGAGCGCAGGGACGCTGGCAGGGGTTGGATAGTGATAGAGGCGTCTAATCTTGGCCCAGACCTGCGATGGAGAGACAAGGAGGCCAATGGTGGACACAAACCACTCCCAGCACTCCTGCTTGCGTTGGCGGATAAGGCGGCGGGCCCGCGCATGCAGCCATTTGAAGGCGATGAGGTCTTCTATGGAGGGAAGTCGCTTGTGACGCTGGAGCGCCCGCCGACTATCTTTAATCGCTTCACCGATCTGAGACGACCACCAAGGCACTGTCCTCCGCCGAAGGAACCCAGAAGAATGGGGAATGGCAGATTCTGCGGCAGTAACGATGCTGGTGGTGAGTGAGTGAACCACCGTATCAATAGCTTCACGAGAAACAGGGTCAATAGCGGCAGTGGAGGAAAACAGGTCCCAGTCAGCCGTATTCATAGCCCATCTGCAGGGACGCCCAGAAGAGTGACGCTGTGGCAGTAACAGGAAGATCGGAAAGTGATCACTACCACACAAGTCGTCATGCACACTAAGCTGGACAGCATGTAAGAGGCAAGGACTGTAGATCGAAAGGTCGATGGCAGAGTACGTGACGTGTGCCACACTACAATGTGTGAAGCACCATCATTTAAAATCGAGAAGTCTAGCTGTGTCAATACATTCTCAATGGTGGCGCCTTCATCTGTTGCCACTAACCCACCCCACAGAGGGTTATGGGTGTTGAAGTCGCTCAGTAACAGGAAAGGCGGCTACAATTTGGCGACCAGCGCAGCCAGGACATGCTGCGCGACATCATCTGGTGGAAGATAAAGACTGCAGACAGTAACAGCCTGTGGCGTCCACACCCGAACAGCGACAGCTTCTAAAGGTGTTTGCAGAGGGACAGACTCGCTGTGAAGGGATTGTAGATCATAGATGCAGAAGCCACCAGATAACCTTTCATAAGGGGCCTGGTTGGTTGGTTGAAGGATTAAAGGGACCAAACTGCAGAGGTCATCGGTCCCTTTTTCCAAAAAACTAAAAATACCTGCAGAGAATAAAAAACGTTCAACAGAATAGACAGACGACACAGAAGAAAAGAAACTTAGACAAGGACCAGACAAACCGAAATAAAATCTCGCAGAGCGTGACGGTGGTTGGCCGACCATAGGAACAAAAAAGGAAAAGCCAACCACCGAAAATCCATTAAAAACTGAGTTTAAAACCGTAGGCCAAAGGCCAGAATCATCACAAAACAATAAAATAAAACAAACACTCATATTAAATGATAAAACCCCCTGCCCGAATAAAACGCAAAACGAAGCCAGCCATAGCATTGTCATCTGTTAAAAGGGCAGGGAGCGTGTCAGGCAGTGCGAACGTCTGCCTGAGCATAGCTAAAAGCGGACACTCCAATAAAATATGAACCACAGATAAAACGGAGCCGCAGCGACATAGAGGTGTGCGTCCTCACGGCGCAGTAAGTGGCCGTGCGTAAGCCGAGTTGGCCCAATGCGCAGCCAGCACAGGACAACAGACTCCTTGCGGGAGACCCGCATGGACGACCGCCACACAGTCATCGTCGCCTTGATTGGACGGAGTTTGTTTGGCGAGGGCAGATTGCGCCATTCAGCGTAAGCGGCCTGGTCCCAATAGCCACGAAGGGTCGGGGTTCATTTTGCCGGAAACCAAGTTTCCTGTAGAGCAATACAGAGGAAAGGGTGAAGGCTGTGAGTTTGTCGGAGCTCAGCTAGATGGAAGAAACCGCTGCAGTTCCACTGGAGTATGATATTGTCCATCACTGAGAAGGTCGTGAAGGGACTGGAAAGGCAATTTACGCCGCTTGTTCACTCGCTGCCACTGATTCAGTACCCGCGTGAGTGACATCCATGGCGTCTGAGGGACCAGCGAGATCCAGGTCTGCAGCAGACTCCAGAATCTCGACCTCTTCCTCAGACGCTAAGCTTGTAGGAAGCGTTGCGAAGGGTGCCACCGCAATGTCGGGATTCTTGGGAACCGTCTTAGTTTTCAGCTTCTGTCGCCATGCCTTCGGTGGTTCAGGCTGGGAGGGCTTCACTGGGTCAGTCTCAGGGACAGACGACGACCGTGAGGCCCTATGATCAGCGACCAGTGGTTGTTTGAGCCACTTGCGGGTGTCCGCTTTTAAATCAATCGGTAGTTGCGAATGGAGGTCCCCAAGGGACACCTTCCACTTCTCCAGCTGGGAAGGTAGAACTGATATCCCTGATGGTGGGGGGGGGGGGGGTTGCTCCTGAAGTAGATGGAGCAGGAGCAACAGGGAGTGAAGAGCCCCATACCATCAAGGGGTCGGGTGCTGTTCGCTGGCTCAGAGCTGAAGGTGTGTGGTGCAGCTATGGGGACTGTAACAGGAGCTACAGTGGCGGCATATGTGGATGTCATGCATACTGGATGTAGTCGTTCAAACTTCCGCTTAGCCTCAGTGTAGGTCAGTCTATCCAGGGTCTTGTATTCCATTATTTTCTGTTTCTTCTGAAGAATCTTACAGTCCAGCGAGCAAGGCAGATGGTGCTCCCACAGTTGACTCAGATGGGAGGCAGGGCACATGGAGTATCAGGATGGGATGGTCGACCACAATCACGACATATGAGGGTGGAAGCACAGCGAGAGGACATATGGCAGAACTTCCAGCACTTTTAGTACTGCATCGGGGCAGGGATATAGGGTTTGACGTCACAACGGTAGACCATCACCTTGACCTTCTCAAGTAATGTGTCACCCTCGAAGGTCAAGATGAAGGCACCGGTGGTAACTTTATGATCCCTCGGACCCCGGTGGACACCCCTGACGAAATGGACACCTCGTCGCTCTAAGTTGGCGCGCAGATCGTCATCGGACTGTAAAAGGAGATCCCTGCGGAAAATAATGCCCTGGACCATGTTTAAACTTATGGGGCGTGATAGTAACGGAAACATCCCCCCTCCCCTTATTACAAGCGAGCAAGGCTCGTGACTGGGAGGAGGATGACGTTTTTATCAATACCGAACCGGACCGCATTTTGGACAAGCCCTCCACCTCCCCCAACTTGTCTAAATATTCTACAAAGAACTGAGGCTTCATGGATACAAAGGATTCCCCATCAGCTCAGGTACAGACGAGATACCTGAGCGAATTCGCCTCACTTTCATTCATTGCCTTTCGTTCCTCCCATGGTGCGGCCAGGGAGGGGAACGATTTGGGGTCAAACGTTAGCTTTAAAATTAGCCCTCGAACGCTTACAGCTGCTGGTGGCTGACCATCAGCAAGAGAAGATGTGCCACGCTTCATTGCTTGTCATCCATCCTGATGCCACCTACTCCAACCAAGGTTCCTCACCACAGGCGCCACCCAGCCACAGCAAAGGACACCTGGCAGGATAGCCATTGCCGGGAGTCCTGATACCCCAAGGAGATGGGCGTCTACTCCTTGGCATGGATGGGGAGTAAACGGCGCAGGCATCAGCAGAGCGATCCCTGTGTTCAGGGGCTACAACAAACAGGGTACATGGCGGGCCCACCACAAAGGACTTGCTACCGAGCTGGATTTTAGGTGACATGTAGTCCATGGTCGCCATCAGTGCAGAAAGTGGCATTGTACATTGCATAGCGGTAAGTGCACGCTGGAAAGGATCCGTGCCCAAGAGATGGAGAGCAGGACTGCAATGCAACGACGAATAAGCTGGCGAAAGTTCTCAACGCAAGAGGGACACAATGCACCAAATAAGGCGCCCTTCCCCAGTCGGCTCGCTCTTCAGAAAAAAATTGAGATATGGAGGTCAAACCCGTCAGGGGACTATCACATAAGGCTGAAACGTTTGAGACTCCTTTTAGGCGCCTCTTACGACAGGCAGGAATACCGCAGGCCTATTCTTACCCCCGAACCCGCAGGGGGGAAATGAAGTGATCAGTGGTATTTTAATAACGATGCCGACAGAAATCAGCAATAAACAGAAGGCATAAAAACTGGTACAGTATTGCTGAGACAATAATCATGTGGTGTGGCGTATTATATGGGGCGTACAGTGTTCAAGAGTTGGCCTATCTGGTCTGTATGGCAGTTTCTCACTGTCATCTTCAGACATCAGTTCTATCGCATAAATGCAGAATCCAAAGTCAGGAAGTATCTTACGAAGTACAGTATCAATTAAGACAATGCTCCATTTACTTCAAAAGATTAAAAGTGGTTGGAGCCACAAGGAAGTGGTGACATCTAAAATAACAGTTTGTTGATGGTTTACAAAAAAGTATGAAGTATCTGATATGCTGCCTGTATCCACGCACTATGTCTTGATCTGTGATTAACACCTGAAAACGGCCAAGCTAACACGAAAAATACAGTTCTGCAACCTCAATTTCAGCCTTTAGTGCTGACAATTCCTACTGTCCAAATAGTGGCATTACGCCCGAATACGACGTCATTTTTGAGTCGAGTTTCAAAAAATTTAAATCAATAAGAGAATACTCGTGATTTTTTTGTAGTATTCAACTACTTATCACTTCTCGAGGTAATCAACGAAGGTGGACAGACTAAGTGTTTTTTTTTTATTTGTGTATTCAACTTAATATTTGGTTTAGATGTACAGTGTGACAATTATTGAACTTTATTAAAAAACCAATTAGTTACAAGTTACGTCGTGCGCACACTTTGTTCGACATGTAAACGACACTTCTTATTTAGGTTGACATGTGGTCCCTAAAGTGCTCCCCCAGGACATCAAACACACTCAATGGGCGCGAGCTCCATCTTGCATGAACCACATATTGTAGAAATTAGAGTCACAATGGATAATGAGGATGAAATCATCTTGCAAAACCTTCACTTACCGATCGGTAGTCACCGTGCCGTCAAGGAATATCTCACCGATTATTCCGTGACTGGAAACTGCACACCACAGTCACCAGTTGAGGGTGAAGAGACTTCTCGATCGCTAAATGCAGGTGCTCAGTCCCCCAAATGCGCCAGTTTTGCTTATTGAGGATCCATCCAAATGCGAATGGGCTTCGTCGCTATGCCAAACCATACAGAGCATACTAACTGCCATCATACTTCGTGGCCAACCGTGCAGTTTGAACGACCTAACGAAAACCATTCAGACGTCATGATGATTTTATTTCATGTAGTTCAATAATTGTCACCCTATATATAGCGAGTCAAAATTCTTCAATATTTGTTATATTTCTACGTTTCTTACAGGAAATGGAGTAAGAAACAGAAAACCGGTTTTTCGTAAACCAGTTATTTGGCGTGGTTTTAACAGTCCGGTTAACCTAGTGTTGAAAAAAATGATATAACCGAAATTCGTTTGTTTTAGAGATAACTGCCCTTACTTTGTGGAAGGCGCACAGTTCCCAAGGTATGCAAAGCCTCAGTTTTCTTTCAAACCTATCCAACGCCCTTCCTTGAGCAGTAGTGCCAGTGTCGTCTGCGTGTATTAATCTCTAGTGTGGCTGGTCCTCTGTGTACATACTTGGTTGGTTGGTTGTTTGAGGTTCAAGGGACCAAACAGCAAGGTCATCAGTCCCTTGTTTCAAATAGGCTCCATTACGCGAATGGGACATCTCAGTAAAGTCAGAAAAATAAAACGGAAAAAGGTAAAAACGTAAAAGGGCGGTCATGTTGTCATTGGTAAAAAACAAAATGAGGGAAGTCGGCAAGAGAACGAACCCAACACTATGCTGAAGCAGCTTAGGCAAGACCACATGTGACGTAAAAGGTACAACTGCTAGAATGTAGAAAGTACGTATGGGAATAGAAAGACTAACCAAGCCTTAAAAAAAAGGTAAAAACAGAGTAAAAAGGGAAGTAAAGAGGATTTCGCTCAGGGAGGGGAATCGTGAATCTCCAAACACTGCTTACAGTGGGAGACACCCAAACACTCACCGCCCTGCCCCAACACCAGAGAGATTAAAAACCTTAAAACTGAGAATAAAAACCACTTTCCCAGAGGAAACCCAGAACCAGAGAGGCCATCAAGGAATCGTCAGCCAACATCAAAGGTAAAGTGCGGGGGAGTCTGTACTTAGCACGCAGAGCCAAAAGAAGGGGGTATTCAAACAAAATGTGGGCTACTGACTGGAAGGCTCCACAACCATATAGTGGGGGTGGCTCATCACGCAAAAGAAAACCATGGGTCAGCCTGGTATGGCCAATGCAGAGACGACACAGTGTGGTCGAGTCCTTTCGGGAGAGGCGAAAGGGAGAACTCCACGGGCCTGGTGTCACCTTAATTGCACGAAGTTTATTAGACAGGGGAGTATCCTCCCAAGAATTGGCCCATGACTGTGCGAAGTGGGATTTGATGTGAAGCCGTAAATCCGCTGCAGGAGGGGTTACAGAAAACGGGGGTAAGTAACTGATCCCCCAGCCAAACGATAAGCGAGCTCATTACCCGGGATACCCACATGACCATGGACCCAAAGGAAGTCAATGGAACAAGCAGCACGGTGAATATCAGCGAGATGGTCATGGATGGCAGAGACCAAGGGATGGCGCGAAAAACACCGGTCAATAGCAAGAAGGCCATTCATTGAGTCCGTACATAACAAAACGCGGTTGTGTTGGGACTGTTTAATAAAGGTAAGGGCCAGGGAAATTGCCATCAATTCCGCAGTAAACACCCCACATGTAGGTGGCAGCAGATGACTTTCCGTTCCAACAGAGGACGTGAAGGCATACACAACATGATCAGCAGATTTAGAGCCATCAGTGTAAAAAACAACAGCATCCAGAAACTCCCATAAAATTTGGCGGAAAAAGTAACGGAACACCACCGGGGGGATGGAATCTTTCGGACCTCGGCGGAGATCCATCCGAATTCGAGGCCGAGGAACTAACAAAGGAGGAGTAGAGGGGAGGGAGCGAGGACGACAGGACAAAGAAGGAAGCTGAAAATCACGGCAAAGAGACGCAAGGTGCAGCCCAACCGGTAAACCCGCCCGAGGGCGGGAATCGGGTGGGCGACGTCCGTGGTCTGGGAACAGGATAGAATAGGAAGGATGAGTGGGAGAGGAACGGATAGTGAGTGCATAAGACACCAGAAGCTGGGACCGCCGAACAGAAAGGAGGGGAGGGGGATCCCAGCTTCAACCAGGAGACTATCAACAGGGCTAGAAGGGAAGGCACCGGTGGCCAAATGGATACCACGATGGTGGACTGGATCCAGCACGTGCAGTGTGGAAGGAGCAGCTGAGCCATAAACTTGACAACCATAGTCCAAGCGAGACAGAACTAGAGCACGATAAAGACGGAGGAGGAGGGAACAGTCCGCACCCCAAGAGGAGTGGGCAAGGAAGCGAAGAACATTGAGTTTACGGAAACATGCTACGTTCAGGAGTCTGATATGGGGCAGCCAAGTGAGCTTGTTGTCGAAAAGAAGACCCAAGAAACGAAACTGTGGGACCACAGGCAATCTTTGTGCAGCGAGATAGAGCTCTGGATCAGGGTGGATCGTAGTACGGCGACAGAAGTGGACCACTCGCGATTTTAAAGGAGAGAATTGAAACCCGTGTGAGGATCCATGCAGAGGCACGCCATATAGCTACCTGGAGCTGCCGTTCTGCAGATGCCATCGAGGAGGAACTAACCCAAATGCAGAAATCATCCACATACAGGACAAGGGCGACCAAGGGACCGACAGAGGCCACAAGTCCATCGATAGCAATGAGGAAAAGAAGGACACTCAAGACAGAACCCTGTGGGATGCCCGTCTCCTGGGTCCGTGGAGAACTAAAAGCAGTACGAACTCGGACTCTGAATGACCGATGGATCAGGAACTGGCGGATAAAAATCGGGAGTGGGCCCCGAAGACCCCACTGATGAAGGGTAAGAAAGATGTGATGGCGCCAGGCCGTGTCATAGGCCTTGCGAAGGTAAAAAAAACACTGCAACCAAATGGCGGCGCTGGGAAAAAGCCTGCCAGACTGCGGATTCCAAGCGGAGTAAATGATCGATTGGAGACCGTCCCTCTCGAAAGCCACACTGGTAAGGGGACAATAGATCCCGAGATTCGAGGACCCAATTGAGCCAACGGGCTACCATCCGTTCAAGTAACTTACAAACAACATTGGTCAAACTAATTGGCTGATAGCTGTCAACTGATAGGGGGTTCTTACCAGGCTTAAGGACAGGAACCACAATGCTATCCCTCCACTGAGAAGGGAAGTCACCCTGGAGCCAGATACAGTTAAACACTCGAAGAAGGTGTTGCTGTTGTGGAGCACTGAGATGTTGAAGCAGTTGGTTATGAATGGAATCTTGGCCAGGGGCCGTATCATGAGAAGAAGATAGAGCAGAAAGAAATTCCCATTCAGTAAAAGGTTCGTTGTAAGATTCTGACTCACAAGGGGTGAAACATAAGGTGGAAGCTTCAGCCCACTGTTTTTGATGAAGAAAAACAGCTGGATAGGAGGCTGACGCTGATGCCACTGCAAAATGGGTCGCTAGATGTTCTGCAAGAACTAATGGGTCCATACAAATGCCATCTGGGAGGTGAAGGCCAGCGAGGTTGGACTGCCAATGGCAACCTTGGAGAGAGCGATGTGTAGCCCATACCCGTGATGGAGGGACAGTAGAACCAAGGGAAGAAACGAATCGTTCCCAACATATCGGCTTGCTCTGTTTGATTAAATAACGGGCTTTAGCGCGAAGGCGTTTAAAGGTATTAAGGCTGGCTACGGATGGGTGCCTCAAAGCGTTGCAAAGCTTGACAGTGATCACGGATGGCAATGGCAATAGCCGTACTCCACCACGGGACTTGCCGGTGACGAAAGTCCAGATGAGCGCGGGACAGCAAGGCTAGCAGCGCGAACAGTCGCGACAGACACGTAGGACGTCGTCAATACAACCCGACAAAGAGGGAGAAAACGCGTCCTGTGCAGTGTATAGAGGCCAATCGGCGCGTTGGAAAGACCAACGAGGCAACCTGTCCATCGGGGAGCGGGAAGGGAGCGTGATAATCAACGGGAAATGGTCACTATCACAAAGGTCGTTGTGTGGCGACCAGCATAATGAAGGGAGGTGAGAGGGAGAAGAAAGAGAAAGATGAATGGCAGAAAAGGTACCATGACCGACACTGAAATGAGTAGGGGACCCATCAATAGGAAGGCACAGGTCGTGGTCTGCAATAAATTGGTCTACAAGAAGACCTCGTCTAGATGGAAAGGCACTGCCCCACAAAGGATGATGAGCATTAAAATCCCCAAGGAGGAGGAAGGGAGGAGGAAGTTGCTGAAGAAGGGCGGTTAAGGTAGCAGTTGTAAGAGTCCTGTCAGGAGGGAGATAAAGATTGCAAACTGTGACTGCAGAATCCAAGTGGACCCTAACAGCAACCGCTTCCAATGTAGTTTGAAGAGGAATCCACGTGCTAGCAATGTGTGTACAGACCAATGTACAAACGCCACCAGAAGCCCGCAGGAGTCGGACCCGATTTCGACAGAAAACACGGAACCCACGGAGGGTCGCTGAGTGAGCATCAGTAAAATGAGATTCCTGGAGAACCACACAAGCGGCAGAGTAGGACGAAAGAAGGGATTTCAATTCTGGAAGGTGACGATAGTATCCATTACAATTCTATTGGAGAACCACAGAACGATGGTTTAAATGGGGGCTGAACACTTTAAATCCAGTCATACCGCCGGGTCCCCAACCGTCACCGACAAGGAGGGGGGCGAAATCCATGAACGACAGGTCAGAATCCGTTTGTGAAGTCGGGGAAGGGACCTCCGGTGACACCAGAGGCTCTTTGTCCCGGAACTTATGTTTCTTCTTCCGTTCAGGCTGAGATCGAGCAGGGCTCTGTGTGGTATGAAGGAGCCACCTGCAGCAAGATCAGGAACAGAAAGAGACCAGGAGACCTGGGGGCCGACAGACCGCGGCTCTCGCGGTCGTCACGTGGCAACAGACCTTTGACCTGGAAGGTACCGGGAAGGGGCATCCCGGGAGAGGCACCCTTGACCGGCAGACGCCGCAGGGGTGGGACACTTCTCCGGCTGGGGAGGGGGAGCAGCGCCCATAGGAGAAGGTGTGGGAGCCGCAGGGGATGGGGGGAGGAGAGGGGTCCGGGATGGGGGTAAGGAAGGGGGAGGAAGGGGTGAAGATGTAACCAAGGCGTAACTAGATGTCATGGACACAGGGTGGAGTCGTGCATATTTCTTACGGGCCTCTGTGTAGGTTAAACGATCGATGGACTTATACTCCTGTATCTTTTTATCCTTCTTATATACTGGGCAATCTGGTGAACGTGGAGAATGACTACCATGACAATTTACACAGACAGGAGGGGGAACACAGGGACTTCCCTCATGGAGTGGACGTCCACAGTTACCACAGAGGGCCTGTGAACAGCGGGAAGACGTGTGTCCAAAACGCAAGCACTTAAAACACCTCATAGGAGGTGGGATGTATGGCTTCACATCACAGCGATAGACCATAATCTTAACTTTCTCAGGGAGGGTATCCCCTTCAAAGGCCAGGATAAAGGCACCAGTATCAATACGATTGTCTTTAGGACCCTTCTGAACATGCCGAACAAAGTGAACACCCCGCTGTCCGAGATTGTCCTGAAGTTCCTCATCAGTTTGAAGGATGAGGGCCCTGTGAAAAATCACACCTTGTACCATATTTAGAGACTGGTGGGGGTAATGGACACAGGTATTGTGCCAAGATGGGTACAGGCACGAAGGGCCGCAGATTGGGCAGCTGAAGCAGTTTTTATCAGCAACGAACCCGACCGCATTTTGCTCAGGGAGTCCACTTCGCCAAACTTGTCTTCAATGTGTTCCACAAAGAATAAAGGTTTGGTATTGGTGAAAGTATATCCATCAGTCCTGATGCAAGCTAGATAACGGGGGAAAGGTTTTTCCCCAAGCCGACGGGCCTGTCCCTCTTCCCAGGGGGTATCCATGGAAAGGAAGGCCGAAGGGGCAAGAGAAGCAGCACTTGAGGAATCAGTTCCACACAGAGAGACGGCCGCAGAAGAACGGCCAGAGTTCTGGACCCATATGCGTTTTATTTGCATAGCGTCTGCCCTGATACCACCCACTCCGATCAGGGGCTCTCCTCACGGGCGCCACCCAGCCACAGCAAGGGCCGTCTGGCATGGCGGCCATTGCCGGGAGTTCCGATGCTCTAGGATGATGAGCAACCACTCCAAGGCATGCATGAGGAGGTCACAGCTCAGGTATCAGAATTGTGATCCCTGTGTGTTCAGGGGGCTCAACCAAAAGGGTACATAGCGACCCCACCACACGAGCTGGCTACCGTGCTGGCTATGCACCCTAGTATCAGACAACGACGTGAAAGAAAAGGTGGAATGTACTAGGAGGGCGCACGTCGGAGACACTATGTAAGGTGCTCTTCCCCAAATGGCTCACACTACGGAGGAGATATTTTGTAATGGAGGTCAAACCCCAGAGGGGGACCAAGGAATGCCAAAAGGAGGAGATGATTATGCAACAAAGCCGAATTGGAAAACCAACAGAACGGGAGAGGAGAGGGCGAGGGGAAAGGAGCATGGAGGGGAAAGGAGGGGAAGGGAAAGAAAATGCAGCCCTGGAGAGAAAGAGGGCTGCAATGGCTCGGGGCCCTGTGCTCGCCACGCACGTATCCACAAAAGAGTTGTGGACCCCCTGGGGGGTGTGTACATACTGCACAGCTTAGGTGAAACAACTGTCCTTTGTGATAATCCTTCCTCTGGTTAAGAAGAGTAACGAATATTCATTATTTGTCCCTTAAGTATTTCGTAAGCAACTCATTTCGTGGATGAATTACATCTCTTTGAAGATTTTGCCAATGAATCTGAGCCTGGAATCTGGTTCTCCTACATTTCGATTGATATGGTCATATCACTTTAAGCGTTTTCTCATAGGTATCTCCCGGTTGTTGCGGCTTCCAGAGGTTTCTCAGCAATAACGTCATCGAACAGTATGCGCAGTACCTAACATCTATTTAATCTCATGGTGAACTACCAGTCGCTGTCCTAATCATACATCCTCCAGAAGTTTTACTATGTTACTCTACAAACTTTCGGTACTGAATCACCACCTGCAAACAGCCTTATTGGAATTCTAAGTAGTCCATCTAGAAATTTATATGTATTGTTAAAAATGACGATCCCGTGACACCCGCTTGTGGTATTCCTGAAATTACTTTTACACCTGTCGATTGCGTCCTCTTAAGTACTAAGTACTGAGCTCCGTCCACTAGGAAGTACACCTCTCGAAAAGTGAGTAGATGATTCAGCGGCCAGATAAGCCGAGAGAACGACGTTTAATGCATTGGAGCCATCGCCAGAACAGTTTGAAATCATATACTCTCCTCCTTTCACTTTCGACCTTGTACCGCAAATACTCACTGTCGTCTTGGCTAGTTTCCGATTTGGCACGGTTAATTTTAAGGGGGGGGGGTTACATATGCCCTTCCTGTTGCCACACCGTTACCGACCGGGACGGGATGTGAATACACCAGCTGGATGGGTCTGCACGCATCACGGAAGCCTCGAGCTGACAAGAGACTATTCCGGCTCCTGAACAGTAGTATATATTGGGAGATATTTTTAACATTTCTGTTTCTACTTTCAATTGTACCTTGATTGCGGAAACAGAAGGTACAAGAAATCCGTTACTTGTGGCAGATAGAAAGCCCTCTTTGAAGGCACGTCTTTCTTAAAAAGCTGAATGCAGGTACGTTTAGAAAATTGCGCTTAGGCCATGTTAGGCATATTCTACTTCGTTTTGCATTGCATTCATTGCTGTCAAATGCAATGTTTTGGAGCGTCACCTGCAGTAGAGTACATCTAACCAGTTTGTGAGCCACCGATACCACGCGGACGTTTTGTCACAAATCCTAAGTAGATCTCTAAAGAGCTGAAAAATGTCTATACCACAGTGCATCTACTCTATTGTCAATGGTATGTGGTTAATCACCTCAACTCGATGCAAAGGAAAAGTAGGCTGCGTTAAGCGAACACAGGAAAGTAAAGTGGCCTTATGTCACGAGCCCATCTGTAACTGATGACAAAAAAAAATACGCAGCATACGTTTTGAATGGATAACAGCTGTTTACGACAAACAGGTTTTTCCATCTCAACTTCAACAATTTTATTTAAAAAACTTATCCGGTCCCTGCCATAATAGGTTACATCTATTTCACTGTTTTTCGAAAAGTAACATTTTGCTTGGAGATAGTGACTAACATTTTGTGCAGGTCAATAGGCTTTCTAGGCCATTTTCACTTAAGGTAAGATATTCTAGCGTATGAAGCCGTGGAATATTTCTACTATGCTACCCACGTTTGGAACCATCAGCTGGGATCTTCTCCAGGATCTTGTGGTATCCAAGGTTAATTGAACAGTGCCAAAGACCAGTGTCGTGTTGTCTTTGGCGGTTGGATTGAAGAGAGACGATCCAAGCAAGAGAAGCACCCTGTGTTCAAAACATGAATATAAACATCACTCCACCAGCATAAGCGCGGTAAAACTTCCGTTTACAGAAGAGTGCGAACGGGTCTTTGACAGTTTACAGTTAACCATGGAACCACGAAATCCTGAAGACTATCCCAGAAAGGCATCGAAACGTCCACTTAACAACCCGCAAGATTTTAAGTTGGTTTGGGGGGGGATTAAAGGGACCAGACTGCGACGGTCATCGGTCCCTTTTTCCAAAAAAAAGTAAAACCACCCAAAGAGAATAAAAAACGAACAACAGGAAAGACGTCAGACGACACAGGACAAGAAATACTCCTACAGAGATCAGACGAAACAAATTAAAATCACACAGAGTGTGACAGTGGTTGGCCGACCATAGAGATAAAAAGGAAAAGCCAACCACCGAGAACACATTAAAAACTCAGTGTAAAATCGTAGGCCAATGGCCAGAATCAACACAAAAGAACAGAACAAACACTCAGAGTAAATAATAAAAACCCCCTGCCCGAATAAAACGGAAAACTAAGTCAGCCATACCAGGGTCATCACATAAGAGGGCAGGGAGCGTATCAGGCAGCGCAAATGTCTGCCTGACCACAGCTAAAAGGGGGCAGGCCAACAAAATGTAGGCCACTGTCAAAGCCGCCCCGCAGCGACATACAGGAGGGTCCTCCCGGCGCAGTAAATAACTGTGTGTCAGGTGGGAGTGGCCAATGTGGAGCCGACAAAGGACGACAGAGTCCCTGCGATTGGCTCGCAGGGATGACCGCCACACAGTCGTCGTCTCCTTGATGGCACGGAGTTTATTGGGCATGATCCGATTGCGCCATATAGCGTCCCAAAGCGCAAAAACTTTTCGGCGGAGGACTGCCCGCAAATCAGTCTCTGGGAGGCCAACGTCCAGAGACTGTTTACTCGTGGCCTCTTTCGCCAGGCAGTCAACATGTTCATTGCCTGGGATACCGACATGACCGGGGGTCCACACAAAGACCACAGAGCGGCCGCAACGCGCAAGAGTATGCAGGGACTCATGGATAGCCATCACCAGATGAGAACGAGGAAAACACTGGTCGAGAGCTCGTAAACCGCTCAGGGAATCGCTACAGATAACGAAGGACTCACCTGAGCAGGAGCGGATATACTCTAGGGCACGAAAGATGGCGACTAGCTCAGCAGTGTAAACGCTGCAGCCAGCCGCCAAGGACCGTTGTTCAGAATGGTCCCCTAGAGTTAGCGCATACCCGACACGACCAGCAACCATCGAACCGTCGGTGTAAACAATTCCAGAGCCCTGATACGTGGCCAGGATGGAATAAAAGCGGCGGCGGAAGGCCTCTGGAGGGACCGAGTCCTTCGAGCCCTGTGCCAAGTCGAGCCGAAGGCAAGGGCGAGGAACACACCACGGGGGTGTACGCAGAGGCGCCCGGAAAGGAGGTGGAACTGGGAAAAACCCAAGCCCGCAGAGAAGCTCCTTGATGCGTACGGCGATCGGACAACCCGACCGGGGCCGACGGTCTGGCAGATGGACGACTGACTGCGGGAACAGGACACGATAATTTGGATGCCCGGGCAAGCTAAAAACATGGGCAGCATAAGCGGCCAGCAAACGTTGGCGTCGGAACCGCAGTGGAGGTACACCTGCCTCCACGAGGACGCCGTCCACAGGGCTGGTGCGGAAAGCACCAGTGGCAAGGCGTATCCCGCTGTGGAGAATTGGGTCCAGCACCCGCAACGCAGATGGGGATGCTGAGCCATAAGCTAGGCACCCATAATCCAGGCGAGACTGGATTAACGCCTGGTAGAGCCGCAACAGGGTAGATCGGTCGGCGCCCCAGCGGGTGTGGCTCAAACAACGCAGGGCGTTGAGATGCCGCCAACACGCTTGTTTAAGCTGCCGGATATGAGGCAGCCAAGTCAACCGGGCATCAAAAAGGACACCCAAAAACCTGTGGGTCTCCACCACAGCAAGAAGTTCGTCGGCAAGATAAAGCCGCGGCTCAGGATGGACCGTTCGGCGCCGGCAGAAATGCATAACGCGGGTCTTGGCTGCCGAAAACTGAAAACCACGCGCTACAGCCCAAGACTGCGCCTTGCGGATAGCGCCCTGTAGCTGACGTTCAGCTGCTGCAATGCTAATAGAACTATAGTAAAGACAGAAGTCGTCAGCATACAGGGAAGCGGAGACAGAATTTCCTACTGCCACAGCGAGACCGTTTATTGCAATTAAAAACAGGCAGACACTGAGGACAGAGCCCTGGGGTACCCCGTTCTCCTGGACGAGGGAGGAACTATACGAGGCCGCGACTTGCACGCGGAAGGTACGATACGACAGAAAATTTCTGATAAAGATCGGCAGAGGGCCCCGAAGACCCCATCCATGAAGCGTAGAAAGGATGTGATGACGCCATGTCGTATCGTACGCCTTCCGCATGTCGAAAAAGACAGCGACCAGGTGCTGACGGCGGGCAAAGGCTGTACGGATGGCCGACTCAAGGCTCACCAGATTGTCGGTGGCGGAGCGGCCTTTACGGAACCCACCCTGAGACGGAGCCAGAAGGCCCGCAAGATTTTAAGTTCAGTTAGTATTTTGACACAACCACAAACAATGTTTTATATTCTTAAGCGGTGTAGTCGTCATCGATCATCAACAGAACGACTTAAAACTGCGTCGTATGGACACTAAGTAACACTATCTATTTAATGATGTTATAGCTGCAAACCACAAAACGTTTTCGGAAGAATGTAAGTTGTTTGTGCAAAGTAGACACGCCTGTGTTTAACTCATCCAGTCGCTTTGAGTTTAATTTGCCATTTTCGTAAGAAATCCCAGTCGAATATCGGCAACAGTTTTAATTACAGGCTACGACAAAACTTTTTCCTGCCGTTGGTCTTTACTAATACTTCTAAATCAGAAAACCGGGCTCGTTCTCTACCTACCGCAGTAACTAATGAAATTATTCCGTTGTATTATACGATTTAGAACAAATTAAAAATCTAGCTACCTGAAAAGATATAGATTGTAGCGTCAGTGACGTTTAGGAAAAACCTGAAATCGCTGAAACTTAGCAGCCTAGGGCCGAGTGGCTTCCAGTATGGTTCAATACAGAATCTGCAAGTAAATTTTGCTATCTCTAGCCGTAGTTCCCTAGAAAGAAAGAACTGTGCCCTGTAATTTATATGAAGTGCAGGTTACACCCACACACAAGAAGGGGAGCAGAAGTGATCCACACAGATACCGTCCAGCAGTAAGCCAGCCAGCATGGATTGCGAGGAACAGCGGTCACGAGAAACACAGCTTGTGGTTTTCCTACTTCATATCCTGACAGCCATGGATCAAGTAAAAGATCTGGACGTGTCGTTTCTCGATTTCAGAAAAGCATTTCATTCTGTACCAGTCAGACGCTTAATAACCAAAGTACTATCAAATGGAGTAATGTTTTAGATTTATTAATACTGTACGGATCATTGTAGCGTGACGCAGACGCCTGCGAGCTGCCATTCTCCTGAAGTTATTGAAATCGCTGGAGTTTTAAGTGTTAATGGCTCTAAGCACTATCTGACTTAACATCTGAGGTCATCAGTCCCTTAGACATAGAACTACTTAAACCTAACTACCCTAAGGACATCACACACATCCATGTCCGAGGCAAGATTCTAACCAGCAACAGTAGCAGCAGCGCGGTTCCGGACTGAAGCGCCTAGAACCGCGCTGCCACAGCGGCCGGCGGCTTTTAACTGTTGCCCGTGGCGAGGGCACGCAGCTTGCCCGAACCGCGAGCTGCCGCCTAAGGCCAGAGCGGCTTTGGTGAACGATTTAGGGGTATGGAAGTTGGGTAACAAAAGCTACCCCAGTTGCGGAGTCACAATAATTGAATATTCTTATGAGCACGATTGAAAATTGCGAACAGCTCAACGTTTCGCGGCATCTTCATGAACTACTGGATGAGAGCTTCGTACCCTAGCTATCATCCCGGAAAGCCACACATTTATACGTATTTCACTGAGTTGTCACGTTTTCAAACTATTAATATTTTAAGTATGTAATTGTGTCAGATCATGTTTCCACTTCAAACGAATCCTGTAAGGCATTCATTTAAATATATCTCCACTTAAGATACGTCTAAGATATTTTACTTCTAATTTATTTAATATTGAGGTTAATTCAGCTGTACTAAAATCTAACCTCAGAGATAAATTGCTTTTAGTATTTCATACTTAATAGACCATTAAAGGCGCACCTTCTGATTAAGCCAACTTTGTTCCGGCTGTCGTAACAGCCATGCCTTCATTATATGTCGAAAGCGCACATGCACAAAATTCTTGTTTTAACTGATTACGTTTACAACGATGTGTTTGGCCTGATGGGGACCGGAAGTACATACGTATTTAAATTATTTGAGAAATATGTAATTTATTTTTTCCTCGAGTCATAGTTCATTTTCCGTATTTTAAGTACGTCACGCATTTTGTTGCGGTGAAAGATTTTAAAAGCGCTAGCGAGGAGTTACTCCAGACCGTTCTGCGTCTGGCGATCTACCCGTATGGATCAGTCGAGAGGTAACGTGTTTGTGAGCTGGTAGTGCAGTTCCAAACCTCTGAAAGTGATAGAATTTGAGCGGCAAGCTGCCGAGTGATTATTTGTTGGTACCTTTAAAAATTGCAAGCCAAGTGCGACACAAAATCGGTGAAGTGACTAGAAATTTAACATTTCATGAGATTTAGACGATGTACGGCATTGAATCTTAACCTAGATCGGTTGCATTCAGGGAATTAATATTTTGTGTGTTTTAATATGTTGATCACCATAGTGGGCGTCATTTTTACGAGCTGCCGAATATTAGTTTAACAGAAGAGGACTCCAGTTTTCGAGTTCCGGTGATATTCAGATAGTATTTGGTGATTCTGGTACCATTTGAATTGTGCTTTTACGTAAGCTTAACTGCAACTGGGAATCATTTTTATTTCACTTCTGAATGAATTTTAGGACTACCATTCGTAATTTGTGTGTGACTGTATAAATCAGTTTATTCAGTTTCAATCATTTGGAGTCATTCACACCTGTTATTTAGCAGATTATAATTATTTTCCACCTTGTTTTTATTACATAATTCGCATTACATGTCAATGCTTGCCTGAAAAGCCTGCAAAACTGCTGGGCACGTGTATTTTAGCAGCTAGTTTCGCTGCGACCATATCGAGCCACAATTCTAAGAACAGCAGTGCATCGCCCAACAGTGTCTACTGCTAAATCTCTTCTGGTCAGATTTATTAAGTGAAAATGATTAGTAACGGTAATTTGTATAATCAAAATAAACCTACCTCTACGCGGGATTAAAAGGCATGTATTCACTCACGCCCTGTTCACATTAATATGAGATGACATACTCCCACATACCTTTCAGTTGATTACCGATGAATTTGTCTCTTAAACTACGGCTACCGAGCTTACTTCGCATTTCACAAGTTCCTACTAGCATCGTTTTGTGAGAGTTAAGCTCAGTAAAGGTAGAAAGTGAGCGCCCCAGCTTATGGAGCTGTGGCTGTACTTCAGAGATCGTCCGTTACTGTCTTCCAACTTCTAGTAACATTTATTCAGATTGCACTTGGAATAATCTTAACTTTGTAGCTTCTAGACTGAAGGTTAGTTTTTGCACCACTGTGCACTTTCCTATCACGTTTATCGTTTAACGACTTCGTTTAAGGTATTCCGATTAAGTATTAAGACGGAGCTCAACTGAATGTTTTGATTTCATTTTAAGAGTCTCAGCCAGTGGTGCTGCTCGCAAGCAGATGTCTACTCACATGTCTGTTTCGATGTAAGAGTACTTCCGTTTCCCGTCCATCCGGTAATCTCAAATTGAGCGGGGCGCGCCGTCGTTGCTATTGGCGCCGCGCAGATCGAGGTGGGCGGGTTCTCACACCTGGCGCCCACCTCACTCCAAAGACATTGGTGGTTACAACTTTGTGTCGGACCGGAAGATTTTGTTTTAATGAAATTTGAGTCTGGAAAATTGAATAGGGAATGAAACATTTGTGTCAGCCCAGCAACCCTCAGCCGCAAATACCCAGCGCCCCGCCCCGCCCCCCCCCCCTTCCACTTTCCAGGCCGTCACAACAGGTAATTTTTATTTTTCTTGAAGCCGTGGCTTAAACTAAGTGCAGTTTAGAGCAGGAACTTGACCGCTTTATAAACAGTAACTATCCCAATGGAATAACTGAACAGGTGCTAGCCTGATCAACACTAACAGTAAATCAGCGGATAGTTTTAGCAGAATCAACGTTGTAGGCTAATTTATAACTAAAGAATAAGGGACGGTTCTCACTGCAGGACTTTACAGATGAGAGCTGGACGCAGCCACAGGAGTGGACGACTACAACAGAACACACGTCCAATTTTCGTAGAACAATACCAGGGTACAACTTAATATGCACACGTTCGTACAATAAGCAGCACCGACAAGTATTGCAAACGTTCATGTAAAAGAAACAAGGAACTCGTTTCATTTAAGTAGCCGAAACAGACAACGGCAATCCTCAGGCCACACGCTAATCAGGACACGAAGTCCACTTAATATAAATGAGCGGACGTGTGTTGAGCATACGAGTAATATCAAAATCACTTACAGACTACCCAAAGCAAACAGAGCAAGGTGACAACGCAACTAAGCACGTCCACGTTCGTTCATCGAATGATCAACAAAATCATGACAAAAAAGACAGCCAGTTGAATTTAATACAGAGACACAGCTCTAGCAAACCGTATTCAGTCGACCACCACAGCAGAGTGACCTCCGGTTTCAATTTAGTTGCCCAAATTTGCACGCAGTGCACACAACTGGGACTGCTTGTTGTCCTCTAGTGACAAGCAAAACCTATTTCCTCGTCAATGAACTCACCGTACCACTGAGATACGGAATAACATTTCAGATAGATGCCACAAGGGTCTCAAAAGATCATTTAATACTAGATACCAGACTGACACAAAGCAACTAATATTTCAAGTAGTTTGACTACCAAAACACGAAAGACACGTGTGTTTTACCACCGATCCCACGTCATAGTCGAACCGCTCACAGTGGAAACTAACAAATTCTCGAACGCTTGGTACAAACAAATTTATTACCAACAAGTTGTCTATGCCTGCCGAAGTAAACAGACTCTAATCTGGCGCTAATAGAAGACTGAGGCTAGCCAGCTGGCTAATTTCACATTTCAAATTAAGTTACCAAGCAGTGCGTCATCGGAGGGAAGAAATTCAGTAACACTTCCTCTTCCAGGCGCATATTGCATAGGATCTAACACTGTGCCGATTTCACTGCAGTTGATCGAATTCAATGAGTGAATGAGGCAACCACAGTTACGGAAATCGAATATAGGGTTTCAGTCCAATTGCGCGACTCTGGTTTTAGAGTCCAGCCTACAGTACTAAGCAACGTTGCTAACAGATAAGGAATGGAACATCTGGCTGGATACCGTGCCAAGCGATCGAAACGATTTCTCTTGGCGTGGTGCCATGCCCTGTCGGTGACTCACACTTTCACTGGTGCAGAATGTTAGATAAACAAATACAAACTATTCGTACTCGCAGTTCACACGTTGAACGAACAACACGTATCCCTACTCAATAACCACGCATCGTTTGCTAAACCACTCCCTGCGGAGCCAACGCGTTTCACAACACGAGATTCATGACAGATCAAGAACAGAAACACACATTACGTTCACCGCAAACCACGGGTCGCGCAGCTTTCCGGCATCTACAAGAAAATGACCTACATAAAGTGTAAAGTAAGCATCCAGTCAGACGCTTACAACATTTGACCAATGAGAAACGAAGATCGAACAACAGGACAAAGTACTTTAAGCACTTCAGCTAAACGTAAGAACGCTGAACAGTAGGCAAGTATGGTGCACTGCCCATGACGGCGTGACGGAAAGCCGGTCGCAACCACCTCGAAATTCACGACCTCACGCATCGGCGATAGAACTAGTAACAGTTATCACAACAGCCCAAAGTGGGACGGCCGCATACTGCCAGCTACTTCCGCTCTGTTCCATGTCACTGCAGAGAAAACCTGGTCTCTCTAGCCGCTGTTCGCCTCAACTTGTGAAAACAGCCGCCAGAGAGCGTCACTCCGATAGCAGCGCCGTACATGGCAGGTGGCGGTACTTCAAAAACACAGGAGGACAGCACCACGCAGCACAGTTGCTAGGAGTTGTTTCGAGTAATTTCCTGATGCCACAAGACCTCATACTTTCAATTTTCAATTAACTGAGCAGTACTTAACTGAAACTGTAACACTGATAAATGGCTACAATATAGACGAATGTGACATGTTTAAGCGTAGTAACGACATATGTTATTATAGAAATTATAAATATGTATCTCCCTTTCAGAACGTTATCTAATAATGTTGACAGACTCAGTCGATTAATAATATAACTCGTAAAGGCCTCACCTAAATATGATGAAGAAGGAGTCACACCTCCTGCAACCTTATATTCTTCTGCTACTTGCCAGCGTGTAAGTGACCTCCGAACCATCTCCCCTCGGAAGGGCGAAGGGTACCGACCGCCCGCGGTGACGTCATTGGTCCATATGCGTCACTGGGTGCGGATATGGAGGGGCATTTGGTCAGCCCACCGCTCTCCGGGCCGTTGTTAGTTTTCGAGTCCGGAGACGCTACTTCTCAGTGAAAAAGCTCCTCAATTGTTCTCTCAAGAGCTGAATACACCGCGCTTTCCTAAACCTCTCGGCAGACACGAACGGACACACATCCAAGTGCTACTCAACCACCACAGCGCTTCGTTGATCTGCCGGGAACCGGTGTTACCACAGATCATTGACATATTAAGGGCTTATTTCAATAGTGGTACAAGTCCATTTTTGTTCATTCTGAGATACGGAGTCCTAAAGTTAAATGAGAGCTGCAAAAACTGCAGTTGAGATACGAGAAATATTCCAGTATGTACTTGAATATTTGTGGTATCTCAACTGCAGATTTTTCAGCGCTCATTTAACTTTAGGACCCTGTATTTCAGAATGAACAAAAATGGACTTGTACCACTATTGAAATAAGAGCCCTTCATATGAGAACTAATATCTAAAAATTTCAATAAGAGTGGTTGCACAGAGCACAGCAACTAATGTGTTGCAGGCATGCACAGAATGTCATGTAGAAGAGGCGGTAAGACACTCTCGGGCGACGATGCTGTTACAAACACGATAGGCCAGAAAACGCAGAACATCCAGTACGCGGATATATACTGGAAGGTTCATGCCACGTGCACACCTTCCGAAGTGTGAGAAATTCTCGGAATCACAGAGTTGTAGAGAATTTTCCAGAGGTGGTCTACTGACAATTATGGAAGTATTTATGACGTCACAGAACACTAGGTCGTTATAATTAACGCGTCCTGCCCATTGGCCGAAATTGGACCTATTTCTTTCCCAGTGCAAATCGCTTCCCTATTAACGCATTAGAATATCTGCGAAGTTTCACCGCCACAATATAATTACATTCCACACTGGTCCTCTGTGAGTGGCAGCACTTACATTATGACCACCATGCAGTATTCACATTGAATTAATCTTTCACGCTACATAACTTTTGTTAATTACAAATTAAAGTAGAATGAGTCCTCACTACTAGATACATAGACATTAGTTTCGAGTTTTGAGGTTGACAAGAGTAATTTACTTAGCGGGGTCAGACATAAAATGCAGGGGAGTGGCAGCTAGTTTTCAGTGGGCGCATAGATTTGCGTAGTCGACGGACACAAGTTATAGCGCTTTGTGAAAACGTTAAACTCAGTGATAACAATGAACGTCTACAACTTACCACACAATCCAGACACTACTACAAGTGTTCGGAACAATTTCCGAGTAATGGCATGTTTTATTTTCGGGCACATACGTGTGCGTTACGGGTCCATGAAGGAATTATTTTTGTTCATTGAAAAAGTATGTCTTTCGCTTGTGAATCTATTTAGGATGATGATAGTGGCCGTTCTTTATATGGAATACTTCTATGTCGGAATGGTTAAATGATTCTGGTGCATGGTTTTGCATTTGTATCATTTTAGATGTTTTTACTAGCTTTCGCACATTCTGATGGCCTACTGGTCGTGTAACAAAGTTCCAGCTTCCTAATTATCATCAAGTGCAGAAAGTGCAGGTGAGAAAGTACTTCAGTTTTATGCTAAATTCTATTATCTGATTTTAGAGGACCATCAGAAGATCCAAGTGGCAGTGTGTTTCCTGTTTACAGTATTGTTAGTTTCAGAGTCTTAGTTCCGCTCATGTTTCTGATAGAGATTACTTTTGATTACATTATGGCTAATATTTGTCTTTATTCCTTAGTGAGTATTCAGGCTCAAGAATTTTGGGTACAAGCACGACTGATGTCCACTTTGTTTAGGTACACATGGAGAGGTGGTTGCATGATATCACCAACTTTCTTGTATTCTTGCAAAGTTCTTAGTGCTGGATATGACTATTTGACAAATCCCTCTGTTATATTACCAGTCATGAGAAAACTACACAGCTCGACAATAAGCACCATCTTCATTACAGTATTTTGCAACGTTATTTTAGTAGTTAAACCGCTAAATCTCAGGCCACCTCTGTATTAGATTCCAAGCGGGTGAGTTACTGGATATAAAAATGGTTCAAATGGCTCTAAGCACTATGGGACTTAACATCTGAGGTCATCAGTGCCTTAGACTTAGAACTACTTAAACCTAACTAACCTAAGCACATCACATACACCCATGTCCGAGGCAGGATTCGAACCTGTGACCGTAGTGATCTCGCGGTTCCAGACTGAAGCGCCTAGAACCGCTCGGCCACACCGGCTGGCTACTGGATATAAGAAAAATTACGGTAGGCCTACAGTGGGAGTACCTTCAAATGCTGTAACACAAAGTACTACACTGTCAGTTCTGAAGGTGCTCGCATCCTTGCGTGGCAGATATTTAATAAGCCACCAAACATTCAAGTTATTCCACACAGACATTAAGCAAGTATTAAGTATAAGGGGCGATCAAGAAGTTTCCGTTTGATGACCGAACAGTCCAGAGTCGTATGCCAATCGAGCAAAATCACTCTTAGCTCTGAGACAAACATCCCACAGACACACCATGTTGAAAACACATGTCTGGCAAAACACAGTTTTCTGCTGCGTGAAGAAGTCGATAACTGCCTTCAGCGCAACATCACCCGACAGGGATTATCCACTCTTCAACGCGACTGAAGGCGTGATAATTGCATCCGGAGAGGTCAGAACTGTAGGGCGGGTACTGGAGCATCTTCCAGTTGAATTGGCAGAACTTCGGCGTTACGCTATTTGCGGTACGGAGACGTGCGTTATCATGAAGCAGCGGCCTTTGGTGCACCGCGCGTCATTCCACAACAGTACTTTTCAGCAGGCATGCTGTCCTACGCACTGTCTTCATTCTCCGATGGATGTCTCCCTGTATTTGTCCATCGGCAGCCAAGAAAACAATAACACCACGCTGGTGCACTTTGGACGTGTTTGATAATAATGTCGCCATAGTTGACGTTTCTACATTTACGTTACGCTCGTCGGAAAGACGCAAAGGCCTCACTAATCCCTTGGCTACATTTAGGTGCTTACATACGCGCATCGGGCTCACGCTGTTTTATACGCCGCAGCAAAGCGCTGAATTATAAAACTAGCGACCGCTCTAAACCGAAATGTCGCATAGAAAGACAGAGAACATCTGAAGCCAAACTAATTGTTAATTGTATATGAAAGAGCCATATTTTACATGTATACAGCTTTCAAACAACTGAAGTCAACTGCGGGTGTGGTGGGGTGCAGAATGGCAGGTGGTGGAGGGTTTTGGTGGAGCTGCATGCACGTCTGTGGTGGTCCAAAAAACACTACTGTCAATATGTTCTACTCGGACATTTGCAGTCAGCCGATATAGGGCGGCGACCCCTAAGGAGGTGGCCGCGGTTCACGTGACCGGAATAGAGAAAGCTAGAGCCCTAGACTGCTGACGCCAGTGACTAGTGTGCAACACGCGACTCGGCTCGGCAAGTTGCTCTACGAACACACGGTGTAAGTGGCGGTCGGGTGCAGCTGGAATTCTTGAGGCAGTAGCCAGCTGCCCTGTGGCCGGCTGCGTCTCGGCAGGTGATGGAGGGACCCGCGGAGGCGCCCGCTCTGACATTGGCGTAAGGCCTTCGGCACACGAACCGTGCATCATAACGTTTAGCGTGCAGAGTTTCTGACAGCATGGAATAGCATGTTAGGGAGTCTTTCCGAACGTGCAGAGCAATATCTAACCTGTCAGATATTCTGAGTTTGCGTCTGAGCGTTGACCAATGAGATGGCACAACGCTACCTACGTCACATGCACGCCATCTCCCTTCAGCAGAATTGTGAGGCGACATATTGGCATTCGTTTCAAGCCTATACGTACATATGCCGTCTCTGAGCACCAGCAAATTGAGAATCACTGGAAAACCCGTTGTTAACTGTGTGATTCGTTCCAATATAATAATGACAAGCATCATACTCGTGGCAAAAGAATTATTGTACCTTGCGTATTATGAGAGTATGGTATCTGAAGGCAGCGACACACTGAAGATCCACCCAAAACACATTGTTCTTGGTACAATTTGTTATAAATAAATGTCAATCAATAACATACCTACGATTAAACATTTCACCAAGTGGTAAGATGCTATGATTTGTTATGGACAGTGTGTTGTTGGTTTAGCGTTGCCGGCAGGGAAGCTCAGCCTGTTCGGTCAGAGGGCTGATTGGTATCTGTAATAAAAAAAAAAAACCTCTTCCAATCCATATGCGACATACAGCAAACCAGTGCTTAACAGTATTGGTCAAAAACAGTCTTGGTTGCAATTTTACTTTTTTACTTTTCAACGACGCATTTCGCCTTATTTAGATATCTTCATGTTATCTTTTCTAGATGGACGTGAGAGACACCAAGATCTGCATAGCGCGTTCCCGTTCACAGGAGCGAGTAACGATGGCTGTGGTTACTCGCTCCTGTGAACGTGAATGCGTTATGCAGATCTTGGTGTCTCTCGCGTCCATCTAGAAACGATAACTTGAAGATGCTTAAATAAGGCGAAACGCGTCGTTGAAAAATAAGAGAACTAAAATTGCGACCAAGACTGTTTTTAACCAATACTAAAAAAAACTGAGTAAAGGAATCAACGATGAATTTGCACGCATGTCTCGTGACGTCTGTCCAGACCAAACGCAACAAACAATACCCACCAAAAAGAAAGAAAAGAAAAAAAGCGTTGTGAGTAGCGTCACAGTTCTGTATAAAGATAGTAATCTAGGGCAGTGGTTCGCGTCCTGTAACTTACAAATTTTCTTTCCTAGCATTTTCGTTTTTATTAGGTTCTGATACTTTCTTATTAGTTTAATGTAAGCATATAGTATAATATTTGATGTTATGTAAATATAAGTTCACCTTTTTTCCAGTGGGGAGTTTGTTCGATTGGTTTAATCTACAGGACAGCTTGCGCTACTTGTATAAAGATATTTTCCTCATTTTTCTTTTACGCTTCGTAATTCACATGTTAGGAAGATTCTGCCACTGGGTAGGAACAGTGATCAAATAAGACTGACCTTGGGATTTTACTAAATTGTGGGAATGATCAAAAATGTTTGTCTTATGTGGAGAAGTATTGCAAATTTGTTTTTAAAGGAAATTTTAAAGCCTGTGTCACTGATTGGACATGGTACTTTCCTTTTCGTGGACGATTTAGGAAATGTGGGTTTCAATAGAGCTAACGTGTGAATTTTACTCGCGCCTGTTCAGTAAACAGTGTGATTTACGAACTAGAAACATCCCGCAACTGCCGCTGGAGTGCGTGGTGATCCTGTATACCACGTTGGGGCCCACGTACCGTATGCACAAGTCACAGCATTTCTGGATGTTCAGCAGCACGTTGAACTTAGCACGCTCAAAGTTGACGTTCGACAGTACAGTCCGTGTGCCGACGGCTTAAGGCTGCTGCCGTACTTGGGACTTGACGCTCTGGACCTATCGGCAGGAGTCAGGTTCACTGATGGAGTGGGCGCGGGATATCCCTGCCGCGCCTTGGCATCAAGGCTGGAAGCTGAACTTAGCGCAGGTGACAGGTATGGCGACGGAGGCCCGAACTCATGAGTGCTGCTGGTGGCTCCATGTCGTCCCATCATCCGGCGTAGTCTCCAAGTTCTGCTAGTACTGTTGGAGTGCCGATGACTCCGCTACAAAATGACAACTTTTTACATAGGATAGCAGCACACCTGTTATGCCAATGCACCGGTCGTTTGCAGACATATTCTTGACAACACCACTGAACACAATCCAATCAGTAGAGAAATCCCCTTTCCTGTACTGCAAGGCTGTGCTGGCAAGTTTTACAGAGTCAAGTCTGGCCCATTTCACAATGGATGGACAGCCCAATTACAGTAACTTGAATGCTGAACCCACGTACTGACCAGATTCCACCGGCTGCTTCAATACTTTACCTCCACGTTCCTGTATATTTGCCTACAAAATACTAGTGGTTCAACACTACGCATTACATTTTACGGAAATAGTTTCCACAAAAAGAATATCTGGCAGCATAAACCACATGTTTCGGAGACCACATCTAACCATCTAAGCTTACTCACTAGGCTTCGTTTTACGCTACTTGGCTACCTATTTATTATATCCCTCAATAATCCTTTAGTTCCCTTGTAAAACACATCATGCATTTACTTTTTTATCCTACTAGTTACGTGCATTTTTCAGTTCTCCCGCCATACTCTAATGGCTTGTTCTGTAGCTTGGTATCCACAAAAATTCTAGGGAACGCATTTCTCATCAACACTCACACTACAATATTCCTCACACACTAATCTCAAGCTCTAGGAATCCAGTCTACTGGAAAATACCCTTCCGGTGGATCAGGTGTCTCTCTGCCTTGGGTAGATGACGACCACACATGCAGAGTTGGAGCCACTACGGCGCTAGACATCGTAACAGTCAAGGTCATAGACTCTCATCGTTGCCCTGTGTTCGTCCAGATAGCTGAGTGGTCAGCGTGACGGATTGCCGTCCTACGGGCACGGGTTCGATTACCGGCTGGGTCATAGACTTTCTCCGCTCAGGGACTGGGTGTTGTGTTGTCTTCATCATCATTTCATTCCCATCCGGCGCGCAGGTCGCCCAATGTGGCGTCGAATGTCATAAGACCTGCACGAAGGTGCCAAACGCTCATTTCCGTTTCCCATCGTTGCCATTCCCTATACTACCGAACATGATGTTCTGCTGAAATCCGTAGTTATCGCGCGGCTACGAGTTGGTTCATGGAATGACTCAGATCTGGTTTCAGTGTATTACTGAGTACCTATAGTAATTTTTTTTGGCCAGTATAGCTGTGGTTGTGTTATATTCAGCTTGGTAACCCTCGTGACCGATGCTGGTAGATGGAATGTCACATGGCGTCCTATGAGTCAACAACGCACTAACTCCCAGTTCCATTCTGCTTGCCCCTATGAACCTACCCTGCTCGTAGCAGTTTGCCACCACTACCACAATGTTGTGCACGGAATAAATCCAGTGTTATCCCGCTTTCCAAAAGCCAGGAGTAATGCGTGATGAGTAGTTCCCTGCTAGCTCGTTATCTCCACCTCTGCGACCAAACTTCTGTCCAGTAGTGATTGTAAGAGATTTCTTGTAGTGACTCTACATCCAGTGCGACCACCCACCCTTGCGTTTTTCCCAGATCTCGATTTACGGCTGCCGCTGATTCCTTTGCATATTCCACCATCTCGCTCGTCAGTTTTTGTAATTTACGCTTTTTATTCAACATTTCACACTCCGAGCTTATCATTTGCGTGGTATGTCACTCTACCACTGACTTGTCTCACCTGTAACCGGTCATAAGATTTATGCATCTCTTTGCATTCCCCTCGAACTTCGCCTAGTTAAATTCTGCTCTTGGCTTCCCATCTAAGAGCAGGAAACGCGTCTTCCAGCTTTATCATTTCGTTCCTTAATTCACAAGCATTAAACTGCGAAAATCCATTGATGGCTGGTGACCACTTCGTCGTCTTGCTTGACATAACTATCTCCTCCCTTAATGTTCTGACTTTGAAGCAACTCCACGACTAATCCTTCATTCCATCCTCCCCTCCTCCCCCCCCCCCTCCAGTTTACAACAACCTCGGGACAGGGTCTACAGTCACCTTCCGTCGCGTCAAAAACACATCATCTGTCACTGGTCACCATTCTCATACAAGTGAAATTATAATAAATCTTTACTTTAAACGTTATTATGCACAAAACTTGGTCTTACCCTCACTTTATTCCAACCCAACACTCCTCACATTATACCCTAAGCAATTACCGTCAAACACAGAGAAATACTTCAGTCACTTCCTTGTCCTGAAAACATATGCCAGCTCCCTCACTGATCCATCCACATTCTCACGTCGACTCCTCTGCTTCCTGCTCTTTGCTTTCTCGTCAGGCTTCGTTCCTAACAATGCTGGGACTCCCTCCGGAGCATCTTGGAACGGCTGTAGGCGTCCAACCTGCTCTATTATTGGTCTTTTCGGCAACTGTAGCTTAATGTCGACTGGTGACGTAGTCTCAATCACTTGGTAAGGTCTCCGGTGTCGCATGGCGAACTTCTTGGTCCTACCGACATACCCAGCAATGTGCTAAGTAAGCTTCCTGTGCATTTCAAGCTGCTTCCTCCTCTTCTAATAACCCCGTGTCACTTTCTCCAGTCGTCTCCAAACATCTTTTATCATTTTAGCAATATTATGGGTCGACTCTCCGTCATTGCCCCTTCCAGCCTAAATCATATCGAATGGCGACGGAATTTTTCTGCCAAATATATCTCTTACGGTGATAACCGAGTACGAGTGGCAACCTACGAATTTTACGCTCTCACGACAAATGAGAGGTATATTCCCCAGGCATTATGACACGAGATCTCATACTAACTTAACAGACTTCCGATTGTATGGTGCTCCCATTTCATTTTACCAATTACCTATGGGTGAAGAAAATCAATTCTCACTTTCTTCCTATGTCACAAGTGGCGTAATTCTCTCATCAAGGCAGACATAAAATTCTTTCCTTGGTCTGTAATCATCGTCTCCGGTGCCCCAAACTTCAGTAACAAACTTCTGACAGTTGCTTGTATGACTGTCCCTGTTTGCTGGGTTGGTATAGCGATAACCTCCATATACCGAGAAAAGTGATATCACTACGTAACAAATACTGTTTATGTTGATCCCTTTATAATTATTGTACAAAACGAACAATTTGAACTGAAATATGACATTTCCTTGAAGCAAATGTCGCAGTTTATTGATATTTTAAAGGTGTCTGAAAAATTGCAATCGTAGCTGTTAAAGGCGATCAACACTAAATCGTTCTAATGTGATGTTCCTACTTTACTGGTATACGTATGGTTGGGTTCCACATATCTACTTCTTTAAAAACTTAAGCGAATATGTCAATATACGAGGGTTATTTGGGAAGTAACTTCTGATTTCTTATAAAATAAATCATTAAAGTTTTCCCAAACATTTTTTTTAAATTCCTTGCATATTTGTCTATTTTCCTACATAGTTTCCATGTTTGTTTAAACATTTGTTATAACGTTCTACAAGCTTTTTTATCCCTAGGTCAAAGACGTTTGTGACCTGAGAGGATAACTAGTCTTTAACTGTTTCTTTCGCCTCGTCATCTACTGCTAAGCGCTTGCCACCGAGAAACTCCTTTAGGTAGCGGAACAGCGAAACAAGTAAAAATCGTTCGGGGCTAAGTCTGCAGTTACTCTGGACCAACAGTTTGTTCCCCTCCAAGAGATGAGATCTGATTTTAGGTGTCAATCGCAGAATAAGGTCTGGTTTATGATGCAGCCAAGAAAACCCAGACATCAGAACGCCACGTCGCTTATTCTGTACTGTCGAAGTCCAGTCAGGGTAGCACAGTAATCAGCTGCATTTATTGTTCTTCCTTGCTGCATAAAATTTACTAACAGGACCCCGTGTCAATCCCAAAACGTGACTGCCATTACCTTGCTTGTTGATATTGTCTGCTTGGCCTTGACTTTGATTGATGATGTCATGTGACGCTATTCCATTGAATGACGTGAGACTCTAGGATCATTTGGTAAAACCAAGTCTGGTCCCCTGTGACAATGTTCTATAACAATTCATCACTTTCCTTATCATAACGGTATAAAAAATCAGGAGTAAAAGCCAGTCTTTTTATTTTGTGTTTCTCAGTAAGTAGCCTGGTAACCCAATGAGCGCACTATTGGTGAAACTGCAACTTTTCCGAGACAATACCGGTAGAAGTGGCTTCGCATGATTTCTCTTTCTATCGCTTTTATGCCTTTGTTATTTTATCTTTTGCTTTATATCAGTTCATATAGTATCTTCGTGCTTCCCCCAGTGTCCTTTAGTCAGTGAGCGAATATTTCCCAGATTGTCTACTTTTCTTCTTTCCCAACCTTGTTAATTCTGTTTCTAGTTCGTATATGCCCTTTCCAGTGTGGGTGGTTTTTGAGCACTAATTTAATCACATTTGTTTCTTTTTGTTTGTGCATTTCTTTGATTTCATTTACGTGTTCCACTCTTTGATACCTTCCTTTACTCTGTCATTCGACCAAATAGTTTCTGTTTATTTACTTTACCACTTGCTTTACCACTGACTTATATAGCAAAGTTTACTAAAACTGTCTTAAATGTTTCCTGCTTTCTTTTGCACTATCTGTTTCATTTCTTGGCAATTTCGCAGTTATCAGACTTTGACAGAGGTTCTTTTCTTCTGCTTGCTTTAGTCTCCATTCTTTGATCTTACGCATCTTTCCTGAACAAGTTAACACACATTCTCATTCATAAGATATCTATGATCACTGTCCAATGATAATTACGGTATGGCTTTTACACTTCTTATTCTTCCTCCAAGGTGTTCGTCCGTTACCAAAGAAGAAAGTATTCTTTATGGAGAGGTTATTTACTACACAGAAGACCAACGTTTCTTCCTTCAATATTTCTGTGCAGGGAGGAGACCCCCCAAGAGGGATCATTGCCGACAAAATTTTATTAAATAAATATTTTATGCATAATGTTTGGCCGTAGCCGGCTTGGGCTGGCCGGAGGGTGCTGGCCGGAAGACCATGGTCGGCACGGCACATTCCTGCCCCGTGCTCCTCGGTCAGACTCAACTCCCACGGGTTGGTTGCGCTGACGGGGGTACGCTACTAGCAAGGCGCGTTGGCGGAATCAATCCTCCAATCAGAGACTAATCGTGTGATCACGTGGGGACGCGGCCGGGAGCGGCGAGGGCGGCTTGGAAACAGCTCCGCGCTCTCTTAGCTTCTGACCTCGGCCCCGAGTCGTCGCTCCTCTAGCCTCTGCCTCTCTGATGAGCAGACGGCATCCCCTCTTGGGGCTGCTCGGCCCTACGTAGGCACCACTGTACCATCATTACAATAATAAACTGGGTCCATTCCACTTCAATTAATTTTCATTTCACAACGCCCTCCGCTCCTGACCTCTATCCTGACGAACAAGTGGTGTCAGAAGTGGGATGCGACCCACCTTACGGTTGTAAAATCAACTCATCAGTTGAGTATGAGTACTACGAAGGGGCCGAGGCTGAGCAAGTAAAGGAAACTAGACCGAACGTGGCGAGGCTGCAGCGCGCCATGCGCGTGCCGGCCGGTCGCCTGCGTTGCAGAATGTGCGTGGCCGCTCACTAGCGCGCCACAAGCGTGACGCAGTTCGCCGCCGGACGCGAGCCGAGGAGGGTCCGCGATGCAGTCACGCTCGCCGACGCCGCCGCCGCCGCTGTCCGTAGCTGCCACGGGTCACCGCCTGCGCCGGGGTCCGGGGTGCGGCCCTCGCGCCGCCCCGCCGTCGCATCTGTCCGTGCTGTCGCCCGCCGCCTGCTGCGCCCGCGCGTGATCAACGCGCCTGCCGCCGCTCGTCGACACCGCCGCCGTCCGTCGTCTGCACGCCGCCAAATAATGTAAGTCGCTAGCGACGCTACGGTGGTGTAGATGCCCACACTATTGTAACATGCCGATCACCAGGCAGCAATCGGAGGCAGGAGCAGCCGGAGAGGATGAAGATCCCCTCTTGGCGCTGCAGTCCCAGTTAAATCAATTAATTTTAACTAACGTGGAGCTTAAGCAACAGATAAATGATCTTAAAATGGCTTCTCGGCAATCTAATGTTGCTAAGCAAGTGCTAGTGGAAGAACGGCCGAAGCAGGTGACTCCACCACTCACTAGTGCAGAATCACCTGTGGCAGTAGCCACCTCTACTTTAGTGCAGAGCTTTCCAGCAGTAGCGTTTATTCCGGCGTTCGCTGGAAAGCCGCACGAGGATATTCAAACGCTTGTCCAGAATATCCAGGACATCGGAAAGCTTTGCGGTTGACCAGATGAATTTCTCTTAAACGTGATGAAAATTAAACTCACCGGCGAAGCGCGGAACTACGTGCAGTCGGTCGAGAGCTTGAAAAATGCCCCTACCTTCCAGTCCCTTGCAACAGGGTTGATTGAAAGGTATACAGACAAACGTGGTACTAGTTACTATCGCGACTTGCTTTCCACCCTTCAGCAAAAAACGGGTGAAGAATTAGAAGCATTCGCGGACAGGATTAGAAGCGTCGCATGCCACACGTACGCACTAAGTGCCAGTTCTGCTCGTAACAAGGTTCTGTTGGAAGAATCAGACTGTCGTGCGATAGACGTGTTTATTCGTGGCATAAACCCTCAAATAGGGGGCGAAATCGAGGTAGCTTCCCCCCGCACCTTACACGAAGCCGTGCGATTAGCACTCTTGAGAGAGGAGGCGAGCCTATTTGTGTCCGTCTCCGCGCGGCAAAGCGAGCCCCGACGTGTCTTTTCGAACGATACTAAGTGTGGGCGCAGTAATAGACAAGGACATGTGGCAGAGCTATGTCGCGTGCCATATTGTCATCGGTGCAGGAACATGGGTCACCAAAGCGTGCATTGCCCAAATAGTAGGCCACAACCGCCTGCAAATTCCTGGCGAAATGCAAACCAACCACAGAATTCGGGAAACTGCCGCGGAGCAGGAAGTGCCACCCCTCCCGGCCCCCTTTAAAAATAGTGACCCCCCTAGCTTATAAGGGAATCACGCAGGTGGCAAGCGTGGTTGTCGATGGTGTTAGAGGCCGCAAACCAATACGCGTGCTAATTGACACAGGCGCACAGATCAGCTTGGCATTTTTATCGAAGAGAGATAAAAGAACATTGCAACCGCCGCGGTACCATATCAATGGTATTGGTCCCGGCATAGTGGCCGGCCAGTGTGGCCACGCGGTCAAAGGCGCTTCAGTCTGGAACCGCGCGACCGCTACGGTCGCAGGTTCGAATCCTGCGTCGGGCATGGATAAGTGTGATGTCCTTAGGTTAGTTAGGTTTAAGTAGTTCTAAGTTCTAGGGGACTGATGACCTCAGATGTTAAGTCCCATAGTGCTCAGAGCCATTTGAACCATTTGAGCCAACCGGCATAGTGAAACCTGATGGCAGCTGTTGCGTTGAGTTCATGTTGGACTCCACAGAATATGCTTTTACGATGGAGGTTGTACGGAACAGGCGCACGGATTACGACATCATCCTGGGAAGTGACTTTCTACGTCATTTCCAGGGGGTTATTGACTATAGGTTAAATACCGTCCAATTCGGCGACAACGTACACCTTTTTGGACGTGACTGCACGTTGCGGGCGAGCGGAGCTGGGAAAAAAGGATCCGTTTCCCAAGTTTCGGAGTCTCCCGTAACGATGCTAAAAGCCGATAATCCCGTGGAGATACCAGAAGGCACAGGAAAGATCCTTTGGGTGCCTGTCGGGATACGTGAATCCGAAGAGGTTCATTTCTTGGTAGATCCACTCTGCCAGAATGAAACTCTTGACCAGATGCAGGTCCACGTAAAACGTAGCCTGTGCAAAGCGCAGCAAGTACAGAAAGAAAATTGCGTACCCGTGTGTTTAGACAATTTTAGTCACAAGCAAACTTTAATACCGCGTGGTACAGTATTAGCCAGTTTACAGGTTTTCACAGAAGATGAGTTGCCAATTAGAACCCCTTCTCTGAAAAAGAAAAAGACTGCTGCCGCCTCTCAACACCTTTTGACAATCACGTCACATCTGACAGATAAGTTTAAAGCTAAGCTTAGTCACCTCCCATTGCATGAACAAAAGCTAATAAATGAAGTATTGAATGAGTATTCATGGTTATTTGAAGACAGGAAATATTTACCAGCAACAGATCTACTCCAACATGAGATTCCAACCGGAAATGCTAGGCCAATAGCTCAAAAAGGGTACCGAATTCCCTACCATCTTCAGTCAGTGGTAGAGGAAACTATACAGCAGCAACTAGAAGCAGGAATAATACAACCCTCTTCTAGTGCGTGGTCTAGCCCAATTGTAGTCGTTCCAAAGAAATCTATAGACGGAGAAAAATCCTATCGCCTCTGTGTAGACATGCGAGCAGTAAACAAAGTTACTACTCCAGATCATTATCCATTACCACGGATCGATGAAACACTCGATCGTCTGGGCAATTGCCGGTACTTCACAACATTAGACATGCGCAGTGGGTATCATCAAATTCCAATTGCTCCTCAAGATCGAGCTAAGACAGCTTTTGTAGTTCCTGGTGGCTTATACGAATATTAAGGATGCCTTTCGGGCTTCGCAACGCTCCAGCAACCTTTCAGCGATTTGCAGATCTGCTATTACGTGGGTTGAAACCTACTATGTACCTTGTGTATCTTGATGATATAATTATATTTTCAAAATCCATTGCTGAACATGCTGAACATCTACGCAGTGTACTGTTGCGCTTGCTAAATGCTAATTTAAGCTTAAAATTAGAAAAATGTTCTTTTGCTCAATCACAAGTGCAGTATTTAGGTCATGTCATCAGTTCCAGCGGAGTCAAGCCAGATCCACGATTAACTGAAGCAGTAGACACTTTTCCTATTCCAACAAATTTAAAGGAATTACAATCCTTCCTTGGCCTTGCAAATTATTACCGCCGTTTTGTTAAAGATTACGCTACTATTACCAAACCACTTACTAAATTGTTGAAAAAGGATACTCCTTTTGCTTGGACGGATGAATGTGCGACCGCCTTTCAAACAGTGAAAACTATTTTAACTAGTTCATCTCTACTTGTTTACCCAGACTTAACTGAACCTTTTATTTTATCTTGTGACGCATCTGATTTTGCTGTAGGATGTGTCCTAAGCCAAGTGCAAGATGGTGAGGAAAACCCGTTGGGTATGCCTCTCGTCAACTGAATAAAGCAGAAACTAACTACAGTACTACAGAAAAGGAATTGCTTGCCCTTCATTTTGGAATTAATTATTTTAGATGTTACCTTTATGGTCGCGAGTTTACAGTTCTTACCGATCACTCTGCTCTGCAGTGGTTATTGAATCTTAAAGACCCTAGCAGCAAACTTATGCGCTGGGCCATGAAACTGTCAGAATATGATTTTGAAGTTCGGCACAAGCCTGGCCGGTTGCATCAAAATGCTGATGCGTTAAGTAGAAAAGTGCGTGTCATTCAATCAGATGAGGTATCAATTGAAGAGTTAAAAGAAGCACAGCAGGTGGACGTTCAATGTCAAAGATACGCCACCTTGCCAGAATTTGAAGTAATAGACGACCTTCTGTATCGGAGAACTCCCCATGGGAATCGTTTGGTAATACTGGAATGCTTGCAGCAACGTATAATACGGCAATGCCATGATACAATCCAAGCATGTCACAGCGGAAAACGCGCTACGAACGCTCGAATTGCGACACGTTATTGGTGGCAATACCGACAACGTGACGTGGACAGGTATGTAAGATCTTGCCTGCCGTGTGCACAACGAGCACAAAATAGGCATCCGCGAGTGCCACTGCAAACACTTCCTCAGGCATCTTCACCCTTCGAAATTCTTGCTTTAGATTTCCAAGGTCCTTTTCCACAGTCGCAACAAGGTAACAAATACATTTTGTCTGTTATTGATCACTTTTCACGTTATCTAACTTTGGTTCCCTTCCCCGACATGACAGCTGAAACTGTGGTGAGAGAGTTTGTAAATCGTGTGATACTACCTTTTGGAAGTCCTGATGCCATTTTAACGGATCAAGGAACCAATTTCATGTCTGCTTTATTTGTACAAGTTTGTAAATTGCTAAGAATCAAAAAATGGCGTACAACTCCCTTCCATCCTAAAGCCAACGGTCGCGTTGAACGCGTAAACCGTACAATTTGTAAAATGTTATCCTATTATGTTGCAAAAACGCACGCTGATTGGGACAGATATGTACCGTATATTTCTTCTGCATACAACACCCGAATACATGAATCCACGGGGTATACCCCTTACGAAGCTGTGTTTGGACGGCCGATGAATTCGCCGTTCGAAATAGACAAACTACCCCAAGGTGTAGAAATAAAGGAAGTAAAAGGTTTAGCCCGCCGGCTAAAAGCGATCTGGTATAAGGTAAAGAGGAATAATATCAAAGCTGCTAATAAACAGTTCCACAGGCAGAAGAAAAATGCTGTTTTACCGACTTATCAAACAGGTGATTTAGTGTTACTACGAAACCCGGCAATCAAAAAGGGACGAACTAAAAAGTTCTCTCCCCGCTTTGAAGGCCCGTATCGGATTGTACGGTTGACCTCACCAGTCAATGCAGAACTGCAGTTAACCGATCGTACGGTGATAGTGCACTTTGACCGCCTGCAACCTTACCACGGTAGGGCTGTGTCACCACAACAGGTCGCAGCCCCCGATCCGCCTGTGTCACCTCCACCTCAAGTGGAACAAAGACGAAAGAAAAAACGGAGGAGATTTCCTCCACAGGGTTGTAGATACCCTTTGCGGAATCGACACCCTTATGGGTTGAGGTCGCGTGATTAATCACGCCTAATTAGAGTTTTATGTTATGTTTTATTGCAGCTTAGTTTAAGTCATTTTCTCCAGGGACTTGGAAGCAAGACGTGCCTGGCCACCACGGAGTTCCCAGCCATTCTCAATTGTCAATTTCCAGTCCTGTCATGTATTTTTGCTCATTTTTATATGTATGATTATGTTTTATGTTTTGCAAGCAATGCCACGCATTAGACGTCACGCAACTGGCTTGCTTCAAATGCAACCATTACACTGGTGTTGGCAGTACCGCGGCTGCTAACTCCGAGTAATATTCTTCAATGTCCTCTATTGCCATCTATTTGGCAAACCAGTACATGTGGAGCATTTTTACTCCTAGCTTTTCTTAATACTTGTTACGTTGACGTCTAGTGTATTGTACTATATGTCGTAGTTCTGTATTTGCTGCAGCTAATCGTAAGTAATCGGAACAGATAAAGCCAGGACTTGAAATGCATACGCCTCGTACGCTTTGTTTACGGGACCAGCTGTTGGCGGGGCAAGACATCGCCAAGAACTGGCCAGCGGCCAGTAACAGCGCTCCGCGCGATGACGTATCTTATCACCACGTGCGCTGGCCGCCTCCAGCGTCTCAACACGCGGCGCGTCCGAGTAGTTACAAAAACAAACCGCAAATTACTGAGCTATCCTCCGTGTATGACAGACTACAATGCATTTATCATCATTTTATATAACTAACAGCCTTTTTAAAAAAACTCTTATTCTAGATAATTAGCAATTTCTAATTCATCGCTATTTCTTGTACACGCTAAGCGCGTGATATTTGTCGCTGCAGTAGCGGCCGGTCTCTCGCGGCTACACGCCGTCTCACATAACCGCTGACGTGCCGGTGCCTACTCCGCACCTATGCGTGCGCTGCGCTCTCGCTAACAGCTCCAAGCTGGTTTCTCTCATGCAGCCGGAAGACACGGCAAACAAAATTCATTCAAACATCCCAATAAATCTTAACATAAATATTAAGTAGATGTGATTCATTGTTTAAATTCTTTTCCTTGTTTTGTTTCACATTAGCTGGATAAATCACACTAAGTTCTTAACGACTTACATTATTCTGCACATCTTAGTCTGCCAATCCTATAAGTGAAGTTTCACTACTGCTTTGATTCATTGTATAAGCTACAAAATACAGCCTTAAACCTCTTACACATCGAACTATGAGGACATTTAACGTTATCTTCCTTGGACCAGGCCAGATATGGGAAACCCAATGCAATGCCACGGGTTTTTCACGCTACTGACGAGGCAAAAACGACCAATCGTCCGGGCTGCCGTATATCGGTGGGCGATTGTTCCTTGGTTGCTACGCAGTTTTGCCCTCCCCATTTATTTTACTCTACCGCCGTGGTCATTGTTCTATCCTGTTTTCCTTCTTCTGTCGATGAGGAGGCCCCTACAAAATGTTAGGTACCCTCTTCCGACAGTACCGGTCTTTTAATCTTACCACCCATTTACACCGAGATATTGCTCTCCCTTGTTGCAGTCTTGCCCCAAAATATCGGCCGATGATCCATTGTGAGATACGTACTTTGCGTCTCATTGGCCGGTGATGTAAGCGCTAAGCGAACTGTGCCTAGTTGTCCTTTCAGTTCAATTTGTTATCGCCAGTTTTAAAACTAACACAGACGCAGCCTAGCAGCCAGCCCCAGATGGTCAGTGTTACATGTTGACGTTGAGAGTTCCGACTACTTACAGCGTTATTGTTATACATCATTGTGTTTTTATTTTCCTGTCAATATATGTCATTGTGTTTAATTATGTCATTATGCTAGCGCTAGTGATTTATAGTTCATGATTTTCATTTTATGTAGTGTTATGTACTGCGCGCACAAAAAGTGACGCTATTTATGCATGTTCGCTATTCTAGCTTCAGAGCTATTTTTGTTGCTTGAACAGTCGACATTTTCCTAGTACAGCAGGTCGCTACTAACGCCGCTGATACTTTTATTCCATGTATCACAGGAAACCCATGTGCCTACACTAATTGTTATTAAGTCAGACGGACGTCCTTAGGCCCGCTGAACCACGGTATCGCAGATAGCTCCAATGCACTGCCTACCCCTCAGTTATTAGAGAGGTTGCCTTAGCACTGTCCGCCGGTTGCTCCATTGCCCTGCAAATTATATAATCATCAATCCAAGTCTGAAGATTGCACTAATGCACTGCTGAACTTATTAGTCGAGTCACTCGCAGGTAGCTCATTCGCACCGCGAACTTGTACTTACACGTCACCGAATCCTAGGCTCCTCGGTTGACCACAAAACAATTCATGCATCAATTACCGTGAGACAATTGGCGCTCACACTACGCCTTTGGCACTCAACGACAAATGAACTGAGCCCCAGACGCTCTTTTATTACATTTTATACAACGCCACTTTCTTCTACATGGCAATTCCATTGCAAAATCATCGGTTTCTGCCAAAGATTCAGATACCGTTCCCCAAATGGCAGCCTTTTTCGTTACTGAACGGATTCGTTGCTTTTCACCATCTGACAGTGCAAACTGCACTTTTAACCCTAGCATTACCAACGGGGGGGCCTCGTAGGCTCACTGACTCAGTTTTTCTATGTTGTATCCACACCCTTTGATATATGAACTTGAAAGCAAAGGTAATTGTTCGTTATTGAATGTACTATTGAGTCATTACAGAATTTCGGAATAAAAATGTAATTAAAATTCATTTACTTGATTTAATTCTCTGTGGGCCTTAGAAGCCCACCCGTTGGTAATAGCAAGGAAAGATTTACGAGGTTGAGTCTCTCGTTTCATATTCTTACCATGAAACGAATTTTGGCATTGTTGCCTTCAGACATATTATTATGAAGCGGACCATTGTTATTTTCAGTGTTTCTGCTGCTGTTGAACCAGCAACATGAGTAGACATCGTTTACGTGATAGTTCCACTGAAAGAGTGCTAGAAGAAGTTTTGAACGAATCAGATTTAGAGGAAAGTGAAGTGGATGATGATGTGGAAGAAATTAGAACTGATTCATCGTCTGAGAATGAAGATGAGGTTGAAGCCAATCCACCAGATGATAATGATACGGAATGTGATAAATTCATTGCAAAAAGTGGACGAGAGTATATTACGAAGCCATCTCGACAATATCGGCGTTCTGTACAAAATATAGTGCGAGAAAGAATGGGGCTAGGACAACAAGGAAGAATTGCGTCTCCGAAAGAGGCTATAGAGCTCTTTTTTACACCTCAAATTATGAATCTAATAAAACTACACTCAAATGAAGAGGCTTCTCGACTAGGTATTCAGCACACAGATGAAGATGAGTTATTTTGTTACATAGGACTCTTGCTAATCATGGGTTCAAATCATGACAATAAGATACCTGTCCAAGATTTATGGTCTTTGCTTCAGGGCCGACAAGTGTACTATGGATCAATGAGTCGGACCCGATTTTTCGAATTGACTAAAATATTGAGGTTTGACGATAAGAACACAAGAGAAATTCGTCGCCAGACTGACAAGTTTGCTCCAATGAGGGAAATTTTTGAAAGCTTCAATTCTTCACTTCCATTGTATTTCATTCCTGGTCTACATACAACAGTGGATGAGATGTTGTCTTTGTTCCGTGGTCGCTGTCCATTCAAGGTGTTTCTAAAAGAAAAACCTGGAAAATACGGCATTCTAATTCGAATGCTGTCTGATTCTGAGACTAGATATATGATCAGCATGGACATCTATACAGGCAAGTCAGGAAATACACAGCATTCAAATGGACCGATGGAAATTGTAAAGAGACTAATAAAACCTATTGAAAAATCAGGCCGTAATGTTACCACAGATCGGTACTATACTTCAGTGGAGCTTGCTGAGACTCTATGGAATGATTTTCACAGGGTGTCTACGACCCGCGACAACCGGGAAATCCGGGAAAAACCCGGGAATTTTTTCATCCGGGAGAAAACCGGGAAAAACCCGGGAATTTTTCGGAATTCTGGGATTTTTCATTGTTTTAGCTTTCAGTTAAATTTTTGTAATTTTGACTGCAGAATTGATTCTCTAGCAAAGAATGTTATTGTATCCGGCTACTGGAGAATGATACTGCAGCAAGAAAATATAAACGAGAGGGAAAAAAATAAAACTTTAGTGGCAAAGGAAATGTGCAATTTACAACAACAAAACACCGTGCACGCACAAGCGTCTGCAAATAGCAAAAATATGTCAAAGGCCGTAGCGCGCAGACTGTAATTCTTCGTAACAATAAACGGCTTGCTATGAGCATGACGTCACAACTGTTGCATGTAAGGTTCGTTTGACCAATTGCCAGCGGTCTGTTGCGCATGCGCATTTGACTCGCGTATAAGCAGTACCTTCTCCTGCTACTTGAAGTTTGGCTGTTAGCTGTATCGGTAGTAGCAGCAAGCAGCCAGATGCAAACGAGAAAAATTTTTCTCCCGCGCCCTAGCTGCCAGATTCACGCTTGCACAGAGTTGTAGTGGGGAGGGGGCTCTCCACGTGACCCGTGTTTACGTTAAGTAATTTCGCTGCTTCTCTTAGTGTACAGCTCCCACGTCAAATGAAAACAAAACGGATTTCTGTGGCCGGAAGTTATCAAGTGAATTAAAATACATTCAATAATTACGGAGGGCAAAAATATATTATTAATTTCAGTTTTATGGTTTTATTTTATTTCCATGTTTGTAGCAGTCAAGCATTAATCGCCTTGCAGATTAGTGGCAGTTAATTTTAGTGAAGTTAATTTTGCAAGTTTGCTAAAGAAATTTGGCTTTATTAATCTTTCCGCTGAGCAGTCATTTTATTTGAAACGAAGTGTTTCATTCTACAGTATTGCCTAGTTCCAAGCGAAGCTAATTTCAAGTGCAGGTTATCATCTTCTGCCATATATGGCATCATGCCATAATAAAGAACCAAAAATGAGATCGCAGAGTACTGGTACTCCAAGAAAATTTACATCCCAAAAACCACACTGACAAGCTTAATACACACGAACATGCGGGATTCCTACACCCATACAGTTGCACACGCACAATAATGCCTGTTTTTCTGGCGCTCTCTGGCAACAGGTAAATCGAACCTATTTCTAACAGTCTCCGGATAGTATTGCGAACGGTGGTTAGAAAAGCGTTACTTTCAAAGTAAATTTCTTTTTACGCAAGATGAATTATGTTACGTGTGAGAAAGTGGGATGGATATCTAAATCACAGAGCATTCGAAACTGAACAGTTTGAGGACCAGCCACTTACAAGAATTTCGAGCCGAGACATTTATGTCAGAATTTTAAACTTACTGGCACATTTGTGTGATGTATCTTAAAGTATAACACACGCAAGAAAAATCAATATTACATGTGAAAACTTAGCTTCTGTTGTAGCGTGTTAATCTTAGAGACCAAAAATTATATGTGAAAGCTTAGCTTTTCTTGTAGATATACGGTACTGTGTACATTAATGTAAACCGTTAACTTTTTCTCTTGCGTGTTCGCGCTATGTAACCAGTGATCTTGCTATTGGCTGACTATAACACGTGTCCTATGCTCTGAATAGCTGCTGACATCGGCTGGCGAGATCTCGTGGCTTGAGATATGACTCGCTTACAAAAGGACATCGCAACCTCGGTTTCAACGCCCCGGAAACTAACGCGCTGTGTTTGGTGCAATTCGAATTTATACTTTCGTAATACGAAAATATGCAGCGTATATGTTGCTGCTAATTAAAGGTCTTTCCAAAACTTCTCTCCTTTTCGTCTTTTCTTTTTTTTCCGGGAAGTTCTGCGCGATTGTATGAAACGTTAACCATTCAAAGGATTGATAAGTTTTACAGTTCCGAAGGAAAATCTACGGAAAACCTACTGTCACCTAGCACAGAAAAAGTGTATTTTCGCCCGGGAAAAAGCATATTTTTTAAACGGGATATCCGGGAGATATCCGGGAATAATCCGGGAATTTTTTTTCCTTGTCCCCGTATACACCCTGTTTTCACCTCACACTTGTTGGAACCCTACAGTCTAACAGACGACACATACCTGAAGAGCTGAAGACTACAACTGGCCGCAGTTTACACTCTTCCATCTTTGCTTATACTGACCCTCAGACACAGAGGCCACCAGTTACTCTTGCATCAACGCTAGTCCGCGAGAAGCCAAAACGACTGCTGTTGATGCTTTCAACTTATCACTCAGAAGGGGTGTTGAATGAAGACTCAAAAAAGACTAACATAAATCTTTTTTATAATTCTACAAAGGGAGGCGTGGACACCATAGACCAGATGGCAAGACACTACAGCACAAAGAGAGGAACAAGAAGATGGCCTTTGTCCCTCTTCTACACACTCATTGACATAGCAGCAATAAATGCATATTCACTCTTCCTCCTCAACTTTCCGAATTGGAAAAAGAATTTGCCAAACCGCAGAAGAGTTTTTATCACTAACTTAGGTCTCGAACTAATAAGATCTCAAGTAGATAAACGGGCACAAAATTTGTATGGACTTCAGAAGCCAGTAATAATGGCAATGGAAAGCATCACATAACGGAAGCTCAGCTGCTCTGTAGAACCATCATCCTCAACAGCAGAACCAGGAACACGTGGACGGTGCCACCTATGCTGCCAAGAAGCTGCATCTAAAAAGATCAAGTACAACAAGCTGGGAAAGTCAACTGTTACCTGCTCTCAGTGCCACAAACACGTCTGTGGGAAACACTGCAGGAAGACAGTGTTGTGTGAAAAATGCGTTGCAGAATGAGACAGTAAATTTTGTTTGCTTCATGTAGTGTATCGAATTAAAAAAGTCGTTTTTATAAGAAAACACTATTTTGAAACATTATTCCAAAAAATATATAAACTGAATCTCGTGATTTGTTCATTTTATTCCTATTATAATAACATCTTTTATTATCCAGTACACAAAAACAATGTCTAAGCATTTTGAATTGTTATTAGAGGTATCAGAAGTAAATAAACTTGATTTATGATAAAATAAATTGTGGTATTCTTTATGGGCCTTTGAGGCCCCCCCGATGGTATTACATGTAACAAAAAATACGTTGGTAATGCTAGGGTTAAGAACAATGTTGTTATATACACACACTGTCGGATTCTACTGACGTAGTCTCTTATGCACTTCGTCGACCGACTAAAAAACAGCTTCCCCTGACGGATTTCGTATCCGATTCGGAAGTTTACGTTAGGGAAATATTCCCTTTATTTTATTTCTTGTCAATTATTACTACTTCAATGTCATGTTTTATTGTTATCAATTTATAGTTATGATTAATGTTAGTACACATTATGGTTATACGTTATTTTTGTGTCCTATTCGGTATTCCCTTTTAACTTTCGTTGTTATCGACTGGAAGTATCTCTGATAGCACCTATTGGCCTTCAATTCGTATCCGCCATCAGCTACCATTAGTCACACATTTACACAACACTTCATATGCCCAATAAAATCTTACAACACACTCACACTGTTCATATCCACACTACCTTGGTGTAACTTGTTGATGTTACCGGACCTCTATTGTCATATACTAAGTACATGAACAAGGCTTTTATCGTTTATGCCCTCCGCTCTTCGGAAGGGGAAAGGGAAGTACGTACGTATGTACGTTATGTTCAGTAGCAGTTTCTTTTAATCAACAACGTAGTCAATTTACCTGTTGAACACTTACGTTGTTCTGTTAAAATGGAATAAAACGTCTTTGTGACATCAGCTATTCGTGTATTATTGCCTTGCAATAAACTGTTACTTTTGAGTTGCACTTACAGTGTCTTGGTCTCGGACGCTGTTATCTGAGCTCAGCGCTCTGCCGGCTCTGCGCTGATAAAGCTGCGCTGCGCCGCCTCCACTGCTTCACGCCCAGCCTCTGTATTCACGAGCAACAGACTCGCTCTCGCTAACATACAGTTACGACTTCAGTACAGTTAATCTCTCTATTGACCACTTCTGTAAGTAAAGATCCTATGATTATTGAGTTAACTTGAGTTGTCCTACCCTCATTCGGGTTTTCTACAGCTGAAAAACCACTCAATATTATTTCTGAAATTTATGAAGCACTTCACCTGTCTCGCCGTGTCGAGCCTTAGCGGGGTGGGTGCCCCTGCGTAGTGGCCAATGCGTGGGAGGTGCCTAGGCTGTGCAGGTTTACACCGCGATCGCAGGATTCCTTCTCATGTTATTCATTTACAAAAAAAAAAAAAAAAAAAAAAAAAAAAAAAAAAAAAAAAAAACTTTCTTCGTACAAAATCTCAAATTAATTAACGACACTTGGCCTTCGTCCCATAGCAGGTTGAAAAATTTTTCTAGCGAGTTACGCTTAGTCTGCGCTGCGTAGTACTGCCTCCGCGTTCAGCGTCTTTTTTGCTGACGCGTGATTGATCAGCGGATACTCAGTGTTGAATTACACCATTGTCTTGCCGCCTTGCTACTTCCACGGCTGCCAAACTGTTGGTTGCCTGCCGTGATTCTACTTCGTGGCCTTCTTCATCAGTAAGCGTGACTGAACGGGTCCATCGTCGCTACTTGCCAGGTAATTATTGCTACAACGTTGTACCCCCTCTGTCATCTCTGAATTACTCATCAAGTAAGCCAGGAAATTTTTACTTGTAGGGTCACTAATACTTTCTCTCGCAGTCGACCGTTATCAGCATTGGAAGATGAAAGCAACCTCCGTTCAAATGGCTGTCAATTTATCATCCGCAATGGGAAGCATGTTAATCTCAATGGTTGTCGTCGTCGCCGTTAAGGCGCCTCCATGTCACGTCTACCCTTCCACATCTGGCGTGCTTTTTGGACGTCGTCATAATCTGGTGCATACTCCACATTATGCTATTGTGTTAGCTGATGTCAACTTAACATTATTAGAAGAGGAAGACCGTGCTTTATATGATACAGCTCAGCAATTGTCAAAATATGAAACCTTCTTGACGCAGACGAAGGAACATGAGTTTCTCCGATCTTTGTGGGAAGTGACTAGAATTATTTCAACCCTTCGAAGTCAATTGATCAGTATTAGGGATGCAGTACCACGGCCTCGTTTCAAACGAGCCTGGTTACCCGTTGGAGGTAAATTATTAAAATCTGTCTTTGGGACTCCTGACGAAACAGACGCAAAACGCTGGGATTTGGACACATAGCAAGCGCTTTCGGAAACACAAGTTAATCACGAAGTGTTGGTACATCAACAGGTGCGCCTGACACATCTTGAGAATAACCTGTTAGCCACAACTAGACAAATACAAGTTGTAGCCGACAGATTAACACGACACTATGGTGCACTTGAACAATCCTTTAACCAAGAGTTGACTCATCTTCGCTCGGGATTACGTAATCTGACTATCACATTGGACATTGTGAAGACCACGCAGATTCTTTTATTTAATATATACACAGCACAGTTACACGTGCACATGTTACACTCGGGTATTCAACTCGGACTGCAAGGAAAGCTCAGTCCACATCTGTTACCCTCAGAGCCCTTCTTGCACATACTACACAATGTGTCTTCGCAAATTTTGGCCCCTAAACAAATGCTTTATGCCTTGCGGGAAAGCAACCTTCCCTTTTACTATGCTGCGTTGGAGGTCCGACTTACCCATAATTCGGACGGAATTCGGATGCGAATGAGGTTGCCAATCACGTGCGCAAATTGCGAATACGAGTGCTATCAAATATACACTTTTCCAGTCTCTTGGGCTACCCTTCACCACCATGTTGTTTGGCAGACTCAGGAATTTTTAATAGTTAGTCGGGATCGACAAACTCACGCCACTCTCTTTCGCGCTGAACTATCCAGTTGCTTCCATACAACACATTACTTCTGCTCCACGCTAATTTTACACACTAACACTACTGAGTGCGAGATGTCACTGTTTTTAGCTGAAACTACTACACCTCCATGTCCTCGTGTTCTAGTCTCGCTTCGTCAACCAATAATTCAGCATGTTGGCAACAGTTTTCTGTTCGCTGTTCCACAGACTGTCACCGCCACCCTGGTGTGCCACCGTTCAATGTCAGAGACTGAATCGTACCGGGTAACACTGAATAATAGTGGCCTAGTGTATAATAGTTCAAGATGTGACGTATACGCTGCTTCTATGAGGATATCAGCTCAATTGCACTCCACCTTTCATGTCACCATTCCCACATTTACCTTATACCTTCCTGAACTCTCTTTTAAACTCCATCACAATGAGAAGCTAAAGAATTTACCGAATACCAATGATTCAGATCTACTCCAATCGATCAATCATCTCCTTACCCAGGAACACAACCAAGTTTCTCTTGACCGAGTGGCCTCACATATTGCTGATTGGCACCAAACCAAGCGATTAACCACCGTTGTATTACCCAGCGCTGGTTCGGTAATCATCATTGTAATGATTCTGATTATAGTATCCTGGATACTCTGTAAAAGAGGGTTTTGCAAATGTTTCACTTCCTTCCGAGAAGTAGTACCACCCCCACAACCTGAAGGTGAATATCACACCTGAAACTACCTGCCAACCTTGGTGCATGCGATCAGGCACGACCCCCCCCCCCCCCCCTTAGAATTAAGTGGTAGTCTAGGTGTCAGGTCAATGAACTGATTTTGTAATGGATTTGTATTTCTATGTAAAGTCTATGGAATCACAATTTAACTGTCGAGTCTTAACCCTCATGTAAGTCATTTTGTTTTCTCTTTAAATTTTTGTCATTTTGTAATGTTCTCATTCACCCACTTGGGCAATTACCATTGTAAGCCTAGATTTAAGAACTCAAAGTAATATTACGGGGAAAAACCCCCTTGTAACTGTTAGGCCTGGGAGCTTTCTCTCACCCCCACGAGGGTGGAGTGTTTCAGTGTGCTGTACTCCGGTGCCCCTCATCATCGCCAGGGTACCCACCACCACTGATACCGCCGACACACACTCACAGCATGGCGCCGCCCCACTGCCGTAGCCGGCTTGGGCTGGCCGGAGGGTGCTGGCCGGAAGACCATGGTCGGCACATTCCTGCCATGTGCTCCTCGGACAGACTCAAGTCCCACGGGTTGGCTGCGCTGACGGGGGTATGCTACTAGCAAGGCGCGTTGGCGGAATCAATCCTCCAATCAGAGATTAATCGTGTGATCACGTGGGGACGCGGCCGGGAGCGGCGAGGGCGGCTTGGAAACAGCTCCGCGCTCTCTTAGCTTCTGACCTCGGCCCCGAGTAGTCGCTCCTCTAGCCTCTGCCTCTTTGATGAGCAGACGGCAACCCCTCTTGGGGCTGCTCGGCCCTACGTAGGCACCACTGTACCATCATTACAAGAATAAACTGGGTCCATTCCACTTCAATTAATTTTCATTTCACAACGCCCTCCGCTCCTGACCTCTATCCTGACGAACATTTCTTCTTCCCTATCCCAAAATCAACCATCACCTCTTCATTTCCAGGTCTGTTTACTCCAGTCTGAGCATTCAAAGCATCTATTACCATAACGCTGTTTTCCAGGCTTTTATCTCCCAGTTTCTGGAGAAAAACTTCTTTGTCTTAATTGCTACATCCTTGTTTTAGGGTACACACTTTGACATTGTGAAATTAGTCTTCTCGGTATTTATGTTGTTTTCAGAGTGTGTTAGATTGATGTAAGTGACGACCATAGCTCAGTCAGGACAACGCTAGCTCCTGGAAAATATGGAGGAAAACAGAAAGTGTTAAGTTTCCGTATTGATCTAGTATTTAGTTGATGTATATGGGACAACCAAGCCAGCTTTTTATCAAAGAGGATTTCCAAAAATCGGGACTGTGCAATAACGAGCTGGGTTTCCAGGTAGAGTTCTGAGTAGGGATGGACCATGCTACAACGACAGGAATGCATGGCCCACGTTTCTGCAGCTGTGAACTGGAAACAATAGGGAAATGGTCCAAGCAGATGTCTTTCCGATGGCGCCTTACAGGTGGTGTTCAGCTAAGGCTACAGAGCGGGAGCTATCTCAAATGCAAAAGTAGTTGACATATGGCTCAGGGGTTACTAGAGGCCTGACATAGGTCCCTAGCTCTTTGATAGTAACGAGGACAGTGACAGTCAGCCAAGAGCCCTGCGAGATGCCGTTCTCTTGAATCCATGAGGAGTTGAGTGATGTACCAACTCTCAGAAAAACCAGTGGGATAAAAAGTGACGAATAAAAGTAGATAGGGAGCCTCTATTGAGCCTAGAGGTCTTTTACGCCTGGTGTAGGTAAAAAAATACTGCACTGGGTTGTTATCCTTTAGAAACAGACTGCTGGACTGCTGTTTCCAATCTAACCAGATGGTCAGTTATGGATCATGCCTTCTGGAAACCACACCGATAGGGGAACAATAGGCGCAGAGATCCGAGAACTAAGCACAACTGATGGGCAACCTCCCTTTCGAGCAGTTTGCTGGGCAAAAAGGGGATCAGTTGCTTCTGAACACAATGAGACTTAACATCTGAGGTCATCAGTCCCTTAGACTTACAACTGTTTAAACCTAACTAACCCAAAGACATCACACACATCCATGCTCGTGGCAGGGTTAGAACCTGCGACCGTAGCAGCAGCGCGGTTCCGGACTGAAGCGCCTAGAACCGCTCGGCCTTTGCTGAGCACATCCGTCATGCCAGATTGTCGGTTTTTATCATGAATGTTGGTTTTTGTTTAATATTTCACCACTGCAAAGGACTGAATACAGTTGAAGACGTGAGGCAAGTTATCAGCATCTGATATCATTCTTGCACGTTGCACCAGTGTCTGCAGCAGAATGCGCTTCTGTGCCAGCAAATGAGGGCTGATGGCGTGCAAGTACAGATCAGTATGAGTAGCTTTCCTATAGACGCTATGGCCAAGAAGCCCACTATGTTTGAGACGCCGAGGGAGGCGACACATTGTCTTCTTCCTCCTCCATGCTGAACTGGATGTTACGGTTAATGCAGTTGAGACTTTTCAAGAACTCGTCAAGCTTCTCACGTCCATGGGGCAGAAGGAAGAACGTGCCTTCAACGTATCTAAAGAAACAACTAGGTTTTAACGGCGCCGTGTCTGCGGCAGCATCCTCGAAATTCTTCATGAAGAACTTTTGCAAGATCTCGAGGTAACAGGCTTCCAATCGCAACACCGTTCGTCTGATCGTAATTATGTCCGTAGAACAGAAAATAAGGAGATGCAACAGTGCGCCTAAATAGCTCGACCACGCCACATACACAAAACTGGGATGCTTGGTCCAAAGAGACTTTGACAGCCACACTCGTAAGCAGCGTCACCATATCAAAACTGACCACAGTGTCACTATGTCACTCTCACTAAATCTAAAACGCCTAATTCGGAGCTTTTAATATGATATTCACAGTGTCGCACTTGTGGAGCGAGTAAATTGGCGAAGTACTTCACCAGCTTGTATTTTGGTGAACCAATGGTGGATACAATAAGGCCGGATGACGTCCCGTCCTTGCGGATCTTCGGTGGAGCGTTAGCAGCTGGTGGTCTAGGAAACTGAAGGAGAGGATTCTTGACCAGTGTCTCTTCCGTCGAAGAGCACTTGAGAATCCCTGAAGTCTGTTCGTAATTCTCGATGTCGGGTTGCGTTGGAGCTTCGCCCAGTGGCGTGCCTAATTCCGAAACAGTGGGCGTCTGTTACGTAAAATTTCTACATTGCCCTTGTCAGCAGGATGGACTGCAATGTTTAATCATCGCACAGTGCCCGCAGGCCATTGCGCTCAGCCCTGGTCACGTTGGGTAGTGGCAGCTTTGCTTTCGTTTCGCGCCGTATTTCGTACGCTGTTTCACATGGGAGCTTGCGGAACCTTTTCGTCGCCACTTCTCGTTTCAGAGACAGGCGTGTCCAGCGGCGAACGTGCAAATTTAAGTCCCTTCCTAAGTGCCAACATTGTCAGTTTGATTACGGTTCTTTCTGAAGTTCTGCGGTTTGCGCCGCTTTGTCATTGCGAAATATGGCTGAATTTTCCTTCTGTTTCTCTGTAGTTCGTTTCCGTGAAAACATTTGTTGATAAACCGTAGCTGCATCGACGCCATCCCTGTCAAAATCTGTGAGCGACCTTCATAGTTGCTGATGAAAGGCCATAAGAGTATGTTCATTTGAATCTAACTGTTGCCTAATGTTTTGTATCCTTTCTCGTAGCATTGCGAAGCTAACACGATGAAATAGCCTCCTAGAGACGGTGGTGCCAATATGATGGGATACCACAGGATATAGTGGAATAGTATTCTCGTCACGGCCGGCCAGTAGAAAGGGCACCGAACTCAATAAATTCGCCTTCTTTGTAAATGACGCGCTAGGGCTATTTAGCCACAATTTTATGTGTTATTATATTCTGCGTAAAGGCCAGTATCACGATCAAATGGACGGCGTTGCGATGGAATGCCATCTAGCTCCAAACCATAGATTGAGACTAATCCAAAAAATGAGTGGTAGCAATAACAAAAGACAACGTGTTGGGAAAACCCATACAAAATGTGCAAAATATGCAGATGTTATCTTAAGTTAAAATTTGTTGGCATTGAATTAAACAGGCTTAACGCCAATTTAAATAGTCTTTTGTAAGCCCAGTCCAGTAGGAGGGGCCATTTTGGTTAAAACAGATGTGCAGTATATAAATCAACAAAACACCATCTAGTTTCTAGTATTAAACTACACGAACCATGTGTATCTGCACAGGATGATAAATGTTTTATACTTTTGGATATGGCGAATAGGGTCACCACTACATGAAACAGATGATGATGATGACTGGTTTTGTAACAAACGATGTAAATAACTGAAAAATGTAGATATGTGTTTGTGTGTGTGTTTACAAAAAATTCAAGTTGTAATCGTACTTTGTTACATCTCTGGAAACTGCATTCCAGGGAAGGATGTCGCCGAGAAGGGTGCAGGGGAGAGAAAACTATCAGGTGGAGATTTTCGAACACTAAGACAGTGGGCGGGACTGGGTAGATAACATCACAAGCATAATGTGATCCGTCATACCGCTGATGCGCGCATCCCTTACATCACAGAAGAGTTAAGGCTGCACCATGTCTTCTACTGGAATAAAGAATGTCACTCGGTATTTGTGGACAGGTGAAGGGCACGGCGAAATGTCAGGGAAACCCAACAGGAGTACGACAGGAGACTTGGATAGCGTTGGAAAAGTTATGGCGAATAATTAAAGATAGTAGGATGAGATAGTGGCAACTATTTCAGACGTCGTTTTCGATAAATAGATCCAGTATGCCTGAGTGGTGTGGGGTCAATCAGAAGGATTTCGGAAAGCAGGGGTGAGAGTGCAATAGTGCCGTTCATCAGTACAGCGCTCTTACTACTTCGTCATGTCTTACTCCACATGCTATTCCAGAATAAGTTCATAACGTGCTACTAGTAGAAGAAAAGATCCCACATTCCAACAACATCAGAAAGCCATGGAAATGAGAAGACCGTGCCGTAAGATAGTAACGTGTATCTTTGCATTGTGCATTAGGAGTTGGGAAATAGAGTATAGATTGATTACTAACTTCACAATCGATAACATCTGACATCAGTCATCATCAGTTTATTGTAATGACGCTATTGCTTAATAGTGTGTGAGTGTTGCTGCTGCAACCACGCATATCTTATGAAAGACTCAGTTTATTTGAGTACATCTTTCATTAGCCTAAAGCCTATTAAGCAGATACGGTATCTAATCGTTTTCATACGTCATTTTTTCTACTGAGATCTAAGTCTATGATACGTGAATGGTAGGGTGTTTTATTTTAATCCTGACTTTCCCTCTATGATCGGCTGCCAGTATTTCATGAGTATTCCCTGTCTTGCATGAAATCCATTCTGTTATTTGTCTGTAGGCTAAGGCGAATTTTCAGCTCCCTCCAAGCTTTGAAACTGAGGGCTGAACTGATGGAATGGACAGGACAGTAGCAGGCTCCGAAGAGGGCGAGGGGGTGGAACTGAAGAACAAGAAGGGAGATGATGGCAGCGGGGACCAGCCCCATCTGTGTTGGTGTACATGACTCGGGACACGTAGTTGGAACGATCTTTCCCGCCTCATTCATGGGTGTGTGAATCCATTGGTTGCTGGAACCTTGCGGTAGAAGTTTCGAGATCTTCGAGAAAGTCTGTTCTTTAAAACGGGCAAACAAGGAATCCATAGAGCGCGCTTTTGAAGCAAGCCGATTGGGCCGTCATGTTGCACCCAGAAGCTAGAGCCATGGTTGTTCGGAAGATGCGCCAAAACCTGCGTCCTCTCGTGGATATAGGGGAGCAAATAGGGCTGTTGAAGACGGGATTAGCCGGCCGTGTGGCCGTGAGGTTCTAAGCGCTTCAGTGACCGCTACGGTCGCAGGTTCGAATCCTGCCTCGGGTATGGATGTGTGTGATGTCCTTAGGTTAGTTAGGTATAAGTAGTTCTAAGTTCTAGGGGACTGATAACCTCTGAAGTTAAGTCCCATAGTGCTCAGAGCCATTTTAAAGACGAGATGAGCAACAGTGTAGACGTGTTGGATATACTGTAGGCAAGTGAGTATGTACTGTGCAGCTGTACTGTGAGGTAATGATGGTGAGACGCAATACAACTGGTTTCAGGTGCACCGCGACTAGTTCGTGATAAGAGCTAGTTACTAGTCCAAATTCCTTGCACCAAACTCTTTCCCAATTGCTGAAGCTTTTGCCACATATGTCGTAAATAAAATTTCTTATACCCCCTGCTTTAGGTTGATCGGTGTGTTGGTTCTCTTGTTTCAGTGACTGTAATTAGCATCCTTTCTTTCTCGTACTGTTCTTGTCCAGTACAAACCGGTTCACGAAGTTTTAAGTTATCACGACTGCGAATTTCTGTGAATGGATAACAATTTTGCCTCAGCAATCTTTATCTCTGTTGCAATGTGTTTGATCTCGCACAAGCTTACAAAATCGTTTCTCTTGCTCTCATAGAGGCACCCCCCAACAGATTACTTCGACTCCTAAGTTATTGTCAGGTCTGTCTTTCGTAAGTGACAGCAGCATTTAAGAACATTATCTATTATGCAATTTGAACTTTCTCCACGTAAAAGGTAGCTGTAATAAATTCTAAGGAGTAAATTCATTCTTTTACTTTAAGCATTCGAGGTCATTTCCAGGTGCATCGGGCAATGGATTAAAAATACGACGTATATGACGTACAACTTAACCTTGGTTTCGTCTCCGTAATGTCATACTATGCTGTTTCCATTACAACTGAATAAAGAATTTTTTTTACATGTTTTCAGAGCAGAAAAACCTTCTGCTTTAATTGTCGGCAGTGTGGCCACTGTACTTACAAGGTGTGACCTTTTCATCACTTGTTGTGATAGAAAGACAATATGGATTAGTAGTTAAATGTATTGGAGTTTCATTTTTATATTCTTGTTGACCAGGACGACAGATAAAGTTCACTAATTCACGAACACAGTACTCCATGCTACCACCATTTTATACATAATTCAAAGAAAATATTCCTGGAGCGAATTATTACCGAGGATTGAGAGAAAGGTGGGTATCATTCTGCTTAAAGGGAAGCTATCATGACTCCTCTTCTGTAACCATGGAAATAGGGAGTGTGTAGAAGTAGAAGTTATTGCAAAGTTAAACTTACTGTGTGGGAATGAGTCTTGTAGAGGTGATCAAGTCACATTGTGTGAATGCAAAAACAAAGTTTTCGAGTCACTTAATGTGTGATTTCACTAGTTACCTTTATGGTTCATCGAGTGGAGGTGACTACATAGGAATCTTTCCTTTATATGTGAGACATCGTAAGGAAATTATATGATATAGAGGGGATACGTCACACAACATACAAATAAAACCTCTTATGTCATGTTCACTGCTGCAAGACGGTAGATTTCGTGGACGACTGCCTACATTTTTTTAGTCTTTCCTTTATGAGGGACGTCATAAATAGTGGATGGGTAATAATTCCTTGGATTGCTGTAATCAAGTGAATGTCGTATATTAAGCAAATATTTTAAGTCTTATGCGCGTCGTCACTGCTTTTAACACTTTTCAGATTAATGTGAAGAGTTTTGTTGACTGTTAGTTTCATGTGGACAACTATTTGTATCAATCTTCTCTTTGTCTTACTATCTTGCAGCACATCTCATCAGCTTCAGATGAGGCTCGAGAAGTTGAAGAAACGAGCATACAGTTCAGCTCCGTCTGGACACGTACACAGGCAGTCGTCCACCTGTATTGAATGTCTTTCATCCAGAAATTGTTTAGCGAGTTCATGATACGTGCCGCTTGGGCTACGAACTTCAAATAATAGTTTACTTTCTGCAAAAAGGCTCAAAGGTCTTGTCATTTTTTGGGGAAGGGTAGAAAGTCACTAACTGGATGGCAGCGATCAGTAGGCTGGATCGCTTCTTTGTTGATTAAGTACCAGGGAAATTCCACTTCCTACTGGAAAACTGGCATGTGGCATGTGTCTGAGTAGATGAAGTCGAAGAGATCCTGAAGGCGAGCGCTTGTATTAGTACAACGCATAGGGAATTTGCGACTCCTCGTCCAGTGGGAGCAGAACGATATTCTGCTCCCAAAATCTTTGTTGGGACGTCTTGTGGATGTGGTGTAGGGTGGGTTTCAACTGGTACATTGACACTGATTGTTGTCATAAGTAGCGTGGCAAAGAGAGTCCTGGTCCACTTTTAATATCACCCTGATATAGTACTTACTTAAACTAATCGATTAAATCATTCCTCGACCTCACCACCCCTGAACCTAACTTTCTGCTAAATGATTTGTGACACCGTAGGGTCGATGTATCATACTCTGCGGGTTGGGGGATGATTTATGAATCCTGGGGATAATCCATAGTTCTAAGAAACTCATCACCCCTCCCCTTCTCCCTCGCTCTTCCCCACACCACTGGGGAAAGTGACATTTTTTATCACCCCTTTCCCAGTTCCATTCTGAGCCACTTTTTCCCTTCCTGGGAAATCCTACAGCCCTCTCGCCACTTCTCCCCTCCCCAGCTTGAAACTGGTGGGAAAAAGACTGAGTCTGTTCTTAGCTGTTGGTGTGGAAGGCTCTCATGACATGAAATTCAAGTCAGTGTCAGTTAACATAATGATATATTGATCAGTTCAGTTAGAAATTCTTTGTGTATTCAGTTTGCTTGAGACAGGGCTCCTCCCTCCCCTCCCCCACTTGGGTAAGTCTCACATCTTTACGCGTTGTCCCCACTTTCCATGATGTAATAACAGTAAGTTCCGAGGAATAAAATGAGGTGTGATATATAAGGAGCCATTATGGGTCGCCCGCGCATGTAGCAGCCGGCCTAGTGTCGCTGGCACCAGGGGGCGTGCAGAGTACCGATAGTTCTGTTTGGTGTGGAAGCCTTTGGGTTACTGATGCATTCCAGGATTGTGCACATCAGCTAGTGCAACCACACAGTGACCATCAGAAATATGCAGCAGGACGACATATATGCAGGATGCCTTATCTCCATGCCCCACAGAGAAACCCCTGTCAGGGACTGTGCAGCCTGCCACAGAGAAACTGCTGTCAGGGGTCACACAGCACACTGCCACAGGGAATTCCACATGCTGATACCAGTTTGAGCGGAGGCACATGGTTATCCACCCAAGGGACTGCCATTTCTTCTCACTGCCCCTGAACAAAGCATCATATGATGCCATTTCTGTGACCAGGAATTTCCTGTTTTTGTCACTCTCAATTGCTTACTTACTGTTAGTGTGAACATCTCCATAAGCCCACGTGTCCGAACAAGCAGACAGAAGTTTTCATATCTCTTCAGAGTACTGTCTTCCTACAGGCTGATGCTGGATCAGTATATCTATAAAAAACCTACCCCCACCCCTATTTGTCCTCATTCTGTTATCGTCTGTGGCTGCATCAGGCTTTTGCGTTCTTATCGGCGTTCCCAGTCTTAGTGCGTTTGCATGTATGCTATTCATATGTCCTTATTAGTTAGCTATTGCAAGATGACACATTCAGCCAGCAACATTAGCACTGCCAGTGGCAAACACTTTAGGCAAGGAGAATTACCAGATAAGCAGCTATTTTTTTTCCCTCGCAATTTTTTCACTAAGAATTTTATAGTATGGTGTAGAGGTCTTGTTCGTGTTGTTTCAGCACGTGCCAATGAAATACTGGATCAACTGGCACCAGAGAGGCAGCAACAACAGCCTCAGAATCGTAAGTAGACATTTTATTCTTTGTAGTAGTGTGTGTACATGTAATATGTTGATGAGGCATATTCTTTTCAATAAAGAAAATTATTTCTAAAACTTCATCATAATGCTGTGCATATGTTTAACATGTTGTTGCCTCAGACATAGTATTTGTGGCTCTAGGTAATTTCAAACAAGAGGAACAGGAAGCGGCAGAAGCTGTGATACTTTCCCTGTCACAGCTATTGTGTAAGTGTGTACTTTCTAAAAAAAACTTTTTGACGTTTTGTGTGTATGTGTATTTTTTTTTTAAAATCAATGCTGTTGTAGGCTATTTTAGCGACCTTGGTCAATGGATCCCCAATGGTTCAGGAGACAATCATGACATGCCAGAACAGGCGGAAGAAATGGTGGGAGATCTGCACTGCTCTGAGGAGATGCCAGTGGTGATCCCCAATGACCTGAGGGACCTCACATTTTGTGCTTATAATCTGTGTCCTTTCTTTCCTTACATCAGCAGCAGCAAGCAATATATAGACCATTTTATTAAACCTTTTTCATTATTGTACTTGTTCATGAAAGTATCTGACTACAATACTCTGTGGCAAAGGCACTGGGTGTGGCAAAGAAACCACCCACAAGACATGATGATGTGCTGCTTACTTTGCCATGTAAGACAGACCTCACTGCTGTATGGGAAGCCGTAGCCGTTCCTGCTACTGCCGTACCCACACCATCTCCACTCTGGCGTCCATGGGCCAATCTCCCTATATTAACTGGCTCCAGATTGTGGCAACAACCATCTCTGCAATCACAGCCAGGCTGCTCACACTGGGACAAAACACCATCTCCTCCCCCACCTTCTCACCAACTCACAAGCTACATGCACCTCCCTGCTCCTCCATGCAGCTGTCCTCATTGTCACAGCCAGAAGCAGCAGGAGCAGTATCGTCAACTAGTTGTACTAATGGTAATAGTATTATTCCAGTAGCCTGAGGCAGCTGCCTTCCCTGTCCTTTTAGTGACAGGCATCAGGTTAGTAAACCATACCACAATTAGAATACCTGGTGATTGTGGACGCCTGTGAGGAGTGAATCTCATTATCTAGGATCGAGAGCCCAGCAGGAGGGTATCATGACGCTGTAGGGTTTCTGAAGTGTGCATCCCTGTTCTGGAAACGGAGTTCCTCAAGGTTGTTAATGGTCTGTGGCACTCTGCCATTAAATGCAGCGCTTTGCTGTGCATCTAACTGTTGCACCCTCCTCAAATAAGCCTCTCGCATTGAGGAGATAAGTCTTCATTAACTTTGGGGGTGAAATCGTAAGATGTTATGGAGCACACCAATCGCTGAGTGGTTTCTTGAGTGCTATACTGAACCGGTTTTTTGAGATGAAAATATGAGGTTCAGCTAAAGCACTCAGCTGAATACTACACCTCGACGTCCACATGCACGTGTAAATGTATGGTCCAGCTACATCAAGCATCCTAAGGATACATCTGATAATAAGGCATATTTTAATGTCAAAAATAAAACAGACCAGGCTAGTTCTGCATGGTCAGTCCTAGCTTGTGAAAGAACTTACACTAAAGATCCACAGTGCACATCTCGATACTTCATCGGTATTAACGTTTGTAGGGTTTGATGGTATAAAACTTACATCAGACTTCCAGAAATACCTAAATTTGAGGGGCAGAGTATCAGAATATCGGTTCACGTTTATGGTCTGGAGAAATGCAGATGAGAACAACAATCAGTATAAACACATAATTTCCAGACCCCTCCATTTCCCAAACTTTGCCAGTGAATATAGCAGATATGTTAATTAGCTCCAAATCCCCAGTTGAGACAGACATCATTATGTATGGGCAGGGGGCATGTCCCGGCTCCCTTCATCCAACTAAGTATATATAATGGAAAGTGGTATGTTTCCTCAAGGTGTTTGAATGCCTTTTCCTAAGACAAGTTATTAGTAAAGCATCTGGTAGACTGCACTTTCAGAAAACTAATACGTGTTATTACATTTACTGTGCAAAGAAATTTGTGACGTTTAAGAATGCTCATCATCGGGATCGATGCCTATTGGTATGTGCCGACTTTGAATGCCCCCTCGCTCCTGTGACTGGCTGTGAAGGTGACTCTACAGCCTCACACACCACCTTCATAGAAAAAGACATACCATATGTGACAGCATATCAAGTTGCATTGTCCTATGATGCGAGTCTTAACTAATACAAATCTTACGTTTGGGATAATCCTGCAGCTTGGTTACTCAAGTTTTACAGCGACTACATACACTTGACCATCTCGGAGGAGAATGAAGATTTGTACATGAAGGTGGTTGACTGACATTTTTCTGAACTCCCTTTTAGAAACGTGGAAACGCCTCATAGGGGCAACTGTCGTCCTATGATGAAGTCCGGTGGCGTGACACGTACCCGTTTTCCTTCACAATTTAGGCGAATATGACGTTCCCTTTCTTGTTGAGGACTTGACTAATTTCGGTATGGTCAAGGATCAGGTCACTGTTCTGCATGAGAGTTTTGACAAATATGTCTCGTTCTCGAAATGAATGACATAAGAATGATACTCTGCTTCCTCGACTCTCTACGTCTTATGCAGACACCACCTCAGATGCTTAATAAAGCTCTGCCTCAAAAGGATATGCCCGTCACTTGAACTGCACCGCCCAATGAGGAAAAGTTTCAACTTGCGATTAGCAAGTGAGTTTTTCCATCGTGTATTGGGACAGTTTGGCAAAACTCAATGAAACCAGGCTACCCGACGTAACTGCATTCTCCAGCAACCTTACAGGAGATGCCACAATGGATGCAGAGTATGAGCATGCTGTAAATGTCTGGCAGGAATTCATCATCTCTGCTTTAGGGGAGTACACACAGCTTTACATGGACACAGAGGTGTACTTACTTGGGGCAGATTTCGATGAATCCAGAGTCTATGCGAGACAACATATTTTCTGGATCCCTCCTTTTATTACACATCACCTGGCTTATCTAGGGATGGTATGCTGAAGTAAACGAAGCACAGCATCGATCTATTGGTCGATGCCAACATGCTTCTTTCCTTTGAGTGAAGAATTTGTGGAGGACTTCGTCAATGCGTCCATAGGCGCTCCAAGGCAAATAGCCCATGTGTGGGTGAGAGTATCACTGCATCCCTTGATTCGTGCTACATCATTTACTTGGACGTCTCTAACCTACATGGGCATGACATGCAACGATCACTGCTAATTGATGAGTTCTGATGGGTGCCCGAACGCAAATGCTAGGGATTAGGTGGAAAAATCGAGGCTATGGTGGCTGATTTTAATGTGGGATATGTGATCGAAGCAGAACTCACACAGCCTATTAGTTTGCGCACGCAGATTTGCCACTGTGTCCAGATGCACACTGTTCCGCAGTGAGACTCCACCACAAAACTGGTGATAACACTGGGGAACAAGCAGAGATACATTATTCACTATCGCAATCTCCAGCAGTGTCTCAAATTGGAGATGAGGCTGGTTAAAATCAATTAGGCTATCGCATTCAAGCAGTTACTCTGGTTGAAACCACATACTGAATTGAAAACGACACTGAGAGCTTCTGTGAAGTGTGACTTTGAGAAAATTTTTAAAAGTAATGAATAATTCAGTTTCCGAGAAAATGGAGTATTTGAGGAAACATCGCGACATTTTGATTATAGCCTCATGGGATAGGCGTTATGGCTTAAGAAAAAGCATCGCCCTACCGAATTTTAAATGGGTCACAAAGTTCAATTAGAATATTTTTGCTGTGAAGGTACCAGGAGATTTCACAAAACTTATCTATGTGGGAATGTGCATAATCAGCCTGTCCAAATTCCGCATGTACTGCTTTCATTGTGAGTTTGCGAAACCTCATTTCGCTGATTCCAAGTTACTTAATATGGTTACAGATAGATTCATCCACAGGGTGAAAAAATGTGATGTATATGATGTAATGGGGTGCCACAGTAAAGAATTCTACACGTCTTCATAATCCTTACAGTGCTGTTCCACAGAACCAGAAGGTTATCGCCCTAGTGGAAGAAGAGTTGAATGGGACACCGATTGTGGACCTCGTAAGTCTGTGAGCAAAAAGGTGTGTATGTCGTTTATTGGAACATGGCATCCAGAGGTGGACTAAGGGTGTGCGTCACGCAGCATCAGGAGCCCTGTCCAATGAAGATTATTTGCAGTGTACGTACAGCATTATTTACCATGCTGTGACACAGGCATGGAATACGATGCAGCAGACTAGTACTCGATGAAGAGGACACAAGGTGTACGCTGTGCTGCAGTCTAAAGCAGACCTGTTGCCTGATAATGATAAGACGGATATTTGTGATGACAGTATTCTAAGTCTCTTGTAATTACACTATCCACTTGAGAGAGAGGTGTGGAGGACTTTGAGTGTGAGGGAGAGAATGATGCTGACTATAAATGTTCCAGATTAGTACAACCCTTTTATCGTAACTTAAGTAACTGTGTGTGTGTGTGTGTGTGTGTGTGTGTGTGTCATGTAAATACTTCCTTATTTATTTATCCACGACATGTGTGTGTGAGGAATGTGTAGCCGGGCTCGGTAGCCGAGTGGTTCTAGGCGCTTCAGTCCGGAAACGCGCTACTGCTACAGTCGCAGGTTCGAATCCTGCCTCGGGCAGGGATGTTTGTGATGTCCTTAGGTAAGTAGTTCTAAGTTCTAGGGGACTGATGACCTCCGATGTTAAGTCCCATAGTGCTCAGAGCCATTTGAACCAATTTTTGAGGAATGTCTAGTGTGTACACTTGTAAATATACAGGGTGTTACAAAAGGTACGACCAAACTTTCAGGAAACATTCCTCACACACAAATAAACAAAAGATGTTATGTGGACATGTGTGCGGAAACGCTTAATTTCCATGTTAGGGCTCATTTTAGTTTCGTCAGTATCTACTGTATTTCGTCGATTCACCGCCAGTTGGTCCAACTGAAGGAAGGTAATGTTGACTTCGGTGCTTGTGTTGACATGCGACTCATTGCTCTACAGTACTAGCATCAAGCACATCAGTACGTAGCATCAACAGGTTAGTGTTCATCACGGACGTGGGTTTGCAGTCAGTGCAATGTTTACAAATGCGGTGTTGGCAGATGCCCATTTGATGTATGGATTAGCACGAGGCAACAGCCGTGGCGCGGTACGTTTGTATCGAGACAGATTTCCAGAACGATGGTGTCCCGACAGGAAGACGTTGGAAGCAATTGATCGGCGTCTTAGGTAGCACGGAACATTCCAGCCTATGACTCGCACCTGGGCAAGACCTGGAACGATGAGGACACCTGCAATGGACGAGGCAATTCTTCGTGCAGTTGACGATAACCCTAATGTCAGCGTCAGAGAAGTTGCTGCTGTACAGGGTAACGTCGACCACGTCACTGAATGGAGAGTGCCACGGGAGAACCAGTTGTTTCCGTACCATGTACAGCGTGTGCAGGCACTATCAGCAGCTGATTGGCCTCCACGGGTACACTTCTGCGAATGGTTCATCCAACAATGTGTCAATCCTCATTTCAGTGCAAATGTTCTCTTTACGGATGAGGCTTCATTCCAACGTGATCAAATTGTAAATTTTCACAATCAACATGTGTGGGCTGACGAGAATCCGCACGCAATTGTGCAATCACGCCATCAACACAGATTTTCTGTGAACGTTTGGGCAGACATTGTTGGTGATATCTTGATTGGGCCCCATGTTATTCCACCTACGTTCAACGGAGCTCGTTATCATGATTTCATACGGGATACTCTACCTGTGCTGCTAGAACATGTGCCTTTACAAGTACGATACAACATGTGGTTCATGCACGATGGAGCTCTTTAACATTTCAGTCGAAGTGTTCGTACGCTTCTCAACAACAGATTCGGTGACCGATGGATTGATAGAGGTGGACCAATTCCATGGCCTCCACGCTCTCCTGACCTCAACCCTCTTGACTTTCATTTATGGAGGCATTGGAAAGCTCTTGTCTACGCAACCCCAGTACCCAATGTAGAGACTCTTCGTGCTCGTATTGTGGACGGCTGTGATACAATACGCCATTCTCCAGGGCTGCATCAGCGCACCAGGGATTCCATGCAACGGATGGTGTATGCATGTATCCTTGCTAACGGAGGACACTTTGAACATTTCCTGTAACAAAGTGTTGGAAGTCACGCTGGTACGTTCTGTTGGTGTGTGTTTCCATTCCATGATTAATGTGATTTGAAGAGAAGTAATAAAATAAGCTCTATCATGGAAAGTAAGCGTTTCCGGACACATGTCCACATAACATATTTTCTTTCTTTGTGTGTGTGGAATGTTTCCTGAATGTTTGGCCTTACCTTTTTGTAACACCCTATATACCTTGTAAATAAAATATGCACACCATGTATGTTGACAAGATTTTTTGTTGAGTATCTGTGCACCATATGCATTAACAAAAATATCCTACATCAGAAATATACCTACTCAGCTTACATACCACGTAAATAGAATGGTTTCTAAGTTTCATCTACAACTAGCCATCTGACTAGTTTTTAAGTATAGAAGCATGTGTACATAGTTCACAATCCATCAAAATTTTTGTTGTATAACAACAAGGTAACTGCAGTCACTGGGACTGTGGAATTTATTTCTAGTGTAAGAATAAAAGTATCTCTCCAATAGGTTTCAGCATACATGTATATATTTGAAAATTGTAAACATCTGAACGAATGATTTTTTTGTTATTGCATTAAAAAACCCTATGTGAGGAACCAATTTGTACCTCCAGAACCAAACAATCTCAAGAACCATGTGTCAGAATTGAATAAACGAAAATAAACGGTACCATACGTTAAGAAAAATGACGTTATTTTGAACATGAAGGTAAAGTTGAGCATTAAAGACACCAAAATACCTAGGATGGTTGCATTGTACTACGACTACAGTGCACCCTTAAATTGGCTTATGGAAGAGGTACGCTACCACGCCAGCTTCCAAACACGTACAGTATGGTATTAAGCCTATCGTGCAGCTTAAATTGGCTTATGGAAGCAAGAGGCATGTGACCATGTCATCTTCCACAGACATACAGAAAATATGTCTAAAACTGTATCCCACTACTTGAAAGAAGCGCACGTGTAGTATCTGGGCAACACTATATGCAATTAAGATGTGAGCAGCGTGAAAAGAAATCATACACAAATTGAGAGCCAAACATTTCGTTTTCATTACCAGACGCAACACTATTTTTACACATATTCAATGGATTGCAGGACGCATGTAGAATTCCACGTCTAGAATAGCAGCAGAACTGAAGATTCGACGCTTCCTTGTGACCTTTTTCTCGCCTACGTCGTAGATGATGGTATCTGTGTGATAAAATAATGGAAGCGAAGTCACCATATCTTTATAGGATACACCAGAATCATAACAGTGAATTCAATGTGAAGCGTAGCGCCGTATACCGATCCTGCCTTGGAGGCGGTTAAGTGAGAGATGTGTCTCAGAGTTGGATAGTGACAGATGGTGACGCGAGACTGTACGCGCACGTAGTTTATGTATCAGCCTATAGAGGAGAATATTGGGTAGGGAAGTGATTTAGTTTCGATTGTGCTGACTAGAGTGCACTAAAGTAATAGAATGTTTCTCATAAACTGTTCTAGTATTTTCATAAAGTGTTATTATGTCTTCTTGTTTAGGTAAAATGTTATAAATGTGTTTTAGCAGTATGAAGGATGCGTGAGTGTGGTTTAAGGTTAATATGAAGATAATTGTTTAACTAGTTATGTAGTAGGATTTAGTGTGGGAACATTTCGAAGAAGTATGGATGTGGACAAAGGGGATTTTTGTAGAACAGATTTGTAAAGTAAGTTTATGGTAAAGGGAAAGTTAATTCAGGTATAAATAACAATAGTAAATAACTTTATGCATAAGCAATACTTCAGCATATTAGATAATTACGTCGGTTAAAAGTGCAGTCGTTAGGTTTACTATTTTGCGATTGGTTATTGATGAAAAACGCGGATTGACGCGGGAGAGTGTTGTTTTGCTATTGGCTGTTGAGTCGACTGACCAATGGTAGAGCAGTACTCTTCGCGCGCCTTTCTCTGCTGGTAGAGAAGACTTGGAGAATTCTAGAGAGGAGTCGAAGTCTATCCATGAAACAGATCGGACGTGTGTAGTAGTAGTTCCAGTTCCGATGGAAATCATAAGTTGCCGGATCTAGCAGTGTTTCATACATCAAAAGTGTTGGAAAGTGACGGCATAATTATTCCGATGTGTGTGTAGAAATTTCGGAATTTTTAGGTGAATTTTGTGACGATAAAAGACACATATCCCGCGTTGCGTATTGAGAAGGTCGGTGTCTAAAAACTGTGACTGAATTTGGCACCGACAGACTTAATATTTGGCGAGCATTCCCAATCAAAAACAATCAGTATTTTTGTAGCTATTACGTTTTTGGGAAATGCAACACCATAAACTTGCTAACGTGATTGGAAGGGATTATGAGTCACTGTGTTAAGACTAGCACGGGCTTGACAGTGATACTTGTTCACCTAAGTTTCAGAATATATTAACTGAGGACAAAATTTCCAAACTTTCATTTGTGTGAAAACTTTCTCCCGAAACGTAGATTACTGACTTAAATTGCAGCCTGGTTCACGTCGAAGTACAGTAGGTTTCACTCGGCTTTCCTACTGATGATCTGCTGAGACAATGTTCACAGGTAGGTGCAGGTCCGTCGTAAAGGGACGGAATGAACCGCGCCGCCGCACATGGCAGAAATATGTTAACCACTTTGCACTTCTCAGTGTTTTAGCACACTTCACATTCTTGAAAGACCTCGATGATGCAGTGATTGATGAGAATAATTATACTGATATCTTCTGTGTATGCTGTGAATGTAACTTCTTCAAATATGAGCTGTCTATCCTCATCTCCATTCAAACACTAAACGTCTGCAATCATGTTCACCCACTGAGATGCCCTTGTGAGACACTCAGGGTATTGGTCAGCACCTGGTCATTCACATAGCTCGTTTCACAATACTTGTGGGCGGGTAGTACTTCATCACAGTCATGTAGAGATAGAACATATGCTGCAGTGTGTTCTGGGAAATCTGAAGATTCCAATTCAGTTCGTACATCTATAGATCCAGATTTAATTATGTCTTTCTACTTTGAGCAGTGTATTACAATGATTGGTGCCAGCTACTGAATTTTCATGGGCTGAGTAGACAACATTCCTCTTCATAGTATGAAGAATGGAACCACGCATACGTGTCATGTGCTGGACTGTATACATTTTTATTCCACTGCAGGTTTAAGTTACCATACTGGTAGAATATGGAGTTCAGATAGACTCTGGCAATAGTTAACATGCAATTGTCAAATTAGGTGGAATCATTTGCCATATTTCCTCTTGTATAGGGCTGAAACGCAAGTATGATGAACCTTGGCGTCTCCAGTTGAGCGGAGATTTTAATAGACAACGTTTGTTTGCACTGGGTACTCGAAAACCTTTCGTGAATGGAAAGGTAGAGGTAGAAACATACCAACATTCAAAACTTTTAAAAGCTTCAAACATAGTGGTTTCCATATTATTTTACTGATGGAGATCTCATTCTCCTCTTGCGCTCCTTGAATGTATGAGTTATTATACATTGCACTACATACCAGAATAAGGTAATGTTTAGCATTCAGAACAATGCGCCGCATGGCTTCAAAGTATCCTATAAGCAGTTTCAGAGGTATACATGCAGTAAATCTCTTGTACTCTAACACTGTTCTACCCACTGGCTCGTCTACGAACCATCTGACATTTTCTGAATAGTTCATATCCGAGTGAGAAGCAGAGTCATGCGTTTTAAGAGCTGATACTATGCTTGAATTGCGTGTACGGTCAATCTTGACCCCAAATAAGTGCATATTGCATCTCACAAAACACGTATGTTAGAGCATAACGTGTATGGTACAACGCCACTGTAGCAGTACCATCCTTTCCGTAAGTTATACAACAAGATATAAGAAACTCTTGCTTGGGAGAATTAAAGCATCTGGGTGTTGGACGATAATCTTAATTTCATCGTTCTTCTTAAATGTGTTTGAGGCATAAAGTTTACACGAGAACTACTCCTATTAGTATGCTAGCCATATTCTCCCAGACTAGTTATATCAAACGACAATCACTGAGACATTTCCGACCTACTGATTTAAGGAATTCGTAGATCGCATGGTGATCATGCTGTTCTCTTGTGAGTGCTGTGCTGTGCATTGTGATCGTTGGTTTTATACCTTACTACTAACCTGCTTTCGCTGACAGTACGAGGAGGCTGAGAAGCTGCTGCAGGTCCCAGATGGTTGGATGTCACAGCCACCGCTTCCAGTCCAGCAAGTTAGAGATCGCCGTTGCCTCTTATGGTCTCACAGCGAGTCGGCATCTTTCTTCTCGCCGAGAGGTTGGGTTCGATCAACTGCAGGTCTGGGCAGTTGCTGGTCGCCGCAGCTTCTAGGTCTCTGCAATTTCGAGGTCACTGACGGTTCCACTTTAGATGTAATCGTAAACTGATACCCTTGCCACGGAAGTCGATGAGTTGGTTGTCCTGGTCCACAATGTGCAGCCCCATTTAGTCCAATGTCTAAATTGTTTCTCGGAAAAACATAGCGTTGGTAGGAGTCTCAACGATCTTATATCCTGTCCCAACTGGTGGAAAGAATTCGTAAATTGTATGATCAATCTATTGTTGAGATTGGAGTTTTTTTTTCAGTGTTAACCTCGACAGGGGTTGTGCTGACCGGAAGTATATCCACTGAGTCACAACGATCATATATCCTGTTCCAACTGGTGGAAAGAATTCGTAAATTGTATGATCAATCTATTGTTGAGATTGGAGTTTTTTTCAGTGTTAACCTCGACAGGGGTTGTGCTGACAGGAAGTATATCCACTGAGTCTCAACGATCTTATATCCTGTTCCAACTGGTGAAAAGAATTCGTAAATTGTATAATCAATCTATTGTTGAGATTGGAGTTTTTTTCACTGTTGCACTCGACATGGGTTGTGCTGACAGGAAGTATATCCACTGATTGTTTGGAACCAAAAAAATTATTAGAGTTCTTCTTCAAAACCTGTCCTTTTTTGAAAGCCAGAAGCCATCCTATAGAACCTTTTTGGTTAGAGTCACTCGATGCATTCGGTGTCTTTATTTCAGATTTAAGGTTATTGACGTTTTCACGAAGCGCAATCCTTTTGCCTGAACTTTTTAAAACGTCGTTGAAATCGTCAGTATCGTATGCACCAGGTTCTATTTCCGCAATTTCCTTTCCACCATTAATTTCGAGATGAAAATTATTGTTAGCCTTTGTGATACTCGGAATGCTTTTATATGTTTCCAGTCCAATCAGCGCAATACTCCAAACCCTGTTGCTTAAATCAATCGGTGGGATGTAATTCGCAATACTGACGATCGTTCTTTTAAAGTCAGAGTATATGACATTACATCTGAACTTAATCTGACAGGTTAATGTTTAAGGCATCTCCTTGTATACATGCTCCTACGTAAATTCTCGGAGGAGCATGATGCACAGACGTCCTAACAGTAGAGTATTAAGTCTTGGTAGCGATGAAAATTGTAGAACACACGTCTTCTGCCAGGGAAATATCATTGTAGCTCGTCTGGTGGTTTAAATGGTAGACGTTATTGTTAGTTTTCTTAACATATGCCTCCCAGTGGATTCCTTGGCGCCCAGCAACATCTAAATTGTCAGTCCCACATTCTCTGCATTTACAATTAATCTTTGGTAATGTATCCCGCACAAACACACCAGGGAAACTTCGAATGCAGAATTCTTTCCTAACAAACTTCAGCAGATCTGTATTTGTAAGTGACCTATCTGATGGGATAGCTAACGAGCTTTATTTTCGTTTATGAAGAAACGTAGTCCTTTTCTGTATGCTTCCACTACCTGCTCCTACGAGTACTGTGCGTTATTGACTGTTGTGGTTATAGCTGCAGCACCATCAGTGAACCCCTTAATGGGAGATCAGCGAGGGGAGGAATGAGGAAAGAGATAATTCCGACCTCATGTCTTTCGTATCGGCAGAATCTGCTTGCTTTATCCGGTCGTTTATGCTTCAGGGCGCTCTTAACTGCATACGTCACTGTCAGGATACAATTTTTTAAATGACCCCCTTGGCTTCTCCTTCTTCATAGTTATCTTCTTCTCCTTCGGTGCACGACATGCAGCATTCGTAACTTGCTTGAAATTCACACCTGAGCCCTACTTAATTTTGCCACACATGGTTTTATCAACTACAAATGCTGCGAAGCACTTTCTGTGCAAATATCTTTTCTCAAACGTCAGACAAAATTCGATCAGCATCGTGACATCCTGCAAAATCTTTACGTCTGGCATATGCAGTGTCGTGTTCCAAACAAGCCTCGTCAGGCAGGTTAACCTCCTTATCACCATGAGCCAAACGTTATTGAAGCTTTTTACCAGGTCTACAGTAGCTATATTCTTAAATGTGCAATTAGACTGGAAGAATGTTGAGAACTCCACCACCTCCTATAATGTGCTTCCTATTGTGCATGTTATGCTACTGTGCTGTGTTCTGTACACCCTATTATACAGCAAATCGTCGGCATCAATCCAACTGTTACGTGATGTGGCCTTTTAACTTGTGCTTTATTCAGTCAATGTCTTATAACATGCTCTATGACAGTCACCTATGGTTCAGAGCCCTTCTACAATTCCTCTGTGTAATACAGCATCCGGAAATTTCAGTTCCCATGCTATCCTTTAAGATATAAGTTCTAAGATTTTTTCTCTGCATTTTGAAAACTGTGAAAATGTCACTCAACCAGTTTGGGAGGTATGACTTCTCTAACACTGTCTTATGTTTTGAGAGATACACAAATCGCCTGTTAAATTTCTGTTTATGTTAACTCCAGCATTTTAATACAATAGCATACCTTATCCATGAATCCATTATAACAAACATCGATTGTTCTCAATTTAATTGTGCTTTGTTTAGTTTGATTATAATCTGAAACTTTTTTCTGGGAGGATATCCGTCCATTTGTATGAGCTGTAAAGATTAAACCAATATTTTACCTTTTCTTGTTCTGCTCAGACTTTCCACGAGACTGTCAAGTGGGTGAATGTTAAGTAGTGATGTATTCCATAGCGCTGCATCACGGTCTGAAATACCTATCGAGAAGCTCTCCACCATAATCTATTTGGAGTTGTCTGGGCAGTGATAAGTCACTATCTGGCACAAATGCTCAAACACCTTTTTTTAACAGGTAACGCCCAATCAAATTTGGAATATGTATCAATAACCACTAAACCATTTTTGAATCTGTTATTCCCATGTGAATACTCCCCAGGATCTACAAGATCAGCTTGTCAGAAGTCATCCAAACTACTATCTCCATACTTATTTGATTACATCTCTCTGTCTAAGCTCAGATATTAGTGAAATAACTTCATGCTAATGAGCAGTATTACCAGCACCAACTGATCCCATGAGCAGTTACAGTTGACTTATTAGCTAATTTGGATTGTTGTAGTTTACATACTATGGGGGATAGTTTGCTGACTCTTTTTTTAGACGCCAATACATTCACCAATGCTATATCGACTACATAACAAAGGTTTTATAATGGCTCTGTATTTCACACTGTGCCAGTTTCCTATGTTCACCAGTAAACTGCAGTACTTCACCATACATATTCAGATCTTTGGGTGAATAATTTACAGTTTTTGGGGAATTTAGGAAACTGAGTTTCATTAGACCAACTGTTATTTGAAATTTTCTATTGCCTATCTGTAGCTAAACATACAGTCTACATACCCAACATGTATCGTTTCTCACCACTGACACTGAATGTTTTGTATGTCCTAGTACCGTTGTGGTAGTTGACGAAACCAGCAACATACATCTTCACTGAGATTTTAACAAGAGATTCTGTAACTGGTTTAAAGGTTTCTCTTGGTGTCTGCTCACCATCCAAATGTCCCAAACTTAACACTCATAATTTCTCTAGAACAGTCTGTGCCGTGATTATCTTATGCTTGGTGGACATCTCGTTATATACTAAACAGACTCCTTAGTGGTGTACACCATATATGCATTTCATCCAGTTCTATCAATAGAGTTACGTCTTGGGCTAAGTGCCTGACATACATGTGAGCTTGTCCCCAGAGTGTTGTAAACTAACGTACTCATCACTTTTGTCATTGCTATTGCATATAAAGAAACAGCTAGAACTTCGATTTATATCTACCATCATTCAGTTTTCTTGATTTATCAATAAAAAGAAACCCACACTGTTTGTGACTCTAGCTATCTCCACATATCCTTAGAAAATCATTGAATGAATGTCAGTCCGATATGTGCCTGGCAAATGTGTTTTAAATTCAAGTTTTCCTATTTGTAAGCTATAATGAGACTTGAATGCTCCTCCATCACCGGTCTCGGGAATTTTAAATATGTTTTACTCACGCGAAATATTTGTGCACCCATACGACGACTAAAAGGGAAATATCGTAGAATTTGATCCTTGTATTCCACACCAACATTGTCAAATATAAACACAGTGTTTGGCTTTACTTTTTCTGGCTGAGGGACTCAACTGATTTGACTAAAAGTCGTGTATGTTACACGATCGACCCTTGAAGTGTCCTTTACGCTGAACGATACTTAGACTGAAATAGCGTTTTCGAAAATATACATTTGTGCTCAGAGGAGACTCTTTCTGGGTGTGTTAACACTGAGGTAAAACGTCTGTCTTGCCACAGCTGGACGGACCTACAAGCATAGCTCGTATTTTATCGGTTATGAATTTTCCAGTCTCTTTCTTCTTCTGGTCTTCTTCCTCATCTTCGCAGGACCAGTCACATACAACTAACTGATGTTTCACCCACCCCATCATCATACCGACTACATCAGGTTTTGGTGAACAGTGGGTTTTTATAGAAATATTTGCCATTAGCTAAGTTATAGGGTATAAATACACGTGAAAAGTTTCAGCTATCATTTCGTTTAAGGCTGGCTGAAGACATCGACTGAAGGCATTGACTGTTGTGGCGAGGTGATTAAGTCAGCTTGCGGTAGTATACATATCTTTATTCAACAGTTATACATCTAGTGCACTATATCACAAAAGCTACTGGTTCTTTCTTTACCTTCACACCTGTACAGAATTTCGCAAATAAAGCTTTTTACTATGCGCAGAATTCTGCGTGTAGTTCTCTGAAACTGATGGGTGTTCCTTTGGTTTCTTCTTTTGACATCATGCTGATGCAGTGTCCTAAATCATCGGCATGCACACTATACATACAATGTCTTTATACACAGTTCGAACACACGGCAGCCCACGGTTAAGACAGAAAGGATAGCAACAACCATACAACAAACAAGTTTGTAATGGTGGAATGTGACAGATAAATGGACCGATCTCTAGATCTCAGCATGAGCGCCACTCCATCGTTCAATGATATTATAGATAGCGTCAGGACAGAATAGCAGATGTCTAGGGCTGAACGAGACAGACAATGCTAAGAGGTCATGCATAAATCGAGGAGCAAGTTGGATAATAGCAGTTCGTTGTCATGCTCGAACATGCTGGTTAGAGGCACTACAGGATCCCTCTGTGCTGCTGCCATTGCCGGTCCTGACAGGCAATAGATCGCTGCAGCTCCTGACAAGCCAGTGGCTGTCGCTGGCCCAGACCCACTGGAGGTCACTTATCGTCCAGACATGCTGGAGGTCAGTGACCATAGAAGAAGAAACAATAAGAATCCCTTAACTAAGACATTGGGTTGAACAAAGACATGGAGCTGAACAGAGACATGACTGTGAACCACATGTGTTTATTTTCAGACTTCTTCTGAGAGACAGAGGTGGATGAGGAACTTAGTTGCTGTTCACACTTCAAGCTTTTGCCAATAACTCACTGTGACTGAGAGCACATCCATCTTATACAATCTTGACGTGATCATGATCACGGCATCCAGATGTAAAGTTCCTATGCTCCTATTGGTTCCTGCCAATTTTCAGATAGAGGAAGGGTTGTATACTGTGTTCCAATAGGTTACTGACGGAAGAGCTGGTGGACGGGGGGGGGGAGGGGGGGTGGCAGAGCGATCATAATTTAAGCATCCTTTGCCACAGATTTTTAGTCTAGCTCGGTTAAGGACTATGCAGCACAATGACCACCTCAGCTTCATTCTGTCCAGGGTAATGGAATAGGGCGAAGTTTTCCCCTGCACTGTGGATTGACTGTCCATTTCAAAAAACACAAACAGCTCCAGCACAGTTAGTAAGTCCATGAGTTGCAAAATGTCTCTTCGGCCTATCCTGCTGTGTCTCCATTACTTGCTGACTAGGATTCATCCCTGGCTCATCCATTATCACGTCTTTCCACTCCTCATGTAGGAGGTGACGGACAGTCATAAGCTGCATGCTTACAGGTAATATACTTATTAACCTATGGTTTATCCAACACAAACATCTCCTCAGTTGAATGCACTATAACAGTCCCTTCCCAGGAGGACACTATGTACTGAGACGCTGCAGTAACATAGTTCTGAACTAAGTTAAAATATCCACAAAAGTGTACAGTGTACCAAGACATCTCTCAATATTTTTCATCATAATTCAAGCACTCTGCCGTGAGATCCTTCTTCTCTGACAGCTCAACACAGACTGAATGATTTGGGGGGGGGGGCAACCTGGAACTCTGCAGCCTTCCAATGGCAGCATGTGTAACTAGAGCCTCAGTAGCAGCCTGACCTCCATGATGTACAGATGCGTGCACTCAGATTAGATTACATTAGATTCTCATTCCATAGATCAGTGCTGAGGAGATCCTCGTGGATGTGGAACATGTCATTTTTTTTAAGATGAAATCACAATACTAATAGTATGAGTATACACAATGCATCATTTTTTAAGCTGAAATAGCAATACTAATAGTATGACTATATACAATACATCATTTGTTTCTATTAAAACATTCGTCAATGGAGTAGAAGGAGTTGGCCACTAGTAAGTCTTTCAGGCTCCTTTTAAACTGATCTTTATTTGTAACTTAATTTTTATGTTTGCTGGCAAATTATTGAAGATGAGTGTTCCTGATAAGTGGACCCCTTTTTGAACTGAAGTAAGTACTTTTAAGTCCTTGTGCAGATCATTTTTGTTCCTCGTATTGTATTTATAAACTGAGCTTTTTGTTGGAAAAAGAGATATATTATTTAGGACAAATTTGATTAAGGAGTAAATATACTGAGAGGCAGTAGTTAGTATACCCAGTTCTTTGAAGAGATTTCTACAGGATATCCTTGAATTTACTCCAAAAATAATATGTATTACACGCTTTTGGACTCTGAAAACTTCTGTTTGACTTGAAGAGTCACCCAAAAATATTATACCATATGAGATTATGGAATGAAAGTAGGCAAAATATGCAAGCTTTTTCATTTTTATGTCGACTATGTCTGCTAACACTCGAATTGCAAATACAGATTTGTTAAGGAATTTCTGCAGTTCTGTGGTGTGCTCCTCCTAACTGAATTTATTATCAAGTTGTAATCCTAAGAATTTAGGACTATGAACCTCTTCTATCTGATCTTCTTCATACTTTATGCATATGCTGGGTGGAAACCTCTTACAGGCTCTGAATTGCATATTGTGAGTCTTTTCGAAGTTTAATGTCAGTGAGTTGGCTTTAAACCATTTACTAATATCCATGAAAATATCATTAGCGGATCTTTCAGGAACTACACTCGACATAATATTTATTGCAACACTTGTGTCATCTGCCAACAAAACGAACTCTGCTTATGGCAGTGTAACTGATGACAGATCATTAATGTACACAATAAAAATCAATGGCCCTAAGATGGAGCCTTGTGGGACACCACATGTAATTTCTTCCCATTCTGATGATGATTGATGACTTAATTCACTAGTCCCTGGCACTGATACCCTTTGTTTCCTGTTAGCAAGGTATGACTTCAACCATTTTGCAGCACTGCCCGTGACACTATAGAATTCTAATTTATTTAAAAGGGTGTTGTGGTTCACACAATCGAATGCCTTTGACAAATCATAGAAAATGCCTGCTGCTTGTAATTTGTTATTTAATGAATTAAAAACATTTTCACTGTAGGTGTAAATAGCCTTCTCAATATCAGATCCCTTCAGAAATCCAAACTGTGTCCTTGATAATATGTCACTTGTGGTCAGATGGTTGAGAAGCTGCCTAGGCATTACTTTTTGTACAGTTTTTGGGAATGCTGGCAAAAGTTAAACCGGTCTGTAGTTTAATGGTATCACTTTATCCCCTTTCCTGAATAGAGGCTTAACATCTGCATATTTGAGCCAGTCAGGAAATGTCCCAGTTATAATTGACTGGTTACACAAGTAACTTAGAATTGTACTAAACTCACAAGAACATGCCTTAATTAACTTTACTGATATTTCATTGTAACTACTAGAATGCTTTGTTCTTAAAGATTTTATTATGGAACTTATTTCTTTTGGAGAAGTGAGTGACATATTCATGTACCTGAAGCAATTTGTAAAGGCTAGTTTCAGATATTCAAGGGCATTAGACATTATTTACTGATCCTGACAATCCCATTCTATCATTAACAGATATAAAGTACTTGTTAAATGGATTTGTCACACTATGCCCATCGGTTACTAATGTGTCAACTACCCTTAATGTTATTTGCTCCTGTTCCTTTCTGGTTCTACCCGTCTCCTCTTTCACTATATCCCATATTGCTTTTATTTTGTTCCCTGACATTGATATCTTCTTCTCGTAGTGCATTTGTTTAGATGTCTGAATAACTTTTATTAATGTTCCTTGTGTAATCCATGGTTTTATTATAGACTTCTGTTTAATTTGAGTAACTTTTAGAGGAAAACAGTTTTCAAACATGGTACTGACATTGTTCATGAATTTGTTATATTTTTCATTCATGTCATGAGAACTATAAACATCTTTCCATGTCATATCTTTGAGAAGTTTTCTAAAACACTCAATTTTTGGTTGATTCACTACTCTCCTGTACTCAGATTTAGCAGTCTTGATAATCTGCTTAGAATTTACATCTAAAACAACGAGCTGCATGTCATGATCTGATAGTCCATTTATTACAGGTTATATGATATGATTTGGTTCCTTTGATTTATCTATAAAAATGTTATCAATAGCTGTCCTTGAGGATTTTGTAATCCTAGTTGGAAACTTCACAGTGTGAGTTGGATTGAAAGACAACATCACTAACTGCAGTAAATGTTTACTCGAAGATTATATTAGAAAATCTGTATTAAAGTCACCATCAATCAAAATTTCTTTGTTTCTTCCTGTTATATAACCCAAAAGAGCTTCTAGATTATTTATGAATAGATTATAATTTCCTGCAGGTGCTCGGTAAATAGTTACTATTATATAGGATCTGTTCTGGAACTCTACTTCTGTTGCACATGCTTCTGGATGCTGCTCTAAACTGCATATATTAATGTCAATGTTCTTGAATTTATGGCAGTTTTTAAAAAATGTGGTAACTCTTCCTCCATACATATCTACTCTGCAGAAGCAGGAAGCTAGCTTAAATCCTGAAATGTGTAACATATCTATACCAGGGTCACTTGATGTTCAGAGAGGCAGATTATGTCAATTTCGTTAAATGAATTCATTTCATCAATACAAATGAGTAGTTCATCAATTTCATTTCTGAGTACCGGAATGTTCTGGTATAATAAAGATAACTGATACTACATACTAATGAGATTATAACTGCTTTGGCGAAGATGAACTGGAAGTTTCTGATTACTTTCTGTTATACATTGTTTAAATGGAGGCTGTATGCTAAAATCTGACTCCAGTTCATCTGTTTTCTCAAACTGAGTGTGTCTGCCAATTACTCATGAAACTCGTTTTCTTTCCCCTTCCTTATCCTAAAAAAGGTATCCCTGCCAGCGCAGTGGCAGTGGTGCACAGCTGGCTGATATTCCTTTCTCTCTGGCAGTTCAGCACAGACTGAGTCTTCCACCCACCAATATCCAAATGGCGAGGGCCATGGGAGGGGAGGAGAGGAGATCTCAGGACGATTTCCCAGGATCGGCAAAAGTAGCTCAGAACTGAACTGGTGAGGGGCGACAAACAAGTGTCCAATTTGCCAGATGGGTGAGGGAAGAGAAGGGAGAGGGGCGGCTTAATTTATCAGTTTAATTAATTATCTTATCGGTTTAATATCAACAGTGTGCCACAATTCACTTTGCTCCACTGCTGATATATGCCTTCCTGATACATCTGAAACAGCATTTATTCGAAAATTCAATTTACTGTGGAGACAGACAGTAATAGGCAGTTGAGTTTTCTGGATGTGTGTTCCCACAGGGCGGAACGTTGGACGATAAGGTGTAAAGAACAGCCACACATGCTGATCGTTATTTGCATAAAGAATCAAACCACCATCCCAGATAAAAAAAAGAGGTGTAATAAAAACCTTGGGTTACAGGGCGTACAAAATTTGTGAACCTGTTTATTTAAAAGATGAGACTGAACATCTAACGGCGACTTTCGTGACGAATGGTTTTTCTAGTAAGGACATGGATCGAGCACTTCGCTTTAGGGAGAGAACCAGGAGCAACAACGAAAAATAGCCCCCCAACGGCAAGATTTTTCCTCCGTTCATTAGCAAGGTCACAGATTACATTAGGAAAGTGTTAAGCAAGTACGTGGTGGTAATTATTTTCAGACCCACGAGAAAAATAAAAGAATATTTAACATCGGCAACATCCTTCGGCTACACCTGGGGTATATAAAGTTCCTTTCAGTTGTGGACAGGTTTATATCGGTACCACAAAGAGACGTGTGAACACCCCCGTCTTGTTGAACATAAAGGGAATTTCCGTCTGGGTAACACGGATAAATCGCCTGTAGCAGAACATGTTTACCCGGAAGGTAATCATGAAATAAAATTCAGCAAGATTAACGTCATAACTAAAAACTCGCATTATTATGCGCCCATGTACAGAGAGGCTATCGAGATTGATAAACACCGCAATAATTTTAACAGGACAGAGGAAGGTGTTAAACTGGATAAAATTTGGATATCAGCGTTGGAACGGAAAAGGGACGATCGATTACTTTCAATCGAAAATGTTGGCATTACCAGAGACAGTCTCATAGCCGAAGCCACGTGATGGACAGTGGTGACCTCTGCACTGCCAATATAATCAGCGCCTAACCGACTTCTCTTTGCAGTTCGCCGCTTTACCTCAGAGGATATCTCCTGTAGTCGGAGATGGGAAGTCCGGGTCGAGATTTACACATCGACCACGATCTATCAAACCAGAAGTTTTAACTGAAGAGAATACTGTTTAAAACAATTTATGTTTTGTAAAAGGATTTAGACACAAGTTTGAGATTGCTGTTCGGTTCTTGGCAGTATTACTATTCAGTACATAATGGATAACAGATCTATTTTCGAGGAACTAGCTGTTCTGAGGAAATTGCCGTTGCTAGACAGAGTTATCGTTTTGAACTGTCTATAATACTTGCAGTGCTGAAATACGCTCTAGGGTTTCATATTAGCAGGTCGTCCATATATTCTGTCTGCCGACATACATCCACAAGTTCGTGTGCAGTGAATCAGGCTTAATCAGAATGCGAGTTATTAAATATTAGCAGCCCGCCGCAGCTTATCATTGGTAATTTTAAGTATCTATGGGCAGACGTCTTGCATATCGGCCAAAGTGTATAGTTCTGAACGAAATTCAGAGAACATTAAATAAACGAATATCATTATTTTCATATAACCTACGTAATGTAAGAAGCACAAAGCAGGTTCTTTATCTGGAGGTATGAATATTACGCGTTTCGCACAGCACTGACATTCATGGCAATGATGTCAGCAAGTCTTGATGTAAGTTATACGTTTACAACCAACAAAAATATAGTATGCGAATCGTGGTTGTATGAGTACGTGAGCTGTTCAGTATGTATAAGAGGCTGGCTGAGGCGGTGCTAATAAAAGAAAAAATAACCAAAAGCTCTCATGAAGTAGACCTTCAGCTCGTGTTACAGCACTCGGTGAAGCTTAGCATGCACTGTGATGCGTAGTCCACATTCATAGCCACGATGTATTGTCTTGGACCCTTTGTGACACATTTCGTCACCGCGCCACGCAAAGCATCGTGTCCACATCTAGATTTTATTCAAGAAAAGCAGAGAGTTGAATGATGAGTCATTTGTTGTGGTGCTGAAAGAATGTGTTTTTTGCAAACGAGTCAGAGTTATTGAAATAGTTTTTCGGAATACGTTTCGTTTGTTGTATAAAACTATTATTATCGTTGTTGGTCATACTTATCACGATAAGTCAAAATATAGTATCTCACTGTCCGTTGCTCGAAAAATTTGAATTGAATTAACTGCGCAGGCTCTGGCCGCTAAACTGAAGGAAACGGAAAACTTTAGGTTGAAATTGTCGTGATATTTAGAAATGTGTTCTTTAACCATCTGTAGAAGTATTTCGAAATTTTGTGAATTCATTCGGAAGAAATTTCTAGATCCCATTCAAGAAGACAGAACTCATGTCTTTGTGATCATAAAAGGCCTAAATCTCTTTTTCGAAACTGGGGATTCGTTTACCAGTCGTCTGTACAATTTGAAAGTGTCCCAAAAAATAAAAATGATTCAAGGAAAGCAGAAAGCGGCACTACTGCAAAACATTCTTTGTATAAGCTAAGTCAAGCTGCACCTCACTCGGAAGTACATTTTGGGCACACGTTTTCATTTACGCATAAACAACTGAATACCATAGGTTTTGGACTGACTTTTCTCTTCGCTATCAAGTTGTTTTGAAAAAAACTGTAATGAACTGCGTGTCACTTAGGCGATTTGCATGTCCCTATCCACTTTACCAACGATGGAAAGGGGTCCTTGAAGTGTAACGTGGAATCCGAGGCCTGTTTCGCTTCTGGCAGATCTTCACACCATTGACAGGTAAACACTACGTTAAAAGGCAGAGTGAAAAAAATGACAAAGGTGGGATTGGATTCCACAGCCTCTCAGCTCCAGCCACATGCTCTAGCTGTAGACCGCCAAATCAGATGATAGTGTTTGGAATTTGGCGGCTGTTCGCTAGATAACAATGCAATCGTTTTCTTGGTGTAACTTTAATTCATCATAAATCAGAAAATTTGTACAAAATATTTATCATTTATGTACAAAAACCTTCTTCATGAATCAGTGTACCTGTTAGTGGAAACCAGATCAGAATACCTGCATCCCTACAGCGCCTCGTGAAACTAACCTGCGCATATAGAAGAACGAGATAAGGTGACTTCATATACAGGATGAGTTACCTAAGGCTTGCTCTGCAAATATTGCGGAAATTGAAAGTGCTATTGATGGGGCTTGTACTGTTAGCCAGTCAACATATGAAATAATTAATATACATAGAAAGAGTTCCTTTTGTGCAGACATACGCCTTTTTAAATGAAACAATGCCTATTGACTTTAACAAAGTAAAAGCAGGATAAATTAGGATGTCAGTGGTGTTTGCTACAGGATTCAAGTGTCAATCGTTTATGAGATATTGTATTTCGGAATGTTTCGACACCAACCTTGGATAACACCTATGGTAGCACACACTAAAGGACAACACAAGTGCATACAATAGTTTATAGCAACACCGTCTGCTACTGTTATATTATATACTGTAACCTCCAAGCAGGCAGTTCGTATGATGAAACTATTGTTATTAAAGCAATTACAGTATAAAGAAGCAGAGCAATATTACCCTCTGAAAGGAATTTTGTTTTGTTGACCGTGATGTACCTAAAGGAGGTGGCTTATCGGAAGTGAAGGTCAGAATTACGTAAATATTTAAACAATAACAAACAATAATTTACCTATCCACAGTGTCCAATTGATAATAAGAACGGTCGCCAGCTTAATTAGGCATAAGAATGTATAACATTCTTGTTCAAGAAACTGAAAATAAGTAACATCAATGGGCAAACACAGCCTATACTTTTGTCACAGGTGAGTGCAATGATCTCTGGCACCTGCATATGTTTACGTTAAGGTTGGGGCTGACAGAGCAGAACAATCTATTTGCATCAATGCAACAGATAACAATACACGCTATTACCTTCAGGGCTTATTCAAATGAATGGTCTCAATAACATTAGTATTAATTGTCAGTCTCTCTTTTACCAATTACTTTTCTATCTGACACGGAAAAGAAATATTTCACTAGCAAACTGTTTCTCACTGTCCTCTGAATAAAAGAAGTTACTGTTTTCATACATAGTGGTCTTTCTGTTACTTGTTACCTAGCATAAACACAATAGACAAACTGTGGATCCTGTAACATTATTAATATGCACTTTCAACACACAAGAGACAAGCACTTAGCAAACATGAGTATATAACTTTCCACAAATGCCGTTCACGACTTTTACTGCAGTGAGACACAATATTAACATATTTGTAAGAAACTGACTCACCTTTTACAATTTACAACAGGGAGCACTATGACCAATAACTAAGCAAAACTTTATAAGCCACAGCTTTAAGAACTTTTCATTTTTAAAAGTAACAGCAAATTGTTTAATAAGAAGAACATTTCAAGCCAAACTTAAGTAATATTTACTTTTGGAACTAACCTCAAGATGGTTTATTGCCTGTCTTTATTATCACAGTCTTCTACCTTCAAGTCAATGATTAAGTAGGTAACTTTGAAAGTCCACAAAACTTTAAATTGGTCTGTTTCAATCACTGGGAGACTTTCACAAAGTTACATTTACTACCTCCCACAATTTTACCAAATCCACAGTAAATCTGAATACTCCCTTCTCACCAAATATCAAACAACATTATTTAGTTAACTGTTTGGCATTGGAGATTTCATTTTTTCCACAACAAGGACACTCGATAATCGTAGTTCAAACGGAGAGAAACCTGAGAGGTGTCGTGATAAGGAAAAAATTAAGGTAGGTACATAAATTCAGTTATGTTACCTTATATTTGAGTACACTATAACATCCAATGAGTTGATCCTTCACTGTACATTGCTATAGTTCTTCTGTTCCATTACAGTGATTGCGCAATGTGGTGGCTAGTACATGTTGTTTGGTGGATTTGCAGGTAGAATTGCTGGACTCTCTCACTTCATGGTGGCGATGATAGATATCAGTTCCAACATAGTTCCAGCTAGTTACTGCATCCATCCGAGGCTTTGGCACATTGGGAAACGGCACAAAATGTCCCTCTCGGCACCAGCGCAATTCACTACCTTTTCGTGAGCTGTTGGTTCCCCGACTGACTCTTGGTTCCATCTTTCTATCCATGACAACAACAATTTGCGCGCGCTACAAAGTTCCGTTGCCGAGGGGAACCACACCACCTTTTACATACAAAATATCTAAAAACCCTAAGTGAAGGTCAGCAGTTTACATAACAGCAGCCAAAAATATTAAATAAAACAGAATATTTGCACATATTGACATTTCTATAAAAAATTATTCACCCAAATTCCATGTATATATAGTAAGTTTTGTCTCTTCCAAATCAGACAAAGAATTTAAATGATAAAGACAATGCATTATATATGATTAAACCAGGACATTAAAGTTTCTACAAGTAAAAAAGGACACATTTTTATACAGTACCGAATTAATCATAGAATAATTACAGAAAGTCAACGATATAACACTAAACAAAACAAAAGGCAAAACAAATCAGTACAGCATTAGAGCTATGGTGTTACAAGTTATGTGGATTCTGGCCAGTAACGAGGCAACTGACCATCACAGATTGTATACAAAATAACCACCAGCAGTGACTATACACGCTTTTAGTCTTGTGTGGAACGACTGCTGCGCAAGTGCTAGAACTGCAGCACAGATGACAGAGCAGGCTGCGGTAAGACGTCGTTGCATATCACCAGATGTAGTTAATATGTTCACGTAGATAGCGTCTTTCAGCCTTCCCCGCAAAAAAATCTATATAGGCAAATGCAGTAGGTTCGTCCGAGTCTGCAGAGGGACATCATCTAGCATCCGTGGAAGATGGTCTGTTACAAGGCTGCAATGCTTGCGCGCTTTCAGCGTTCGTCTATGAAATCGGGCCTATGAGCTAATGGGTCACCACCCCACACCACACATTTACATTCCAAGGACGCTGACATTCCACATTACGAAGCCAGGAAGGATTGTCAACAGACCAGTAGTGTATGTTTTGGCGTTTTACCGGTCCATGACTGGTCTTGATACACATGTTAACACATTACTCATAATCGTTTCCATGCAGCTCTTGATGGAGGGAGATGTGATGGGAATCAAAAAGATGTCTATAAATACGGCATAGGACACTTGCCTGACACATACCACTTTCTCGTGACATGGCACGGGAGCTAACTTGCGGACCAACTGGAATAGCAGCAAGAACATTAATACCCCCTATTTTGTACTCACTTGTTTGTTTCTGTCACGTTTTCTAGGTACTTGGTTGAACATACTGATAAATAACTGCTAAGATGGTTGAGATCTGTGGGGATATCTCACTGCATACACGGTATAAGAACGAGCTGCATTCTTCCTACACTTTCCTAAGGCCACGAGAATATCGGCTTTTTTTACGTTGGTAAATTCCATCGTCCACTCACGACCTGCTGCTCGGACTCACAAACTAACTGACTAACAAGTCGCAGTGCACACAAAAAACACACAAGAACACTGTCAGCACATATGGTAACACCTTACCTAGCAACCATCAGGTTCAATGGCACAAGAAAGTTTCGATGTGGAAACTTCTCACAAGGGAACCTCCCCATCGCACCCCCCTCAGATTTAGTTATAAGTTGGCACAGTGGATAGGCCTTGAAAAACTGAACACAGATCAATCGAGAAAACAGGAAGAAGTTGTGTGGAACCGTGGAAAAAACTTAGTAAAATATACAAACTGAGTAGTCCATGTGCAAGATAGGCAACATCAAGGAGTAAAGGAGCTCAGGAGCGCCGTCGTCCCGTGGTTAGCGTGAGTAGCTGCAGAACGAGAGGTCCTTGGTTCAAGTCTTCCCTCGACTGAAAATTTTACTTTCTTTATTTTCGCAATGTTATGATTTGCCCGTTCGTTCATTGACGTCTCTGTTCACTGCAATAAGTTTAGTGTCTGTGTTTTGCGACCGCACCTCAAAACCGTACGATTAGTAGACGAAAGGACGTGCCTCTCGAATGGGAACCAAAAATTTGATCGCAAGGTCATAGGTCAACCGATTCCTCCACGGGAAAACACGTCTGATATATTCTATACGAGACTGGTGACGGCATGTGCGTCACATGACAGGAATATGTTGTCGACCCACCTAACTTATACACTTAGCGAATGGGTAAAAATATGATTCTACCTGCCCGATTTAGGTTTTCTTGTGGATTGATAATCACTCCCGAAAAAGTGATGAAAACATAAGAGTTTGTCACATAAACAGAAAATGAAAAATTAAACTTTTCACTCGAGGGAAGACTTGAACCAAGGACCTCTCGTTCCACAGATCCTCACGCTAACCACGGGACCACGGCGCTCCTTGACTCCCAGTGTCCTTAATGTTGCATATGTTGGCATGGACTACTCAGTTTGTATATTTTACTAATTTTTTTCATAGTTCCACACAACTTCTTCCTGTTTTCTCGATTGATCTGTGTTCAGTTTTTCAAGGCCTATCCACTGTGCCAACTTATAACTAAATCTGAAGGGGGTGCGATGGGGAGGTTCCCTTGTCAGAATACCATATATCGCAAACGACTCACAAAAGAATTCTGCAAGAAACACCACTGACATTCAGAGTTACCCAACATTTAGTTTGTTAATGTCAACAGGCAATATACCATTTTTAAAAAGGAAATGTTTGCACAAATCATACACTTTCTAGGTATTTTTTCAATCTGTTCATTAGCTAAAATTACGAGCCCCTGATTACCAATCCATTGTGTGAAAACCGCACATTAGTAGCGCTTTCCATTTCTGCAATATTTGTGGTGCTAGTTTTAGGAGATTCACCCAGTATATATCGTGTATTGCCGTTTTCTCATTGGTTATACTTAACAGAGGAGACTGTAGGGGAGAATATTACGACTATTGATAGAAATCAGACGTCTATAGATATTAATGTAGTTGTATTAACGTATTTCTGAGCTGACGTATGTGCTACGTTTGTCATCATTTTATTTTTGCTGTTTATTTGTTATTGATTGTACGTCGAAAGGTTTCTGGTTTTAACAGCCTCGTAAGTTAACGACTCATTAGTGTTAATGACTCATTACTGGTATTCGTGAATGTATGTTTCGATTGTTCTCTCATAAAGAAAAATTGGAATTGTCATGTTGTGCTCTGTCTGACAACTACGTAGTAACTCAGTCGTGAGAGCTGTTCGAAGGCATGAGTGTAATTCGTTTAATAGTGAACGGTGCATGTAGTCTTGCTTCTCAGATAAGTGGTCACAGTTTCCAAAATGCAGTTAGACCCATATATCTTATATTCCATATATGTGGTTTGGCTCACACGGTCAATGATAATAAAGATTCTGCACCTTGTCGTTTCCGGCTGTCATTAAACAGGCTCTCAGGCTACGTCATACCTTTGATATGGCTTATCTGCTTCAATGCCTCTGGTCTTTACTGTCACAGGGGATGTTGAACGACGACGCAGTGCGGATTGGATGAAACGGAATTCGAATTGTGTTCCATGAAATAAACACTTATTACCTTGTAAGATCTTCTTTCTTAATTTGCTTTCTTAATTTGCTTCAGTGCGTCCCAGGAGAAATGGTCAGTATTTGGGGATATCACCGAAACATTTATTCGAAGCAAAAAAGTTCAGTAAAGATGTGGTCTTAAGAGCTATCAGCACTTGGTCAGCAAAAGAAATGTGTTTTACAGTAGAGAAGGTGAGCAAGTTCTCATAGCTCTTAAGGTATGCATTTTAGAGCCTACAGTTTCCGGATATTTTTTGTTCGCGAGATATATAATAATTAAAGACCTAGCAATAGAAGGGATTTGTTTCACACAATGAAAGATGAAGAACTGCTCATATCTGTTAAGTTACGCATTTTAAAGCCCATGTTTGCTAGATATTTTTGCTTCCAATATTCGTTCTTGTCATACGTCTGACTTTTGACAATTCCTCCTGGGACATTCCGTACAGCTTTCCTGTTCAAAAAGGAACTTCATATTAGGTCGATCAAACAGCTTGTCACTTCATCATAACGTTCTTTTTGAACAATCAGTGAGTATCGCCATCCACTATGACCAACAAAACCTATTGTCATTATGTATTAATGGCTCATTATGTAACCACATAAGAGTTTAGGTCTACCACTTCCATAGTGCTGTTTATTAAAAAAGAAGTTCATGATGAAGTGAAATGATTCAGCCACTGACATCCTATTGTCGGACGCATCTGCAATCAATAAGTATGGTAATACGCTAATGCCCATAGGAATAGTACCTGAATGTAATTTTTCGTCAGGAAATAAAATACTAAGAAAAATATACTTGACGACAAGTACTGAGACTCCAGTAGGTATCAAAGTCACAGGGAAAACATATCATAACAACGTCCAAAACAGCAACGACAAATAATATAGCTCTTCACCGAGCTCCATAATTTTGTCACGATGCTGCATAACATACGAGTACATCCCAAGATTGATGGATATTTTGTTCGATTCATTTGGTTGCCTTTTAGAAATAAAAAAGTTCAAGAAGCGTCGAAATAGTGATACGTAGCACATTCGTTACAAAGCGTTTGCGGCTAGACTCCACTGCTAAACCCAGAGTATATAACATCTTAGGATAAACAAAAATGTAATATGCGATGCGAAAGGTATGAGACATGTCATAGCAGTAATTAATTTAACCAATGAATCCCGAACATAGCCGCCGTCAGTGCGCATGCTACGTAACTCAAAATCTCACTTATATTCCAATCAAAAAAATATCGTAATACTTATCACACTCTTTTAGCAATCCGTCTTATTTAGGAATCGAAGCAGACATATCATAATATTCACCTAGATTAAATGTCACAGATGATGTCGATATTGATATCATATTCAGGACAACTTAGCCTTTAGCATTACACGGGTGAAAGTATCATGACAGAAATATCTTCATAAATGATGAGACCTTTAGTATGACTCAGGAAACCTGATCGTGCCCTAGCGTAGTTAATTATGAACCACTCCGAAATTAGTGAATTATAGTACTCCGCACTGTATGGCATACTAAACTTGACTCCCTGTAGGAACATATTACCTGATCAAGCAGCAAGCTGGGCTACGCAAGCTTCTTCAGGCGGCATTAATTGTGACAAAGAACATTGATGAGATACTGGACACTTTAAAATACGCGTAATATAAGAGAGTTTTTCACAGTTAGTGACACAAATGTTTTCTAGAAAGAATGAAAGAACCACAGACTTAACTATAAACAGTACGAGACAAAAAGCGACGGCGAATGTGTTGCAGGAACTAGAGAAAATCCTACAACGAGTACCAGAGATTGATTATACTTGTCTGTAGAACAGCAACTGAATCGCTTCTGGGAATTTACAATTCCCGTCAGTTATAACGAGCCAAAATAAAAGTACGATAGTCTTTGTTTCAATTGAAATAAAGATTTTATTTTTAGTCTCGTTCACAAATCGCGAATTATCTTGGGATAGCGGCAAATGGTACGCCCATAAAGCTGTCGTTTGGATTATTCTAATACTGACTAACAATTTGCTACTCGATTAAGTACAAGCGTTTTCTTACGTCCCTTGAGTCACAATGTATAAATACCGCCGCGTTACTTACCCCTGGGACAGTACAGCTCCGAGGATGATAAACGAAAGCATCACGTACGTCATAACGTCTTCCGTCTTGACAGAGCTTTAGAATATATGTTTCCACGGATACGTCTAGCATGGGACATCAATTGTTGAGGCTACGGCAGCCATTTTCTGGAAGCTTGTCGGGTCTGGCGGGAATTATTAAATGCTAATACGAATCAGTTTTGAAAATAGAATGCAGCACGAATGTGCAAATGTTCTTTCACGAACAACGAAATGACCCGAATGAAACTGTAAAACTGTCAACTTTAGCTGCATTTGTCTTGCGAATGCAAATGGTTTAGCGAAGTTGTGACATTCCAATTCTGATTAACATACCCTCTCCGAAAACGACAAATAATAATATCTTCATTCTCTCGCTTTGTAATTACGCAATACTCTTACTAGTATCAAAAAAACTTGGCATTTTTGGAAAATTATCATTTTAACATCCTAACTAACGAGACTAGGTTTTTAAAACGTCAAAAGGACATGCCACTGCAAAATACCGTGTGATCTGTATTCGATATGACTTTGAGTTTTTGTCAATATGTGAAACAAATGAGGCTCGACTTTTCCTTATACGTCCATACCCAACGATCTGTCTCCACAGATGCGATGTGCACAGACAGATTTTGGCATATGGATGAGTCTTTCGAGAATAGCAAAGACTACATGCCACAGACGGAAACGCGCTGAAATTAGCGGTGATAGGTATTAGAGAGGGTGTGGTGCTAAGGGCAGCAATAATCTGCGTTATATCTCTGAAAACTTTACATATAGTGTACAAGTACAGCTTTGAGACAGCGTGGCAGAACAGCGTAATCCTGCAGATGCGACTAATAGTAGAGAGTTGGCATTTCCTTGCATAGAGCCATACCAAGATGCAATGTGCAATGCGACAATGCCAGAATTCTTCGAATGGCCCTGATGATAATAAAGTGATGATGCCGATGTCAGCATAATATAACAACCACGACTGCCTGAGATCTGGATGTGATGATGTCTTGTGCTCTGTGATAAGGAAGTGTTGGTGCTGATAAGGAAATGCTGAAAGATGTTGATTCGCCATTGCTGACTAGAAACTGAAGTGCTCACTACTCAACAGAATATGTCAATGGGCAGAGCAGATGCTACGATAGCAACAAGGTGCAGCATGCAAGCAAGAAAATACAAATCAGGCGGATATCGAAGATACACATCGACCATTGGCTGCTGCTGCAAATTATCAGAAAGTAACTGTAACACATGTCACCAATTAGCTTGCACATGATGAATGTAAATGAAGACTGAGTGGACTTGATTTGGTGATAGTATACAGTCTATATCTATTAGGTTCGTAGTGGATAATTTGTAAGACAGTCTGAAACCGAAAACTGTGAGTTGCTTAGGAACAGTGTAGTAATGCAAGTAAATGATAATTGAGAATAATGCCTTCGAACAGTTGCAAAATATTCCAAAATGTGAGGTTAGAGACAGTACAGATGATGATAATATTTCTCCAGAAAACGGCAATTCCATTCAATAGAAATCTGATTGTAATCTAAGGGACAACACTTCCGATAAAGGCATTAAAATGAACATGGAAAGCGAGTTGCAACAGGTTATACAATCTATACAGCACCCATATGGGCCTCTGGGGAACAGAATACTAAGCTGAGAACCCAGATTGGGTATAAAAGAGGAAATTGCTTCTCAGCTGGTGGCGAGATCAGTGTGTTATATTTTTAGTCCACCTAACTGGCAATATTCTTCTGTACAATTACATCACAAATATCTGAGCTCTCTTTTCCGGTTTTTCCACAGTGATGTCCACCATACCATGCCATGCTTCACATGCACATTCTCACGAATTTACATTGATAGAACCACTAAAATGCTTTATATGACACAATTCTATTGAACTGAACAGAAACCAAAGTGGATTGTGCTTGTAGTATTGTTACCTGTTACCATTCTACACATTAAAGGTTTTTTCAAGATACATTCATGAATTTCCACCTAATATCTATACAAGTTCGATATTTAAAGTACTATTGTACAATTAATCATATACAGTTAGTATTCCTGTGCTATTTTGACTCTCACCTTTATCACTAAGTGCCAGCGCTTAGACATGAAACCGCGTCTTCTGCAATACAATATGCCACACTGGTAATACAGACACCATAGCGGAACAGACTGCCGTAGTATGTCTCCTACACTGATACAAGTTTCATATCGTTGCTATTCCCCTTCGAAACTCACATTCGTATTGCCAAGGCTCTCCTGTATTGCAGAAGCACCTTAGCAAAGAACAAATTAGGGTTAATTCTGCCTGTACCTCAGGCATAGGTGATATATTTATAAAATATAATTATTATTAATGAGACATACTGAGGAGTATCAGTGAGTTGGATATGATTAACATATCACTTACATTTGAGGTACAGGCAGGGTTAACTCCATTGTGCTCACTGCTAAGGTGCTATCCCAACATCCTACAGCCAGATCAATACTGATGTGAGTTTAGAAGGGGAGAGTAGGGAGTTGGAACTTGTATCACTAAGGGAGACATACTACGCTAGGCCGTGCACTGTGGTATTTGTAGTGCCAGTGTGATGTAATGGATAACGCACATGCCTAGCAAGCTGGAGACCTTGGTTCCAATGCCAGTTCTCGTACTACTTTTCTTTATTGCTTTGTCCTACATCACTATCATACATAAAGGTGAGATATAATATGTCTCAGGAAAACCAGCTATATTGATTAATATGCTCACCATGTACCAAAAACAGAACGAACTTCCTGATATGATTGTCCAAAGTGGACGCTTTGTCCATTCCATGTCATCATCACCAAGAGGTAATTCGTATAGGCACATTGTAATGTCATAACCTCCAGCCTGTAACTTTCGTTAACATCCAAACATTTACGCCGATTAACAAGAAGCTAGAGGAGAAAGGTAGATTGGATTCTCACACACATAAGCAACATTATTACATTTGGACCAAGGGAGGGTGAGAAATTAAGTTCACCATGTTGGTTAAAATCCTGATAATTCTGTGAAATCCCAAACTATCAATATCTCCCCTGGCTTTTAACTGTTCATAATGAACTGTAATAGAAAATTTGGTAAAAACAGGCATACACAAACTTGCTTATGTAACTCGGTATTCGATATATGCACATGCGAATACTCTGGTTAATTATTAGGATGAGGATTTGATTCATAAAATCACACTCGTACTTCGTAAACAAAAACCAACAGATCTTACAAAATCATAATTTCATTCACCAAAGAAGGTCCTTTATTGTCTGTATGCCTGAATGTAAATCATTTAAGGATACTAGCCGTAAAAGAAATTATACTCGACGAGTTGGTAACAGCATGTCTTACTACCCACTTTGAAACAGCCAGAGCGCTGTATACGTCAGCCGCAGGATGACGAGCTCAACTTGAGGAAGTGGAGCGGTAGGTGGCCAATTACAAAAGTACCCAGGAGGCGACAGCCACGTACACAGTCGGGTGGGAGCTACCAAACTGCCAGAAAGATCGTTGCCTTGCTCTTTGTGAAGTTTACGGAATAAAGTTAGAGCCTGCAGTGGACATTTCTACAGCTCCCCTCATTGGTTTTTACACGACACATACTTTAATAAAGAGTGGACGCACTTGATCATGGCCACATCCGGCCAGAAACAAGGTTTGAAATCAAAATACAAAGAAAAATTATCCAGCATCTAAAGACAGAAAGACCACACTACCTTTGAGCACTTCCATGTATTCCGTATTTCATACGTTGCGCAGCTTGTCAACGTTGGGGATGATAGAAAGAGAATAACACAATTTGTAAAGAAATAAAATCAATTAGTGATGGTTCCCTGCGCAGTCCTCCTCCCAGCTACGATTTACATGAAACAGACAGTAAAAATTTATATTAGCAGTGTCCGTTCTTTCGGATATATTCGAATCAATAGCCACCACACATATAACTATATGGACCTTGATGGAAAATAATGTTACATTCAGTGCAGATGTATTCTTCGTTGAACATCTTGTGAGAATGAGATGAGGCTATGAGCAATGAGGATAATGGTCGAGGTTGGGAAATTGGTCTGGGCAGGATGTGTGCTCAGCTAACCAAAGAGGTTAAGGTGACGATTCGCAATAAGAGGGAAATCCAGGTCCCAGTTCCAGTCTGGCACAAATTTTTACTTGTCCTCTCTGGATTTATTTCAGTAGCCAATAGCAGCTGCTGTCACAATTTCCTTTGTGTCAGACAGCATAAGCATAATCTGCTAGACTAACAGAATGTAAAATACGTATTCCAGATCACAATTATATGAAAGGCGTTGAGACAGGACCCTTTCATTACACCAATGCTGAGGAGGAAAATTACACTGGAGTTATTGATGTCATATGACATCAGGGACAAGTGATTTATTTTTTTTAAATTTTTTATGTCCAATATCCTATAGTAATAACAGCACAGGGGATATCTCTTGACCTCTGGGGTCAGTGTGAACGGGTTGGTGCTGCTGATGAGCAAGAGGAGAGCAGCTTGCATTTGAGTCGTAGTGCAGAAGCGAACCTGCTCCTGCCATGTGCCATGGACACATGGCGTGTTGTGTCACTCACAAGCAACAACCCTATACAGAGCTGTAACGAGAAGTCCTTTCCAGATGTCCAGGTGATTTGTGGTGAGAAATTACACAATTACACTATTTATGCGCAACGCAATATGCATGTCGTACCAATTAGCCATTTTTCAGCTGATCCCACCAATTTTCCGATTTTACAGGGTATCTTAATCGTTTTCTGTCAATTTTACAGCCTACATTGCCAGTCACCAATTTTATTTCCTATCCTACCAATTTACTGCCATTTTTATGGACTATCCTGCCATTTTGCCTATTTTACAGCCTATTACAACAATTTTTTTATTTGGCGATACACAGTTGGTCAGATTAATGATACTCCTCTCAATACTGGCAGAGAACTGATTATCTGAGAGCAATGCAGCCCTAGATTAGGGGAGGTGCACTACTGGAAAAAAAATTGCGTAACGAAATTTAACGAATATATGAATAAATGCATAATAATTAATAATATTATTAACAATAATGGATGGAAAGTACACTCATGTCCAGAAAAGCAGAACATTATTAATCACTAGAAATAGAACGTTCGTATTCACTGGACATGTACATTAGTATATCCTGCAGAAATGATTAACATTTCAGTCACCTCGGTTTAGTGTGTGTCCTACTGCCTAGTAGGCACAGCATCTGCCGTGAGCCCAGATAACATGTTCCATGTATGATGTCATCGATGAGTATCAGGCACAAATGGCGTCCTGTGGTATAGCCATACGTGCGGCATTCACCTGGTTCGAAAGTTCATCTGTGGCGGTTGGCATTGGGTCACAGCATTCCACTTTCAAATTTTAGGTTTGTGACAACTCTGGTGATCTGGCAGACCAGAGGGAAAGGCATGCATGTTGCTGTGTTGAGATTAAAACCAAGTTGTAAACAATACAACCGAGGTGGGAAGTGCAGTGAAGTGTAGTTCGTGCGTGTCCCAAATTCATAAATCGGACACCTTACCCTCATCACGCTTTCGTAAAAAAATCAGTGATAGTTTGTTACGGCCTTGACTAAAAAGTAAATTTCGGTTGTGTTCCACATAGTCAACATAGTCAACAAGTTTGTTGGAAGTCGCTAAGTGCTCTCATTTCTAAATACTGCATGAGACATTCAGGGTATTTGCGTTCTGTCAGTTACGCTGACACTCAGTTTCTGCCTGTAACAGTTTCTCATTATTTTAAGTTAAGCTTTCTTTTTTTTTTCAAAGTACGGACCAAACACTGACAAACTACTGAGGAAGCATAAGCGACACCAGTGCTGAAAACCCTGTATTTCACGAACATTGCTTTTTGTGACAGCACAGCGCAGAAACGGACGAACGAATAGATGATTCTGCAACAAACAGTATTTAAACAGTGCTGCAAGTGAAAGCAAGTTAACGTAAATCACATCGTATGTGTTATTTTCATAATTAAAACTTTAGTTCCCGGTACGAAAAATTATACGTTCGATTTCACGCCATCTGTTTTTAAAAATTTGGCGGACAGGTTAAACGGCAATTAGGCGGGTCGGTTATAAATGCGTTTTGTAGGATGTGTTAAATAAAAGGAACCATATTACTAATAGACTGCGTTGTAGGCGGTTCTTGTTGCCAAAATTAGAAATTCCTAAAGAGACTCAGTACAGGGCATGCAGTAGATCACCGATTCTTTGAAGAACCGAGTTTCCGTGTATAAAAAAGCTTTAAACATCTGATTACTTTACAAATGAGGTAAGGTGTTAAATACACTCCTGGAAATGGAAAAAAGAACACATTGACACCGGTGTGTCAGACCCACCATACTTGCTCCGGACACTGCGAGAGGGCTGTACAAGCAATGATCACACGCACGGCACAGCGGACACACCAGGAACCGCGGTGTTGGCCGTCGAATGGCGCTAGCTGCGCAGCATTTGTGCACCGCCGCCGTCAGTGTCAGCCAGTTTGCCGTGGCATACGGAGCTCCATCGCAGTCTTTAACACTGGTAGCATGCCGCGACAGCGTGGACGTGAACCGTATGTGCAGTTGACGGACTTTGGGCGAGGGCGTATAGTGGGCATGCAGGAGGCCGGGTGGACGTACCGCCGAATTGCTCAACACGTGGGGCGTGAGGTCTCCACAGTACATCGATGTTGTCGCCAGTGGTCGGCGGAAGGTGCACGTGCCCGTCGACCTGGGACTGGACCGCAGCGACGCACGGATGCACGCCAAGACCGTAGGATCCTACGCAGTGCCGTAGGGGACCGCACCGCCACTTCCCAGCAAATTAGGGACACTGTTGCTCCTGGGGTATCGGCGAGGACCATTCGCAACCGTCTCCATGAAGCTGGGCTACGGTCCCGCACACCGTTAGGCCGTCTTCCGCTCACGCCCCAACATCGTGCAGCCCGCCTCCAGTGGTGTCGCGACAGGCGTGAATGGAGGGACGAATGGAGACGTGTCGTCTTCAGCGATGAGAGTCGCTTCTGCCTTGGTGCCAATGATGGTCGTATGCGTGTTTGGCGCCGTGCAGGTGAGCGCCACAATCAGGACTGCATACGACCGAGGCACAAAGGGCCAACACCCGGCATCATGGTGTGGGGAGCGATCTTCTACACTGGCCGTACACCACTGGTGATCGTCGAGGGGACACTGAATAGTGCACGGTACATCCAAACCGTCATCGAACCCATCGTTCTACCATTCCTAGACCGGCAAGGGAACTTGCTGTTCCAACAGGACAATGCACGTCCGCATGTATCCCGTGCCACCCAACGTGCTCTAGAAGGTGTAAGTCAACTACCCTGACCAGCAAGATCTCCGGATCTGTCCCGCATTGAGCATGTTTGGGACTGGATGAAGCGTCGTCTCACGCGGTCTGCACGTCCAGCACGAACGCTGGTCCAACTGAGGCGCCAGGTGTAAATGGCATGACAAGCCGTTCCACAGGACTACATCCAGCATCTCTACGATCGTCTCCATGGGAGAATAGCAGCCTGCATTGCTGCGAAAGGTGGATATACACTGTACTAGTGCCGACATTGTGCATGCTCTGTTGCCTGTGTCTATGTGCCTGTGGTTCTGTCAGTGTGATCATGTGATGTATCTGACCCCAGGAATGTGTCAATAAAGTTTCCCCTTCCTGGGACAACGAATTCACGGTGTTCTTATTTCAATTTCCAGGAGTGTATTTGACTGTAAATATGTATGGGAGGAAAAGCGTTTGAAAGATTTAAAATTATGTTTAAAGTTTGTTGGAAGTCGCCAAGTGCTCTCTTTTATAAATACTGAATGAGACATTCAGGGTATTTGCGTTCCGTCAGTTACGGTACCCAGGACATACGCTCAGTTTCTGAGTGTAACAGTTTCTTATTATTTTAAGATTTTAACATAATGTTATACGTCTTAATGAGTAGATTATGACAGAATTTTAGATACTGAAATTCGATCAATAATTACAAGAGGTATACGAAATCAAGTTGTGTTGCACCTGGTAATGATTAGCTAGAAACCATCAACTGGTATTTGGTTCCAGGATAGCGTTTTAGTAATATAGATTGTTCATAAGTCCTTGGCACCGGTGATAGTGGCAGAACCTGACTCCCTGCTCCATAGATGGCAGTGAGATACCTCGACGCGTTGGATAAATTTCTTTACGAGGGTGACAAGCTATGGAAAAGAGGAGCCACCTCTAGTTAATAAAATGAGCATCGTCTTTATTGTGGCGTGATGTTGTATGTATGAGTAGCTGTTGCTACTTTGGTGTTCAGTCCGAAGACTATCTTGTTGCAGCTCACCATGCTGTTTTATTCTGAGCTATTCGTTTCATTTGCACATAATTACAACAACCTACATTTATGTGACACTCCTTACTGTATTTGAGTGTTGATCTCTATCTACTTTCCTCCATCACCAAACTGAACTTGCTGCGTCACGACGTAAACTAATAACCGAATTCTCCTATTTGTCTGGTTGAGTCTTAATTTTTTTCCCTGTTTTAGAATCGGTAGCTCCTCATTGGTTCTTAAATGTACCCATCCAACACTTAGCATTTTTTCATAGATTGGCAATTCAAAAGCTTCACTTGTGTTCATGTCTGAGTGTTTACTGCCCATGTTTCACTTCTGTGCAAGGCTGTTCTAGAGACAAATAATTAAAAATAATGATTAGGCTTCTAACGTCTAAATTTATATTCGAAGTCGACAGTTTTAAGATCTTCTGGAACGTTTTACTTCCCAGTGCCAATATACATTTTACATCCATTCTACTTCGGTAATCCACGGCTATTTTGCTACTCAAATAGTAAAACTCATCTTCAGCCTTACGGGCTTCATTTTCATATGTTATTCCTGCAGATACCCTTGATTTCATTCTACCACAATAGCCATGTTTCATTTCTGTTGATGCTCATGCTACCTTCTAGGACACTGTTCAATATTGTATACATTCCAATGATATTATGTTGCACATCAGCAGCACCTAATTTCTGCACACCGTTTATAGAAATTCTAAACAATAAATTTTAAAAATTAGTAGATTACAAATATATCACTGTAGCTTAACTTCTCAATATGAACGTCTTGTCGAGGAAGTTATTGGTCAGAAATGGGTACCCTAATGTGCAAGTGCTTTGCATCAAAATTAAGCATAAAGAAGACACTTGAAAAAGCGTGGTGGCAATGCATTTCATTGCCAAACTTCTCAGTCTCGGCAGAAGATACATTTTGTTACCTTTAGGTACAAACAAAGTGTCAACCTGTTATAAATATCTTATAAATCATTCCCAGAGCTTACAGTAGTACAGAATGAAGGAAAAATTAATGAAAGAGTCGTGATAGCAGCAATAATTGTTTTTAATTCTTAGTAAACATTATTAATCAAAATTTAATTAATTATTGCACTTAAAGTGACAGCAATACAATATAATTTGTATTTGACATGAAAAAGTGTATCCAATGAACATTTCACTATTACCACCAATATAATTATTATTTATAGCACTTAAATTATTATTATTTTCTTAAATTATAAACAAAATTATTTGTATGTATAGGACTATATGCCTCAAAAGACTGTATATGATCAGGTAAAAGAAGTGAAATTAATACTTAATTATAACAGGATTTAGAAACACATGGAAGCATGTATTTCTTCAGGAATTTTTATAAGAAACAGAATTTGACGTGGAGACTAGAAACCAAAGGAAGTAAAGAAGTAAAATATAATACTAACAAAGTGTGCACTGATGCTTGGCAAATTCTAGGATTATCTTTCTCTGTGTCAAATATATCGCAAAATTATTGGCATATTGGTTTTTTACAAGGTAAACAGCGCCAAGTCAAATAATTGTACAGGACAAAGCAGTGAATTAAAAAACTAGTACTAGACCCAGAATTCGAGCCCAAGTTTCCTACTTACTAATGCGAGGCACTATTCCGTCGGCCACACTGGCACTGTAGATACCAAATCTCCATGGACTACCCTAGTGTGTCTACCTCACCAACACAAGTGGCAACTCATTGCTATTCCCCTTCGAAATTGGCATGATCACTACCAAGGTACGCCTGTATTGAAATAGCACTTCGGCAGTAAACAAAATGGGGTTAATATTGCCTGTACACCAGGCATAGGTGGTATAATAATCAATATAACTGGTTTTCCTGAGACATATTAAAATATGATAGTGCTGTAGGTCAAAGCAGTAAAGAAAAGTAGTACGAGAGCTGGTATTGCAACCCACATGTCCTGCTTACTAGGCATGTGCGTTATCCATTACATCACACTGGCACTACAAATACCACAGTGCACGGACTACCTTAGTATGTCTCCCTTAGTGATACAAGTTCCAACTCCCTGCTCTCCACTTCTAAAGTCACATCAGTCTTGCCCTTGCTTTAGGATATTGGAATAGCATCTTAGTAGTGAGCACAATGGAGTTAATCCTGCCTGTACCTCAAATGTAGGTGATATATTAATCATATCCAACTCACTGATACTCCTCGGTACGTCTCATTAATGCTAATTATATTTTATTAATATATCACCTATGCCTGAGGTACAGGCAGAATTAACCCCAATTTATTCTTTGCTAAGGTGCTTCTGCAATACAGGAGAGCCTTGGCAATACGAAAGTGAGTTTAGAAGGAGAATAGCAACGATATGGAACTGGTATCAGTGTGGGAGACATACTACAACAGTCTGTTCCGCTACAGTATCTGTACTAACAGTGTTGCATAATGTGTAGCAGAAGACACAGTTTCGTATCTAAGTGCTGGCAACGTTTTAACTCATTTACTTTGGCCTGCATCATTATCATAGATAAAAGTGAGAGAAATATAGCCCAGGAATACTAACCACATATTATTAATTATACAATAGTACTTTAAATATCGAACTTGCGTAGATATTAGGCGGAAATTTATGGGTGTATCTTGAAAAAAGCGTAAGTGTGTAGAATGGTAACAGGTAAGAAAGCTACAAGCACAAACCACTTTTATTTCTGTTCAGTTCAATAGAATTGTGTCAGCTAAAACATTTTAGTGGTTCAATCAATGTAAATTCCTGAGAATGTGCTTGTGAAGCACTGACTGTGGAAAAACCGGAAATGAGAGCTCAGATATCTGTGATGTAATTGTACAGAGGAATACTGACAGTTAGGTGGACTGATAACATAACGCACATTGTATACTTAGTACTAAATAAAACTTCACACTGATCTCTCCACAAGCTGAGAAGCAATTTTTTCTTTTATAGCCAATCTGGGTTCTCTGCTTACTATCCTGTTCCCCAGAAGTCCCTATGGGTGCTCTATAGATTACATAACCTGCTGCAACTCGCTTTCCATGTTCATTTTAATGCCTTTATCGGATGTGTTGTCCCTTAGATCTCTATAGAATCGGATTGTAGTTTTCTGCAGAAATATTACCATCATCTATATTGTCTCTAACCTCATATTTTGGAATATTTTGCAACTGTTCGAAGGCATTATTCTCAATTATCATTTACTCGCATTACTGCACTGTTCCTAAGCAACGCACAGTTTTCGGTTTCAGACTGCATTTTTTATACTAATTAATGTCATAGCTGTCTTACAAATTATCCGCTATGAACCTAATTTATATACACTGTATACTATAACCAAATCAAGTCCACTCAGCCTTCATTTACATTCATCATGTGCAAGCTAATTGGTGACGTGTGTTACAGTTAGTTGCTGATAATTTGCAGCAGCAGCCAATGGTCGATGTGTATCTTCGATATCCGCCTGATTTGTATTTCCTTGCTTGCATGCTGCACCTTGTTGCTGCCGTATCATTTGCAGAGCCCATTGGTATATTCTGTTGAGTAGTGATCACATCAGTTTCTGGTCAGCAATGGTGAATCAAAATCTGTCAGCATTTCCTTATCAGGAACAACACTTCATTATCATTGACTGAAAGGCATCATCACATCCATTTCTCAGTCAGTTGTGCCGCTTATATTATGCTGACATCAGCATCAGCACTTTATTATCGTCAGGGCCAAGAATTCTGGCATTTTCGCATTGGACAGTGTACCTTGGTATGGTTCTATACAAGGAAATGCCGTCTCTCTACGATTAGTCGCATCTGCAGAATTAAGCTCTTCTGCTACGGTGTCTCAAAGCTATACTCGTAACTAAACTAACTTTCAGAGATATAACGCAGACTGTTGCTGCCCTTAGTATCACACCCTCGCTAATACCTATCACCGCTAATTTCAACGCATTTCCGTCTATGGCTCGTAGTCTTTGCTATTCTCGAAAGACCCATCCATATGCAAAAATCTGTCTGTGCACATAGCATCTGTGTAGACAGAACGTTGGGTATGGATGTATAAGGAGATGTCGAGTCTCATGTGTTTCACATATTGACAAAAACAGAAAGTCATATCCAATACAGCTCACACGGTATTTTGCAGTGGCATGAACTTTCGACATTTTAAAAACCTGGTCTCTCCTTTAAAATTACAATTTTCCAAAAATGCCAAGTTTTTTTTGTACTAGTAAGAGTACTGCGTAATCACATATCAAGAGTATGAAGATTATTTGTCGTTTTCAAAGCGGGTATGTTGATCAGAATGGGAATGTCACAATTTCGCTAAACCATCTGCATTCGCAAGACAGATGCAGCTAAAATTGTCAGTTTTCCAATTTTCTTCAGCTGATTTCGTTGTTCATGAAAGAACGCTTGCACATTCGCGCTGCATTCTATTTTGAAAACTGATTATTATTTGCATTTAATAATTCCCGACAGAGCCGACAAGCTTCCAAAAAATGTCTGCCACAGCTCCAACAATCGATGTCCCATGGAAGACGTTTCCGTAGAAACACATATTCTAAAGCTCTTCAAGATGGAAGACGTTATGACGTACGTAATGCTTGCGCTGATCATCCTCGGAGCTGCACTGTTCCAGAGGTAAGTATCACGGCGGTATTTGTACATTGTGACTCAAGGGACGTAGGAAAATGCTTGTACTTAATGGAGTAGCAAATTGTTAGTCAGTATTAAAATGATCCAAATGACAGCTGTATGGCAGTAACATTTGGCGCTATCCCAAGATAAATCGCGATTTTTGAAAGAGACTAAATAAGAAATGTCTATTTTGATCGAAACAAAAACTATCATACCGGTACTTTTATATTGGCTCGTTATAACTGACAGGAATTGTAAAGACCAGGAAGCGATTCAGTTGCTGTTCTGCAGACAAGTATAATCAATCTCTGGTACTCGTAGGTTTCTCTCTAGTTGTTGCAACACATTCGCCGTCGCTTTTTGTATCGTACTGTCTTGTAATTAAGCCTGTGGATCTTTCATTCTTACTAGAAAACATATGTGTTACTGTGAAAAACTCATTCATATTATGCGTATTTTAGAGCGTCCAGTATTTCATCTATGTCCTTTATCACAACTGATACTGCCTGAAGAAGCTTGCGTAGCCCAGCTTGCTGTATGATCAAGTAATAGGTTCCCACAGGGAGTCAAGTTTAGTATACCATATAGTGTAGAGTACTATGAGTAATTTCGGAGTGGTTCTTTCATACTTGCTAGAAAATGTTTGTGTTACCAACTGTGAAAAACTCACTCATATTAATCGTCTGTTGTGCTCGAATTTACATCCGTAACTTCAATATCACCAGAGATTATTTTTGCGCTAACACTCGTAAATTTGTAAGAGTGCATCTTTAAAATAGAATTTTGGGGTCAACAGAAACCTTCGATCTTACTCGTCGGCTTTGACCCGTGACGTAAGCGTGTTGTGGTGTGTGACGTCATTGCGGCGCGGAGTTTGTTTTGCGATTGTGGCGTGTTTGTAGATGTCTTGTTTTTGTTTGTGGTGCTCTCTGGTGGTGTGTTCATGGTTTTCGTTTGTTTTAATTTAATGCTCATTGCTGTACGTCGGGTGAGTTTGTTATTGAGTGTATTTGGTTGTGGTTTTTTTGTTTAGGAATGGATATGAAAGACCGCCTTAATAGTGTTCGGTTGAGGGCGATGATGGGCGACACAGCGTTAGAACTTATCAAGGTCTTACAACTATTCGGTTTAATCGCCGAAGTTGTTAAGTGTTCTCTTTGCCTTGAGGCGATGAAATTGGTTAAAGTTCCGGCCTCTCGGACCAGCGACGGATACAAGTGGTGTTGCCGGAAAGATGGCGTTCTATAAGGCGTGGTACCTGGTTCGAGAAGTCTAGATTGGGCATGCGTGAGATTGTGCTTATTACATATTATTTTTGTTATAGATGCCCACAGAGTTTTTGCGCGTTTGAGACTGGTGTGAGTGAGAGGACTGTTTTAGACTGGTATTCCTTTTGTCGTGAAGTGTGTTCGGAATTTATTAAGTACAGGGGTAAGTTGGGTGGGCATGGGGTGCTTGTGGAGGTGGACGAGTCGCAGTTTGGTAAAAGGAAGTATGGGAGGGGGAAGTCTGTGGCTGGTCTTTGGGTGTGGGGGGCTGTTGTTCACGGGGGTGGGGGTACTGAATGTGTTTTTAGGGTTGTGGAGGGGAGGTCGAAGGCTGAATTAATGGGGTTAATTGAGGAGTATGTAGAGCCCGGGTCCACAAGAGTTTCTGATGCTTTTTCTTCTTATAGGGGGTTGGGTGACAGGGGATTTAATCATTTAGTAGTGAACCACAGTCTAGAATTTAAGAATTATGATACTGGGGCTTGCACTAACACAATTGAGGGGATGTGGGGGGGCGGTTAAGTCAGTTCTTGGGAGGGGGAAGAGGCGCTCTTCCAACCTTCAGTCTCATTTAGATGAGTACTGTTGGCGGAAGAGTGTCCCAGAGGCCTATTGCATTTTTCGGGTTTTTTTAAGAGCTGTGGGTAAAATGTATAGGCCGAAAGTGGTTAGTTAGGGTGCATTTGTGTGTGATTGTGGTGGCCAATCTACTTTCAGGGGCTGGAACTTTTTTGAGGTAAGTTCCGTTTTTTTTTTGTTTTTGATGTATGTTTTGTGTCAACAGAAATATCTGATCTCACGCGTCGGCTTTGACCCGTGACGTTAGGGACCTACACATTGATCTGTAGCGTAGCACTGAATAGGAGGTTAGGTTGGGAGTTTTTTTTTTGCGGGGGGAGTCAGGGGGGGGGGCGCAGCCCCCCCCCCTGCCTGACCTCGAGTACCACTCGTTTATTATTATCTTTGTTTGCTATCAATGTTAGCAGATTGTTCTTGTGAAACCTTTGTGTCGTTTATGGTCAGGTCAACGGAATTGTTCGATCGTAATTTATGTGATCGCAAGCTGTTGTAGATGTATGTAGGTGTAAGGGAAGTGTTGGTTTTTTAGGTTGGTGTTGGGGGATGTGATCGGTAGGTTCTGTTGAGCTATATAGGTCAATGGAAGTGTTCGATCGTAATTTATGTGATCGGGAGCTGTTGTAGATGTATGTAGGTGTAAGGGAAGTGTTGGTTTTTTAGTTTTGTATTGGGGGATGTGATCGGTAGGTTCTGTTGAGCTATATAGGTCAAGGGAAGTGTCCGATTCTGAATAGGAATGTGTTTTTTTGTATTTGGTCAGTTTTGTAATGTTGATTTATTTCGTTGTATTGCGTGGTTTTGTATGGCGGTCGGTGGCTACATTTGTGTATATTTAGTTTGTCCCCACCCAAAAACCCCTAATTTCCCACGCTTGTCCCGTTAGAGTCATTAGGCTTTTTGTGAAACTTGTGTATTTCAGTGTTTATAATACGTATGCGATGTTTTTATATCCGTCATATTGGAATTGTTGTTTATGGTCGTTTCCGCTACATTTGTGACGTCATGGGTCAAAGCCGACGGGTAAGATCGGACGCTTCTGTATTTCCGAATTTTGTTTTCGCCTATTGTATGATGTTTCGGATCGATGTAAGAGTTTTGTAACTGACGGCTGCAGACACTTTCGTCTTTCCTAATCAGAAATTAATCCCAGAGATAATTATAAGGTAAGTTTCTGTTTTGTCTGACAACAGATAGTCTGGTAGCCTTAGATAGGCCAACTCACTTGATAATTCCATTTATTTATTTCGCGATAGTTATTTGTCTTTGTCGTCCTGAGTACAGTTACTTTCAACTGATAGCTAAATATAGGTATATAAGTACGTATTGACAATAAAAGTGTGCTAGCTATATAGAGAAACCAATGTTCTTGAAATAGCCAACTTGCTTATTTCTTGACACCCGTAGGCACTGAAGTCATTTGTAAACCAGTCGTCGAGACTGCAAATTATACACAGCCTCGGTCCACAAGCCTTAAGAGAATATCCACGTTGTGTTTCCTTGTATCAGGAAGTAAGTACGTCATTTTCCATCTCTTCCTCCTACCTAAAAAATCGTTTTGATGTATCAGACACAGCTATCTAAAAGTTGTGTAGTGACCATAACGTTGTCTTTACTCCCTATTGTATGTAGAAAGTAAAAACCAAGGGCCGGTATTTGATGTTTCTCCAATTTCCTGTTACGCGTATTTTAAAGCGTCCAGTATTTCATCTAGATCCTTTGTCACAACTGATGCCGACTGAAGAAACTTGAGAAGCCCAGCCTGCTGTTTGATCAAATAATAGGTTCATAGATTGAGTCAAGTTGAGTATGCCATACAGTGTAGAGTACTATAATTCATTAATTTCGGAGTGGTTCATGATTAACTAGGATAGGGAATAATCAGGTTTCACGATTCGTACTAAAGGTCTGATCATTTATGAAGATATTTCTGTCATGATAGTTTTTAACCGTGTAATGCTAAAGGCTAACTTGTCCTGAATGTGGCATCAATATCAACATCATCTGACACATTTAATCTTGGTGAATATTCTGATATGTCTCCTTCGATCCCTAAATAAGATTGATTGCTGAAAGAGTATAAGTCTTACGACTTTTTTTAAATCTAAATACAAGTAAGATTTGAGTTACGTATCATGCGCACTGACGGTGGTTATTTTCGAGATTAATAGCTTCAATTAATTACTGCTATGGCAGCTCTCATATCTTTCTCATCGTACATAACATTTTTTGATTATCCTAAGACGTGATATACTATGTGTTTAGCAGTGGACTCTAGCCGCAAACGCTTTGTAACGAATATGCTACGTATCACTATTTCGAGGCTTCTCGAACTTTTTAATTTCTGAAAGGCAACCAAATGAACCGAACACAATATACATCAATCATGGCATGTACTCGTATGTTATGCAGCATTGTAACATAATCATGGAACCCTGTGAAGAGCTGTTATTTTGTGGGCTTTGTTCGACCTGCTGGAGTCCTACTTTTTGTCAGAAGCATATTTTTCTTAGTATTTTAATTCCTGACGATAAATTAAATTCACGTATTATTCCTACGAGCATTAGCTTGTACGATACTGGTTGACTGCAGGTATGTTCATCAATAGCACGCCAGTGTATAAGTCATTTCGGTTCAACATTAATTTCTTTTTCAATAAATTGCACTATGGAATTGGTAGAGGGAAATTCTTATATGGCTGCATAATAACCCATTCTTGGATAATGACAATGGGATTTGTCTGTGACGGTAGATGGCGATATACACTGATAGTCCAAAAAAATCGGTATGAACAAGTGACAAGCTGGTTGATCGACCTAGCTAGCTAGATCAAGCCAGCGTCACAGGCTCTTACAACTTTAACGGCCACAAGGAGACAGAGAGAGTAATGTTTTAACCTCCACTATTTATAGGCAATTTAATAAGCATCTTTGTAATTATTGTTCATTATCTGCTTTGATACATACATTCGCCAACCACAGACGTTGTTTGTGAAATGTAGATACATAATTATTGCACAAACATAAAAACGAAAAATTGTTATTTCCTTTTACACATAATCTACTACCACTCATACAGTAATGAAATAATAATGATACAGATAAATGTTTATATTTATTATTTTTTATATATTCTATCGATCTTGTAAATGTCCTGCCAGGAGTCGTCAGAATGCCCCCTGGCAGCATGTGACTAACATTGGCAAATGTTTGTTGCCATTGACGTCAAAACAGTCACTGTATATCAATTGGTGTTTTGAAAATGAAGCTCATTTTGTTCACTATGTTCACACGGTAGTTTGTTGACACTGTCCAATACTTTCTCAAGGAATGTATGTCGCTCCTCCACTTTGCGAGTTGACCGTATACCTAGTCCCAGGGTCATTACAGTTTTGGCTCCCCTATCAGGGCTATGTACATTCAGAAAACCTGGGACAACTGCGCTGCAGCCATGGTCATCTGGCTGGCTTTGCAGTTTAACATAGTTCTCTCAGTTCACGATTGAAGTGCGATACTTGGCAAGTGTTCACAACTGAAGCACAAAACAGAAGAATTATTCGTCAAAATGTTGCCACTTGGTCCTTTTCGACACTGTGCGTTTATGAAATTCCACGCTTGTGGTAATGCTCAAGTTTATGTTTTGGTCAAAGTACAGTATTGTACATTAAATAATTCAAAGTAGTGTTATGACGCTGCCACTTAGTTGTTCATTATAGACGTCTTACTGGGGCAATTTACGCAAGTCAATTTATACTGCTAATATGAAGAAAACATCTAACATATAGTGTCTAATAGGTTCATAGTTTGAGTTCATTACTCGAACAATTTGAAGTGTTCGTTACTTGATGTAAGTTCATACTACAAAAACCATTCTGATGTTGAGTTCATCTTGTAAGACATCGTGGTCTCCTGACCTTCACTGCTTACATATTCCGAGCTCACAATCATATTCCACACATCAAGATGCTTTATTCGAACTCAAACTCGATAAGATAAAGTCAATGTTGTATGAATTCATGTAAACGATATGCACATTACCAGTAAATCGCAAGTGCGCACTGAGATTGAAATACTCGAGGTTAGCATACACAAACACATTCAAGACACGGTGGTCGCAGCAGCTTTTAGTTTGGGAGAGCAAACCGCACGCCTGGAGGCTGGTCCCTTCAGAGGACGAGCCAACCTATCTACGTCGGCCAGCGACCACCCATAGATCAGACAACGTATTCCTGCGTGAAAGGAAGAGCGACCCCGTGATCGGCTTAAAAGCAAATTCCGGAACTTTGTGTGAGAGCGCCCAGCCTACGTATTCTTTACAAAAATAGCACGCAGTTTCAGAGGTTTTCACAGGGAGACAGCAAACGCCAAACGCCGATGCTACAGGTTTCCAGATTCATCGCCTGAAGCGAAACGTCATTCTCCCGTTTCAGAAGAGCAATGCTGATTGGCAGACGATATTCCTAATGCCTTGAGCTGAAGGAGTAAAGGAAGACACCGAAAGATATACCCCTTCGTGTCTGGCGCAGAGAGGGACCGTTCCGTTGCCGCTCTTGGAGCGAGAACACGTAACGAGAGTGTGTGCGCTCATACGTGTACTCAAAGAGCGACGAACAAGTCTCTCCTCAGTACTTAACTTGGAGAGCACCTCAGTTGAGAGCGAATCAGAGTGCGACTCTATATTGAGTCTTTGCGATGAAGCGTTGTTCACTGTATTGGCCACCACACTTATTGTGCGGTGTGAATGGACACTTATAGTTAAACGCCTGCGAGCGAATTTTTGAGTGGCATCGTGGTGGACTGGTTATCTGACCGGTGTCCACGCCAATAGTTAGACTAGGGGCGAATAGGAGTCCTTGACTTCATCAAGGCGTAGGGAGAGTTTGATTAGCGAAGGTCAATCCAGATAAAACGAGAGTTATCTTATTTGTCAGCAGTGAGCGGTGCAGACAACAGTCATCGCAGCTTACGGTATTGTGCGCTACAGCTCTTTCGAGCCCCATATTTCCTCCACAACAGTACACTTCACTAGATTTCACACGCAACAGCCTCAACCATACCTAGCAACATTCTAATGGATAATTACTCAAGTTGAGTAGGCGCGCCTCTCAGCCATTCTGCCAAGTCAATAACAATCTTAATCTTTGTATAGAAGTTTCATTAGCGAATCCTGTCCTTAAAAGGTAACTTCACATTCCGAAAAGAACCCAGAAACAATTTATTCAGTTCCTAACTGAAAGTGCCATTGTGATTTCTCAGAATTTTGCAAAATAAATAATAATTTTCGTTAGTGTCATGTTTTTCTTACACTAACAAGAACTACTCCAGTACCCAAGTATCCCACTAGTTACGTAAGAAATTTGTGAATTTTTGTGTCATTTCCTTACAGCGAACGACTCCAGAAGATAATTATTGCTGAAAGTTTTTCAGGCATATCTCTTTAGAACGTTAGGAGCGTCTGTCTGACTTCTGTAGTAGTGTGGGGGTGGAAATTGTATCTTGCTGGATCCACAGGGTAAAGGGTACATCTCAGATTAATCCGTTGCGCAGAATGACAGAATAGCACCCACACGCTCACAATCTATATTGGAGTTCATGTTGAACGAAATGTTCACGATGACGTAGGACATTGAGTGCGGTGGAGTGAGGTCAGTGTTGTGTCCTGGAGCGTCGGCTGGGACACGATGTCTCAGTGACCATCGGGATCGACGCCACGTTCTCGCAGAAGCAGCGACGGTGCGCCGGTAGGTGGCGCCTGCGCAGTCGCTAGCTGAGCCGGCCTGTTCCGCTGTCGTGGCGTACGGCAGATGTTTCGCCCGCGAACAGCTGACTGGAGGCGGCACTGCACTCCCTTGTTGCTCCTCCGCACGGATCTCCGTCAAAATACATGTAACAAACATTCCACCACAGTATACTATCTTTAAGGATACACATTATAAGCTGTGGGAATAGAATGCAATTGGATCAATCAGCGTTTATTGTGCAGTAACACGTCGTTTGGATGGTTTGCACAGAATGTTTTGGTGTGAAAACGGTTTTCATGGCCTGGCAACCGAATTGCACTGTGCCACTGCTATTAAGAGTTTATGACGCGCAAGTTGCACCACACATTTTTACTTCGTTTTCACGGGCGATGCGCCGTCAGAGCGTCTCTCAATATGTGAAATCATTTCAGTTCACTCACACTAATTGTTTCCGTCGAGCGATATTAATTGTTATCGTCTCTGAACGGATTACTACCTATTTCCTTACGCACGGTAAGTTTGTTATTGTTTGAGCATTGCGTTATAACGTTTGTAACTCAGCATTCGATTCTCTTCGACGTATATATTGGTGCAGTTCCACCAGTCACTCTCTGTCCCTTCTACACACTATATTCCGTCTGTCTGCAAGGTAGCAAGTGTACACATAGTCTATCTGGAAGGCATGTCACGCCTTCTTTGTGTGTGTGTGAAATCTTATGGGACTTAACAGCTAAGGTCATCAGTCCCTAAGCTTACACACTACTTAACCTAAGTTATCTTAAGGACAAACACACACACCCAAGCCCGAGGGAGAACTCGAACCTCCATCGGGATCAGCCGCACAGTCCATGACTGCAGCGCCGTAGACCGCTCGACTAATCTCGCGCGGCGCCCCTTCTTTACACAATTATTTTCACTCATACTGAGTCCGTTACATTTATGGTGTCCTTTGCACTTTTCTTAACTTTATTATAATGCATAAATGACTTTTTTACCAGCAGTTACGTCCCATAAGATTTCACACACGTTGAACGTTAGAACTCCTCTAATAAACCGATCTTATCATGTGCAAATCAGCTGGACTTGGGCATATTGTTCAATAAATACTTTATTTTTTGGTGACCAAATTTGCATGAATTATCTGTCCCACAGCACTACTGTGTAGTTCCGCGTAGAATGAGTCAATTCGCATAATGCGCAGTCAGTGTTCAAAGACGTATATTAAATATACTGTCTTCAATTGAGGCACTGGTAAGTACACAGGGTATGTCATATAAATGGGTTCAGTTTAGCCTGAATTTTCCGGGCGATCAAAAGGTCAGTATAAATTTGAAAACTTAATAAACCACGGAATAATGTAGACAGAGAGGTAAAAATTCACTCACATGCTTGAAATGACATGCAGTTTATTAGAACAAAAAAAAATTGTAGATGCGTGAAAGATTTCTTCCGTCCGTCGTTTGGTGATGATCGTGTGCTCAGCCGCCACTTTCGTCATGCTTGGCCTCCCAGGTCCCCAGACCTCAGTCCGTGCGATTATTGGCTTTGGGGTTACCTGAAGTCGCAAGTGTATCGTGGTCGACCGACATCTCTATTAATGCTGAAAGACAACATCCGACGCCAATGCCTCACCATAGCTCCGGACATGCTTTACAGTGCTGTTCACAACATTATTCCTTGACTACAGCTATTGTTCAGGAATGATGGTAGACATATTGAGCATTTCCTGTAAAGAACATCAACTTTTCTTTGTCTTATTTTTTCATGCTAATTATTGCTATTCTGATCAGATGAAGCACCATCTGTCGGAAATTTTTTGAGCTTTTGTATATTTTTGGTTCTAACAATATCCCATGTCATTCCAAGCATGTGTGTCAATTTCTACCTCTCTATCTACATTATTCCGTGATTTATTCCGTTTTCAAATTTATGCTGACATTTGATCACCAGTTATTAATCATCCTACGACTCAAAGTAATTTTCATTTAAATAAATATCCTCTCAAGCATTACATTAACCTAATAGAATTAAATATATTACGACATGCAAATTAATCAATTCTCTATACACACAGTAGTGAAAAATGAATCCAGAAATTGTTTAATTTTTTTTGCACCAGATATTGTTCACTACATGGTGAGCATGAATTTTTCTTTTTTAACACTCATCTGTCTGTGGGCATGTCTTTATTTAGCGCATTATTACACTTCCTTGTGAGCCTCGCTTACACCATAAACACTCTTTACTGTCTTGATATTCAGAATTGAATATACACAAATTCATACTTAAAACTAAAAACACTTATATTCTTAGACACAAATATAAAATTTTCTTATAGCTACTATTTACAAATTATTGTACAAATAGTTTCACGTCTTTGCGTGGGTATATTCCTTCGATTTGTCCAGTTTGTGGATGTGTCAATAGATAACTACATCCATGTGGCACCTTGACTACTACAAAGGGTCCTGAATATATTAATTGCCACTTACTATTCTGTTTCACTGTGGCTGACGATTTAGGGTGGTTACCAACTACTACCAAGTCCCCTATATTATATTTCTGGGTGTCCCTTACACCCCGATCATATTTTTGCCTCCTTTTTGCAGCACAGCTGTTTAGATTGTCCCGCACCCTTTTTACTTTCTTTTCCTTTGTCTCCACTTTAGTGTGTTCTTTCGGAAGAGGAACAAGCCATTCATTCTGCGTCTTATTATTTCCCTTTATTACTTCTATAGGGAGGTATCCTACACTGGAGTGGGGTGTTAGATTCTGTATTTCTACGAATTTCGGGATCAACTCAACCCATTTTGAGTGTCGATTTGAAATGTAGATCCATGAACTTATTTAATTCTTTAAACGTTCTTTCAACTGAACTAGCTTCGGGGTGGAACGTGGCTACAAGGATATGCTGTATACCTTGACCTCGTAAGTAGTTCTTCCAGGTATGGCCAGTAAAGTAGGACGCATTATCAGCAATCATTGCTTCCGGTTTTCCTACCTGAGGTATGTATTCTTGATTAATCCTCCTGACTATGCTCCTAGCTGTGTCTGATTTCATTGGAAAAATTTCCAAATACTTAGCAAAAATATCAAATACAGCTAGTATGTATTTCATGCCTCCCTTAGCCATGGGAAAAAATGGTGTGTGTGGTGTGAGGTTTGAGGTTTTCGGGCGTTAAACAGCGTGATCATCAGCGCCCAAACGCATAGAAACAGGAACACATGCGGTGAAGGGACGAAGACGGACAGCGAACAAGGAGAACGGCTAAAAGATACAGACCTGACGCAGTTCCAAATCCTCACATACAGAGGCAAAACAAGAGGACAAGAAACGCACTAAAAGAGGAAAGGAAACAAAGAAAAGGGAACAGAAATCGAAGTGAAACAAGTAGTTAATCGTGACTGGCGGACCTCTAACCTAAACCCTTGTTGAGCCAGTCACCCAGCAGCACATTACAACCCTCTCACTAAAATCCGAGGTAAGAAATTGCACAGGACCCAAAACCGTAAGACCTTAACCACAGTCGTTGCGTCGTCTTGCAAAATAGAGGGCAAATCCGGTGGCAAAGAAACCACCGCCCTCTGGTCAGAGAATAAAACAGTGTCAAGTAAAATGTGGCGGACAGTAATCTGGACGCCACAAGCACTGCAGATTGGAGGGTCCTCCCGCCGGAGTAAGAAACCGTGCGTTAAAGGCCTGTGCCCGATGCGGGGGCGAGTGAGGAGAACCTCATCCCGCCTGCATGACTGGTAGGACGTACGCCATGGCCGCATGGTGGCCTTGACCAGACACAGCTTATTTTCACTGACTTCCAGCCACTCCTCTTCCCATTGACGCATAACACGAAAACGCATAAAGGAGGTAACAGCATGGAGGGGGACGGCACATTCAACAACGTGAGGAAGGGAACATGCATCTTTGGCAGCCACATCCGCCAGTTCGTTTCCCCTAATACCCACATGCCCCAGCACCCAGCAGAAAGAAACCACCTTCCCCTGCCGTTGCAGGTGGAGTAGGGCATCATGGATGTTCTGGACGACCGTATCCGCTGGGTACAAGTGTTGCACACAGGGAGTCAGAACAGATGAGAAGCTTAAGACTGGGAACACATCTCATCTGCTCCAATGCCCGCAAGATAGCAAACAATTCGGCATCAAAGATGGTAAACGCCGCAGGAAGCCGTAACTTGACGACTCGATCAGGGAAAACAACAGCACAACCAACAGAGTCCCCCTGTTTAGAGCCATACGTAAATACTGGTACATGGTCGGGATGCTGGTTTAAAATATCGTAAAATAAGGAGGTAAAAACAAACGCAGGAGTGAAGCTCCTCCGGTACTCTGACAAGTCTAAAAGAACGCTGGGCCTCTGGAGCAACCAGAGAGGCAGGCAGGCTGGTAAAACCCTGGAGTTGGGGTGCCACACGCTCCACACCAAGGGACTCAAGCAAATGCTTGTCACGAATCCCAAATGGTCTCGTTGCCCTGGGACGACTGCAAAAAGAGACATTCCATAGGCGGTCGGGCAACGGTAGGGTACGCAGGGGAGGTAGGACAGGCAAGGAATTGACACACCTGTCGCACCATGAGGAGTTTCCGCCGGATGGCGAGCGGCTGTTCCCCTGCCTCAGCACACAGGCTGGGGACGGGACTGGTACGGAAGGCACCAGTGGCCAGCCTGATACCCTCATGGTGTACTGCGTCAAGAATATTCAGAAACGAATGCCTCGCTGACCCATACACAGTGCATCCATAGTGTTGTGTACATAGTTCCGCGTAGTCAGCGCGTACACAACTTTCCCACTAGAGCACGCCCCGCAAAGCACAACAGCGCAGGCGCAGCGCTCGTCCGTCTCCGCGCTACGAGATGGCGCTGCGTTACAGACGGACCAAATTCTGCTTCCGCCGATCCGCGTATTAACATGTAACGCAGCCAATGAGATTGCTGCTAACGTAGAACCCTTTCTCCTCGCGGATCACACTCGCGCAGTGATGCATGAACGCACGAGATATTATAACGAGTGTACGGACCTCCGATTAGTCAGTCTGCGTTAGCCTGCACCGGTCTGTACCCGTCTGTATTAGTCTATACCAGTCTATAGTCAAGTTTCAGTCTGAACCTAATAAGATTATCATATTCCTGTACATAGCCATGAAGATAAATGAATAGACACTTTGTCAAGTATCAGAGATATGTGAGAATAAGATTAACGTACCAAGACCCAAGGAACTTCAGATTGTCAATTGTTAACAGCATCCAGAATCAAATTATGTAATGTGTATGCTTTTTATTTTTTTAATAAATGTGTGTGAAAATTAATCAAGTTCTGTTTAAAGTTGGTCAACGTCAATCTGCTACTCTAAGCGTGGAAGTGGCATTTCTATCGTCTGACCTAACGGCAGAAGATAAACACGCCACAATAACACCACAAGACATATTGCTGACACTCGCCTACTTCATTAGAGCTACAAGTCAAATAATCTGATGGTGTGTGTAGCGAAGGTCTTACAGTACCCACACCACACATAGTCAAGACGCGATCGGACGAACGCCCTATAAAACTGCAGCAGACACGCCCGATCTGCTCCCCAGGAGCGATGGCTCAGACACATCAAAATATTCAGTGCCTTCAGGGCCCACACCTTGAGGTCTTTAAGGTGCGGCAACCACGACAACTCGGAACCAAAAGTGAGGCCCAGGAACCTCACAATGTCGCTAAAAGGAAGAGTGGTGTCCCCCAGACGCAATTCAGGCGAGGTAGAAAGACGTCGAGAACGATTAAAATGAAAACACACACACATTTGTCTGCAGAAAAGGTAAAACCCGTCTTCGCAGTCCATGCCTCTAATCGCTTTATCGTAAGCTGCAACTGCTGACTAGCAGTGACAAGACCGGAGGAGGAACAGAAAACAGCAAAATCGTCCACAAACAAGGAGCACTGGGCAGGACTCCGGATAGTGGACGTGATACTGTTAATGGCGACGGCAAAGATGGTGACACTTAAAACGCTTCACTGCGGAAAACCATTCTCCTGCACGTACAAATCAGATAGCACATTACCAACCCGATATCGAAAGAGGCGGTGGGAAAGAAAGGACCGAATGAAGATGGGGAGACGGCCACGAAAGCCCCACTGACGGAGTTTATTGAGGATAAGGCGGCGCCAAGTAGTGTCATACGCATTATTAATGTCAAAGAATACACCTAGACAATGCTGGTTACATAGGAAGGCCTGCTGGATGGCCGCCACAAGCAGGCTCAAGGTGTCTATAGTTGAACGACATCTATGAAAGCCACACTGAGACTGGCTAAGGAGCTGCCTGGTCTCGAGCAGCCAAACCAGGCGACGGTTCACCGTGCATTCCAACGTCTTCCTGACACAGCTCGTCACAGCTATACTCCGATAACTATTGGGATGCGTTCGGTCCTTTCCCGGTTTGAGGAGGGGAGTCAAAATCGCCTCCCTGCACAAGTCAGGGAACGTGCAGGATAACCATATATTAAAGTAATTCAGGAGAACTTCCTTTGATGGCAGCATCAAGTGCTGCAGAATGCTGCACCGGATTTGATCATGACCCGGCACAGTATCAGGAGCCACAGACAGCGCCGAGTCGAGTTCCCACATTGTGAAGGGTTCAGAATTTGGAGACCGGAAGTCCAAGTGACCGCTCTCGATGGCAGTGCGGTGGCGGCAGAAATCTTGAACACAGTTCATAGTGGCGGTAGATTCCGCAAAATGCATGGCCAGTATCTGGGCAATGTCTCTCCACGCCGTGAGGAGGCATCGCTGATGCAGCAATGCCGTGACAGGTAGTTGGCTGCGTTTCCCGGATATCATCCTGATAGCTTCCCATACTTTCGTAGAACTAGTGGAGCGGGTGATGGAGTTCAAGAACAATTGCCATGACCGTCGTTTGCTCTCTTTAATCAGTCGACGCGCCTTGGCTCTTGCCTCCCGAAAGGCCGCTAGATTGTCAGCTGAGGTACGGCACTTGAATCGGCGCAGAGCTGCACGGCGGGCTCGGATGGCTGGGCGGCACTCTGTGGTCCACCCAGGACGTCTCGTGGGATGACCTGAGGACCGTGGGATCGTCAATTCAGCAGCATCGGAGATCACGGCTGTACCATGTTCGACTCATTCGTGGACGCTGGCATGGTGTTCAAAACTGCCATATGGCTGAAAAGTGTCCGGTGAGCTCTGCAGAGGTGCCACCTTGGCGGCACTGGTGATGCCACAGCCTCATCCAGGAGGAGAATCCAAAGGGGGAAGTGGTCAGTAGAATGGAGGTCAGCAGCAACCTCCTACAGAGCAGAATCCGCAAGTGCTGGAGAGCAAAAGGAAAGGTCAATAGCTGACGATGACCCAGAAGCAGTACAGAAATGAGTGGAAGCACCAGAGTTGAGGATGCACAGTTCTTCGGACATCATGAGGCATTCCAGAACGCGACCCCTGGGGTAGGTAGTCGTAGAGCCCCATAAGACATTATGAGCATTGAGGTCCCCCAGAAGGAGAAATGGACGGGGGAGTTGGCTAATAAGGTCTGTCAGACCCTCAGAGTCTATTGCATCCTGAGGCGGTAAGTAAACGGAACAGATTGTGAGCCTCCGCCCCACAAAAAGGTCAACTGCAACTGCTTGCAAAGTCCGTAACGAGAGGGAGCTCAGATGAGTGGTACATGTCAAGGACGATAACCGCAACAGCACCCTTTGCCCTTTCCCCCATCATATCATCTTTGTGATATATGGCATAGCCCCGTAAAGAAGGAGCATCAGTGGCCTGGTTGTAATTCGGCCACATGCGTCCTGAACCCATTCAGATTCCACTGTAATGTGGGAGCCAGTGATCAGGGTGGCTGAACTTTCACCCTGCCTCTGTGCTTTGGAGGAGAGCCCGTACTGGCTGGAGATTTATTCCTGGGGCGAAAAGATCGCCCCCGGTCGACATCAATGTCCATCACCTCCGATGACGACCCAAGGGAGATGTCGGACAGTACGGTGGCCTCGTCATCGGACTGACCCTGACTAGTCTCCTCAGGTGGCAAAACCTTCACCTTCGTTGTCTTTGTCTTGGGGAGATTAGAATGCAGAACCTTATCAACAGTTGGAGCTTTACTCGCCTGGGCACAAGGCGCCATATGGGGAGGGGCAGGAAGTACCCCAATGTCAGCAACCACGGCCTCGTCCGACGTTGTGGGGAGAGCTGCAGGTTGCAAAACAACCGCAGCAGTACAAGTGCACTGGCAAACGCAGGTATTAGTGCTGACACTAGCAACCTCCGTTTGTGTAGCAACAGTGGCCAACTGTACCGGTTTCTTCAGAGCGGAAGCGAAAGATGTTGCAAACACAGGAGTCTGCATGGCCTTAAAGAACTTCTTGGCCTCACCATAGGGGATGCGCTTAGATGTTTCGATCTCCTGTATCTTCCATTCCTCGAGATAGATGGGGCAGACCTGGCTCCTGACAGGGTGACTCCCAGAGCATTTCACGCACTTTACAGGCGATGAACAATCGGCTCCTTCATGGGCAGGCTGACCACATTTACCACAAGTGGCTATCCCATTGCACCCTAACGTAGTATGCCCAAAGCGCTCACATTTAAAACAGCGCATTGGGTTGGGGAAATATGGCCGTACTGGCAAACGTAAGAAACCCGCTTTAACATGCTCTGGGAGTCTCTGGCAACTGAGCGTGAGAATAAACGAGTCGGATTTAACTAGGTCCCCATCGACACGTTTCATAATATGCTGCACGTCAACAATACCTTCGTCAGCCCACTCAGATTTCAACTGGTCTTTGGGGATATCCACCAAGTCCCAACTTGTCACAACACCCTTACTATAGTTCAAAGTGGAGTGGAGCTCGGTCTCGTTAGCGTACTCTCCGAGACAGGTTGCTTTCTGAAGAGAAGCGACTTGACAGGAACTAGAAGTCTCAACTAACAGAGTCCCATTGTGCAATCGCTTCACAGATTTCAGTGTTCCTGCAATTCCCTCAAGACTGTTGTGGATGTAAAACGGAGAAACCCTCTCAAAGCTACCCTCCTTCCGTTTGACAATCAAAAACACATTCTGATTATCAGTATGTGCTCTGTTACGACAGTCTAATAAATCTCTAGTAGCACCAGGCGCTGGAGGACTCGCAGCACGAAGTCGCTTTTTCGATGGGATGTGTTTTCCTACCAGTGGCCCACCCCAATCCACTGATAGGGGGAAACGTAGAGGTGGAAGGGTCCATTGCGGTCCCACGAGCAGCTAGAGTACTAGAAGTCCACCTAGACAGAGCCCCGCGTGCCTGAGTAAGCCTTATACAACTGGGATGCGGCAGGTGCCCCAGAGGTTGCCCGTTTGCGACTGTTCCACTCCAACAGCCATGCATCTAATAGGCGCGCAGCACACCGCAAGATTGAGGGTTTTGTACAGAGGTTCACCTTCCTCGCAATCCAGGCGGTCAAGCCAAGATTACCATTCCCCGAAGCATACAACATTCCACCGCCGCGCCATACGGTGGTCGCTGAAGCACGCCCGGGGGTTACGGTGACAGGATACTGGCGGCGCTGATCAGTCCCTAGCTCAGGACCCCTGGGTCGCCAAGACCATACTCAGCAAATGAAATCTGAGCTCTATGGGACTTAACTTCTGGGGTCATCAGTTCCATAGAACTTAGAACTACATAAACCTGACTAACCTAAGGACATCACACACATCAATGCCCGAGGCGGGATTCGAACCTACTACAATATCCGTCGCGCGGCTCCAGACTGTAGCACCTAGAACAGCTCGGCTACTCCGGCAGGCTAGCCATGGGATATGGACCTGCTATATCCAAGGATACTGATTGGAGTGGTCGTTGGATGGAGTTCAAATTTTCTCGATCTCTTATGTTTTGCTTTCTGGCAAATAACATAAGTCCTCACAATTGCCTGTACTTGATATTTTATTTTTGGAAGGTAGCAGCATCTCGCTATGAGCTCCGCACACTTCCCAATTCCTGCGTGGCCCCATGCCAAGTGCGTTTGCCATATTACTGTTGGGGCTGACTGACTGGGTATACATACTGTCCAGCAGTCATCGATTACATTGCGTTTATGATACAAAATGTTATTCACAATTCTGTAACTTTGTTGGCCTTTGTTGTTGATACAGGTTTCGATATTGCTAGTAATTTCTCCCTACACAGGAACAAATATTTGTAATTCATGTATTTTCTTGCACATACAAAGGAAATCCTTCCTATGCATGTGGTCCTGCACAAGAAGCACTTTGTATTCGGCTGATTGTTCTAACATCTTAGCTAACTCTGGCAAGTCCACCGGCAGTCGTGACAAAGCATCTGCTACTATACTGACTCGACATTTTATATACATTATTTTTATCTGATATTCCTGTAAGGTTAGCATCCATCTCTTTAATCTGGGGTGCAATAACTTGCGGGACATTAAAAAACTTAATGTCTGGTGATCACTGTAAACCTTCATTTCCTTTAGGTATAGAAAATAGTTAAACTTTATTTACAGCCCAGGCTACCACGAGCGCTTCCAGTTCTGTCGCTGAGTGAGCTCTCTCGCATCTAGTTAAAGTTCTGCTACCAAATCCGATAATTTTTATTGCAGCCGGATCTCTGCCTTCCTCCCATTGAAACAGACACGCGTCCAAGTCATACGAACACGAGTCTGTTACAAGACAAACCTTCTTGTCATGTCCGGGTGTTGCAAAATGTTTGCATTCACCAGGACTGTTTTGATAGCTGCAAATGCTTGCTGGCACTTATGAGTCCAGACCCACTGCGCATTTTTTCGCAGTAAATTTAATAGTGATTCATCATTTAGTAACTGTTCAGGGACAAACCTCCTGAGAAAGGATGTAAGTCCAATAAATATCTTTAATTGCTTCTTAGATCTTGGTCTCGGGAATTATCTAATTGCTTCTAATTTTTTATTGTCTGGGCTGATGCCGTGCGGCGTGACAACATGGCCTAGGAATTTAATTCTGTTGTCCCCAAATTTCGATTTCTCAAGGTTTGCTGTCACACCTGCCTGTTTATATCTGTCTGAAACTCTACGCATTAATTGCATATGCTCATCCCAGGTAGCAGTTGCGATTACCAAGTCATCAACGTATACAGGGTGAGTCACCTAACATTAGCTCTGGATATATTCCGTAAACCACATCAAATACTGACGAATCGGTTCCACAGACCGAACGTGAGGAGAGGGGCTAGTGTAACTGGTTAATACAAACCATAAAAAAATGCACGAAAGTATGTTTTTAACACAAACCTACGTTTTTTAGTGGAACCCCGTTAGTTTTGTTAGCACATCTGAACATATAAACAAATACGTAATCAGTGCCGTTTGTTGCATTGTAAAATGTTAATTACATCAGGAGATATTGTAACCTTAAGTTGACGCTTAAGTACCACTCCTCCGCTGTTCGATCGTGTGTATCGGAGAGCACCGAATTACGTAGGGACCTTAGGTACAGAAGAGACTGGAACAGCACATTACGTCCCCATGCTAACATCTTTTTATTGGTCTTTTTCACTGACGCACATGTACATTACCATGAGGGGTGTGGTACACGTACACACGTGGTTTCCGTTTTCAATTACGGAGTGGAATAGAGCGTGTCCCGACATGTAAGGCCAATAGATGTTCAATGTGGTGGCCATCATTTGCTGCACACAATTGCAATCTCTGGTGTAATGAATGTCGTACACGCCGCAGTACATCTGGTGTAATGTCGCCGCAGGCTGCCACAATACGTTGTTTCATATCCTCTGGGGTTGTACGCACATCACGGTACACATTCTCCTTTAACGTACCCCACAGAAAGAAGTCCAGAGGTGTAAGATCACGAGAACGGGCTGGCCAATTCATGCGTTCTCCACGTTCTATGAAACGCCCGTCGAACATCCTGTCAAGGGTCAGCCTTGTGTTAATTGCGGAATGTGCAGGTGCACCATCATTCTGATACCACATACTTCTGTACCTAAGGCCCATCACCGTTTCCTTTGGATCCCTACGTAATTCGGTGCTCTCCGATACACACGATCGAACAGCGGAGGAGTGGTACTCAAGCGTCAACTTTAGGTTATAATATCTCCGGATGTAATTAACATTTTACAATGAAACAAACGGCACTGATTACGTATTTGTTTATATGTTCATATGTTCTAACAAAACTAACGTGGTTCCATTTAAAAAAACCTTGGTTTGTTTTAAAAAACATATTTCCGTGCATTTTTGTATAGTTTGTATGAAACTATTACACTAGCCCCTCTCCTCACGTTCGGTCTGTGGAATCGATTCGTCAGTATTTGATGTGGTTTACGAAATATATCCAGCGGTAACGTTAGGTGACTCACCCTGTATAATAATTCGTTCTATATGGTCTGGTCCTAGTACCGTGTCTAGTGTGGTAATGAACACTCCGGCACTTACATTCAAACCGAAGGGGAATACTTTGAACTGATAACTTCCGCCTCCGAATATAAATGCTGTGCATTTTCTTTATTCTGGCGTAAGTGGTATCTATCTGCCAGTACGAACTTCGCAAATCAATCGAGGTTAAATACTGCACACTGTGAAATTTCTGGATTTGCTTATCAAAATTTTCCGGACGTCTTCTTACGGGTACAATAATCTTGTAGATGTCCTGTGCGCCTAAGATCACACGATCAATTATTCAAAAACAGTCTTAATCGCATTTATTATTATTCTACCGCCAACCGGTTTCGACCCGACGTAGGGGTCATCTTCTGGGCGTTTACACTGTGAAATTATAAATATCCGTCAGAAAGACTGCATTATACAACAGCTACAATTACATAAATTTTAAAATATGTTACCCATTGGTCGACAGCTGGTGATGTCGGTCCTGTCTACATAACGGCAGGAAACTATGCCAGACTAACACTTCGCATGGGCTTAAATAGCGTACTGAGATCACGTGAATAGACGGCAACACCCCCAGCGGCGATCAACGGCATTTAATACAGTATATTATATATAATTACTAGTCACCTTGGATTAACATAAATTCAAGTGACAGTAAATAACAGAATACGTAACCATTCCATTTAAAAAGAGTTACTATTAGGGTGTGAATTATAAAATAATAACAAATGTTCGGTAGTCAAGTCGTAGAATTCGAAAAGTATGCCGTAATATAAAGTAAGACAATTTGTGACACACAAAAATGGTGTCTTCTTGTATTATAATATATCTATTTGTACATTTATGTAGAAAACATTTGAGTCAATTTACTAAAACGGCTATTATAGAAGGACTACAGAACCCTCTACTCCTTGAGTTGAGAACGCCGTTGCCATGGTTTATAAAGCGTATATCATGCGCCCTCAAGTCTGTGTACCAATGGGTAACATATTCTAAAATTTACGCAATTTTGGCTGTTGTATAATGGAGTCTTTCTGGCGGATATTTATAATTTCACAGTGTAAACGCCCATAAGATGACCCCTACGTCGGGTTGAAACCAGTTGGCGGTATAATAATAATAAATGCCATTAAGACTGTTTTTTTAATAATTGATTAATCATACTAATCGCTGCTTCATCTTCACAACCATGTTGTCCAAAAATCTATGCGCTTTACCAAGTGAGGTAGTCGGAGATTTAAAGACTTTTAGGAAAATTAGAACTGCAAACATGAAGTTAAATACGAAAATACTATTTAACAAGAAATACTTGCAACAGAAAACTGTTCCAAATCATTCTAAGAATATCATCAAAATAAAGTGTGATATAACAGATCTTATACAAAGGAAAAGTAGTATCCTTTTTATGAAAAACGAAATTAGGACGTCATTGAAATAGAAAGAAAAATTGAATTGTAGCATGTATAAACTACATCTTGAAATAAGTAACACTCTGTGACCATTGATATTTTCGCTTATCCTTAACGAGTTTAATCAAGAAATAGATCAATCTAGGAAAGACATTATAGAGAGGCAGGAAAAAAAATACAGGCACTGATAAAAGATCAGGTCCTTCCTAAACTGGAACCATTTGAACATTATTATAAATTTTACCAAAGGTTCGCTAATCTAACAAATATTAATTTCTCTCCAGTTGAATTAACCCTGCTGGTTGGTGTAGCCTTGCGGTTCTAGACGCTTAGGTCTGGAACTGCGTGACCGCTATGGGCGCAGGTTCCAATCCTGCCTCGGGCATGGATGTGTGTGATATCCTTAGGTTAGTTAGATTTATGCAGGTCTAAGTTCTAAGGGACTGATGACCTCAGATGTTAAGTCTCATAGTGCTCAGAGCCATTTCAATTAACGCTTCTTAATAAAGGTCTAAAATGTAACATCCCTTCACCTATCAACGACAATAATAGGAAGCGAATTATTGCCGAGGTAAAAATGGTAAGTAAAAAAGCAAAACTAAATAGGCATTATACATATAAATTAGCACTAGAAACTGAAGAAATGCTAGGGAAAGACAAAGGTTCCAAAAAGAACTAGACACGAAATAGGAATCCTTAAGTCCATTAATAGTAAACTAGTTATTAATAAATCGATCATTACAAAAGCGGATTAAGGTAATACTCCAGTTATTGCTGAAGATAATTATACATCAAAAATTGAAGAATTTTGTGAATAAAATGACATTAGTGTAATTAATAAAGACCCTTCATTGAAATTTCAAGCCATAATTCGTAAAATGGTGGATGAAAATGAAAATTTATTCCCCCCCTAAGGAGAAATTATTTCTCAAAGTGATGAACCCACAAATGCCTAGGCTCAGCGCCCAAATAAAACTACATAAGCAAGGTTGGCCTATACGACCAATAGTTAGTAACATAGGAGGCCCTTCTTACAATCTTAATAAGAAACCTATGAGTTAGATTTGCCACATTGGAAATGAAAAACTTGTATACCAATATTCCGGTAGCAGAAACAATCGAAATTATTAGAGAAAACCTTATACACCATAAGGTCCTTAATGACGATGAAATAACTGAATTAATGAATCTTCTTAAGACAACCTTAAGTTTTACCTATTTTTCGTTTAATGATCAAATATATCAGCAGAAAGACCGCCTTGCTATGGGCAATTCACTGGCAGGAACGACAGCCGACATTTTCGTCAATAATAAAGAAGTTATGTTTTTGAATGATCATCTGTGCATACGCCAGAAAATTATGTACTACAAGCGACATGTTGATGACGTACTAATATTATTTGACGGTACAATAGAGGAGATAAATAATTTGATGGAAATGTTGAACAGCGAACACCGAAAACTTCCTTTCACGGTTGAGCATGAACAACATAAATCTATAAATTATTGAGATCTAATTAAATGGTTCAAATGGCTCTGAGCACTATGGGACTCAACATATTAGGTCATAAGTCCCCTAGAACTTAGAACAACTTAAACCTAACTAACCTAAGGACATCACACACACCCATGCCCGAGGCAGGATTCGAGCCTGCGACCGTAGCAGTCCCGCGGTTCCAGACTGCAGCGCCAGAACCGCTAGACCACCGCGGCCGGCGAGACTTAATTATTTTCAACGATAATGGACGCCACAACTTTGGCATCTATCGGAAACCTACCACTACAGATACCATTATCCCTGTAAAGTCATTTCACCCAAATAGATATAAAAAAAGCTTTCTTCTTCACAATGATACATAGATTGAATATAATACCACTAATACCGGAAGAGAGAGAGAGAACGAGATTAACATATTAAAGCAAATTGCCATATCTAATTGATATAACGCAAATATAGTAGAGACGATACAACAGAAAGTACACGACAGACAGGCGAAAATACCCGAAAAGAGAACTTTTGCGAATATGCTATATATGGGGACTATATCAGATAAGATAAACAAACTGCTCAAGAATTCGGATTTTACGATTGCTTTCTCTACAAGTAGCATAGCTAGTAGTCTTAGGCATAGTATAGGAGATGATAAAAACAAGATGCTTGCTAAATCAGGAATTTATAAATTGACTTGTAAAGATTGTAGTAAAATTTACATCGGGCAAACAGGGAGAAATTTTAATACCAGATTTAAAGAACACACTACTGGAACAGCGCGTAATAAATCCCTCTTCGGACAGCATGCAGATATCAATATAAAGGAAAATCTGCAGATACTGCATGTAACCCAAAAAGAATCTATGATGGATATTCTAGAGAGCCTGAAAATTTTTATACATAATAAACTGTATCCGGCAGCGATGCTGAATGAACAAATAGTGTGTCACGATAAAAAAATTTCGAGCTATTCGAAAACATTATTTGTACACGACGACGCTACTTTTCCTTTTATTTTTTTTTAATACTTAAATTCCTGTAATGGATACTGCAAACGTGTCTTAAACTTTTATCCTATCTTTAGATTTTTTAGATTATCCCTGATTTTTGGTATTTCCATAACCTCAAATAAGTGACATCTCTGTGGATAAAGAGCCATGACATACCGCTACCACGACAACGGACGCCGTGGCCAGGGCTAAGATAACACACCAGCTGCTACCATGACGGCGGCGTCCTCGCTACACAGACTAGAGGGCGCCTGATTTACGCTTTATAAACCATGGCAACGGCGTCCTCACCTCAAGGAGTAGAGGGCTCTGTAGTCTTCCTATAATAGCCGATTTAGTAAATTGACTCAAATGTTTTCTACATAAATGTACGAATAGATATATTATAGTACAAGACGACACCAGTTTGTGTGTGTCACAAACTGTCTTACTTTATACTATGCCATTATGGCATATAATTAAACTTTCAGATTCTTTGACTTTATTCTGGAATGAATCTTCATTTACTTCAAAATTATTACTTTCTTTGGATAGTAAAGATCTGTCGTTGCTGAATTCTTTTCTAAATGTAGTACACATGGGTTCCTACCAATGATATTTAATCTGTTACAACATCGCACAAGCACCTCTTTCGATCGCGTCATTGACCATTCAACCCTCCTGCCTTTATTAAGTATGCTTAGTTTTCCTGCGTCGAGGTCGATCACTGCGTCCCTCTCACGGAGAAAATCTACTCCCAAAATGCAGGTCACCCTTAACCCCTTAACAACAGGGAACGAGCTCATTACGGCTACGCCCTCTTTACAAATTTCTACCTGCACCTGGCGCTTAATTAAACTGGCTCTGTGCGCTTATGGCTCCAGACACTTTGCAGTTATTCACTGGGAAAGTCGGTATATTTCGTCCCTTCCGAAGTGCTTTAAACAGTTCTGCACTCATCAGACCGACCGAGGCACCTGTGCCAATGATTACGTTTACAACAATATCGTCAATGTTTGGTTTAGGATTGCTTGTATGTTTTCATTATTATTCTTTGCACATTCCTGCGGTACTGTTAGGAGATAGTGCTCCATACTAATTTCGTCATTATAACGCAGCATTTTGATTCCACGTGTACTATCATTTATGGTTCTCTCACTCCACCCCACGGCCAGCGACGGAGAGCATATCGTGGCCGACTCTAGTGTGTTGAACTATTTTCATGCGAGGTGCTTGGACGGTTGTTGTCCGCGACAACATGAACATTTTGATTTGCAGGCCGCCGCGGTTGCACGATAGGCGCGTTTTGCTGTTGTTATAGTACCCCTCATTATTTTGTCGGTCTTGGTTCGGTCGGTGATTATGATTCCAGTTACGATTGTTTTCATTGTAATTGTCGTGGCATTGACCTCGCGCATTTTTATAGCAGTTGGCCTCGGCTTGTCCGGAATCATATCGCTCGTCAAATCTACGTTTTTTTATTATTTAACGGGTGGCCATAATCATTTTGATTTCGGTTGTTGCTACTACTCGGCTGATATTCATGCCTTTTGCAACCGCCCCCACCTTTTCCATGGTTGTGGTTCGGTGCATTACCATTTCTACCGTTTGTGCATCCAGGGCCATTATTTCTCGCGTGTTTGCACGCTAACTTCACGTCTTCTTGTATTAAGTAAATCGAATCTAGTACTGACAGGAAATGTTCCATATCGTTTTCGGGAACGTTAATTAGCTTTTCCTTAATGTGGGTAGGTAAATGTGATTTAAGTAGCCTAATAATGTCTCCCGACGATATTGTCTCGACACAGTAGCGCGTCTTGTTAATGTATTTTTCAGAATATCGTCTCAGGTTTCCAAGACGAGTTGAATAAGGTTCAGGATTATAACCCTCTTTCCTAAGCCGCTCTTGGATGCAAGGAGGCCAATATTTTGCTAAAAATGCCTTCTCAGACTGCGCATATCTCATGCTGCTGTCCGCTACTTCAGTAACCCAATATGCTGCGTCACCCTGAATATGTTTTTTTTTTTTGTGGTTTTAGGGCGCACAACTTCAATGGTCATTAGCACCCTGACTACTCTAAGAATGCAACGCGAGGCACATGTTGACAACAACAACTAAAAGCGAAAACACGATAAAAGACAGACTGACAGGCATAGGATTAAAAAACAGCACCATCAAATGTCCTTAGAGAGGTTTGTCAAATTGATAAAACGAAGAACACGAGCTGCTGCTCGTGGGTCATCCGCTAAAATGGCATCGAAAGTACTTGGCAGGTTAAGATCTAGACGCAGTGTGCTAAAATCTGGACAGGACATTAAAATGTGTCGAACCGTCAGCAAGTGCCCACATGGGCAGAACGGCGCCGGCGCAGCCGTCAGCAGATGGCGATGGCTGAACCGGCAGTGTCCAATTCTTAACTGGGCCAACACTACCTCCTCCCGCCGAGAAGGGCGTGAGGAGGACGTCCAAGCCACGGGAAGAGGTTTTAAGGCCCGAAGCTTGTTGTCTGTAAGTGCAGCCCAATCGGCATGCCACAGCGATAAAATGCGCCGACAAATGACCCTGCTAAAATCGGACGAAGGGACACAACAACAAGCTGTCCGAGGCTGGAGGACCGCAGCCTTGGCCGCGGCATCTGCAGCTTCGTTCCCAGGGATACCGACATGGCCAGGAACCCACATAAAGCTAACCGGAGAACCGACGTCCACCAGCTGCTGAAGAGAGCGTTGGATCCGGTGTACGAAAGGGTGAACCGGGTACGGATCACTGAGGCTCTGGATGGCGCTCAGGGAGTCGGAGCAGATGACATAAGCAGAATGTCGGTGGTGGCAGATGTAAAGAACAGCCTGGTAGAGGGCAAAGAGCTCAGCTGTGAAGACCGAACAATGGCCATGGAGCCGGTATTTGAAACTTTGTGCCCCGTCAATAAAGGAACACCCGACCCCGTCATTGGTCTTAGAGCCATCTGTATAAATGAAGGTCATATTAATGAACTTCGAACGAAGTTCCACAAAACGGGAGTGGTAGACCGAACCGGGGGTAACCTCTTTTGGGAGCGAGCTGAGGTCAAGGTGAACGCGGACCTGAGCCTGGAGCCAAGGTGGCGTGGGGCTCTCGCCCACTCGAAAGGTTGCAGGGAGTGAAAAATTAAGGTGTTGAAGGAGGCGACGAAAGCGAACTCCAGGGGGTAGCAGGGCAGAGACATACAACCCGTATAGACGGTCGAGCGAGTCGTCAAAAAAGGAACGATAAGACGGATGGTCGGGCATTGACAGTAGCCGACAGGCATACCGACAAAGCAGTATATCGCGCCGGTAGGTGAGTGGCAATTCGCCAGCGTCAGCATGAAGACTCTCGACGGGACTAGTATAAAACGCTCCGATCGCAAGTCGTAAACCCCAATGTTGTATGGAGTTGAGGCGGCGTAAGATGGATGGCCGTGCAGAGGAGTAGACGAAGCTCCCATAATCTAGCTCGGAGCGGACGATCGACCGATATAGACGAAGTAGGACGGTTCGATCCGCTCCCCACGACATACCACTGAGAACACGGAGGACATTTAAAGAACGGGTACAACGGGTGGCCAAATATGACACATGTGGAGACCAGCTAAGTTTCCTGTCAAATGTAAGGCCTAAAAATTTGGTTGTCTCCACGATTGGGAGAGCAACGGGACCGAGTCGTAAGGACGGTGGGAGAAACTCTTTGTAGCGCCAGAAGTTAATACAGACCGTCTTCTCGGCAGAAAAACGGAAGCCATTGGCGACACTCCAGGAGTAAAGACGGTCAAGAGAACGCTGAAGACGGCGCTCCAGGACACGTGTACACTGCGCGCTGCAATAGATGGTAAAATCGTCCACGAAAATGGAGCCTGATACATCAGCTGGGAGGCAATCCATTATTGGATTGATCGCGATGGCGAAGAGAGCGACGCTCAAAACTGAGCCCTGTGGCACCCCATTCTCCTGGCGAAAGGTGTCGGACGTCGATCCATTAAAAAGGAACGAATAAAAAGAGGGAGGCGACCGCGAAGGCCCCATGTATGCATGGTGCGGAGAATGCCCGCCCTCCAACAGGTGTCGTAAGCCTTCTCCAAATCAAAGAACAAAGCTGCGGAAGAAGTTATTCATAATGAAGGTCGACAAGGTAACCAGATGGTCAACAGCAGAGCGGCGCCTACGAAATCCACATTGTACATTGGTAAGTAGGCGTCGAGACTCAAGCAGCCAAACCAATCGAGAATTAACCATTCGCTCCATCACTTTACAGCGAGATAGGTCGATAACTGGAAGGCAAGTGCTTGTCCTTCCCCGGCTTAGGAATCGGGACAACAATAGACTCGCGCCAGCATGCTGGAACATGTCCCTCAATCCAGATGCGATTATAAGTACGAAGAAGAAAACCTTTAGCCGCAGGAGAAAGGTTCTTCAGCATCTGAATATGAATAGAATCAGGCCCTGGAGCGGAGGACCGTGATCGGCCAAGTGCGGTTTCGAGTTCCCGCATGGTGAATGGGGCATTATAACTTTCACAAATCGAGGAGCGGAAGTCAGGTGACCTAGCTTCCTCTGCCTGTTTGCGGGGGAGGAAGGCAGGGTGGTAATGAGCGGAGCTCGAAACCTCTGCGAAAAAGCGGCCGAAGGCATTGGAGACAGCCTCAGGGGCCACAAGGACGTCATTCGCGACCTTCAAGCCAGAAACTGGTGAGTGGACCTTAGTGCCAGATAGCCGGCGGAGGCTACCCCAGACAACAGAAGAAGGAGTAAAACTGTTGAAGGTGCTTGTGAAAGCAGCCCAGCTGGCTTTCTTGCTTTCTTTGATAATACGACGACACTGAGCACGTAATCATTTATAATTGATACAATTCGCCACTGTAGGGTGTAGTTTAAAGGTGCGTAAAGCACGTCGACGAGCACATAAAGCGTCTCTACATGCTGCGGTCCACCAGGGGACCGGTACGCGACGTGGAGAAGAAGTAGGGTGAGGGATGGAATATTCAGCAGCAGCGAGAATGACTTCCTTGAGGTGTGCGACCTGACGATCGCAGCTTGGGAAGGTTTGATCCTGAAAGGTCGCCCTGGAAGAGAAGAGCCACCAGTCTGCCTTGGAGATGGTCCAACTAGAGGAGCACGGAGAGGGGGTATGCTGCAGGAGATGGATAACACACGGGAAGTGGTCGCTCGAATATGTATCAGAAAGGGCATACCACTCTAACCGGCGTGCAAGTTGGGGAGTACATATAGAGAGGTCTAAATGGGAAAAGGTGTGAGATGTGTCCGAAAGAAAAGTAGGGGCGCCAGTATTGAGGCAGACAAGATTGAGCTGGTTGAAAAGGTCTGCTAACAAGGAGCCCCTCGGGCAGGATGCTGGAGAGCCCCAAAGGGGATGGTGGGCATTGAAGTCTCCAGTTAACAAAAATGGTGCAGATAGCTGAGCAATAAGTTGCATCATGTCTGCCCTGGTAACGGCAGATGACGATGGAGTGTAAACGGTACAAAAGGAAAACGTAAAAGTGGGGAGAGTAATGCGGATGGCAACTGCCTGCAGGCCGGTGTGCAACGCGATGGGATCGTAGTAAATATCATCCCGGACCAGCAACATAACCCCTCCATGAGCAGGGATACCTACCACAGAGGGTAGGTCAAAACGCACAGAGGTGTAGTGTGCCAAGGCAATTTGATCGCATGGGAGTAGCTTCGTTTCCTGGAGGGCTACGACGAGCGGACGGTGCAAGCTGAGCAGCAACTTCATGTCCTCTCGGTTGGAGCGAATGCTGCGAATATTCCAGTGAATAAGTGCCATCGTAAGAAAAGGAAGATGAAAGAAGGGGTCACCTCGAAGGCCGCTGAGGGCCTGGCTTCGAGCGAGCACTGCCGCCGCTATCAGTAGGCGGACAGTCATCGTCCATTGGGTCTATAGGGTCATCGGCCATCTTGGGAGGATGGCCGGGAGGGGGAGCTTCCTCCGCCGGTGAACGGCCAGATGTACGGCTACCAGCGGTGCGGCCAGGCGAAACGGATGACGGCCTGGGGCGGCAACCGCTGGGTGGCGCAGGAGAAGAAATGCGCCGTGGCGGAGAAGGAGAACTGTGCTTCCTATGAGCCTTTTTGGAAGGACGTTTGGTGGAAGTACCGGTCGAAGGCTGGGAGGTCGAGGTACGTAGGAAGTCTGCACAGGATGGTTCCATCTTGAAGGCCCGTGCATCTGACTTCGGGGTCTTCGTCTTAGCAGAAGCTGATGAGGGGTCTGGTGTCTGTGGGGTGATGGGAGGAAGAGGAGACGTCGATCGCGCGATCTTAGCACTGGCCGAACGGACGACCGTAGTGCTGAGGGTCAGATCGCATGTCTGGGTTGCTACCTCCCTGGTAGTCTGAGGAGAGGCGAGGACAGTACTGTATTTCCCCGCTGGGAGCAGCGCGGGCTTCCTACTTGCCAATAGCTTGCAAGCAGCCGAGGTGGACACTTTTTCTTTGACCCGAATTTCTTGGATACAGCGTTCTTCCTTATAGACAGGACAGTCGCGGGAGGATGCGGCATTGTCACCCTGACAGTTCACACAACGAGGAGACGGAGGTGGACAGTCACCCTCATGGGCATCCCTGCCACAAGTGACACATTTAGCCGCATTGGAACAAGACTGTCGAGTGTGATTGTAACGCTGACACTGGTAGCAGCACGTAGGTGTCGGGACATAGAGGCGAACAGAAATAACCTCGTAGCCCGCCTTGATGCGCGATGGCAGCTTAACACTATCGAAGGTCAAGAAAAGTGTCCGGGTCGGTACAAGGTCATTGTTGACCTTTTTCATGACCCTAAGGACAGCCGTCACGCCCTGCTCAGCGAGGAAAGATTGAATCTCCTCGTCAGTCAATCCGTCGAGGGAGCTAGTATAGACTACACCACGAGACGAATTCAAAGTTCGGTGGGCCTCCACCCGGACAGGGAACGTGTACAGGAGTGTGGCCCGAAGCAGTTTTTGTGCCTGAAAGGCACTCTCAGTTTCTAGTAATAAGGTACCGTTACGCAACCTGGTACAAGATTTGACAGATCCGGCTATGGCATCTACGCCCTTCTGGATAACGAAAGGGTTGACAGAGGAAAAATCCTTTCCGTCCTCAGATCGAGAAACGACGAGGAACTGTGGGGCAGGCGGTAGTACTTTTGTCACTGGTGGCTGGTCACGTTTCCGTATTTGGGCAGAAGTCGAAAGAGATGGAGTAGAATCCATTTCGGAGGAATCCCCCATGATTGCCAGCGTCTCCGATGGCGCGCTCCTTCCTTGTGGGGACCCTCTCAGAGGGCACTCCCGCCTTAGGTGAATGTTTACACCTCAGGTCACACCTCCCGAGAAACAGACGGAGGGACCAATCGGCATGGTCAGAAGGTATCAGCTCAGGCAATCACCCCTCCCCGGGTCTGGCCTTTACCAGGGGGTACGCACGTGCCTTACATGTCTACCCAGGGCGGGGACTTACGCGTTACCCCGTCACCGGCTACGCGTGCGAACGCGTGGGTCGGCCTTCAGGCACGCACAGGAAGGAAGGAAGGAAGAAGAGGAAAAAGAAGAGAGAGAGGGAGAAAGAGGACAGACTGTCTCAAGCGCTGAGGCGGAGACCAGAGAAGGCAAGGAGAAGAAGGCAATGAGAAGGCAAGGAGAAGAAGGCAATGAGAAGGCAAGGAGAAGAAGGCAATGAGAAGGCAAGGAGAAGAAGGCAATGAGAAGGCAAGGAGAAGTCAAGGGAAAGAGTAAGGAAGACAGTGAAGTGGAGAAGAGCAAAGAAATGAACCAACAAAAGGAAGGAAGAAACGAGAAGTGAAAAACCAAAAAGACCACAATCATAGGTCGTGGAACCGTCCGTCTCCGGACGCAAGCTCTAACTACCCCCGTGAGGGGGATGGACTCCTTTTAGTCGCCTCTTACGACAGGCAGGAATACCTCGGGCCTATTCTAATCCCCGGACCCGCAGGGGGGACCCTGAATATGACATGACATATTGGATTATCTGCGCTTCATCCCATGTGCTTGGCAAGATGTTTCTGAAACTTTTAATAAACGCTACCTGATGTACTGACTTACTTTCGGTAGCGGAAGTCCGGAATTGTCTGTTCTTAATTACACTTTCGTCGACCAATATTTTTGGATTGTACGCATTTGCGCGTAGTGCATAGGGTACCTGCTCTGATCTGGAGCTGCGGCTATTAGCATTGTCGCACGAAGACTTCATTATTGCGTCGCGCATACGCCTGTGCGTTACCAAAAACATTGGTTACTGGCGACACACTTTCATTTTCGGCACGTTTGCTACTATCGGCTAAACCTTTTTCCAAGTCTGATATCCGCTTACTTATATTCATCTGCCAATGCCGAATATCATCACTTAGTACCTGGCTGTTTGTTACAGCGCTAAAAGATTCAGAGTTCATACCGTCAAAAGCTGCTTCTACCTTTGAATCAATCCTGTTCTCGATTTCACTGTCTTTCGATTCTAACCAGGAATTAAACTCAGCCTCAAATTTAGTAGCTTGTTTGCTCAGTTTGTGTTCGACTAGTTGTGTAGAATCTAGTTCTAATTATTCCATTCGGTTGACTAAAATGCCCATTTCATCTAAAATGGTAGTATTCGCTAGCTGCAGATTATTTACCTGCGCAGTTTACTCTTGTACAGCTTTAGATATTGACGCATAGGTTTGTTTCATGTTTACTATCTCCTTTTGCACGGATTCTAAGGCGTGTATTACTTGTTGGTCACGCTGAGCTTGCTTGCGGTCCCGCTCAGCTTGCTGTGCGAGGTAACTCCCCATTTTTTAATCCTTTTCTGACTGCTGGCGGTCCCGCTCAGCTTGCTGGCGGAAAAAGTCTTTCAAATTGCTTGTCCTTTCCCGCTTGCTGTTGCGTTAACTTCGCCTGATAATTTAGCATGCGCTCTAACATAGCCTGAATCGAATATCCACCAGGCAGATTACCAATATCTGGATCCTGCTCTGCTAGTGGTTGTACTACTTCGTCTACGTCTGCTTGGGGACTGGTGGACGGTGGCAACACTTCCTGTGTCCCCACCCCACAGTTTCACAGGGTATTTCCTCAAACAGATTGCTTGTGCTGTCTAAAGCACTCGCTTCTGCATTTACTGCACTGGTTAATTGATGTTCCTAAGTATCCATGTTGCCTGTGCAGTTTGACCATATTTATGGCTTCTAAGTTGGATACAATATCTATCGTCTTAGTCGTTGCACACAAAATATATTAACTGGTGCACAATACACTACACAACGAAAAAACGAAAAATTCTATCTACATTCAAACTTTGTCCTGTCACAAACAACTATGTTTAAACTACAAACACACACCACTAGTGACATGAGATGACTTCACTGAAATTCATACTCTACTGACAAGACAACTACACTGTAGTCTTACCGTTAATTTGTATGGTTCTGATTTCGGGTGCTCCAGGTTATGTTGTTGCAATTCTTCTGTAGAATCAGTCTTTACTCGTTCAGTTTGCGTGCAGTGGTGTAGTTTTCATGAAAGAATGACACATGCATTAATACATAGCATTTGTTAAAAAATACTTATGTACGTTTATCAGAAAATATATATATCCACTAACTATTCTGAAAGAAAAAACATAAAATTGTTAATAGATTTATTTTTTCGTGGCCACTACTCATTCGGGCCCCGCGCTTCTGGGCGCCATTTCGTCGCGTAATCCCCACATCACCCCCGTTATACTTTATATGCAGTTTATATGGCATAAAATTTTAATTAATTTTAAATTGCTTATTGTTGCGAGCACGACAGATAAAGTACGATTCTCACCATTAGTTTCTGCAGTTGAAAATATTTTAAATTCATGCACATCTGTGGGGATACGCACAACACTGAAAAATTTCGTGCTGTGGACGTACGATCTTTAATTTGCACACTACTTTTGTATAACTCTGATCTGGCTTGTTATATGTGGTACATGGTATCATTACTGTAACTAATTATGGAATAAAAAATGCCCTTAGCTACTTTCGTTTCTTGAATGCACAGAAAATTATTCTTATTACCTGTACGGAAGTTACATGTTAAATGTTCACTAAACTAAATGTTCACTAAACGTAAAAGCTGCAGTGGATTTTTTTAAAAGTATATAACCACTATTAACATGAGAGCATGAAAAAAATCAAATTTGAATATTATGTTATTAGCCAGGACAGGTTTTGCACAGCAGTCTTTGAACACTCACAAGTAAAATTTTATCACCCATGAATTATTTACGTAACTGATAACATAATAAGAGCTGCCCATGTCCACCTGAAAATGACATAATAAAAGTCCCCAGGAAGCTGAAAGATATAATTTTAATGTACCGTTACCTGCCCGCTACATTTCGGGAAAACTGCATTCATTCAATTACATTTGAATTTGCCGCAGCAGCGTCTCCCGCAATCCCTGCACGGCTCTGCATCATGAAAAATTCCTAATATGCTGAAAACTGCTAAGAATGTGGAATGGAATCTTGGGCAAGCTAGCAATAAATTATTACTGGTAATAATTTTAACAATTTCTATATTCGAAAACTCAACATAAATTGAACGTATACACGTATTACAAATATCAGCCTCCAATGGCGTCTTTCTCCATCAAAGGACAAACGAAGGCTACCTAAGCATTCTAGCGAGCGTCACAGGCACTTACAACTTTAACGGCTACAAGAAGGCAGAGTAATGTTTTAACCTCCACTATTTATAGGACATTTAATAAGCATCTTTGTAATTATTTTTCATTATCGGCTCTGATACATACATTCGCCGACTGCAGACATTTGTGAAATACAGATACATAAATATTGCCGGCCGGAGTGGCCGTGCGGGTCTAGGCGCTATAGTCTGGAGCCGAGCGACCGCTACGGTCGCAGGTTCGAATCCTGCCTCGGGCATGGATGTGTGTGATGTCCTTAGGTTAGTTAGGTTTAATTAGTTCTCAAGTTCCACGCGACTGATGACCTAAGAAGTTAAGTCGCATAGTGCTCAGAGCCATTTGAACATAAATATTGCACAAACATAAAAATGAAAAATTGTTATTTCCTTTTATACATAATCTACTACCATTCATACAGTAATGAAATAATAATAATAATAATAATAATAATAATAATAATACAAATAAATGTTTATTTTTATTATTTTTTTGTATATTCTACCTATTTTGTAAATGTCTTGCCAGGAGACGTCACAGGCCGAAGTAGAGAGGACATAAAATGTAAACTGGCAGTGCCAAAAAACGCATTTCTCAAGAAGACAAATTTGGTGACATCGAATATTGATTTAAGTGTTACGAAGTCTTTTCTGTAGGTAATTATGTGGAGTGTACCCATGCATGGCAGTCAAACATGGACGATAAACAGTTTAGACAAAATGAGAGTAGAAGCATTCCAAATTTGGTTCTACAGAAGAATACTGAAGATTACATAGGTCGATCACGTAACTAATGGGGAGGTAATGAATAGAATTGGGGAGGTACGGAATTTGTGGCACAGCTTGACCAAAAGAACGGATGAGTTGATAGGGCGCATTCTAAGATATCAAGGGATAGCCAAGTTAGTATTGGGGGGAAGTGTTGGGTGTTAAAATCGTAGAGGGAGACCAAGTGATGAATATAGTAAGCAGAATCGGAAAGATGTAGGTTGGAGTATTTATACAGAGATTAAGAACCTCACACAAGACAGAGTACTAGGAGAGCTGCGTCAAACCAGTCTTTGGATTGAAGATCATAACAACAACAGCAACAACCAATAAATAAACGCAAATTGCTCATGACTGCTGAACTGCTCCGTGTCTAGTCTTGGATTTTAGCCTGTAGATGGAGGCAGGTGACGTGGTCTTTCAACACTGGGTGTAGTGTGACATATCTCGTTATTCTAACCCTCGTCTCAACAGCAGAGCAAAGAGCGTGGAACTCTTCAGGAAGGCAAGCTATCCGCTGGTCATGTCATGTGTTAGTCTTACCCTGGAAAGACATGCGTCAGATCCACTATGATATTCAGGCGGATCACTTCACCCATTATTACGAAACATCACCAGTTCCGAGCTTCTAACAATACTGGTTCATTAAGTCTCTACATGCTTGCAAAAACCCAGTTAATCATGAAAGCATTCTTGTTGTTTGGAAAGAGAGCACTGTCTCCGTGCAGACGGGAAAATCAGAACAATTACACAAACTGAATTCGAAGCACTGTCCTACAGAAGGGAAAAGTGGCTGGAAAATTCGGTGTCCTACAGCTGCTGGTATGAAGATGTCCTACTGCCACAATGGCGAATAAGGGTCAACATCCCAACAGAGATGGATGGTCTACTACAACTTGTCTTTGAACAATTGAACAAAGACGACATCAGGACTTTCCATAGATAGCTTGCCCCAATCTTGTCCAAACCAGTCTGAAGAGACTCCTATATCCAAGCACAAGGGATGTCTTGTGAATGAATGGAGCATTCTCATTGGCTCTTACTGAATTTACCTGCCAAGTTACTGATGCTGCCAATGTCGGAGCACTGTCCGCCATTTTTTCTCTGCAGACGACACTTCCAGTGGCGAAACTACACTCCTGGAAATGGAAAAAAGAACACATTGACACCGGTGTGTCAGACCCACCATACTTGCTCCGGACACTGCGAGAGGGCTGTACAAGCAATGATCACACGCACGGCACAGCGGACACACCAGGAACCGCGGTGTTGGCCGTCGAATGGCGCTAGCTGCGCAGCATTTGTGCACCGCCGCCGTCAGTGTCAGTTAGTTTGCCGTGGCATACGGAGCTCCATCGCCGTCATTAACACTGGTAGCATGCCGCGACAGCGTGGACGTGAACCGTATGCGCAGTTGACGGACTTTGAGCGAGGGCCTATAGTGGGCATGCGGGAGGCCGGGTGGACGTACCGCCGAATTGCTCAACACGTGGGGCGTGAGGTCTCCACAGTACAACGATGTTGTCGCCAGTGGTCGGCGGAAGGTGCACGTGCCCGTCGACCTGGGACCGGACCGCAGCGACGCACGGATGCAAGCCAAGACCGTAGGATCCTACGCAGTGCCGTAGGGGACCGCACCGCCACTTCCCAGCAAATTAGGGACACTGTTGCTCCTGGGGTATCGGCGAGGACCATTCGCAACCGTCTCCATGAAGCTGGGCTACGGTCCCGCACACCGTTAGGCCGTCTTCCGCTCACGCCCCAACATCGTGCAGCCCGCCTCCAGTGGTGTCGCGACAGGCGTGAATGGAGGGACGAATGGAGACGTGTCGTCTTCAGCGATGAGAGTCGCTTCTGCCTTGGTGCCAATGATGGTCGTATGCGTGTTTGGCGCCGTGCAGTTGAGCGCCACAATCAGGCCTGCATACGACCGAGGCACACAGGACCAACACCCGGTATCATGGTGTGGGGAGCGATCTCCTATACTGGCCGTACACCACTGGTGATCGTCGAGGGGACACTGAATAATGCACGGTACATCCAAACCGTCATCGAACCCATCGTTCTACCATTCCTAGACCGGCAAGGGAACTTGCTGTTCCAACAGGACAATGCACGTCCGCATGTATCCCTTGCCACCCAACGTGCTCTAGAAGGTGTAAGTCAACTACCCTGGCCAGCAAGATCTCCGGATCTGTCCCCCACTGAGCATGTTTGGGACTGGATGAAGCGTCGTCTCACGCGGTCTGCACGTCCAGCACGAACGCTGGTCCAACTGAGGCGCCAGGTGGAAATGGCATGGCAAGCCGTTCCACAGGACTACATCCAGCATCTCTACGATCGTCTCCATGGGAGAATAGCAGCCTGCATTGCTGCGAAAGGTGGATATACACTGTACTAGTGCCGACATTGTGCATGCTCTGTTGCCTGTGTCTATGTGCCTGTGGTTCTGTCAGTGTGATCATGTTATGTATCTGACCCCAGGAATGTGTCAATAAAGTTTCCCCTTCCTGGGACAATGAATTCACGGTGTTCTTATTTCAATTTCCAGGAGTGTATTTTGTACAGATCGCCATATTGCACGGATAGATAAACCCTGAAAAAGGGGTCTACAGATCACCGAGTACGGTGGGACACTTCCTCAATTACTCTGATCTGTCACTGACAACAGAAGCTTGAATATTTCAGCGTGAAACCGATTTTGTAACCTGCTATATATCACCACGTACTGTGTCGATGTAATAACAACAAACTTTTCGAGGCCTTCAGCATACAAAATCATGACTGCCCCCCCGCATATACAGGGTTGGTCACTAGCTATTGCCACCTAAAGTAACTCTGAAAGTGTGATAGTAACTGAAAACTTTGTGGGACAAATGTTTCATGGTACAACGGGGACCATAATATGACGTTGGTTTTCATTGCTAGATGGGGCCGTGTCAGAGATATGAAGGTCAACTTTGATTTAGAAATGCGATGCTACAGTTTGGTACTTATTTTCTGATAACAGTTATCGGGACGAATCGAATTATATGTAACAGGAAGTTCTTTGAAGATCAACGAAGTTCAAAAAGATTGCATGAACGTGCATTTACAAAAAGTGTTCGAAGCTGTGACAATTGATATCGACGCATTGCTGCAGTCTTCTTACCATGGATTAATTGGTATTCCTTTTCACTTCGACACTTATCGAAGCACATGCTCTGACAACTCTCTCTCGTATATCGAGAAAATAGTAACCATTCACCGAATACAGCGTATCCATCTAACGTGCCACTGAGATGTAAACACCATTCGACGGGTTTGCAGTACGACACTAGTAGGAACGATAAGACTAGTATCATCGAACCAACCGAATGTGAATGATGTATCCCTCTGAAGAACAAATCGATATGCTTCTAAATTATAGAGAATACCAACGAAATTCAGTGATAGGTAGAGACTTATGCACTGAAAGATATCCTCAGTGTACTCACGTCGTACATTTAAATATGTGTATGATGAACTGAGAACAACTGGATCCTTAATGCATTGAAAACGTATATGGCAAATGAAAGATAGTAACAAGGGAAAATGGCTGGAGCCAGAGTAGTGTTGTTCATGTTCTGCATCACGATTAATATCATCCTTACCGTATCAGTCTCCACCAAGAATTAACTGGTACGGATTGTAGGCGTCACATTGAATTCTGCTGATGAGCTTAACTTCAGATTCAGAGGGATGACACATTTATTAATTCGATTTTATTTACTTATAAGGCTACATTCACGAACCATGGAATTGTTCATTTGCATAACATGCATTATTGGGCAACTGAAAAACCATGTTGGCAGTGGCAAGTTGCACACCAAAAACCGTGGTCGGTGAATGTATAGTGAGGGATTCTCAAGGACAGAATTGCAGGCCCATATTTAATCGAAGGAAATATTAATAGTAGGAAGTACACCACATTCCTGCAAGGAACATTAGGTCTGTTACTGGAAGAAACACGTTTAGGAACAAGGAACAGAATGTAGTATCAACATGATGGGTGTTCAGCGCACTTTTAGCTGATGGCTAGAAATGAGTGGCAGAAACAATTCCCAGATCGTTGGACTGGACGCGCAAGAGATGTGTCGTGGCCGGCTCGTTCGCCAGACTTGATGCCTCTGGGTTTTTTCTTGTGGGGATTCGTAAAATACTTTGTTTATGAAGACATTCCAACTACACCTTAAGATATGCGAGATAGAATTGTCAGAGCATAATACGGAGACTGCAACACTGCATTGATACCAATGGTCATCATTTCGAACACCTTCTGTAAATAGACGTTCATGCCACCTTTGTGAGCTTCGTTGAGCTTCAGAGACCTTACGGTACACATCATTGGATTTGTCTTGATAGCCGCTACCAGAAAATGGGTACCAAACTATAGAATCCTATTTAAAAAAATAAAGTTGATATATCTCTGAAGCGACCCCACCTAGCAACAAAAACCCAACGTCACATTATGGCCCCCACTGTCCCATGTAACGTTTGTTGCGCTAACGTTTCAACTCCTATCATACTTTGTTAGTTATTCTTGGTGGCAATAGTTAGTGACTCACCCTGTATAGCCGGCCGGTGTGGCCGTGCGGTTCTAGGCGCTTCAGTCTGGAACCGCGTGACCGCTACGGTCGCAGGTTCGAATCCTGCCTCGGGCATGGATGTGTGTGATGTCCTTAGGTTAGTTAGGTTTAATTAGTTCTAAGTTCTAGGCGACTGATGACCTCAGAAGTTGAGTCGCATAGTGCTCAGAGCCATTTTTTTCACCCTGTATATTGTTCAATAATATTTTTTTATTCAGTAAAACAAAAACTCTAGTGTTGTGACTTGGCAAGACAGCCAAGCCACTATGATTGGTAGCCGAATGGCACGCTTTTAAGCTCACGAAGGCTGGCGTGAGGTCTGGAACAGTTAAGGGAATTTATAGTACCAAAGAACGTAGCTGAGGGAATACTTAACTTTAATTCATAATTGGTGAACATCGGTCTGACGGTACATGCATCACAAGATAAATAGCAATTGATAATGGCGCCTTGGTAGGTCGTAGCAAATGACGTAGCTGAAGGCTATGCTAACTATCGTCTCGGCAAATGAGAGCGTAATTTGTCAGTGAACCATCTCTAGCAAAGTCGGCTGTACAACTGGGGCGAGTTCTAGGAAGTCTCTCTAGACCTGCCGTGTGGCGGCGCTCGGTCTGCAATCACTGACAGTGGCGACACACGGGTCCGACGTATACTAGCGGACCGCGGCCGATTTAAAGGCTACCACCTAGCAAGCGTGGTGTCTGGCGGTGACACCACATCTAGTGCAAATATGTATTACATATATCTGACCAACGGTTAATTTTCAGAAAGGTAATCCTTGAAACAATGCTCATGAAAAGTTAATTCACATTTTTCGCATGCCTTTATGGTTTTGTGACGGTGATTTGTCTTTTTTTTTTGCAAAGATGCTTGTACTGTGTTCCTTCTAAATGAGAGGCCTTCAGGATTCAGGTTATTTATATTTTTCCCGTAAAGTTGCCATGCGCTTTCTGTTTGAAACGCCAAAAAGGCAGATAAAATACATTCTACACCATCCAACATTTCCGCCATTTAATATTCGTCGATAAAATGCACTGTACTTTTTATTCTGAAGCTGTAAGCTGCATTACAGAAACCATTTAACACGTAATCGATGTATTAATGTGTTTATTTTCGAATGTATATAACCGATTGTAATTATAATAAAAATATTGTAAATTGCTGGGTAATAGCCAATGGAACTTCACGGAAATGTATCGATAGCAACGACAGAATATTGGTAGCTATGTCGTTGTTTATCTTTGCGTATGGGGGGTCAATGTCACGTTGCGGAGAGACGGAGGAAGCGTTGCAGCTTGGGTCATAAAAGGGTGCGGAAGTGTTTGTTGGACGCTCTTGCTGACGCGGTGTGCAGTCATTTACACACTAATGTAGACGCGCCCCCATCTGTTAACCCGCGAGTACTGAGAGACTGGTAGGAGCGGGACAGGCGGAGGAAGCTGCAATTCCCACTATTACCTGTCCCACAATTATCCGTTTCTCTGGAGACGACTCGGGGTTGTTCTCATCAAACAGCAGCAGCAGCAGCAGCAACAGCAACAACAGTAGCAATGGCAGCTGAGCATTGTCGTCGGCTACATTCTTCGTCATCCGCGCAACTACCGCACTGTAAGACTTAACTGACGGATATAGAAATGTAGGGGCTTTGCCAAGTTCATTTTCTTTCACAAGGCATGAATAACTTGACTAACAACTTGCAATAGTTAAAACTTTTAGGGCACCTGTGTTGTAAATGTCCTCAGGCATTAGTACCAAGCAGGGTCCCTTTCCTTTCCATGCAATCACCGAGTACCGTAAGAATATGAAAAGTGATTAACTATTTAATGCCAGCTAGCGTATTTCCTAAACACCAGTTTCAGTCTGCCACAGTAACTTCATTCTTCTACTGCTTAACAAGGGCAACTTAAAGTAAAGAAAAATTTCACTGGCAAAGCTAATAACCAAAGATATAGCACAAATTAAGAATGCGCAATTTCATTTATTCTGTATTTAGATTAGCGAGTGAATTCTGCTGGCTTGGTATGTATTTTGTTGTGGCTATTTTAGAGGTAAAACCAACTGCTTATTTGCTTAAAGTAAATTCAGTTCAGTCTTAATAACCAAAAATAAATTGCTTGCCCTTTTCTAAATTTGGCATTACGTTACGCTGAGGTTACTGGAAGTTATTTTTTTACTGAAAGTTCAAGTTAACCCAGTCATTTATTTAACCAGTAATTTGATTTAACGTTACTTCCAAAATTTAGTATTTCAGATTAAGTAGCTGCAAACTCAGTGCTTTCTGATTCATTCATTTTCTCGTGAACTGTTGTGCCGTGGAAAAGCGTGACAACCTTCTGCTGGCATGGCAGAGATTATTTGCGTCAATTTCTTTGCCGTTACCTTTCACGAGATTCTGGAGGTTCATTGCCCTGGCGGGCTGGCGAGCATTTATTATCCCTCTTTTACTTTTTTGTTTTCTTTGTGTTATCGGTGATTTTTGTTGTAAATATTACGTGGTACCCTTTTCCCTCCTTGTGTGGTTCGTGAGCGATTGCACTATAATCCACGCACTTCAAAAATTATCATCTAAAGTAGGATAAATTTAGAATAGATTCTTCCTTCAGAAGAGTCTGTTGTACAGTTTCCTCCAACTGACGGCTGTTATTTTCCTTCGGTAACGATATCCTTACTCAGCGAAAAATTTAATTAGGCATATGCAATCACGACCAGTTATATCGCCGTCCAGTAGGCCGATTAGGAAGGGTGAGTTTACACGTTACCATGCGCTTTGTATTGACACGTCTATATAGAAACTAAATACTGGCGACCATCATTATTTTAATCGTACAGATGGCCGATTATACGAAATATTTTCGTCCAACCGATCCACGCATCCCGTTGAACAGTTATGCGCTTGGACTACGTTCGGCTGTTCAACTACCATTTTTACTTTTCTGCGTGGTACCATTTATAGGGTGCTCTGATGGGGTTAACGTTAACTGATCGGTTGTAGTGTTCCAAATAGCTATCACTAATCCAGTGTGTTTTCCTCTGCTGTTGTCGAAGCTACCGCGAGGGGACTTGGCTGTTTTCTTTGGATAATCTGTAGGGCTCTTCCGTATTCCATTGCTCATTACTGAGCCCGTGAATCTAATTCCATTTTCCTTCAGTTTTTTGGCCAAGTAAATTGAGGGAAAAAAGGGTAGTGCGTAGATTTAGGAGCTGGTGGTAAGTCTGACTATTTACAGATCGACATGCTCATCTAAGATGTTTTTCAGCCGATCAATACCCCTTCCGCTGCAAGAAAAACCTTGTACGAGGCACCCAAGTGGCTCGCAGAGACACCACATCTTGAAGCCAAATTTTATGGCGTTACTCCTCAGGGAACTGCTACGCTCCGTGCCTCCATAACACTCTCATCAGATGATAGATGCTCTCCTAATTGAGTATGACACAAAAAGCTGTCATTCAGATGTTTAGTTAGAAGTGTTAATTTAAGAAATCTGTCACCTTGTAAATAGGCTGTTTAGGTAGCCACGTAGCGCTCTGTATGGAAGTCACTGGCTGTGCTGTGTGCAGTCTGTGGCTGGTTTGCATTGTTGTTTGCTTTTGTAGTGTTGGGCAGCTGGATGTGAACAGCGCGTAGCGTTGCGCAGTTGGAGGTGAGCCGCCAGCAGTGGTGGATGTGGCGAGAGAAATGGCGGAGTTTTGAGAGCGCATGATCTGGACGTGTGTCCATCAGAGACAGTAAATTTGTAAGACTGGATGTCATGAACTGCTGTATATATGTTATGACTTTAAACACTATTAAGGTAAATACATTGTTCTTTAGCAAAATCTTTCATTTGCTAACTATGCCTATCAGTAGTAAATGACTAAGTTAGAATGACTAAGAATGACTAAGTTAAAATGACTAAGTTAGAATGACTAAGTTAGAATGACTAAGTTAGAATGACTAAGTTAGAATGACTAAGTTAGAATGACTAAGTTAGAATGACTAAGTTAGAATGACTAAGTTAGAATGACTAAGTTAGAATGACTAAGTTAGAATGACTAAGTTAGAATGACTAAGTTAGAATGACTAAGTTAGAATGACTAAGTTAGAATGACTAAGTTAGAATGACTAAGTTAGAATGACTAAGTTAGAATGACTAAGTTAGAATGACTAAGTTAGAATGACTAAGTTAGAATGACTAAGTTAGAATGACTAAGTTAGAATGACTAAGTTAGAATGACTAAGTTAGAATGACTAAGTTAGAATGACTAAGTTAGAATGACTAAGTTAGAATGACTAAGTTAGAATGACTAAGTTAGAATGACTAAGTTAGAATGACTAAGTTAGAATGACTAAGTTAGAATGACTAAGTTAGAATGACTAAGTTAGAATGACTAAGTTAGAATGACTAAGTTAGAATGACTAAGTTAGAATCACTAAGTTAGAATGACTAAGTTAGAATCACTAAGTTAGAATGACTAAGTTAGAATCACTAAGTTAGAATGACTAAGTTAGAATGACTAAGTTAGTAGTTAGTGCCTTCAGTAGTTGGAATCTTTTATTTAGCTGGCAGTAGTGGAGCTCGCTGTATTGCAGTAGTTTGAGTAACGAAGATTTTTGGTGAGGTAAGTGATTTATGAAAGGTATAGGTTATAGTTAGTCAGGGCCATTCTTTTGTAGGGATTATTGAAATTCAGATTACGTTGCGCTAAAAATATTGTGTGTCAGTTTAGCGTTGATCACAATAAGTAAAGAGCGAAATGTCTGAGTACGTTCAGTTCCGCTCAGCTGTCCGAAAATCAAATAATGTAAGAGGTTTATCAGGACAGTCATTCATAAATTTTTCTAATGGGACGTTTCAACCTGAAGGTATTTTGGAGTGATCAGTACAGTGGAAAAACTTTTATTGTTTCAAATTCGTTACGTCGCACAGCTGAACTGACAATTGCAATATACGTCCCTCCGTCTCCATCTAGGAATGGTTAGCTATCCTCATAGAATCAAAATTTTCGAGAAAAGTGTCAGTCAGCCACATGAAATTTCGAAACTGTGGCCACCCTTCTGGGAATCACATAGGTTAAACGTATCTCGAAGGTGATTCAATACACCATCGTCAAGAAAAATGACAAATTAAAAATTAAGTCTTCGACAGGATTAGAGGGTATAGCTTTTTCTTGCAGTGTAGTAAACTCATCAAGATTACGAGTAACGACAGCTTTCTCACAATCATAAGATGAGCGGCCCCCTGGCTTCATTTATGATTATTTTCATGTTTATTAGAATGAGGTTCTGGTTCACGTGCAGCAGTTCTGCTCATATACTCTGTTGTTCTGCCCCGTCTGATGACTTCCGCTGCAGCTGCTGCTCGAAGTTGTCGACCAGAAAAATTGTCAACAGTACCGCAAGTGTCATCATTCACACTGGCTGCTTGTCTCTTCCATCCATCGTCCGGAGGATCTACGTAAATATTTGTCTCTGATATGCTTTCATCTTCCACCAAAATGGTTGGAATTTCAGCAGCAGTGACAGATCTGAATAATTATATATATTTAAAGTTAATTTCTGATTTTTGATTGACAAACATAATTGTAACTGGTTTTTCCCTTTGGGAACAAGTAAATATTTATAGTACTTGCTAATAAATGAAGATAATTATAATTAATTTCTCATGAAACAGACTCTTACATGCCGAAGGTATTAAGAGTAATAAAAACAAATAAAGAAAGAAAATGTGTTAAAGTAGAATACTTACTTCTTGGGAAGCATGTTGTAAACTAAAATGACTGCCAACTTCGCGAACACTGGATAACCATCAGACGACAAAGACATTCAGTCCAAAGCACTAACAATGAACTTAGACAAAAGAAATTCACATTTTAATAACCAATATATGACTCGACATAAACAAACACTACCATGTGGGAATACCGGGCAAAAATGGGTCAACACGGATGCTGAACTACGGTGCTACCTCACGTTCTTCACCTCTGTTGCCGGAGGTGAAGTAAATCTGTTCGTTCCTGTTGAAAATTGACACTTTACATTCATCTACCAAAATAGGGTTATTCTGTATTCGACAGTTGGCCGCATCTTGATAGTGTTGTGGAGGGAGCCTTACTTAGTTTACAAATTAGACATGGTGAAGAAAATCCGACTCTATGTTAAATGGATAATCATCAGCAAGCTTCTGACACGGAAGTTGTGCTAGCGTCAATCCAGTGGAATTTAAAGATGCTTCTATACGTCATAGCCCCGATTTGAAGCCATTGTCAAATGTTCACTGTTTCAACAAATTTCTTGCTTCGAGAAATACCACTGCAGTGTATGAAGTTACCAGATAATTAATTCATTAACGTCATTAGTCCATCAATTTTCATCATTTCTCTGCCGCTACACGTGTGCTTGAAGGAAGCGTTCAATGATTTTTGGTAATTTCTACAAGCAGTTTCCCCAAAACATGTAATTGTTTAGTTCTTTCATCGTCTAGGGAATACTTTTAAAGTTAACATGGGACATGTGAAGTTTTTCGTCGATTGTTGTTGTTGTTGTGGTCTTCAGTCCTGAGACTGGTTTGATGCAGGTCTCCATGCTACTCTATCCTGTGCAAGCTTCTTCATCTCCCAGTATCTACTGCAACCTACATCCTTCTGAATCTGCTTAGTGTATTCATCTCTTGGTCTCCCTCTAGAGCTGCATGTCCTCGGGAAAAATTACGGCTGTAGTTTCCCCTTGCTTTCAGCCGTTCGCAGTACCAGCACAGCAAGGCCGTTTTGGTTAATGTTACGAGGCCAGATCAGTCAATCATCCAGACTGTTGCCCCTGCAACTACTGAAAAGGCTGCTGCCCCTCTTCAGGAACCACATGTTTGTCTGGCCTCTCAACAGATACCCCTCCGTTGTGGTTGCACCTACGGTACGGCCATCTGTATCGCTGAGGCACGCAAGCCTCCCCACCAACGGCAAGGTCCATGGTTCATGGGGGGGTTTCGTTGATTACATTGAAAATAAATTAACTAATAAAGGTTTCGTTGATTACATTGAAAATAAATTAACTAATAAAGGTGTTACTTGATAACAGAAATCGCGTTGTTTTACTCTCTTCACTATTGCTTATCAACTACGCTTGTAAACTTAATCCTGGCGGTAAAAGCCAATTCAAATAACGAAGATTATCCATGTCTTACATTAAATGTCACGGTCATTCTTTTCAGACAACACGGTCGCCGTCAACTATTTCAAGGAGTAAAAATAATGAAAATGTTGCATAAGTTCAACTGTTTTCATTGGAATAAGCTCAATATCGACATTTTACCAGGTCCATTTCCATGGAATTAATTTGAAGTTAGTAGTAACTTAAATAAGGTTGAAAAATATTGCACAGTTGTAAAATTCACATCCGACTCCGTGGCCTTACACTTAGTCGCCAAACAGAAATTATAGCTCTGTGCAAAACCAGTTTCAGTAATCTGCTGTGGCGAAAACTGTTTGCTGGTATTCCTTCTCACTGGAAAAAAAAAAAAAGAAAACTCAGCTGACTTATTGGGCTCCATAACTACACTGTAAAAGTTATTTCGTATGCAAGCAATGCATACTGACGGCACAATTTAGTAGCACCGTGGCTTCCACCTCTGCATATGCCTAATGTAAACATTGCATCAGTTAAGGTCCAGGTAGTGCCACATCATACTGATACCAGCAGTATCCTCGTATCGCCAACTTTATTGTTCATTTAATTTGATTTTATAATCGCTGAAATAAATTCATATGACTTCAGAACATGAGATATTTCATTTCGTTCCTCCTCCTCTTCTCAAGTTTCTTTGTTTTCCTTTTTCAGTCACTTTTCTCCCGCCAAACCAGCGAAATGCGACAAAATACGGCCTGTAATCTATTCCCAAAACACTAGTTAGTACTCTTAAGATGATTTCTTTTAACGTTGTCTTGAATGAGGGAATTTAGTTTCCTATTAAGACATCTTAAGCAAGAACGTTCACAAATTTCCATAATAAGTAAGCTCATTGTGCACGTACAAAGGTATCACAGGTTGAGTTTCTGTAACTGAGGAAAACATTAGCGGACACCCAGTTTAACACTTAAGGATACAGTCTCTGATGACCCTGTAGTTTGGTCCCTTTATCCCTCACACCAACCAACCTAAGGATACGGTACCGCTAAAAATACAAAACTATTGTCAAACGAAGGCTGAGTTCATCCTCTAACAGAGATGTATTTATAATACGGAAGCTAGAGGAGACTGTCCTTGCCTTCCTCCAAGGAACACTGAAAGCCATATACACAAATATATAAAGCACTGTCAACACACGCAATGCTACAATTGGCTGGTCGTCCTAAACTAATAATTACTTGGTAAGAATGAATCTGAAGTTGTCGAAGTGACAGGATTCCAGCGCTGTAATGACAGATTACAAACTTACAGCCTCACCCTCTACGCTAACCTTCCACTTAAGCAGAGTGTTGTTATCGACCTAAATGGTGTTACTTGCGAAGTACCACACGAGACGAAAATCAGACCACAGCCAGAGCAACATGACGTGGATCACTACATGTACACAAATTTTACTTTTAACCTTTGAAAACGGTGTCATCATCAACACGTGTTTAGAGACAAAATACATTTACACAATATTCGAAATAATACTTACGGGGAACTTACGTGTGAGACCTTTTCAAAGCAAGTAGTGGAGAACGAATTTGTCATCTGAGACAAAGGAAGAGCTCTCCACCTTTTATCGCACTTCGTTTCTCCTTGCCTTGTCAACAGGTTCTTACTCGCAGTACGTCACATCTTAAGGAATTGGGTAAAGTTCGCAGTCATGCGTCTTATGAAGATGGCCACTGCGTCGGCGCTATTTCCCGTGCATTAGGATGCAGCAGATGTACGATTCATGTATGGGTAAAGGGGAAGGCGGATGAAGGCCACGTCTACCGTCGTCGTCGCCCTGGACGTTCATGGCCTATCACGAAGGATCAAGACGATAGTACATGTACTGCACTGTAGTGATGAAGACCCTTACAGGACGAGCACTGAAGTAAGAAACATACTTCGGCTAAACGTCAGAGGGTCGACCATACGTCGCAGTCTCTATGAGAAAGTTAAGTATGGAAGAAATTCGGCGATTAAGGAAACGTTGAGAGATCAATGTTAAGTCGGTGAGACTGAACTTCACTCTGACGTACGGGAGGAAACCGCTTTCTAACTGGAAGTACTTTATATTTGCGGACGAGAAGGCGCTTCTACTGCACAAAATAATTCTCTCCATGTATGTCGACAAGAGGAGCGAGATTCGACAGCAAATATCTTCCTTAAAGGTAACGGCGTGGCCTAAATTCTTTCACAGTTTGGGGATGGTATCAGCAAACGGTTGCAGCGTTTTGTGGGTGGTGGACTGTCTGCTTTCTGATTATTACTAGTGCCAAATACTGTAGAACATACACTGAGGTGACAAAAGTAGTGGCACACCTCCAAATATCGTGTCGGACCTACTTTCGCTCGGCGTAGTGCAGCAACTCGACGTGTCATTGAATCAACAAATCACCAGGAGTCCCCTGCAAAAATATAGAACCATTCTGCCTTTACGGTCGTCCGTGATTGAGGAAGTGTTGCCGGTGCCGGATTTTGTGCACAAACTGACCTCTCCATTACGTCCCATAAATGTTCCATGGCGTTCATGTCGGACGATTTTGGTGGCCGGATCATTCTCTCGAATTGTCCAGAATGTTCTTCAAACCAATCGTAAACAGTTGTGGCCTGGTGACATGTCTGGAAACGAAGTCTCTGAACGGCAGCAAATGGTCTCCAAGTACCCGAAAATAATTTTCAGTCAATGATTGGCTCAGTTGGAGCAGAGGAACCAGTCCATTCCATGTGGACACAGCCCACACCATTATGAAGCCGCCAACACCTTGCACAGCCCCTTGTTGACGACTTGAGTCCATGGCTTCGTGGAGTCTGCACCACACTCCGAACCCTTTCATCAGCTCTTAACAACTGAAATCTGGACTCATATGACCAGCCCACCATTTCCAGTGGTCTACGGCCCAACCGATATGATCACGAACCCAGGAGAGGCGCTGCAGGCGATGTCGTTCTGTTAGCATCGGTTGTCAGCTGCCATTGCCCATTAACGCCAAATTTCGCTACGTACACTGTCGCCTATTTCACGGAGTGTTTCTTGTCTCTCAGCACTGACAAATCTGTGCTAACGCTGCGCTCTCGGTTGTTTAGTGAAGGACATTAGCCACTGCGTTGTCCATTTTAAGAGATAATGCCTGAATTTGGTATTCAAGCCACAGCCTTGACAATGTGGATCTTGGAATGTTTAATTGCCTAACAGTTACCGAAATGTGTCCCATGCGGATGGCTCCAACTACCATTCCGCGCTAGAAGTCTCTTACTTCCCGTCGTGCTGACAATCACGTCGGAAACTTTTTCATATGAATCACTTGGGTTCAAATTGCTGCTCCGCCAATGCACTGCCCTTTCATATCTTGCGTACACGATACTGCCGCCGTATGTACAAATATATGTGCATACCGCTATCCCGTGACTTCTGTCACTACAGTGTAACGAATAGGAATGGATCCAAAAGTGAATCCTCAGTATATGACTTTCCCCAAGTCATTCAAATTTTTCTACCTCTCCGACATTGAATTCTTCACCACAACCTTTGGCATTCTTTTTGTTGAGTATGATTCAAGCTATCTGTGTTTTTCTAAGTGAGTAATAGGATTTACACAGTAAAGGACACTACAAACTGGCGATATATTATTAAGTCTTGTACTATTTGATGAGTGAATCTATAAACATCGTTCTCAGTCCCACAGTCCTCCTGGAATCCAAACTGCGATGTTCGAAGTAAATAGTTTCCACTTAAGTGCGTGACTACTCTTGAGTAAATTAATTTTTCCAGTATTTTGGAAGAAAACTACTATTAAGTAAACTGGGTGATAATTGTTTAAGTCTGTCTTGTCACCTATATGAAGTGGTTTAGCAATTGCATATTTTAACCCGTCAGGAAAAATTTCCTGTCCAGCAATGCATTGCACATAATCGCTAATGACATTACTTGTTGAAGTGGGAAAACTTTTCATAGCTTTGTTTGAAATTCCATTAATCCCATATGAACTTTTGTTTCTTAGGACTTTTATAATTGTATTGATTTCAGTGCAGGGTGTTGGTACTACTACTACTAGTTGCTTGAAGTTTTGTGGGATAAACGTTTCCAAGATATTCTCTTCCTTCACCAGTGAACCGGCAACGACCTTGGCGCAGTGGATACACCGGTTCCCGTGAGATTACCGAAGTTAACAGCTGTCGGGCGTGGTCGGCACTTGGATGGGTGACCATCCAGGCCGCCATGCGCTGTTGCCATTTTTCGGGGTGCACTCAGCCTCGTGATGCCAATTGAGGAGCTACTCGACCGAGTAGTAGCGACTTTGGTCAAGAATACCATTATAACGGCCGGGAGAGCGGTGTGCTGACCACACGCCCCTCCTATCCGCATCCTCCCTGAGGTTGACACGGCGGTCGGATGGTCCCGTTAGGCCACTCGTGGCCTGACGACGGAGTACTTTTTTTCACTAGTGAACCATTTAATCCTATATTTGCTGCTACGTTTAGGAAGTAATTGTAAAAGCTACTTACAACATGTGAATTGTCATTTACTTTAATTGTTATGGAACCTTGTGTACTGACGTCTGTACTTTGACAATTTCCCATATAGTTTTCATCTGAGTGGCTAGCCTCTCAGAGCGATGTACTGCTTATTTATGTGTCGTGCGTGAGGTGGCAGCCTGTGTTTACTGACGACTCGTTTTGCAGGGATGGTGCTGTCGGTCCAGAGCAACCCACGGACGAGCACACCGCGTCGGCTGTAGACGGGTCTTCAGGCTTCGAGCGTGTGGGACCCTGTTGTGTTGGCACAGCTGCTGGCCATACTAGTAGAGCAGCAGGGGCACGTTACGTTGGACCCAGCCTCGAATAAATGTATTCCTGAACTTTCTGCGACGAGCCCGTGGACCTGGGAGATGTCAGTGGCTGGTAGTCTGCCAGTCCTACGCTCTACACACAGCGAAACGAGCTTTTTTGGCTACGACATTCTCCTCCGTTTTTGTCTCCTTTCGAAATAAGTTTTAATGTGCATGCTATATTACTATGACCATTAAAGACACGAGAATCGGAACTGTGTGTTGGAGTTAGTAATTTTAGCTCCTTAGATCCACTATTTTCAAATGGTTTTCTTATGCAGTAATCAAGTATTTCTTAATTGTACTATTCCATGAGCTGGTGAATTATATTTCTCACACACTGGAATATCAAACTTAGCGTAGTTCTCTCATATTCCATGACGTGATATAAACCACAAATAATATTCGACAGAAAATGAAGTATGTATGATTTTCATAGTATGACGCCATGTACTTGAGATTCAAGCTAATTCTGTCGCCGGTAAGAGAGGTTAAATGTAGTGTGTAAGCAATCGTGTGTCATCTGCAAGCAACCCACTTACAACGTGGAATAAATACGTCTTGTATTTTGAGTACATTTTACTGATTATTCGGAGAAATAATGTAATTCAGTAACAATGCGTAATGTATGTAGAACTGGTGTTTCCAACACATAAATAATTAAGTCTCATATAGATCTTTCTGAGTAAGGTAAGTGGGTACGTTAAAGATGTAGCTTTAATGCCAACATTGAGAATCTAAGAAATTCCAAGAGTAAACAGAAAATGAAAAGTATTTTCGCATACTAAAGAAGCAGGAAGACAATGCTCAAACCAAGCATTACGTCATTATATGAAGAACAGAACAAATGACTCTGAGGACTATGGGACTTAACTTCTGAGGTCTTCATCCCCTAGAATTCAGAACTACTTAAACCTAACTAACCTAAGGACATCACACACATCCATGCCCGATGCAGGATTCGAACCTGCGACCGTAGTGGTCGCTCGGTTCCAGACTGTAGCGCCTAGAACCGCTCGGCCACTCTGGGCGGCGAAGAACTGAACATCTTAGTTATTTAATAATCATTTAGTTATCACCACTTAATGGCATTATCAATTTACAAATGTCTTGATAGAGAATCTCACATACGCAACTAATTGTTGGGTAATACCTTAATTAATACCAAAAGAAAGGAATATTTTGGACGGTATCGTAGGAAATTTCAGAGTAACTGCGTCTGACGCTAAATGGTATTGAGACGGGAACATGCAAGCATCAGCCACATTTTCTGCGTGTAAAGTAAATGTGTCCTTTTTAAGAAACAACTGAAAATTGAGTCGCACACAGATGTAGATACACTACAACAAGTAAGTTCAGCAGCCGATGTTAACAAAAACCTCTGCGCGATGTTCAAGAGCCTCAACAACACAATATTATATTCTGAACGTTCTTCCACGGCTTATACCTAAATTACAATCTATAGTACAGTACCAAACAAGAAACACGTGATAAATATTTAAATAATGCTATTATTACCCATTATTTTAAACTACTTTTAGCGATGTTTGACGATATGTAATTCGCCGTAGCGGATTCAGAGCAGACTGACTCAAATGTAGTCACGTTTCGAATTGCAGGTATGAGATATGACAAAATCATGAAATCCTCTCTTGGAGACTGGACATGTAATAGTTAAAAATGATATCAAAAGGATGATCTTTTCAAATGAGGGACAAGATTCGACGTAATCATACGCAACACAAAGATCTCTTCCGTTGACCCTGAGTCAGAAAGTCATGCAGGTTCCCTTGAGGCTGCAGCATGATGCTCCAGAGCCGTAACGCCGAACACGAAGGTCTTCCCTCTCCGTAGTAGCACGTGGCCGTCCAGTGACAGTCTTCTTATGACCGTAAATTCTCGTGACCACCGTTGACAGCAGTCATGTACAGCTGCTACATTCCTGCCAGGTTTTTCTGCAGTATCTCAGAAGGAACATGCAGCTTCTCGTGGCCCATTTACTTGGCCTCGTATTGACAATGAAGTCTATGTTGCCTTGACGACATTGTTGACTGACTCACAACACCTAATCTCAAAAGTAAGTACCGTTCACGGCCGTTACAGCGTTACAAACACACCTACCAAATTTCATTTATGGCCCACAACTCCTCCTTGGTGATGTGATTTTTTCCCGTAAGTGAATTTCCGAAGATGCCCCGTTTAAGGGTTTTTAATATTTCATCGTGTCTAAATGCGTAACTAGCAACCTTGTCAAGAACCGATTTTAGTCCAGAAGAGTTGAACCATGTTCGCCGTTAAACAGTGGCCTCGCCCACCGTGGTGCGATTACGTGCTATGCCTCGCTACGGCGTAAGTGCACGGGAACCGTGGCACTTGCGTGCTGTGCCGATGTGGCGCTGTTCATTTTGGGGAGAAGCGGACTCCGGCTACTGCTCACACAATTACTGAGAGTATGGCATACATAAAACAATAACATGTTCCTAAAATTGCGGAAGGAACACCAAAAAAGGAAGAGGAAACAAGTATCGAATTTAAAACATAATCGCGAACTAGCAGCTCCTGACTTTGAACATTCTCTCCTCACTAATTATTGGTGTTGACAAACACTCAGTCTGGAGTTTTCCGATGATGTACACTGACGGAAAAAGAGTCGCAAAACCAAGGAGGAGTCGAAACTTTCTGGCAGATTAAAACTGTGTGCCGGACCGAGACTCGAACACGGGGCCTTTACCTTCTGCGGGCAAGTGCTCTACCAACTGAGCTACCCAAGCACGACTCACGCCCCGTCCTCAAAGCTTTACTTCTGCCAGTACCCCGTCTCCTACCTTCCAAACTCTCCTCCTTCAAGGAGGAGTCGTGCGACATAAAGGCAAGGTCATGTTTTTCACGCCAGTGGCATAAGAGTGGCGCTGGTAGCGCCCCTATAAAGATCCACATCAGGTATGCCCTAAATTCATGCTCCAACGGTCGTGAGCATCAGTTACCTATGAGACTGGACGCGGTGAGTTGATGTTCCTTCTGCAATACTGCAGATATACTTGGCAGAAATATAGCCACTGTACGTGATTGTTGACAGGCGTGATTACGAAAATGCACTGTCGCAAGAATACCGGGATCTAAGCAACGACGAGACCGTACACATCGGTTACTTAAAGGACAGTTTTGACCCAATGCACGGCCTTCAACTAACCTGTCTGCATGCTAGACACACTGGGCCTACACATGGATTTATGGTATGGGGTGTGATTTCGTATGGCAGCAGGAGCATTCTCGTGGTTATCCCACATACCCTACCTGCAAATTTTTATGTCAGTCTGGTGATTCGACCTGCTGTGCTGCCATTCATGTTTTACAACCTGATATCACTCGCCCACATAGTGTTGTTAGAACCCAACGTGCTACACAGAGGGTCAACATGTTGCCTTGGCCTGCTCGATCACGAAAACTGTCTCGAATCAATCACATATAGGACATCATCGGACGCCAATTCCAGCATCATCTACAAAGAGCATTAACTATCTCTGTATCGACCGACAAAGTGCAACAGTCATGGAACTCCATCCTACAAATTGACATCCATTACAGGGCTATTACAAATGATTGAAGCGATTTCATAAATTCACTGTAGCTCCATTCATTGACATATGGCCACGACACACTACAGATACGTAGAAAAACTCAAAGTTTTGTTCGGCTGAAGCCGCACTTCAGGTTTCTGCCGCCAGAGCGCTCGAGAGCGCAGTGAGACAAAATGGCGACAGGAGCCGAGAAAGCGTATGTCGTGCTTGAAATGCCCTCACATCAGTCAGCCATAACAGTGCAACGACACTTTAGGACGAAGTTCAACAAAGATCCACCAACTGCTAACGCCATTCGGCGATGGTATGCGCAGTTTAAAGCTTCTGGATACCTCTGTAAGGGGAAATCAACGGGTCGGCCTGCAGTGAGCGAAGAAACGGTTGAACGCGTGCGGGCAAGTTTCACGTGTAGCCCGCGGAAGTCGCCGAATAAAGCAAGCAGGGAGCTAAACGTACCTTACCGATTACAATTGCTACAAGTCCTGACACCCGATGACAAAGTCAAACGCTTTGAATTTTCGGTGCGGTTGCAACAGCTCATGGAAGAGGATGCGTTCAGTGCGAAACTTGTTTTCAGTGGTGAAGCAACATTTTTTCTTAATGGTGAATTGAACAGACACAATGTGCGAATCTGGGCGGTAGAGAATCCTCACGCATTCGTGCAGCAAATTCGCACGTGTTTTGTGCAATCTCACGGTTTAAAGTTTACGGCCTCTTTTTCTTCTGCGAAAAAAACGTTACAGGACACGTGTATCTGGACATGCTGGAAAATTGGCTCATGCCACAACTGGAGACCGACAGCGCCGACTTCATCTTTCAACAGGATGGTGCTCCACCGCATTCCCATCATGATGTTCGGCATTTCTTAAACAGGAGATTGGAAAACCGATGGATCGGTCGTGGTGGAGATCATGATCAGCAATTCATGTCATGGCCTCCACGCTCTCCCGACTTAACCCCATGCGATTTCTTTACGTGGAGTTATGTGAAAGATTCATTGTTTAAACCTCCTCTACCAAGAAACGTTCCAGAACTGCGAGCTCGCATCAACGATGCTTTCGAACTCATTGATGGGGACATGCTGCACCGAGTGTGGGAGGAACTTGATTATCGGCTTGATGTCTGCCGAATCACTAAAGGGGCACATATCGAACATTTGTGAATGCGTAAAAAAACTGAGTTTTTGTATGTGTGTGCAAAGCATTGTGAAAATATCTCAAATAATAAAGTTATTATAGAGCTGTGAAATCGCTTCAATCATTTGTAATAACCCTGTATTTGTACAACACATTGCTCGCACGTTTGCCTGCTTGCATTCAACAGTTGGGCTGTTACACCGATTACACAGGCCAACTATGGAAAAACGTTTTGCTGAAATATCTTACTCTTATGTTTTTTAGGGTGGGATATCCATATATGATACTTAAACTATCACCACCATTTCTTCACATTTTACAGTTAAATTTATTAAATTAAACGATTAGTTAAAGAATTTAACAGCTTTTATATAGTTAAAATAATTTAAGAAGCAGGTGTAATGAATGTAGATGACGTCGGTAGCACTGCTGAAAAACATTTGCTGAAAAAAAATGTCGATTGTATTTTTGTGTGAACAGATGGTGTTTAGTTTATTATCAACCTGACCTCACTTTCCCGTTTCCTGTACATGTGCTCAGTACAATGTCTAACCGTGGTTATTAGAACTCAGCTGACAGATTGTTACATTTGTGGTGAATTTGTAATTAAAAACACAAAAACATTACAGATTTTGTGAAAAAGGTTTATCTGTCGTACTTTAGATCTAAACTTGTTGATCAAAATAAATCTTGGGCGCCATATAACGAATGTTATGTGTCTGTTGAAGGCCTGAGAAAATCATCCAAAAAGGAGAAAAAAGCCTTTAGATGTGCTGTTTCTGTGATATCGAGGGAGCCAAGAAATATTGATATGACTGGTCATAAATCGAAGAACAAGACGGCAATAAACTACCCTAACCTTCCGTCCGCCATCCAACGAGTACGACATGGCGTAGAATTGCCGGTTCCTGAATCACCAGATGATTAAAATTCTATTCCAACAGAAGTATTTTCTGATGTACAGTGTGATTTAGATGAACCAGATGATGATGAATTCCATTGTAATACAGAAAGTCTTGAGCCCAAATTATTTACTCAGACCGATATTAACGATTCGGTTTAGGGATCTGCGCTTAACAAAAGAGCTGCATTGCTTGGTTCTGGATTAAAAGAAAAGAACTTATTGGCAGTTGGAACCAGCATATTCATGTACAGAGAGAGAGAGAGAGAGAGAGAGAGAGAAAGAGAGCAGCAATTTTGCAAGTTTTTTCAACAAGATGGTGGTGTAGTGTTCTGCTCAGACATTCCCGGTCTGATGACTGATTTTGGTATTGAATACAATAAGGAAGATTGGAGGCTGTTAATTGATTCACATAAAACTAGTTTAAAGGCTGTTTTATTACACAATGGTAACATGTATGCATCTGAAACTTCCTGGCAGATTAAAACTGGGTGCCCGGCCGAGACTCGAACTCGGGACCTTTGCCTTTCGCGGCCAAGTGCTCTACCATCTGAGCTACCGAAGCACGACTCACGCCCGGTCCTCACAGCTTTACTTCTGCCAGTATCTCGTCTCCTACCTTCCAAACCTTCATATCAGCGCACACTCCGCTGCAGAGTGAAAATTTCATTCTGGATGTATGCATCTATACGTGTTGGACATTCTGCACATATAAAAGAAAGCTATGAAAACCTAGAAATAGTGATAAATAAAATAGACAATTCTGCTCATGGTTGGATGATATGTGGCGATCTAAAAGTAACATGCATGCTCCTTGGTCAGCAAGATGCCTTTACCAAATTTACATGTTTCTTGTGTGAATGGGACAGTAGGGCTAGGGATCGACGTGCAGAAAGACCTGACCTGTGAGGGAGTCTTTAAGACCTGGTGAGAAGAACATTCTACGCGTAAACTTTGTAGTTCCAAAAAACGTACTCCGACCACCTCTAGATATAAAGTTAGGCCTAATGTAACAGTTTCTTAAAGGCTTTGCCTAATGATGGACCGTGTTTAAGTATCTCTGCCAAAAATTTCCACACCTTCCAGAAGCTAAACTGAAAGAAGGCGTCTTTGTCGGACCTGACATTAGAAAATTGAATCCACAATTACATTAAATAAGGAATAAGCATGGGTATCATTCAAACAAGTCGTTACAAAGGTCTTAGAACATGAAAAACATCTAGAATATGTTTTTATTACAGCTACACAATTAAAGAAATTTAAAACCTTAGCATGTTTAATGAGCCTGAATGTTCACTTTTTGAACATTTATCTTGATTACTTCCCGTAAAATATGGGAGATGTTAGTGAGGTGCAAGGAGAACGTTTACACCGGAACATTAAAGTGTTGGAAAAACACTACCAAGGTCGCTGGAAAACCAACATGATAGGGGACTACTGTTCGTCAGTTCACCGAGGAGCTCAGCAAGCGACTCATCGTAGAAAAAGTTACACAAGAAGCTTCAAAGAAAAAAAGAGAAAGAAAATATAAACCAATTCCAGCTGACAAGTAAAACCTGTATTAACAGATATCATTGTTTTAAGTAGCTTACTGTAAATACAAGTACAAACCTTGTATATGTTTTAACAAAGCGTTTCATTAATTTCTCCATTTACCGTATAACATAGGATTTTTATACTACTAGGGTTGGAATTTTAATAGTAACTATTTATTTAAAGCTCGTAGGAAATAGATACGTGTTTCAAAGTTTTACTGATCACCAAAGTAGTGACCAGCATTGTGTATAACCCATTGCCAGCGATGTGGAAGTCGTAGGATACTCTTAGCAGTGCCAGTTGTGTTGACAGTTCGAGCGGTGCGGTCTATTGCCTGACGAATTTGTAGCAGTTCTGAAGCTAATGCCGTGAATTGTTTCCTTCAGTTCAGAAACAGAGTTGAACTTACGAGGGCTTAGAGGAGTGCAGTGGGTGGTATAGCACTTAGCAGCCCCATCAGTCAAACAAATCAGTAACAGCTTGCACAGTGGGTTCTTGAGCATTTTCCTGCAAAATGATAGTCAGGTACAGAAGAAAGTATCACCACTTCTGTCTCTACGCTGTTCGTTTTTAGAACACAACCTACAAACAGCTTAGAGACAGAAGTGATGACACTTTCTGCAGGACCTGGCCATCATTATGCGGGACAATGCTCAAGCACGTACAGTGCGAGCTGTTACTGATTTGTTTGATTGATTGATTGATGGGGCTGCTAAGTGCTATACCACCTACTGCACTCCCCTGACTTACGCCCTTGTAAGTTCAACTCTATTTCTAAACTGAAGGAAACATTCACGGCATTCGATTCGGAACTGCTACAAATTCGACGGGCAATAGACAGCGCCGCACGAACTGTCAACACGACTGGCACTGCTAAGAGTATCCTACCACTTCCACATTGCTGGCAACGGGTAATAGACAGTGCTGGTGACTACTTTGAAGGTCAGTAAAACTTGGAAACACTTATCTATTTTGCACGAGCTGTAAATAAATAGTTTCAACCATCGTATACAATAAAAAGTATATTGCTCGAAAACTGAGTGATAGAAAAAAACTAGTGCTAGATTTGGATTTACCTCATAAAATTCTATAAAGATCAGCTTTAAAAGTAAAAAAGCTTTTATAAAAATTTTTCGTTGGCCTGTGTTATTATTGTAACAGCGTTTCACATCTGCTTTGGCTTACTTCATGCTTTCATTAACGTATGAGCTTCCAGTGTTAAACTATGTTCCTTCGATGTATTACGGAAATTTCATTACTATACATTATTTTCTGATGTGGCTATTTTTTCCGTTAGAGTATTGCGTATAGTATCTGAAATACGATAAACTGACTAAGTAGAAACACGCACACTGCACGCTGCAGACAGCAAAATTCGGAAGCAATTATCTATTTTCAGCATGCATATGCTCAGTGTACCAGAGAAAGGATCAGTATTCAGACGTATGACACTAACGATCATTCGATGCAAAACAAAATTAAAAAAAATTATAAATATCTGCTGAAAAATGCATACCTTAAGAGGTATAAGCATTTCATCTTCTATTCCGTGAAACAAGTCTTTTCTACTGCAAGGTCTTTGCTTTCCATATCTTGGTAGAAGGCATTAGTTACCAAATTAAGAAAAAATTGAGTAGTACACATGCACTACAAAAGGCGTACCGTAACAGCTATGATCTTGGTAAGCAAAAAGACATGTTCCACAGCAGCGAAGATGAACAAGTCATCGTAACTCGTCAGATATGGACATTAGAGCCAATTTAAAGGGACATTTTTCTTGTTTTCGTTCCTACCACCACCTCTCAAGATATGGAAAGCAAAGAGCTTGCAGTAGATGACATTTGTAGAAAATGATGAAGTGATCGTAGCTCTTAGGGTACGCCTTTTGAAAGTCGATGTTTACCAGTTTTTTCTGTCGAATAATGGTTCCTGTCATACTCCTGAATAATGACCATTCCTCCCGAGACACCTTGTGTACACTAATTCCTCGGACACGTTTAATATTGAAGGCCCTGCAGGAGTATCTATGCACGAATTACTGTGAAAAGAAAAAGGACAGAAGCATGATTTTCCTGATACGATGTTAGCGACGACCACAAATTGTCCAAGCTCAGTAAAACAACAGATAAAAATGTCCGGCTTTACTGTTACGTAGATGGCGACGTCATAATGGTGTGAAATTGTCAAAAGTTACAATCCAGCATTCGCTGTAGGCCCTGCATGAAAACCGCAGAAAATCTTTAACTGGATGGCCAGACTAGTATTTGGAGCGTTGTCCTCTCAGATTCAAGTCCAATGAACGACTTCGCTAAAGTGTGCAAGCAAACGGATGGTAGCGGGTACACACCCCTACGTTTACAGCGTTTGTTTGGAATGTTGTCTAAAACCACTAAACATATATACACTTCACCGTGAAAGAAGGGGTATACAGCTATTAGCGGTGCATAACAAGGGATTGTAAATTGGAAAAATCCCAATTATAAGCCATTAAACAAGGCGCTGAGATGTGTAAGCAGGCACACTTCTTATAAGGATTACGTATTGTAGATAGTAATTCGTGCTCCTGTGAGCAAGCACTGTCTGCAGCTGAATAACAAATTTTACACAATCTAAGTACAGGTCTCATTACATATATTCAAAAGAGTAGGCGCTGAAAGATCATGGTCCTCGTTCGTTATTTATTGGATCAATTTTACGTACTGTCTGTATATTTCGGCCACCACGCGACGTAACAAGATGCTCTGGACTCTGGAACCGAACCGAGATTCCGCAGTGGAACTCTGGAGGGCGGCATTTTAAATCCCATAATTTGACGTATACGTTTCCGTGGTTTCCCTAATGGTTTTAGGTAAATGCCGGTATCGATGCACCCTACTGCCTTCCTCATATTTCTCAAACGCGAGCAGATTACCCAGTCATCGATGGGTCGTTAGGCAATTTTACTTTCTATGTAAGACGGCGAAAACATCAGACTATGCGGTGACATGCACTGCTCGTGCTTCCTACATCGTGGAACGCTATAAACTGCACTCCAGTTGTTCATGGGTGACGCGCGTTGAAGTTAACAAAACTGTTCATTTCTCCAGTCAGAATGGTGGGGATTACGTGTTGAACAGCATAATTCTTATCGGGTAGCCAAAAACGGAGTAATGAGCTATTGAGGTGAGAAGACAGGAAGATACCGGCTTCATCGTGAGTTCTGATTACATGTCAATCTCTGTCTACCTGACAGAATAGCAAATTGTCTGCAGATAATTAAGGTGACCAAATTATTGCCCCGATTATGCATACCTTGTCTCGTCGTCTAGAACTCTTTGACAGAAGGATTTTTGCACTAGTGAACGTAGGCGGGAGCAACCGCCGCCTTTAGAGATTCCATGTTTTGCTCCGGACATATGGCAGTCAGCTATCGGGATTACAACAGGAGGTAAGGGCGCAGCACTCAGGGTGACGTGTCGCGAACATGGCTGCAGGTGACATGGGTCAAAACAAAGCACTGTAAAACATTAATGGCAAGACGCGAATGCTTGGTAAAGGTAAACAGATGTCACCACACAAAAAGTCAGAAAAGTAAATGTTACAGAGCAAACAAATAGGTATATGTGGGACTCTCGAACCGGTGTAGATGTCCTTTCAGATGGTAGTGACAAACTCGACAGTAAAATAAAAGTGATGTATAGCGTTCCATAACGAAGTGTTACAGGGCGTCTGCTGTTCCTAATCATGGAACAGACAAATGAAAATGAGACAGATGGAAAAACAACTACGTAAATTCTCATTTCTTAAGTAATCGCCATAACTTAATACATTTATCCCTCAGCGACACAAACGGTCAAGGCCGTCATGGAAAAATGTTTGCGGTTCCCTACGGAACCAGATTGTCCCCTGGCGTGCACCTCTTCGTTCGAACCAAATAGTCGGTTTTGAATGGCTTTCTCCAAGGCTCCAAAAACACGGAAATCTCATGGGCAACGATCGGAAGCATATGGAGAATGTGTAGAAAAACATTTTACCAGACAGGACGGGGTAAGATTCAAAGAATCTAATCTTAAAAAGGTTAATGAAAACGTCACCTGTTGTCAAAGAAAGTAATAACCAAGCATATTGCTGTCAGCAATGGTTGTCAAGCCAATCTCGTGCTAACACTTTACACGAAAAGAACTAATAAAAACTCTAGTGTCTCTTTACTGAACAGAGATAGCTACTGCAAAGAATTTATTTTCCGTTCCGTTCCTAGGTGATATTTCCTGTGTGATTGGGAGATCATTTAAAAAATAAGTCCTCACCGTGGCGTTCATCACTGATATCACTAAGCTTGTTTGCATACATGACGAGAGACCTATTGACAGTATCTAAAACCTGGGATGTACAAAATTCAATGCAGTGTATGCCCAGGCTTTTATATAGGACAAACAGGAAGGGCGTTTAAGACTCGGTTCCGCGAACATTTGTTGAATCGAGACGGCCAGAATGCGTATAAGACAACGTTCGCAGCACGTGTTAAAGCAGAAAAGCACTTACACCCACCGCTTTTGTTACTTAGTATGGAAATATTGGACATAATGGACAAGGGTGCAAAATAATCTTTTAGAAGACACAAAAATTTATAAGCATGCCCGTCCGGGGTCCAAAGATCTGCTGAATGACCAGTTCTCGATTGAAAACAGGTTGTTTTTTAATTGTATTTCCTGTCGTTTCAAATGATTTGTAACACGCCTATTTGCTTAACCAATGGCTTTTATTATGTAGTAAGAACACCTATTTGTACCTGTCGGGTCAATTGACTTGCCACCTCCCCGTACGCTAAATGCATCTTACTGCTTGTTAATAACGACCATTCGCATATGTTGTTTGCTTACCTTTTCCTCAACTTTGTTATCTAGTCAAGAGGTCTTAGTGCTTTTTAACTTATTTTTTTTACATACTGTATTTTTAAATGTGTGTTAACTGCGATGGCGGGTCACAGCCACGTGACACAGACTTGTATAGTGGTCAGTGTGCGCAATACATTTTGCTATGTTACGCCGTTATCTGCCTAAGGTTTATAAGTTACAAACGTAGATATGCTCTGCTGCAGCTAGTATTTATAAGAGCTATAGGCAGAGGTCCCGAGACCTCGCGCTCGCCATCGAATCGGATGTCTAAGTCGCGGCGGGCCCACTCACTTGCGACGCCGAAAACTCGTACCCAGCGGCCGCCCTCTGCGTCAACACACTGGAAAGTTCACTGTGGCGCCACTTCTTCATCGGCCCACGGCGCCACCATCAGCTGGAAATTAAATAAACCTTTCCATTGTACGCATTCTTCAGCTATTTTTACACGATA